>NC_057863.1:549287453-549988287 GCF_019393635.1 Dromiciops gliroides
TGGACCCACGTATTTGTCACACTTTGTAATATCATTTTAAAGTTTTATTCTGTGGTTAAAGCACCGGCCCTGGATTCAGGAGTACCTGAGTTCAAATCCGGCCTCAGACACTTGACACTTACTAGCTGTGTGACCCTGGGCAAGTCACTTAACCCCCATTGCCTAACAAAAAAAGTTTTATTCTAAAGCAAGAGGGGGAATAAAGTAGCAGATCAAAGAACTGTTTTAATGATAGAAAAACAGAGAGAATTCTGATTTAAATGTAAGCCAAAGTTTAGGGAGCCCTCCCAGCCACCCTGAGGCACAGGTACCGCAAATAGTAGTGCTGCTATTGTGCACAGTAGGAGTCTGAGCATTCAGAAAGTGGCCTGCCCAGGGTCACAGCGTTAGAATGTGCAGGAGATAAAATGCAAACCCGGGCATCCACATTCTAGTCAATGTTGTATGGAGTTTGATCAGCATTGAAAGCCTGGCGACATCCTAGAAAAGTCACCTTCTTTTACCTCGTGGTTTGGGGTGGGGCATGAGCAAGGAATGCAGCAAAAGTCCTGAATGCAGCTAACCTGTAACAACCCTCAGGAATTACATTTTTTACCATGCATGAAAACCACATGCTTGGTGGTCCCCAGAACTGTGTCAGCAGGTGCTGTAATTGCACATTTTTGGGATTACACAAAAATTGGTTTATTCTGTTTTTCCTCCCAACAGGAACTTTCGAACAAAGGTGCCACCTTTTGTGGGTGTTTTTACACAGTTACATGCTTGGTGGCACATTCTTACTGGCCTTGGCTCCTATCTACACATCCTTTTCAGGTATGAAGTACAAAATTTTGGAGGGGGGTAGAAACCATAGCCAATGTATGGGTATGTGTGTGGATGGGTGTATATTTCCTCTATATTATCCTACAAACCCCTTTGAGAGCTCAGTATGTATGGAACAGAGCTGTGGATCCTCAACCCAAGTACAACATATGGAAAGGAGATGCTTGGTATGAAGTAACTGAAGAACTCCCTGGGAGAGACTGGCTGTTCAACTTTCCTTTAACACCCTCATGTGAATGGGGGAATCAGATTACTCCTAGCATAGATGAGGACCCTAAGAAGCAGGAAAAGGTTAGTAACTGCAGATCGTGGACTGACTTAAAACTCTGAACCTAGGTACAGTGGCAAACCTCAATGGGGCACTCTATGATAGGAACCAAACCAAATCAGGTATTCAGGAGAGAATTGAACTTCTTAGAAGAGGAGATGATAGCACTGAAAGGGAGAAGGAAAAGTCTAACAATTACTTCATCTGCTTCACAATTTTCCTTAAAGCCAGCTCTGGGCAGAGAAGCAAACTTAGACTTACTTAGCATCTTACTGATTCAATAGCTCTGTATCCTTCCCCCCAAACCCTCTCCTGTCTTCTCTCAGACTTCCCTTCTACTGTAGAGGCGGCCACCACCCTTCCAAGCACTCGGGTTCACAACTCATTTACTGAAACACAAGTTTGGCCAGGTCACCCCACACCCTACTCAGTAAACTCCAGTGTTACCTCCAGGATCTAATATAAAGCCTTTTATTTGAAATTTAAAGCTTTTCACAACCTGGTCTATTACAGCCTGATTTCTTACATTCTAGCCCCCTCCACACATCCTGCTAGCCACCTAACCTATCCTACTTACTGTTCCTCACACTCCTATCTCCACACCTTTGTACTGGGTGTCCTCCATCCCTGAAAGGCTGGCTTTCCTTCCTCACCTCTGTCTCTTAGAATCGCAGGCTTCCTCTGAGACCCAGCTCAAAGGCCACCTTCTGCTAGAAGTCCTTTCAGACTCCCTGCCTGCTGCAGCCTTCCCCTCCCAGGATAACTCTTCTCTACTCTGTATGTCTGCTGTACGTCCCCCAAATAGAATGCAAACTCCTTGAGAACGAGGACACTTTTAGCCTTTCTTTTTATCCCAAGGACTTAGTGCTGCGCCTGTTTAGAAGGAGGTGACAAGACTCTCACTGCCTCACAGAATTTCTCTTACAAGTTATATAAAACACTATACAAATCTGAACAATTTTGTTTATAATATTTTGGGGAATAAGTTTTTCTGCCTATTTCAAAAGTTCTAGTTAATCCTAAAATCTTTATTTTTAAAAAATTCTCACTATTAATTTTACTCTACTCCAATTTAGAAATCTTTTTTTTTTGCCAACTTTCCTTTGGATCCTTAGGAAAAATAGCCTCAATAGCCCCAGTGTGCTTGATGGAACAGGATGTTCTGGTAAACAGGTAGTTTCTTTCATTCAGTCTCCTGCTTTGAGTAGCCCACGTCTCAGTAACAAGGTTTTCCTGCCTGCCAAAACTCAATGAGTGCTGACACATACTCTGCGCATGAGGCCCAGCTTCAGGAGAACATAATGGAGGAAACACTTAAGGTCATTTTTCATGAGAGCTGGTGCATCTCAGAATATTCTTGGTGGCTCCAGACACCTCTTCTGCATTAGGTACTCTCTGGTTTAAATGGCAGCAGCTTCACATGGAGGATCCCGCCCAGGTTTCTCTTCCTCTGCTCTGTAAGTCCCAGACCTGGAGGACTTTTCTCTTAGCTCCCCTCTCTCACTTCACTTTCCCCCATCCCATATATCTTTGGGACCCAACTGTGTCCATCCCCTTTGAAATGGGATTCAAAATTGGAAAGTAAAATATGGTATTTTCATTCCTAACCCTTCTTGTACCTTCTTTCCTGTCATTATAATTTCTTATTGATACTTTTTGTTTTTACATCAAAATCATTTCAAGATATGTCTTTCCTCATGCCTCCAGTGAGCCTCCCCTTGTAGCAAAGAAAAAAGTTCAGCAAAAAGAGCCAACAGATCTGACACTTGTGGCAGCATATGCAGCATCACCCCCTCCCCACGGCCCCTTGCTTCCCTATTCCTTGGCTAATATTAACCACTTTCTGACTTATTTTCAAAAACTGACCATAGCCAATAGGTCTGCAAACACTGGATCAGGATTTCCAGATTCATACGGGTCTCCAAGCCGGCTACCCCAGCCCCCTCCTTGTCTGCCAAGATAACCTCTCCATAAAAATGTCATTTTATCTTTTCTGTCCTGTTTCCTCCTCCATAAAATGACAGGGCTGGGTTTTAGGAACCTGAGATCCTTTCCAGCTCTCACATTCTATGGCCTGAGGCTGCTTCTGATGGTCTGTGTTCTAACACCTCCTTCAGTTCTTGTAGCCTCTATCCCCAGGGGAGGAGAGAGAAGCATGCCCCTCCCTCTGAAGTCCAAACCACTTCTTCCTTAGAAACTTCCATGGTGGTATGCCTTCCTCTTCTAGCTCAGGAGCCCTTAGGGAGAAGGGATGGGGAAGCCCTTATCTTCTGCAGACTCAGTACACAGGAATACTGATAGCACAAGTCTGACTGTTCAGGATAATGACTCAGAAGTAGCCTTGTACAGCGGAAATACTTTTGTTGTTGTTCAGTCATGTCTGACTCTTGTGACCCCATTTGGGGTTTTCTTGGCAAAGACACTGCACATGTTTGCCACTTCCTTCTCCAGCTCATTTTACAGATGAGGGAACTGAGGCAAATAGGGGTAAATGACTCTAGGCCCAGAACTCTATCTACTGCATCACCTAGCTGCCCCACTGGAAAAACTAGCATCCAGATTCTGCTGCTTACTACCGTGTGACCTTGGGAAAGTTATTTTCCCCTAATCCTTGATCTCCTCATTTATAAAAAAAGACAGCTGAACAAAATATCTTAACATCAATATCTTAATCTATGATCCTGTGATCTAACTCTGCTCCTCACCAGTTGTGTCTTAAGCCAGAAATCAAACTCATCCTTTCTGACTCCAGAACAAATATTCATATCCCCTTATAGAGAGGGAAGAGAAAAGGCAGAGAGCTTATCTCCCTTAAATTATGCTTTGAATGTCTCATTCAAAGGACACAATAAGAAGGAGATGTCAGGTTATCCTGGTTCTTGTAATATTTTTATGGAGGACTACATTCAGCAAGTATACATTAAGCACCTAATGAGTGCAAAGCACTGATCTTGATGATGAGGGAACCCACAAAGGGCATTGACACCAGCCTAGATGATTGAAATGCCACAGCACATGCTATGTGCATCACAGAGGGACAGGGTGCTCTGCTCCATGAAGTCCAATTTCTGTATCTGTTTCCAAGGTGATAAAAGCACTCTTCTTCCTCGGCACTTTCTCAGAGATGGCACCAGAGGCAGCTGTGATAGCTAGGGCCTCTTTGAGGATAATCTGAGGCCCTCAGTGAGGGTAAGATCATTGAGGGCACAGACTGGATTATTGAGTCTCAGGGCACCTTAACTTGATGGCTTGCCATAAAAGTTTCTTCAAAACCACCCTAAGAAGTAGAGTTTGACAATTTTTTGACAATTATACTTTAAATTCATAGGAAAATAACTCTAAATGGCTCCACTGATGCAGCCTGTACTTGGTGTTCTGGTAAACTCCAATTAGGCAGCAGGTATTTCAGTCCACTGCTTTGAGCAGCCCACACACATAGCTTGAAACCAAGGTTTTGTTGCAAAAAGACAAGCAATTACTGCCAATAATCATCCCATACATGGGGCCAACTTTCCAAAGGAGAATAGTGGGCTGTGGGGGAACATGGGGAGAGGAGCTTGAAATCATTCCCAGAAAGCCCTGGACTTAGGGTCCTGTTTTAAAGATGAGGAGACACAGAGTGGCCAAGGGCTTTGTGTCTGTGCCTAGCCTAGAACCCAGGCCTCCTAACTCCGATTCCAGCTCTGATGAACTGCTTCATCTTCTCCACCAAATCTCCCATGGCAGCGTGTTCCTCTAAATTCACTTTCCTTCATCCAGCATATACTCAGGGCCTGCCACCTTCTGGGCACTGGTGACACCAACTCAAACACGAAAACAGTCCCAGCACACAAGGTGATCCTATTCTTCCGTAGCATGTACACAGAGAAATCAGCACCAAAATGTGTGCAAAGTTCTATCTGTGGAAGAGAATACCGTCAACTGGGGGATCAGGAAAATCCTTGTGAAGGTGATAACACATGAGCCTTGATCTGACCTAGAGATTCCGAGACAGAAAGATGGGAGAGGAGAGTGTTCCCAGGATGGAGGGCAGAGGCCTGGAGGTAGAGATGGAGCATCCTGGATGCAGAATAGCAAAGAGCCCAGTTGTGTTGGAACATTGTGCATAAGGGATAGAAATGTAAAATCATTCTCAAAAGATAAATTGGGGCCTGATTGTGAAAGTGTTTGAGTCAGTCACTTGACAAGTATTTATTAAGCACCATGTGCTTTGAGCTAGGCCCTGTGCTTATCATTGTGGTTATGAAGAATTCCCAGTGTCATGAATGAAATTATACCTGGTTATAAAGAACTTTACATGACAGAATTTGTATTTTAACCTAGAAGCACAAGCAAATCACTGGAGCTTTTTGAGCACAGAGAAGTGAAATAATGGAACTGGTACTTTAGGACTAGTTGATTTTGTGCCTCAGTTTCCTCATCTGTAAAATGAGCTGGAGAAGGAAATGGCAAACCACTCCATTATCTCTGCTAAGAAAATTCCAAATGGGGTCACAGCCAGATACAACTGAAAATGACTGAACAATAACAAAATGCAATCATATAATATTGTGTATTGTATTCCTCTGCGTCTGTTTCTCATTCCCTGTGTTGATTTCTGTGAAGGACACCCCCATCCATCTTTCTACGCACCCAGATTTACAACCTGAGAATTATCCTTGATTTCTTACATTCTCACACTCTACATAAACATTTAGTTTCCAGGTTTTATTGATTCTCCTCCCACATCTCACACTTCTCTCCATTCACACAATCACCATCCTCTTTCTAGTTCATGGCACTTCTCACTCAGACAATTAGAGTAGCTTTCTAATTACTTTCCCTGCCTCAGGTTTCTCCTCTGTCTGGCCCATCCTCCACACCCCTATTTGGTAAGATCTTCCTCCCCTAGGCAGTAAACTCCCCTATGACCTCTAGGATCAAATACAAATCCCTCTTTAATTTAAAATCTTTGACCTCCTGTCTAGAGTCTACCTTGCTGGGCTTATTACATATTACTTCTCACAATACACTCCGTAGTCCTGTCAAACTGGTTTTCTTACTATTCTTCTTGCACAAAATACAATCTCTCCTCTCCATGCCTTCGCATAAGCTATCCCCCTGTACCTCCAATATATAATTGTTCCTCACCTCTGCCTCTTAGAATTCCTAGCTACCTTCAAAGCTCAGCACAAAAGCCACTTCCTCTATGAGGCCTCTCCTGATCCTCGCTCCCTACCCCCAACCTCTAACGCTTCCCCTGGCTCCTTCCCCCCAGAATCACCTTGAGTTTATTTAGCATATACTTATATGTGTACATATGGGGATAGTTGCCAAGAAAGAGAGATCAACTCACTATAAGGAAAAACCTCCTAACAGTTAAAGCTGTCTGAAAACGGAGAATCGTGCCACATGCGGCAGTTAGTTTCCCATGCCTGGAGGTCTTCAAAGACCAAATGAGTATTTGTTGTATTTGTTGTAGAGGGTCCTACTCACCCATAGATTGAATTGGGTCATAAGGGGGGAAGGGGTTTGCCCAAAATCACACAAGAAGGAAGTAGCAGCATTAGCCTCTGGTCTCTTCTGACTCTGAAATGCCCTTCTCTTTCCCTTTCAGCTTGTACACAAGGACACTTTACCTGCGGTACAGACCAAAGGTGAAGGTAAGCCCATAGTCTTGTGCTGCATGTGAGTACAAGAATTCCCTGTACTAAGAATAGGAGCTTTGTATCCATATACCATGGCTGGAGACAGTGGCAGCCCCTGGGGCCACTCTCAGACAGACCATTGCTATTAACCACAACCTGGTTCTTCATTCAGCCAGGATCCCCTGATATTCTAGACTAGGATGTTCTAACTCCCCTTTTTCTAGGACTTGTGCTGAAAGACAGTTTTTCTTTTCTCTCTCCTCTATCCCTTATGTGAATAGTTTCTCTTCGGGATATGGCCCATGATCCTGGTCGAGCCGCCCAAGAAGCACTTATGAGAAGAGGTCCCACAAAGAAAGCACAACCACCTGCTGCTGGCCTCATTGCCTTGGGAAGATCATCCCAAGACTCAAGCTTCCATATTAAATAATGTGCCAGCCCTTGTGTTGAAAGGATGAGTCTCTGACTAACACTACCAGGCCAGAAACAGAGGGAGAAGTGGGTGTGCTGGGCACTGAGTGTGTGTTTTACTCCCTTATAGTGTCTAAAAGGACAAGATAGGATGTTTCATGTATATATGGAAATGTTGCAGAAATTGGGCTTCTTTAATGAGCTAGTCACTGGTTGCTTTCCAGTGGCCACTGGACAGTGACCTTTTTCCCCTTTGATGTGGGCTGAATCTGAAATGTAACTTTTCTGTATGATTTTAAATGAATATGCAATTGAATAATGGAAATTGTTGGCTGGGGTGGAGCCAGACTAAGTACTAGTTGAAGGAAACTTAGAAGGTTATTGCCAAGGTGAAGGGGTCCAGCCAAAGGATTGTATTCAGCTGCACCTCTTAAACTAGTAGGTGGTATGTGTTGTCTCAGCTCCCATAGGGAGCCGCTCATTCTAGCTCAGTCCTGCCACTACAGTCTCTGACATATGTCACTTCACCCTTTGTAGCTCATTGTACAGGCACTTTCCACATATCATTGACCCATGCCAGGTCACAGATTCACCGAAGCACTAGTTACATCACAACCAGAACCCACCAGAACATTGGACACACCCATTATCATGTCATTTGGGCCAATGGCCCAAGTCACAAATCAGTCATCTGATATTCCTCTAGCTAGTACTTAACCCCAGCAGTGTTAGCTACCTCCCCTTCACCCCTGGGAATGTAGTTTTACCTTACGCTCCCTTTTCAAAGAACCAGTTCTTGGTACTAGGCAAGACATTTCTCTGTACCCTCTGAGGAGGCTGTGCCAAACAAAGCCCAGTAAATCAGGGTTCGAGCTGGATATTTGGGGTGTGACTTCTTCCTTAAGCTAATTAAAGGTCGTATTTCTAACAAGTGTCCACACTGTTGCCTCCAGCTCCTTCAAATCTTGGTAGATCCCTGCTTGTGGTCTGGTCAAACATAGAGCAAACCTGCCTCTGCTCCATCCAGCATTATTCCTATGCTCACATTCTTTTCAGCTCCAGAAAATATCAGTGAATGACATACACTGACTTTTCAAAGTGTTTGGTAATTTTAACTTCTCTGAGAGACACGAGACCCACCACGAAGTTTGCACAGGCTGAAATCTCACATCAGGAGCTTATTTTGTGTGTCTGTTCTCTTTGCATCTGAGAGAAGTAGACCAAGAGCTTGAGAACAGCCTCAGGCAGCTCCAAATTCACCAGAAACTGATGTGTGGGGCACAGCTGGACTCTAGCATCAGGCAGCTCATCCTTAGGTGGATTTGAATATGGCTTCCAAAGTCAGCAGAAGGCTCACCTGCCGTGGCACCTGTGCCTCAAAGGGTGGCAGCAAATGAATGTTAACATCCTCGCTTCCCACATGGCATTTCCTTTGCTGATACTCCCAGAGAGAATCTGCTCACATTCCTCTTATGCAATCTAGTTGTTAAAGACCCTGACCCTTTTTGCAGTATTAAATAAGTGACCTTAACACAAATTGAAAATAAACCTGTTTCGGGTTTTGAGGAATTTATTTTAAAAGTTTTATGGATGACTTTTTGTTGCTTTTTAAAGTTTTATTTTCCCATTTTCACTCATCCCAACAAACCTTGTTCTCTGCCCTTCAGCACTTCAATACTGCCTTCCTTCTCTCGGTCCAGTTCAGTGCCATCAGCCATGTGGAACCCATACCCATGTCCAGATTTTGTTCACTTTCCTTCCAGGGGACCAAACCTTATCAAAACCTGAATATGGGGGAAGCACTGGCTCTGGTCCTCTGTGCCTTAGAAGCCTGGGACATTGAAGAATTCCACACACCACAAGTCACTTTCTCTGCTTCCTGCCTTAGGAATTCTGAAAATTACCTCTTCCATCCCATCTTTAACTAAGCAAATTATGGATCTGTTCTTCAAAAGATCTTTGGACTTAGAGTCAGAAGACCTGGATCTGCCAGTTACTAGCCACGTCCCCTAAGTCAGATCATGTCTCCTCTCAGAGCCTCAGTGTTCATATCTGTTTGATGGGAATGATTATTACACTCCTTACCTTGCAGGGTTGTTGGGAGGAGAACATTTTATAAAGCACCATGTAAATGTGAGCTGCTTATATCATTTCTCCACTCTGCACTCTCTTTTATCCATAACAATTGGCAGGAATTTCTGTGGGCAAAGGAACAGAGTAAGATTCTTCCTAAGCTTGCCAGTGACACGGCCTCCAAGGATTTGAATGTGGTAACTCGCCTCTCTGTAGCACTTAACAGTCTACAAGGTGCCATCGTCCAGGCCTGAAATGGGCAGTTAAAACCTTGACCTCTCACCGTCTGTTGAAATTGTTCTCTTCCTTCAAGGTGCGGCTCAGATGCCAACTCCTCCCTGTAGCTTTCCCCAAATCCTTCAGCCTAAAGTTATCTCATCCTTTTTAGATTTTCACAGAGCCCTCTGGCTGAGTGTTTCCTTTGCCACCATCATACACTACCTCGTATCATGTTCATACTATATCTATTTAGCTATAAGCAGGAGCTATGTTGTCATTGTCATCTGTATCCCCAGTGCCTAGCCCAGTGCTTGACATGTTGTGCAGGCATGGACTAACATGGTTGAATTCACAAGTAAGACAAGCAATGCAAATGTCATTTTCCCTGTTTTACAGACAAAGAAACTGAGGCTTATAGTGATTATGCTCCATATTACCCACTATCTGAAGTGGTTCAGATGCCAGCACTCTCTTAGTTAAGGTTTGATGCAAGATTGAAATGAGGGCACTCAGAAGTCATTGAACAATTAACACTAGAAATACTGGAATTTAAAAATATTTCAAAGGACCAACCTGCTTCAATTGATGCAAGGCACTTTTTTTTAATCAGTCAGGAAAAGCAAATAGAGATAGGATGAAAATTTTATTTCAAAGTAAAATTATAATAAAAATTTTGCATCAGCTGATATGCCTGGTCCTCCTAGTGTTAACAAAAGGTGAACTTTGCCCTAACAGCAGGGACATACAACAAGGGTACAGCGGCACTTGCCCCTCGTCTCCATATGGAAATGCATCTCTTCAGCAGGGCAGAATACGGGGAAGGACATGATGACTCTTGGCCTTCAGAAAGGGGCCTAACCCTAACCAATGGTGAGAAGGGGGTGAGTGGAGCAGAGAAGGCAAGAAGCTGTGTCAGAGAAGTGGTCGTAATTCGAAGCCCATTCACTCCCACCTCGTTCTAAGAAAGAACCAGCCTCCAGGCCCAGGCCTTCTGACTGTTCTTCTCAGTAGGAGTTGTTTATAGGTAGCATACGTGATGCCGGAAGTGGATAGAATATGTTTATTGCCTCTTTGGTCACACAGAGTGGCACTGTGTTGTCCTTAGGGTTGTTTCTGGTCTCTCTGTGTCTCTGTCTCTCTGTCCTCTCTCTCCTCGGTTTCAGAGGACTGTGCATGTTAAAGGACCTCAGAATTATTGGGAAGAAAGGAAGAATTAAAGTCTGGCTGTAGGAAGTTGTCTCCTGTTATTTTCCACATCAGTTGGTGCCTCTGACTTTGTTCTTTTTAATATCCTTAAGCCCCATGACTACTCCACTGATTTTTCACGGTGTTGTAGAAAAGACCCTAAGAGATGACTTTCTCCAGAGATTCTGACAGGTCCAACCAAGCCAGAAAGGCTTCAAGCAGAGAGCTACAGACAACTGTGTATATGTCATCTTGAAACCAGCCTAGCCAAGACCAAGGAAGAGTTCCTTATCAGGGGACTGACCCCCATGGGATAGATTTGGGGTGGGGAGAAGTACTTGTTGAGGAAAAGATCTTTGTGTTCATATGCTAAAGTTTCCACCGTGAGTGACTCCCATCAACGGGCTCCATCAGTGGACAGAGAGCCCAGATGCACAGTTCACCACAAGTTACCTCAAGTCCTTCCTAATGGGGAATGGGTGATGGATGCCATGGGGAATGAAATACTCTGTACTTTTACCAAACACCACCTCCACCTGCAGAAATGTGTTATCACTTGAATGCTCCAAAACTGTTTGGCCATGAAACCCAATGTCCCCCCAGGAGCTACCAAAATTTGGACATTGACTACCACAGAAAGAGAAAACAAACACCTGCTTCAGCACCACCCCACCCCACCTGCCTCACTACATGCATCCCACCGTGTGTGTGACTCAGCACACCCATTTTAGCTCTTTGATCAACACTGAGGATTTATCCAATGCCTTTAAATGACAGCCAACATATTCACTAGGTTGGGTTTGGGTTTTTGTTTTTTTGTTTTTTTTTTCAAGAGACCTCCATATCTGACTTCAAACAATATTAGCTCCCATTTTTATAACACTTTAAGGTCTAACAGAGCATTGCCCTCATCATAACACTATTTAATAGAGTATTCCTTGGGGTGAGTGTTATATCGCCAGGGTAGGTGCTTCCTCCAATGACAAAGATTAAGAGATTAACAACCTATCCATGCATTATCCTGTGCAACTCTTGACCTTAGCCTGCCATGAATCCCCCCACCATATTTAGGTCTCTAGATTTCTTGACATTGATACGAATGGAGCAAACAGACTCTCTATTGGTTATTTTTCTCAGTATATGACTGGCCCAACTCCTTTTTCCTATCCTGTGTCTCTCTGATGACTTTCTTGATACTGTTTTCTCTGGTGACACATTACAGCCTACCCCCACCCACCATATTCCTTTACATCATCTTCTGGGCTTTGAATATATATATATATATATATATATATATATATATTCCTATTTTACAATTTTGAGGGCACCTAAGTTCAGATGTGACATGATTTGCTCATGTCACACAGCAAGCAAGCTTCATGTCTGGGACTTGAACCAAGGTGCTAGCTGCAAAACTGTATGCCACTGCCTCCCAGAATGGAAAGACGAGTTCCTGATGAAATAGATGCTAATAGCTCATAATTACAAAGTTCTTTCTAGCTTACAAAAGCACTTTGCTCACAACAACTCTAAGTAAACAGTGCAAGTGTCTAGATAGAATGAGCCTTGGTGAGGTCAAGTGAGCCTTGCCCAAGGACATGCAGTTAGTAGTTGGCAGTGGCAAGCTCAAACCAGATCTTCTGACACTGAACCCAAGGCCTGTTGAATTACATTATGCTGCCGATCATCTCCATAACCCCAGATGCTCTCATTCACTTCTAACTAGCAGTGACCTCCTTGATGACCATCTGCAGAAAACTGTCATCCTCAAGCACTAGTCAGCTAAGCAGGACAAGAGCTCTTTTTTTTTGCATCTACCTCAGCCTTATGTGTTGCACAATATCAATGCCTTAATGTAATCCATTTGGCCCCTGCTTTGGGCTTTTCTGTTTTCTAAAATGAAAATCATTCATTCTTTTTTTTTTGTGGGGCAATGGGGGTTAAGTGACTTGCCCAGGGTCACACAGCTAGTAAGTGTCAAGTGTCTGAGGCCGGATTTGAACTCAGGTCCTCCTGAATCCAGGGCTGGTGCTCTATCCACTGTGCCACCTAGCTGCCCCCAAATCATTCATCCTTAACATTCCCCTTCCCCCAAACATTGTCCCTGTAGGATTTAGTACCTAACTAAGCACAGTTGCCATTTGAGGTGGCACATAAACCAAACATAATACTGATGCCTGGAACTAGTATATGTGTCTAGGCCCATGGTCAGATCAATGCAGTAGAGCAAGGATGGAATGTGGACAAGAAACTGCCTCCGCCAGAAGACTAGGTAGAGAAAAGTTACTTGAGACCAAATAGCCATGTCATCGATATTTGCTTATTTGCTCCATGACATTCTGGATGTCTGCCATAGACTCCTTTTCTTGCTTGGTTCTTAAGATTTAGTTATCTCCACAAATGCTAACTTGACTCATGGGACTTCATACTCTCTTGAATCATAACTTAGAGCTTGAATTCTGTCCCTGGGTGAGTTCTTTCCCTTGGGCCCTGCATATATAAATGCAGGAAGAAAAAGACTAGAACTGACCTTTCTTAAATATTCAGAGAAGCTGGATCAAGGAATAGTTATCTGGGAATCTGGGAGCAGAATCATCACCTAACAAGCTCCTGTATTTTTAATTAGATATTCTCCATTTAGGGAATAATGGCCCTTGATTAAATATGAATGACTTTAAGGTAACTTTAAAAAGTGGTGATACTTCATAAGGTGGCCTTTATCACCATGTAACAAGTTCATATTTCTATAGTCTTTTTTTTTTTTTTGCGGGGCAATGAGGGTAAGCGATTGTCCTAAGGTCACACAGCTAGTAAGTGTCAAGTATCTGAGGCCAGATTTGAACTCAGGTCCTCCTGAATCCAGGGCCGGTGCTTTACCCACTGCGCCACCTAGGTGCCCCTCTATAGTCCTTTAAGATTTACACAGCAACCCTCTAAAGTAAATCGTTCAAATAGGGTTATTTTTTGCCAGATTTGCCAGATTCTCCAGATGAGAAAACTGGGACTCAAAATATCTTTTTCATCTTTATAGTAAATGTCAGCACTGGGATTTAAGCCTAGGTCTTCTGAGTCTAAGACCAGAATTCTTTTTTAAAAAGAGGGGGTTTTTTGCCTTGATATCTTTCTGTTTTTAAATCACCTCCATTTCTGAATAAATCTACTCTTCTGTGCCCCTATTGAAATAGCCATCCCTTGTAACAAAACAAAAAGAAAGGGAAAAGGCAAGTCAGCAAAACTAACAAGCAAAAACAATCAAAGGATATGCAATACAAGACCAGTACTCTTTTTTTTTTTTTTTGCGGGGCAATGAGGGTTAAGTGACTTGCCCAGGGTCACACAGCTAGTAAGTGTCAAGTGTCTGAGGCCGGATTTGAACTCAGGTCCTCCTGAATCCAAGGCCGGTGCTTTACCCACTGCGCCACCTAGCTGCCCCAAGACCAGTACTCTTACTGTATTATATATAATTCTACCAGATTGTAATGTCGGCTGGTACATAAAGTATCAGCTAAGAGGAATGCCACAGAGTATGGAGCTTGACTCCAGAAATCTAATTATTGGCCAGAAGTAGACCCTAAGGACCACTGCACAATTCATCTCGGCTGTCTCATGGTTTTGTGTCGTCTACTTCCACTCAGAAGAGCTCACTGAGTGTCAGACCTGGAAGGAGCCTGTAGAAATTGTTATAGTACAAATGAGGAAAGGTAAGCCAAGAGGAAGGGGAAGGACTGACCCAAAGTCAATCTGTAAGGTAGTGGCACAGCCAGCTGCCGGCCTGCTCTACTGAAAATCTTTAAATTATAATGTGGGGGGGCAGCTAGGTGGCGCAGTGGATAGAGCACCGGCCCTGGAGTCAGGAGGACCTGAGTTCGAGTCCAGCCTCAGACACTTAACACTTACTAGCTGTGTGACCCTGGGCAAGTCACTTAACCCCAATTGCCTCACTAAAAAAAAAAATTATAATGTGGGGTTCCTTCTCCATTGCTCAGGAGAGCTAGGTGAGGTTCCTCAGCTGATGTTTCATGCATTCACAAAATTGTCAATAGCTTTCCCGATTCAGAACCATTAATGACAACAAAAAGAATGGTAGGATGCCCATTTTTAATTCAAGAGGGAAACAGAAGCACCCAGTATACTTGGAGATTATAAAATGTATAAATATTGCTCTTCCCACTGTCACATTTTACAATATCCATACCAGGCTATTGTGGATGGAACTATGGTTTAGAGAGAGATGTGAGCTCAAGTCCGCTTGGCAATTGTAGATGCATACCCTCCTCTATAAAATGAGAAGTTGGAGTAGAGCATTTCTAAAATTTCTCCCAATCCTAACATCGTGTGTGCTAACATCCCAGTTATCAGAAAGAATGTTGGACTAGAGTCTTCCATATTCTGTAACCTGAATAACCCAAAACCTGTGTCTCGAGGTTACATTTGGGTGATTCTGTCATCCGTTAGTCCTAGATCAGTTACCTTTGTGTTACAGGTGATTTTTTTTCTACATTTGTTTATAAAGAACACTTGCCTAAAATAGATTGTCCTTCCAAGGAAGCAACAACTGATAGTTGATCACAAAACTGCTTGTGTTACCTTTGCCTTATTTTGCCAAGTGCCACAAGTGTTTTCCTATAAATTTAGATTGGTGTATTTTTTATCTAATCTACTCATGATGCTACATTCTTACATTAATTATCTTGTTATGCTTGGATGTATTAAAGAGTATTGTTTTGAACAAAATATCCAATGATGTTACCCTTTCTCTCTCCTACTTCGCTGAATAATTATAAACATGAATATGATGGGGCTTAGTTTTATATAATATCAATGGGATTTTGTTGTCCCTCAGACCCTTACTACAGAGTCCTGGTAATAAGATACCAAGATAACAACTTGAGCTCAGGAAAATCAGCACTGAGCACAAGGTCTTGAACATAGTAAGTGCTCAATAAATGCTTACTGAACGGAATAAGGCACTGCTATTACTTGGCTGCCTACTGGACATCTCCACAGGGATGCCTCATAGTCCTCCAACTCAACGTTCCCAAAATAGAATCGATTTCCAAACCCCTCCCTCCCTTCTTCTTTCCCTTGAGGGACAACAAAGTTTCAGACAATGTTGGAGTCATCCTTGACTCTTCCCTCTCCCCTACTCCTCAAATCAGTTGCCAGGTTTTGTTGATTCTATATGGACATGTCTCACTTCAGCAATATCACTGATATCCTTCCCTTTTCATTCACATAGCATTTACTTGAGTTCATTTTTATTATCTCTCACTCATACTATTCCATTAGTCTCCTAATTGGCCTCCTTACTTATAATCTCTCCCCTCTCCAATCCATTCTCCACTGCCAAATTCATATTCTTAAAACAAAGATCTGACCATGTCACACCCCTCCTCAAAAATCTTCTGCAGCTCCCTGTTGCCTCTAAGAAAAAATACAAAACCTGTGACCTGGTATTTAACTCTCTTCATAATCTTAACTCCCGAAAATTCTCCCATACTTTTCTAATTATATCTTCATGCACTCTTCTTTCCCTGTATATAACATACCATCTCCAGCTCCTATGCCTCTTTTTTTTTTTTTTGACAGGGCAATGAGGGTTAAGTGACTTGCTCAGGGTCACACAGCTAGTAAGTGTCACGTGTCTGAGTCTGGATTTGAACTCAGGTCCTCCTGAATCCAGGGCCAGTGCATTATCCACGGCACCACCCAGCTTCCCCATCCCGTACCTCTTAATGGGTAGTAGTCCCCATCCAAAATTTTCTCCCACATTACCTGTGCCTCATAGAATCTCCAGATTTCTTCAAAAGATGACTGAAGGTGGGAGTCCAACTCAGGAGTCCAAGCTCAAAAGTCCAAATGGGTTAGAGCCGGGGCTTAATGGGAATCCTAGGAAGAGACATGGAAATGGTCCCAGGAAATTTGGGGAGATAAAGGTTCAGAGCTGGAAATTATGAAAGGAAGACAAATTTATGGGAATAGAAGATTTGCAGAGATTATGGGGTCCTGGGGTGAAGTTAGATCCTGAAAAATGTTCAGGTAGGCAGAGAAAGATAAGCCCAGGGTCCAGAATGAAAAAAGAATTTGACCAAGGAGGTAGAAATGGATCGGAGTTTGGACTAGGGAATAGAGAAGGAAAACAGAGATAGACCCAGGAAATAGGTGGGGAAGGAGGTACTGGGACTCCATTGATAGGAATAGAATGGAAGACTGATAAATCTTAAGAGAGTGAAAAGAGGTAGCTTCAGGGATGGAAATGAGGCTTTGGAATAGAGAAGAGAACTTGGCTGTGGCAGGGACGGAGAGATGGGTGCTTCTCATTTAGGTGAATGGCCAAACAAATTGTAGTAATGAAATATCATTGTGCTTTAAGAAATTGTGAATGTGGGAAATTCAGAGAAACACTGGGATTTATAAATACAAGGACTACAGCAATTTAAATTAAAGGAACTTTAAAGTCAAGCTGGATGCTGTGAAGTTGTGATGGCCATTCTTGGTCCTTTGAAGAAAAATGAGGAAACATGAGGTGGCAGATTATGGGTAGAGGGACTATTCCATATGTTGACACACTATCAGTTTTGCTGAAATGTTTTTTCTTTGTTTCAAAGAAAAACTCACTATGGAAGAGTCTACCTGAAATTGACCATCATGTTTAAAAAAGTCAACAACACTTTTTTTGTTTTGTTTGGTTTGGGTTTTTTTTGTTTTTAGTGAGGCAATTGGGGTTAAGTGACTTGCCCAGGGTCACACAGCTAGTAAGTGTTAAGTGTCTGAGGCCGGATTTGAACTCAGGTACTCCTGACTCCAGGGCCAGTGCTCTGTCCACTGCGCCATCTAGCTGCCCCAACAACACTTTTTTTTAATCAAAAGAGGAAGAAAATAGTTAGGGATTCTATGGATAGGTATGATGTATATTTGACAAGGACGAAGAGGGGTCTGAGGGTTAGAAATGGTATGTTTAGGAAAGAAAAGATTCAGGGAAGGGGAGTAGGAAGGCTTGGGGACAGAGATGGGAGTGGAAAATAAGTCTAGGGCAGTGATATCAAACTCACATAGAAACAGGCACTAAAGTTACAGGCTTCATAATGACTTAGAAAACCACATATTGTTATTATCCATGTTCTATTGTATTTTTATCTGTTTTGCTAAGTATTTCCCAATTATATTTTAATCTAGTTAAGGCCACACTAGGGAGTGTGGCTGCCACGTGCATTGTGCTGACCAGGTGTTGGACACCTCTGATCTAAAGAATAGAGATAGAGGTCAGCTTGGTGGAACAGTGGATAAAGCACCAGCCCTGGATTCAGGAGGACCTGAGTTCAAATCCAGCCTCAGGCACTTGATACTTACTAGCTGTGTGACCCTGGGCAAGTCACTTAACCCTCATTGCCCTGCAAAATATATATATATAGAAAAGACCTTCAAGAACTGAAGGACAACTCTTGGGATTCCTCCTCTCATTCTAGTCCTTTCCCTGTTGGTGAATCCAAATAAGAATAGAGATTAAAAAAATTTTTTTAAAAGAATAGAGATTGGGGCGGCTAGGTGGTGCAGTGGATAAAGCACCGGCCCTGGATTCAGGAGGACCTGAGTTCAAATCCGGCCTCAGACACTTGACACTTACTAGCTGGGTGACCCTGGGTAAATCACTTAACCCCCATTGCCCCATGCAAAAAAAAAAAGAATAGAGATAATGTATGTTTGGGGGATAGAGTTCTAGATAATAATAATGCTTGAGTATGTCAGGTACTTTATAGTTTCAAAGTCTCTTTCACATACGTTACCAAATTTATTTGATGTTCACAACAAACCTAGGCAGAAAGCAGAAGACAAATCATCCTCATGTAATAGATGACTCAATTCAAGCACCATCTTCTAAACATGACCTACTTGCTTCCCCAACTTCTACTGCCCATTCTCCCCCAAGCTGCCTTGTATTTAGTGTTTATTCATATAGACTTGTGTAGGTGGCATATGTGCTTCATGATTGAATGTAATTTCCTCCACTGCAGGGACTTTGGTTTTTGTCCTAATGTGTTAATGATTATTAATGGTGCCTGGCACATAGTAGGCACTTAATAAACACTTAGTGGTTGATTGTGTTCTTGGGTTCACACCAGAAGATGCCAGTGGTTATAATCTCATTTCACCATGTGATGCCTTCTTCACCACCACCACTCAAACTAGCCCAAAAGAACCATCTGCCCCATCTATACCAGGTTGATGTGAACAGTATAATCAGTCAGTGATCCTTCATTGTGACTGTCAGTTGTAGGCTTCCTTTGGCTACCCAACAAGAGAGACTCCCTATAGTGAAGTAAGTAGTCAGGAGATAAGGTGATATAAGAAGAGGAGAAGAGCAATGGGGGTGTCTGGGGTAGAATCATAGTTTTTTGGATGTCAACTGAAATTTAGGGTCTATAGAGGTTAGGAAAATGGTGGTGTTAGTGTTCAGGGGTTCTCCTCTAACTACCCTCCTCTGCATGTTGGGTTTCAAGTCTACAAGCACTATTATAGACCTACAAAGTGCCAGGGATTGTGCTGGGATGCAAAGAAATGCAAAATCAGTCCCTGACTTCAAGGAGCTCACAGGCTAATGGGGGCTTTACTTTTGTATATGTAGCACTCTCTGATGGGCATTTCTCCAACTGAGACTTACACCAGGAGATAGCCACTACCTCAGGTCAAGGGTACCTTAAAGGTGGCTGCTCCAAAAACTCATGAGCCCCCACTGGTGGGTTTCCCATTAACCATCTATTGGTTAACTCGTTTAACTCAGTAAAAAAAAAAAAAGCATTTACTAAATGGCATGGTGAAAACAACTACAAAACACCTTCCCCCCAAATCTGAAGCATACTCTTCCACAAATACACACCATTCACATTCAAACTTAAAACAACAAGAGATATCATTTATATGGCCCTTTAAGGTTCACAAAGGGCTTTAAATATGTTAGCTCATATGATCTTCAAAACAACCCCAAAAGGTAAGTGCTATTATCATCCCCACCTTAGAGATAATGAAACTAGGTTAGGCTGCATGCCTAGGATTACACAGTAAAGTCTGAGGCAGGATTCAAATTCAAGTCTCCCTAAATCCAAGCCCATCCCACCTACCTAAGAAGATGTAAGATTCATAGATTTAGAACTGAAAGGAACTTTAAGGATTGGGTGTCTAATCCAGTGGTTATCAAAAAAAAATTTTTTTGGTTCACAGCATAGTATTTTATTCTCTGAAGAACCATAGCACCCCAGAGTCAGGAAAATTCATGCTATTGTAAATGTAAGTTCCTTACAATCCTGAGAAAACCTAGCTGAACACACTCCTATGCTGTGCTATGGCACACTCTCTGAGAACCACTGGCCTCCTTCCACTCCCTCAAATTATGGATGAGCAAACTGAGGCCCTGAGAAATGATTTGTCCAAGGTCATATGGCTGGGAATGAGCAGATTGGTATCCAAGACCATGCCTTTTGATGACAATCCAGGCTTTTCCCACAATACGACACAGCCTCCTAGTGAGCAAGAACAGGATGTGAGTAAAAGTGGGATAGGGACAAGGCCCATGGTTCCATTAGTATACGAAACTCTTCCATTGAGAAAATTCCCTCTACCAGTGCAGGTCTGTCCCTCCTCTGCAATTGATCTTGGGAAATTGCCTGGAGTACTGAGAAGTTAAGTAATCTACTCAGGGTCACACAGCCGGTATGTGACAGAGGCTTTCAAAGCCTCCCCAATAAAGCTGCCCTACACCAAATACCTTAAGCAGCCCTGTTAAACTGGGATTAAGTGTCTGGTGCAATGGGCTTGAGGATTCAAATAATCAATCCCTTTAATAAAAAACATATTATAATGTCCTCTGGTCTAAAAAAAAAGACAGTTCACAGGAAGATAAAGGCAAATAGAGGTTTTATGGCAAGGCGGTCTCCCTGACAATCGGAAGGCTGAAAAAGTAGCCTCCTTGCCCACAGCTGGGTCCCAAATCAATGGGGAAAGTGGAGAAGAAAGGGGACAGCAGAACTGACCCAAAACATCCTGCCTGTTTCATAACTTCTCTTGTTCACAACAATCTCTTTCAGTTAATGCTATGGGAGTCTGGGGGATTAAGTCAAGCCTCCCCAGTTCTACTAGCATCCTGGCCCCCTCCCTACTGGCTCCTCTTGGCTCTGATCTGGAGCATTAATCCACGTGAAGATGTTAAAGGAAGACTGAGTCTCCAGTTCTATTAGCAGTTAGGTGACATATGGTCCCTCCCCCTTTTATTTCCAACTTCTTTCCACCCCAAAATACACACACTCCACTCAGAGCATTTACAGTAACCAGAAGCAAGCAGACCATTGCGTAGAGATAGAATCTATCCACCTGTTTGAATGACAAGTTGTCTCCAGTTCACATACCCAGGAACTGCTTATCATTTAAAAGGAGAGGCAAGGACAGACCCAACACATGCACAGACACAGTGAACACAGATGCAATGGTGTAGCAGAAAGAATGTTGGACCTGCAACCAGAAGAGACCTAGAGGATTGGATGCTGCCTTTTAAACATGTACAACATGTTCAACGTCTGTGGACATGGTCAAATCACTTCACCTCTCTGATGCTGTTTCCCCATCTGTAAAATGATAACATTTGTAGGAGGGCATAAGGAAAAAAGGAAACAAGCATTTATTAAGTGCCTACTATGTGCTAGGTACTGTGCTAAGTGCTCATTTGCTCTATACAACAACCTTGGGAGGTAGGTGCTATTATCCCTGTTTGACAGTTGAGGAAACTGAAACAGAGGGTAAGTGACTTACTCAGGGTCACACAGATAGTAAGTGTCAAGTGTCTGAGGCCAGATTTGAACTCAGGTCCCCCTGAATCCAGGACCAGTGCTCTATCCACTGTGCCACTTAGCTGCCCCTATGATAGAGTTTTAACTCAGGTCTTCCTGAGCACCACACAACTGCCTCAGTAGATGAGATACTTGCATATAAAGTGCTTTGTAAGCCTTAAAGCATCCTATAAATGTCCACTATTACTGTTATAATTCACCTTAGAATATGATGGGGAAAAGAAAAGATCCAGACCAAGTGCTTTAGGAAGATTTAAGGAGAGGACAAATTTCAGCTGGGGGTGGGCAGGGGGAGGATAGGAAATGGTGACAGTGGCATCTGAGTTGAAACCTGAACGTTAATAGAGATAAGGAGAGACTATGTGCCATCGGGAACCATTGATGACTATTTAGGCTGTTCTTTATGAGAGAAAAAGGCATAGTGGAGAGAAAGGGTAAGTCTGGGAACCAGGAAGACCTTGGGTCCAAGTTCCAATTCAGACACATCCTGGCTATGTGACTCTGGCCATGTCAGTTAACCCTCAACGCTCTAGGTAAAGAAGACAAGTTGCAGAGAAAGTGCTGACCTGCATTGGTAAAAGGGATCTTTCCTCACAAGGAAGTTGAAGAACACACGTGAAATCACCAGTCCAATACCAATTGCCTTCTTCGTGTTGAGCCAAAAATCTGCCTTCTGGGGCAGCTAGGTGGCACAGTGGATAGAGCACCGGCCCTGGAGTCAGGAGTACCTGAGTTCAAATCCAGCCTCAGACACTTAACACTTACTAACTGTGTGACCCTGGGCAAGTCACTTAACCCTAACTGCCTTACTTAAAAAAAAAAAAAATCTTCCTTCTAAGCTGGACTCTGGGCCCAAGGGGAACAAATCTAATCTTTCCACAGGACAGACAGCCCTCCAAAATTGTCAAGCAAAATCTTCATGCTTTTCATTTTTTTCTTATATTCTTAATATTTTTTCCAATTAAATGTAAAGACAACTCTTAACATTCATTTATTAAAAGTTTTGAGTTCCAAATTTTTCCCCCTCCCTCCCCTCCTCCTCCCCATTCCTAAAATGGTAAGCAATTTGATATAGGTTACATATGTGAAATCATGCAAAACATATTTGCATATTAGTCACGTTGTAAAAGAAGAAACAGAAAAAAAGGGAAAAAGCCATGGGGGGAAAAAAGTGAAAATAGTATGCTTTGATCTGCATTCAAACTCCATCCATTCCTTCTCTGGGTGTGAAGAGCATTTGCTATCCCTATTTTCTAAGATTTCTTGACTGCAAACTAGACACTCCCAGTTCCATGATGAAACACTGTGGTCTTCTCAGAAGAGATTGTGCTATGTGCTGTCAGTGACAGCCAATGGCATCTGTTTCTTTCTCCTGTTTTCAATTGTCATAAGAGATTGTTTGGTGAGAAGTACTGAGAAGGAAGGGATGGCTTTGTTTGTTTGTTCATTCATTCGTTTGTTCGTTTGTTTGAAGTATCAATAAAATATCTTTTCAAAAGTGAACAACCACAGTTCCTTTAATGTATCCTTGAGGACCCTTGTCTTCTCAGCTTGCTTCCCTCCTGTCATCTGGACAGTTCCCATCTGGAGTGCCTCCCCTCTGTGCCATTCTGACCAGCCAAATCTGACTTCAGGCCCAGGGCCAAGCCTCATCTCCTCCTGGAAGTCTTCCCAGTCTCCTTCCCCCTTCAAAAAGACAGCTCTTCTGGGAGCCTCGACCACACAAGTTAGCATCTCATTGTTCTGCGAAGGGCTTCAGGCTTTCCAGTTTGGCTGTGAGATCCCTGGAGGCAGGAGGTCTTGGTCTCTGGGTTGCTCATACTAGACATATAGGGGTCAATGTGTGTTTAGTGAGTTTAGTGAATTAGAGGGAAGGAGAAGAAAGAATTTCAGGCAAAACCACAGGGGCAGAAGCGACTGCCACTCATGAAACTGTGTAGGCAGGACAATAGCTAACATTCATATAGCACTTTAAGAAAGGAATGATGAAAACCATTTCAAGGTTACCTCATTTGATCCTCACAACAACCCTGTGAATTAGATGCTGAAATTGTCCCCATTTTAAAGATGAGGAAACTGGGGCAGCTAGGTGGCACAGTGGATAGAGCACTGGCCCTGGAGTCAGGAAGACCTGAGTTCAAATCCAGCCTCAGACACTTAACATTTACTAGCTGTATGACCCTGGGCAAGTCACTTAACCCCAATTGCCTCACTAAAAAATAACAATAATAATAATAATAATAATAATTTAAAAATAAATAAATATGAGGAAACTGAGGCTGAGATAAGCCAAGTGGCTTGCCCAGGGTCACACAATTAGTAAATGTATCTGAAGCAACATTTGAAGTCTGGGCTTCCTGATTCCATGTCCATAGGAGTTCCTCCTTTCTTCTAAAAAAAGAGTGCTGGCTGGGAGGCAGGAGACCTCAGTTCTTTTGCCATGAATTCAGTGTGTGATTGCAGTTAAATCATTTCTCTCTGGCCCACAGTTTCCTCTTCTGTAAAACTGCAGGGTTGAAGTAGCTGACCTTTAAGGTGCTTTAGAACTTTGCTATTCCACAACCATGAGGTTCTCACAAACCTCAACACACTTGCATGGTGTCTGCAAATGAGAAAAGAAAATTCAATATCCTGCATGACCTGGGCCCCCAGTCTATCCATCCCTGCACTGTGTGGGGGATGCCCCAGACTCTGTGAATGAGAAGCCATTTTAGAGCATTGCTGCCACCCACAGACAAATCTGGGAACTGCACCTGGGGCCAGAGAGGTAGGGAGAATTCAATTCATTCACCAAGGATTTGCTGAGCACTTGCTAATAATTCCATTCAACTCAACACACGTTATTGTTATGCCCCTGCTGTCATGGACACCGAGCTAGGCTGTTGAAGAAGACACAAAGTAAGCTGTGTGTGACAGAAAGCAGCTGGTGGCACAGCGGATATATAGAGTGCTGGACTTGGAATGCAGAAGACCTAAGTGCAAACGCTGCCTCCAGATACTTACTAGCTGTGTCCCTGAGCAAGTCATTTCATCTGTTTGCCTCAGTTTCCTCATCTATTATGTGGGGATAATAATAGCACCTACTTCCCACAGTTGTTGTGAGGCTGAAATGAGATATTTGTAAAAGACTTTGCAAAGCTTAAAATACTATATAAAAACTAGTTATTGTTATTTATTATTACCTGCACCTCCCTAGGCTATCAAGATTGGAGATACATGTGGTCAATTTTCTCTTCCCCATTCCTTTTGATAAGGCATGCAAGAGAGGTAAGTTAGCAGAACAAGGTCACATAGCTTATATGTAAGCATTCAGTACTGTATTGGAACATTACTACACAGTAAAAAATGAATGTGATGTCTAACAGAAAATCCTGGAAAGATCTATGCGGAGGGAGGAAAGGAGGAGAGAAGGAAGGAAGGAAGGAAGGAAGGAAGGAAGGAAGGAAGGAAGGAAGGAAGGAAGGAAGGAAGGAAGGAAGGAAGGAAGGAAGGAAGGAAGAGAGGGAGGGAGGAAGGAAGGAAGAGAGGGAGGGAGGAAAGGAGGGAGGGAGGAAGCACAATAATATTTCATTATAATCATATATCACAACTTGTTCAGCCTTTCCCCAGTTCTTCAGCCATTCCTCTCAATTTCCAATTCTTAGCCACCACAAAAAGAGCTGCCATAAATATTTTTATACAAATAGGTCCTTTTCCCTTTTCTTTGATCTTTTTGGGATACAGACCTAATAGTGGTATTACTGAGTCAAATGGTATGCACAGTTTTATAGCACTTTGGTCATAGTTCCAAACTGCTCTCTAGAATGGTTGTATTAGTTCACACATGTTTTCAGGTTATGCTGATTTTTTTTTTACTCTTTGTGTGTGTGTGTGTGTTTAAAAATATTATTTGTTTTATGGGGTAGCTCTCTGGGATGGGGACAGGGAGGGGATGGATACTAGGAGAAACTATGGTGATTTTTTTGTTTTGTTTTTTTAGTGAGGCAATTGGGGTTAAGTGACTTGCCCAGGGTCACACAGCTAGTAAGTGTCAAGTGTCTAAGGCCGGATTTGAAGTCAGGTACTCCTGAATCCAGGGCCGGTGCTCTATCCACTGTGCCACCTAGCTGCCCCTATGGTGATTTTTTAAAGATATCAATAACAATTTTTTTTTAAAAAGCAAATTATCTAAATCCTCTAGATGAGTCCAGTTAGCTTGAGAACAAGTGGTTTATTAGTGCAGGACAGGGGTCTTATAGCAGAGGTGTGAGATTTTTCCTAATTTAGTCATTTTTATTCCAGGTTAAATAATTCCAGGTTATATTCCCAGAACTCTATATAATGGGGTTCAGACACTATGAACCCACAAGCAAGGGAGAACTTGAGGGAAATGGGAAGGGAAAATAGTCTTAAGAATTTTCAGGAGGAGGAGCCAAGATGGCAGAGAGAAGCCAGGAAGTTGCCTGAGCTTTCCCAAATTTCCCTCAGAAACAACATTAAGTGAAGCCTCTAGATGGATTCTGGAACTACAGAACCTACAAAAGGACAGAGGGAAACAATCTTCCAGCTTAAGGTAACCTAGAAGGATTTCAGGAAAAGTCTGTCTCACCAGGGTAAAAGGGGAGCACATCTCAATGCAGAGGGTGTCTTGGAAAGCCAGCAAAAGGCTCTTAGGTACAGCACAGATTGGCAGCTGAGGACCCTCATTCCTAGTTCAGCAAGCTAGTGATACAGCAGGCCAGTTGTGGGGTCCCCAACTCCAATGCAGAAAGCAATATGCCAGCTGAGGTTTCCACTACTTAACAGGTGCAACTAGGCTGGACCACCCTAGTTCAGTGAACAAGTCTCAAGTTGCTGAAGGCTCAGAGCAGAAAGCCAGTGATCAGGCCCCTGGCCCCCCAAAAAAGAAGCTTGGGACCCTGTACCCTAGGAGCAGAACTCAACTATAAAAGGTATAAAATAGGATAAAATATGAATAGGAAACAGAAAAGAACCCTCACCATAGAAAATTACTCTAGTGATAGGAACACTAAAACAAAAACTCAGAAGAGGACAACAATGTCAAAATGCCTATATTAGAAGCATCAGAAGGGAAAAGGAATTGGTCTCAAGACCAAAAAGCCCTCTTGGAAGAACTCAAAAAGGATTTTATTGGTCAAAGAGATGTAGAAGAAAAACTGGGGAAAAGAAATGAGAGTTATGCAAGAGAGAGTCAATAGCTTAGAAAAAGAAAATAACCCCTTAAAAATACAATTGGACAAATAGAAAAGGAGGCATCCAGGAGGGATAATTTAAGAATCAGTGGACTGGGGCAGTTAGGTGGCACAGTGGATAGAGCCCCAGCCCTGGAGTCAGGAGTACCTGAGTTCAAATCCAGCCTCAGACACTTAACACTTACTAGCTGTGTGACCCTGGGCAAGTCACTTAACCCCAATTGCCTCACTAAAAAAAAAATTTTAAATAAAAAAAAAATCAGTGAACTACTTGAGGACCATTATCAAAAAAAGATCCTGGACAGCATATTTCACAACATTATCAAGGAGAACTGTCCCAATGTCTTAGAAACAGAGGAAAAAATAGTCATTGAAAGAATCCACCAATCATCTCCTGAAAGAAACCCCAAAAGGAAAGTCTTGTCACTGGACTGGATAACTCAGGAAGAGGGAGTGAATCTGATGACATCATCCATGATGTCACTGGTCCTCTTCCAAAATGAAAGATGAACACCAACAGTATGACACCAAGTCAGTCAGTGAACAAGCAAGTCCTAAGAGCAGCATCTCCCATGATCACCCTGTACCCTTCCTACCATGGCTTGGAGATTTCTACCATGTGTCAGAGGATTATTGGCCATGTCTCTTCCCCTGCCCTTCCCAGCTTTAGAGGTGTCAGTCCGTTGGTGGGCTGTCCTAGTATCCTTCTCATGTGATCTTTGCCTCGCTCTCCCATGAGTGTCTCCAAGTAAGCTACAAAACCTTTCATTTTCTTGAACACACCAAATAAAAAGAGTTTGTTTCCATTAGCACTGGCTAGGCTGATCTAATTCTTCAGCAAATCTTGGATCCCCAACAACCTTGGACTAGATGACCTTAAGAACCCATCTAATTCTAATATTTGCAACAAGGTATTGAAGACCAATGCTCCCTGGTGGGCAGTGTTAAATCTTGGTTTGGTTCTCACCCTGGTCAATAAAGGCAAACTCAGGAAAAGAAAGGTCAAGTAATCTATTAACACACCAGGACAGCAAGCAGTAGCATGATGCTGCCATGGATTTCAATCTGCTTTTATAGACAGGAGCAAACAACTGTCCATATAACGGCAAAAGTTTGTTCATTACTACTGTAATTATAAGGAGATGAGATTAGTGCCCCCTAAAATCCTTCCCCATTACATGTTATGGGAATTAGTGCACATGCACAAGGGTATTTCCGGACCAACATGTTCTGCTGGTGGACAGTGCACCACTCTATACAAGTGGCTGACTTTGCACAACAGGAAATTGAAACAAGCAAGTAATAACCTTTTTTTTTTTTTTTTGCAAATAGTACTTTGGTTTTTCCATTTAAATGTAAAGATAGTTTTCAACATTCATCTTTTATAAGATTTTGAGTTCCAAATTTTTCTCCCTTCCTCTCTCCTCTCCCTTCCTCCCCAAGTTAGCAGGCAATCTGGAATAGGTTATACATCTGTAATACTGTTGAACATATTTCCACATTAGTCGTGTTGTGAAAGAAGAAACTGAACAGAAGGGGGAAATCATGAAAAAAAGAGAAAGTAGTATGCTGTGATCTGCATTCAGACTCTATAGTTCTTTCTCTGGATGAGCATTTTCCA
Source organism: Dromiciops gliroides (assembly GCF_019393635.1). Classification (NCBI taxonomy): domain Eukaryota; kingdom Metazoa; phylum Chordata; class Mammalia; order Microbiotheria; family Microbiotheriidae; genus Dromiciops; species Dromiciops gliroides. Next base: position 549,315,707 of record NC_057863.1, read on the forward strand.
CCATGAGTCTTTTGGAATTGTCTTACATCATTGTATTGCTGAGAAGAGCTAAGTCTATCACAGTTCATCATCCCACAATGTTGCCTCTTCATGTGATATGATTTACCTCATTCTGCCTCCCCTTTCTCCTTGTCTCAGTACTCCTTTTTGTCACCCTTTAAGTTTTTTCTTAATATCATCACATGAAAATCAACTTATGCCCAAACCCTCTGTCTATGTATACTCCTTCTCTCTCCCCTAATAAAGATACAGTTCTCTTATGCCCAAAGGACTATAAAATTATGCATACCCTTTGACCCAGCAATACCACCATTAAGTCTATATCCCAGGGATATCATAAAAAAGTAAAAAGGACCCACATGTACAAAAATATTTATAGCTGCTCTTTTTGTGGTGGCAAGGAATTGGACATTGAGGGGCTGCCCATCAATTGGGGAACGGCTGAACAAGTTGTGGTTTATGAATGTAATGGAATATTATTGTGCTTTAAGAAACAAATAAGCAAGCAGATTTCAGGAAAACCTGGAAAGACTTATATGAATTGTCACTGAATGAAATGAGCAGAACCAAGAGAACATTGTACACATTATCAAAGACATTGTATAATGATCAACTGTGATAGACTTGGCTCTTCTCAGAAATACAGTGATCAAAGATAATTCCAAAGGACTCATTATGGGAAATGCTCTCCACATCCAAAAAAAAAAAAGAACTGTGGAATCAGGATGCAGATTGAACCATGCTTTTTCTACTTTGGGGTTTTTTCCCCTTTTTTGAGGTTTTTCCCTTTTGTTCTGATTCTTCTTTCACAAAATGACTAATGCAGAAATATGTTTAATGTGATTGTGCATATATAACCTATATTAGATTGCTTTCTGTTTGGGAAGGGAGAGGGAAGGAGGAGAGGGAGAAAAATTTGGAACTAGAAATCATAAAAAAAACAGATGTTGAAAACTATCTTTACATGTAACTGGAAAGTAATAAAATACTTTTATGATAAAAAAAAATACAGTTCTCAAGATTCATAAGGATCTTCTTCCTGCGTAGGGATGTAAACATTTTAACCTTCTTGAACAACATATTTTGGTTTTTTTCCCCTATTTTACCTTTTTATGCTTCTCTTGAGTGTTGTATTTGAATATTGAATGTTCTGTTCAGTTCTGGACTTTTCATCAGGAAGAACCCATATTTCATTGATTGCCCATCTTTTCCCCATGAAAGATTATGCTTAATTTTGCTAGGTAGTACATTCTTGGTTGTAATTCAAGTTCCTTTGCCCTCCAGAATATCATATTCCAAGCCCTCCAATCCTTTCATGTTGAAACTTCCAGTTCCTGTGCAATCCTGGTTGTTATTTCTTGATATTTAAATTGTTTCTTTCTTATTGTTTTCAGTATTTTCTCCTTTATCTGATCATTCTAGAATTTGGCTATGATATTCCTTGGAGTTTTTCTTCTGCATTTTCTTTCAGGAGATGATATGTAGATCCTTTCAATTACTATTTTTTCCTCTGGTTCTAAGACACCAGGATAGTTCTCCTTGATAATGTTATGAAATATGTTGTCTGGGCTCTTTTTTTGATCATAACCCTCAAGTAGTCCAATAATTCTTAAATTGTTCCTCCTGGATCCATTTTGTAGATTTATTGTTTTTCTGAGGAGGTATGTTATGTTTTCTTACCTTTACATTCTTTTATTTCTGCTTTACTACTTCCTGATGCCTCATTGAGTCATTAGCTTCCATCTGCCCAATTCTGATTCTTGACCCCGCTTTTTTTTTTTAGGTGAGGCAATTGTGGTTAAGTGACTTGCTCAGGGTCACACAGCTACTAAGTGTTAAGTGTCTGAGGTCAGATTTGAACTCAGGTACTCCTGACTCCAGGGCTGGTACTCTATCCACTGCACCACCTAGCTGCCCCCCCAATTCTGATTCTTAAGGAATTGTTTTCCCCAGTCAGCTTTTGCACCTCCTTTTCCATTTGACTAATTGTATTTTTTAAGGAGTTATTTTCTTTTTTCAAGCTATTGACTCTCTCTTGCATAACTCTCATTTCTTTTCCCCAATTTTTCTTCTGCCTCTCTTATTTGACCAATAAAATCCTTTTTGAGCTATTCCAAGAGGGCTTTTTGGTCTTGAGACCAATTAATCTTCCTCTTTGAAGCTTCACATTATAGAAATTTTTGAATTTGTTCTCTTCTGAGTTTGTGTTTTAGTCTTCACTGTTGCCATAGTAGCTTTCTATGGTAAGGGTTCTTTTCTGTTTCTTATTCATTGTTTAGCCTATTTCATGCCTTTTAGAGTTGAGCTCTGCTCCTAGAGTACAGGGTACATTGTCCCAAGCTTCTTTTGCTGGGGACCAGGAGCCTGATCACTGGATTTCTGCTCTGAGGCCTCAGTGACTTGAGACTTGTTCACTTTACTGGAGTCACCTAGTCCACTTGGTGCCTGTTATGTAGTAGAAACCCCAACTGGCATAATGCCTTCTGCATTGGGTTTGGGGGCCTCACAACTTGCCTTCTGTACCACTAGCCTGCTGAGCCAGAACAGAGGTTCCTCAGCTGCTGATCTATTATATGGGTAAGAGCCTTCTGCTGGCTTGCCCAGACATTCTCTGTGCTCTGTTGCACTCCCCTTTTACCTGAGTGAGACAAACCTTTCCTGAAGTCCTTCTAGGTTAACTTAAGCTGGAAGGTTGCTTCACTCCATTTTTTAAAACTGGTTCTCTAGCTGCAGAATCCATTTAAAAGCTTCATTTATCTCACCAATGCAATGGTACAGAAGAGTTCCAGGGAACTCATGATAGAAGAGGATCTCCAAATCCAGGAAAAAAAAGAACTGTGGAGTATAGATGCTGAATGAACCATACTATTTCTTTTGTTTTTGGTGCTATTGTTTTTCTATTTTGAGGTTTTTCATCATTGCTCTGATTTTTCTCTTATAACATGACTAATGCAGAAATATGTTTAATATTATTATGTGTATATATATATAGCCTATATCAGATTACCTGCTGTCTAGGGGAGGGGAGAGGGAGGGTGAAAAATCTGAAATTGGAAAGCTTGTATAAACAAAAGTTGAGAACTATCTTTACATGTAACGGGGAAAAAATAAAATATTTTTTTAAAAAGCTTCATTTAATATTGTTTCTGAGGGAAATTTGGGAGAGCTCAGGGAACTTCCTGGCTTCTCTCCATTATCTTCTACATATAGTTTTAATACACAATTTTCTGTGATTATTTTTCGATGTATGTATGTATGTATGTATGTATATGAGAAATGGAGAGAGGGGAAGAAGGGGAGAAGGGGAGAGGGGGAGTGAAACCAAGAGAGACAGAGACAGGTTGACAATGGGCAAGTCACCGAGCATGTTGGTACTTCAGGCAACTAGTTTAAAATTCTTAAGTTGTAGAGAAGGGGCAGGGAAGAAAGGCTAGGGCAGAGCAAGAGAAGGACAAAGATTTCTATGTTGACAGGCAGGAAAGAGGTGGGGGTGGGGAAGACTGCTGGTGAAAAAGGATACTATAAAGCCCCACCAGGCCAAGAATCCCTTCTTTTAATCCCTTCTTCTTAGAATCCCTTCTCCCTAGGCCCCACCTTGATCTCTGACGTCTGAATTGGCTGTAGCTGTTTGAGTATTAGAGAAGGGCAGTGAGGGGGAGGTGATGGACCTAGGAGCCTCAGCTTCTAGAAGTCCCAAGTTGGGGAGCTAATAATTGATGATTGATGTGTGTATGTGTAATTTCAAAGAGATCACATATTAAGAGAGAGGGATAACAATGCACCTTTCTCTTCTCTCTTCTCTCTTCCCTCTTCTCTCTTCTTTCCCTCTCCCTCTCTTCCAACTACAAAGCCCTGGTGGAAACTACAGCTGTAGTTACAAATATGGCCACAAGGTGGAGCTGCCTCCTCCATTCTCTCCAATCCAGACCAGAGTTTGCCCCATTCATACTTGCTTAAACCCTAGCCCAGGCAGGCAGGGGTCCAGCAGGATGGGCTGTAATTAGGAGTGCAAGAGGAGTGCTTGTAGCTTTTTGAGTGTTTCTATAAGAGTGTCCCTGTGAGGGAGTCTCAGTGTGTCTCCTCTCTCATATGTCTGTGCTTAACACAGGACCTGGTACATAGTAGGTGCTCGATAAGTGGGGTTTTTTTGTTTTGGTTTTGTTTTTTAGTGAGGCAATTGGGGTTAAGTGACTTGCCCTGGGTCACACAGCTAGTAAGTATTAAGTGTCTGAGGCTGGATTTGAACTCAGGTCCTCCTGACTCCAGGTGCCCTATCCACTGCACCACCTAGCCACCCCCTCGATAAGTGTTTATTAACTGAGTGTGTGTGCTCAGGACTTGTGCCTTTGATGTCCGTTCCTCTGAGCCATATATCCTTGTGCTTTTGTGTCTGTGTGTCTATACATATGTGCACTCAGAGGCTGAAAGGTCTATCTGTACCATAATATGTGTAAAGGACCTACAGATTAGAGGTGTCAGAAGACCTGGGTTTCAAGTGACCTGACTCCCACAAGTACTAGCTTTGTGACCTTTAGCAAATCACTTGGATTCTCTGCTCCTCAGTTTCCTCCCATAATTCCTGCACTTGTCTTCCTCCCAGGGTAGTTCTGGTTATACTGGTAGAAGTGATTTTGTAAACCTTAAAGCTATAGAAATAGGTGTTGTTATTGTTATTATTATTATTATTAGCTGCCAATATCTGTGTGTGTCTCCAAGTGTCTATAAGTACATGGTCAGTTTGATCTTGGGGCTTCGGCAGGCGGGTGGGGAAAATAAAGGTCTACCCTTTGCTTCTGCCCGACCTTTCCTGTGTGGCCCAGGAGAAGTAAAAGAAAGGCTCCTGTTTCTTCCTGCAGGCCCCAGCCTGGCCCCACCGCCACAGCTGCTGGTGCTGCCCAAAGCAGTGTCCCTCAGGAAGCAGAGAGGTGGCCTGCTTAGGCCCTTAAGCTCCTAATAGAATCACACTAAAGACAGCTGGCTATGCACCTCCCTCCCCTCTCTCTCTTTAGTCCTCCCAACAACCAATCCTGGTGAGATCAACCCCCTAACTTGGGGCCTCCAGAAGCCACAGCCCTGGCCCATCACCTCCCTGTCACTACCCTCCCCCACCTCCCTCCGAACAATATTCACACAGCTGCTGATTCAGAAATTGGAGAGCCACTTCTGAGTGTGGTTTTCTCCCTTTCCCCCCAATCTTGCCTTCCTACATTGGAACCTTCGTCTTCTTTCTTTGCCCCAACTTTTGTCCCATATTCAGTTCAGTACAGCAGCCATATCAAGATCTAACCAGAGTTCTTGTTGCTTACCCTGGAGGGAGATGCAAAGGTAGATAGGAACCTTCCCTCAGGAAGCTTACAGTCTAGAAGGTCAGGGCTTCCTATAATACTAGGAACGAGCCAAAAGGATCTCAGAGGCCTTCTTGTACGATCTATCTGAAGAAAAATCCTCAAAGTAACATATCCAACAGGTATATGATAGTGCTTGAAGACTTCTGGTGTGAGGGAACCCATCTACCGCCTCTTATAGCAACCCAGTCCACTTTTGGACAACTCTAGTTGTTTGGAAGTGTTTTGTGATGTCCAGCTTAAATCCACCCTTCTCTAACTTCTGCCCACTGCTCTTGGCTCCATCCCCGCCTCGGCCCCACCCAGTCCCCAGTCAAGCAGAATAAATCTAATCCCTCCTTCATGTATGTGACAGACATTCCAATACTTGATAGCTCTCATATCTGGCATGCCCAGTTCCTTCATTGGATCATCATATGTCATGATAGCTCTACTCCAAATGTTCAAATGGACTATCTGTGCCCGATCTGTGGTAGAGCCTTCTGGGCTTATATTGGTCTGATTGGCCACAGTCAGACACACTGTACCTTGACCCTGACATAGTGATGTCATTTTTGGCCCTCTTCGAGCACAAAGAACAACAACCAACCAATATGGCTTGAACTTGAGACCCTTCATCAGATTGATTTGCCTCCTCATAGTCTTTCCCACACTGGTTGTGGATAAGTTAATAATATAGTCATCACTTCCACATTGAGACTTTCCCCATCATGGTTTTGATACATCACAGATTGGCCTAAGTAATTAAATGGGAATCTGGGGGGAGTTTTGTAGAAGCTTCAGATGACACACAAAGGCCAGCAGATGACACAAAAAAGTTTAGAAACTCAGAAATACATAAAATATATGAATAGTATTGTGTAATAGCAACATATTTTATCTTTTAAATTCCATAATAATTCAGATTTCTTCTCTGGTATGAAGGGAGGGCCAAAAAAACTGTACACAGATTTTCTAGATCACAGGGGTGCTGGGGCCCATAACCCCTATTACATGGAAAGAATAACTACAATGTATAAGGGATAACTGTAACAGTAATAATAGCTAGCATTTCCATAGAGAGGCTACTAGATGGCACAGTGAACAGAACAATAGACCTAGAGTCAGGAAGACCAGAGTTCACATCTAGTCTCAGGTAGTTAGTGTGACCTTGGGTAAGTCATTTAATCTCTATTTGCCTCAGTTTTCTCATCTGTGAAATGGACAGTATAAGTACCTACCTACCAGGGTAATTATGAAGATCAAATGAAATAATGTTTGTAAAGCACTTAATACAATGTTTGGCACATACTAGGCACTCTATAAATGCTAGTTATTATTATTATTATTATTATTATTATTATAGTTTAAGGTTTGTAAGACATTTTACAAATATTATCACATCTGATCCTCACAACTCTGGGAGGTAAGTACCCACTTTACCCACTTTACTGGTAGAAAAAGTGGATTCTGAGAGATGCTAAATGACTTGCCCAGGGTCACACAGCTAGTAAATGTCAGAGGTGGGATTTGAACCCAGATGTTCCTTATTTTGGGTCCAGCACTCTAATTCAGAAGCTTTTTCCCATGGGAAAACCTAGAGGAGCTAAGAGCTAAAGAGTGATTTTTGAGAAGCCTCCAGAAGTTGTGGTTCTGAGCTGTGAGGTTATAGTTCTTCCTGTAATGTTCCCAGATTCTCCTCATCATTCCCAGATATTGTCTGACCAGGGCAGATTACAGCAGGACTGTTACCTCCCTCATTCTGGACACTGTGCCTGTCTTCATGGGCCCTAAGATTGTGTTACCATCTAGTGTGGATGCCATATTCACTGTTAATTAAAAAAAAAAAAAACCCACCACCTCCCCCCACAAAACAAAACCTGCAGATCTTCTTTCAGTGGAACTGCTATTCTCCCATGTTGTCCTTGTGACATTTTTTTTTTCTGGAGGGCCCAAGTATAAGACTATATTTATGGGGGCAGTTAGGTGGGCAGTAGATAGAGTACTGGCCCTGGAATCGGGAGGACCTGAGTTCAAATTCAGCCTCAGACACTTGACACTTACTAGTTGTGTGACCCTGGGCAAGTCACTTAACCCCCATTGCCCCGCAAAAAACAAAAAAACAAAAACAAAAACTATATTTATCCCAGTTAAATTTCAACTTGACCCACTGTTCTAGACTAAAAATCTTTTTTGAATCCTATCATCCAGTGTAAAAGCTCTCTGAGATGCCTTTCTCCCTGAGTGGGAAACTAACAAATGGAGGAACCATCCCCCACTGGTGATGGGGGTTAGGTGAGGGGCAGTTCAAGATCTCTCCCCTTGGCACCACAGGGGTGTGGCACACCTGGTCTTGTCTCTCCAAGGGGGTGGCTCATAATTGAGGGTTTTTGTTTCATTTAAAAAAAATGTAGGGTTTTTAGTGGAATATTGGCTAAATTGCCATTTTTCTAGTTTCAGATGGTTTAAGCATGTTGAGAAAGTATGAGGAAGTTTGACTTTGTTTTAAGTAAGAAAGAGGAATGAATGGTTAGGAAGCTGTTTGATGACCAACATGGTCTGAAGTACTGTGATTGAGAGTTATTGTTTTAGTCAAGTATTTATGATTGGTAAAAGAAAGATGTGCCCTGTTTACATTGACAGTGTGAACAGGAATATGAGAGTAAACAGTTGGGAACTTTTGAGAAAAAAAAAAAGAGAGGGAAAAAATTTGTGTGAATTTAAAAGTAGTTGAGTTTGAGTGGGAGATCTAGTTGGTTATGGAGTTTTAAAAATTATAAGTTAAGTAACTTTTTTGTTTTGTTTTGTTTTGTTTTTTCTTTTGTGGGGCAATGAGGGTTAAGTGACTTGCCCAGGGTCACACAGCTAGTGTCAAGTTTCAGAGGCTGGATTTGAACTCAGGTCCTCCTGAATTCAAGGCCAGTGCTTTATCCATTGCGCCACCTAGCTGCCCCTAGTTAAGTAACTTTTTAATTGGTGTGTGTTAAGATTGGAAATAATTAAATCATATGAGATTCCTATGTTAATTGATTGTTAAGATAAAGCGGAATACTGTTAAATTATTGTATGAAAAGAAGAAAAAAAATCACAGAAAAGGACCTTCTAGAGGCCCCTTAATTTGTAAGTTTGCCAGAAAGGAGCTTGTAAAAATCCTAAGATAAGGAATGGTTGTGCTGAGAATTTTATAAAGTCACTTCTTTGCACCAGAATAGGTTTAAAAATGATAAAATATTTGGGGATTGTAACTGCCAGAATGGTTTCAGTGTCTAAAATCAAATGGAAGACATCATGTGTCCTAAAGTCCCCCATCTCCCCCTTTTCCATGTGGCAGTTTCTGCTATGGGGGGTGGGGGGAGGGGAGAGCCATCTTTGATAAGCATCTAGTGCCTAAGATTTTAATTTGTCTTAAAATCTTTAGTAGTAGAATAGCTTAAAATCAGGAATTATTTATAATGTGTAAAAGTTTCAAAGGAAAATATATTTTTTTAGTCTCTAACCATTGAACCACAGTGCCTAAGAACAGCCTTTGGCTTTGAATTACTTAATACAGGATAGTCATCAAACTATTTCTCAAAGCTAGGAATGTCTCAGGGTAAAAGGTTGGGGCATATCTAATTTAGCTGAGCCCTCTTATAGATCTGTTGCATTGCAAATAGTTGAGAAATATATTTTTGATGTGCACAAAGGATGTTTAAAAATTATTAGAATTGAATAAAGAGCACCTTAACCAGTCTAAATTAGGTTGAAGAAAAGCTAAAAAGAAATTATATGGGGATTGTCTTATGTGCTCAAGTTTCTGTTGAAAATGTAAGTTTGTGAGGGCAGCTAGGTGGCGCACTGGATAGAGCACTGGCCCTGGAGTCAGGAGGACCTGAGTTCAAATACTGCCTCAGACGCTCAACACTTACTAGCTGTGTGACCCTGGGCAAGTCCCTTAATCCCAATTGCCTCACACACACAAAAAAAAAAAGAAAGAAAAAAAGAAAGAAAATGTAAGTTTGTGCTTGAAATCTAGAAGGAAAAATTTTGTTTGTTTGATAAAGCTACCCCCAGTGGGGCGGCTAGGTGGCGCAGTAGATAAAGCACCGGCCCTGGATTCAGGAGTACCTGAGTTCAAATCCGGCCTCAGACACTTGACACTTACTAGCTGTGTGACCCTGGGCAAGTCACTTAACCCCCATTGCCCTGCCAAAAAAAAAAAAAAAAAGCTACCTCCAAAACGTGGCTAGGTTAAGGAAGTGAGGGAAGGGCATGCTGCTCTGGCATAGTCTTGCAAAACTGATTGGAGGACTAAATGTGGCATTAAAATATTGATTTAAACCAACAAGAAAAAAGTTTGTGTTATTAGGAAATCAAGAAGGGTAATTAGATTTGATTTGGCTATTTAAGAAAATTTGGGAATCATACAAACTATATACTGACACTTTAAAAAACAACAACAAAAAAACCACAGAAAACTGAGGGTTATTTTATTGGCCTCACTAAATTTTAAAAGGGCCTAGTGAAAATTTGTTAGTATAATAAGAATAAGTTCATTGAATATTCCTTTTCATATAAGGATAAATTTTAAGCTGTTTCTTAAAGAAAAAAATATATTTTCAGGATATAATGTGTAACACGTGTGATTTAGAAGGCCTGCTATCTTATTTGTAAGCTAATTTGTTGCAATGACAATTTGATATTGATAACAATCATGTCCAATCCTACTGTGATTTGTGAAATGTTATTAATTAATAAAGCTTTTCTGGAACCCTGAATATTTGAGTTTCATTCCTAAGGGTTGGTGTATAACTTTCATGGTATATTTCTATTATAAGATTATATATGGGGCAGCTAGATGGCACAGTGGATAAAGCACCGGCCCTGGGTTCAGGAGTACCTGAGTTCAAATCCGGCCTCAGACACTTGACACTTACTAGCTGTGTGACCTTGGGCAAGTCACTTAACCCCCATTGCCCCACAAAATTAAAAAAATTATATATTGTATATATATATATATATATATAATTTGGAAAGATTTAAGAGTTCTGCTTTCTGTAGTATTTTGAAACATTTAAGTTATACTTGACAAGCTGTGTGACCCTGGGCAAGTCACTTAACCCTGTTTGCCTGCAGGTATCAAGGTAATGGAAACCCTTGGGCCTGTTGTTAATAATGTTTCTTAAATATAGAATTAGATCGAAGTCCAGTCTTTCCCTCTGCTCTCTGCTGGCTTTACCTGAGTCCTAAGGACACCGTGAGCAACCAGGTTGTTTGAGAAGAGTATAACCAGCCCTGTCCTCAGAGGCCGAGATCCAAGACCCAAGAAAAAGGCCCTCTACGGTTCCTGGTTGAGGTTCAGCTATTGGGGGCCCTCATAGGGATAAAAGGATCAAGGATTCAAGCAATGGAGACGCTTTCGGGAGCTCAGATTAAAATAGATCTATTCAGGGGCAGCTAGGTGGCACAGTGGATAGAGCACCGGCCCTGGAGTCAGGAGTACCTGAGTTCAAATCCGGCTTCAGACACTTAACACTTACTAGCTATGTGACCCTGGGCAAGTCACTTAACCCCAATTGCCTCAGCAAAAAAAAAAAAAAAAAAAAAAAAGGAAAAAAAAATAGATCTATTCAATCAAGAGGAAAATGGTGAAAAACCCAAAAAAGCAGAGGTCCTAGTTTTCAGGAGTCATCATTGTAGAATAAGAGCAAAAGAACTGGTTGAATGTATCATCAGATGGTATCCACCGGCCTCTCCTGATGCTTCAGATGAAGCACAGAAAGCAGTTGCCCAGATGTTCATTCAGGAAAAGAAGTAATATGCAGCCCAGCTGGTTTTTGTTAATTTTATACAAATAAATTATGGTTCTGGTTAAAAAAAAAAAAGAATTAAATAAAGCTTTGAACAGCATGGGGCATTTGTGACACCTCTTACTGGATGAAGGACATTTGTGAACAGCTTTTCACTCCTGATGCAGGATCCTGGGGTTCCTGGATTCTCTCTCTTAGTTTGCCCCCTTTCTCCCTATAGTAATATTGGTTTTTGTCCTTTTAATTTTTAGCCTTTGTCTCTTTAACCTCTTGGTAGTTTGTTTCATCTAGGCTCAAGGCTTTCAACCTTATGGTAGCAATTCCAGCCTACATACCTCTTCACCCTCTGGACCAGGCCTGCAAGGATTTCTACTCCTTCCTCTAAAACATAGGACCAGCTCTACCACCCTATTCAGCTTGAAGGAGTTACAGAAGAAGAGATCTTCGCCCTCTTTCCCCTTAGCTGTTATCTTCCTCCTTGCCCTATTCGGCCTCTATGTATACCGTGCCCTGTCCCAGCTGATCTGGGAATCTGTGGCAAGTGCTACTAGGGTACATATCTTTGCTATGTACTCCTATCAACCTTTGCAAAACCAAGGAGATTATGCCCCAAAACATACTCGTCCGACAGATGATGCTTTCAACTTAAAAGTGATAGCATCAACAGGGGGGAATGACGTGGAAAATTAAACATAGAAGGGAGGCTTTGACCTTGTCTGTGGCAGACAGGCTCTGACTCTGCCGTGTTCCAGGTGCAGCCGCAGGCCTATTTCTCCTTTGTCCTTTGTAAGGTAGTCTCTGACCTCATCCTTGTTTGATACACTGGTATGTATCTTGCTGTCCTGGAATGATGACTATACCACTATACCATGCCTACTCTTTATAACCAGGTGGGCTACAAGACTTGGGGCCGATTGTTGGACCCGTGCATAATATACTCTCTCTCTCCACCTTGAATATCTGGCTGAGTATTTTCTGTGTCCATTGTGCCGTAACACCACGAGGGCAGGACAAAAGCAAGACCAGCCATTTGGGCCCCAGGGATAAGCTGCACAAAACAGATTGAAGCAAGAAGCCTGGACACTCAATATTTTTATGTCAAATTTAGGTGGGAATAAGGGAAAGAGAAGCTAGGTGGCATAGTGGATAGAAATCTGGTCCTGAAGTCAGGAGGATCTGAATTCAAATTTGACCTCAGATACTTGACAAGCTGTGTGACCCTGGGCAAGTCACTTAACCCCATTTGCCTCAGTTTCCTCATCTGTCAAATGAGCTAGAAAAGGACATGGCAAATCACTCCAGAATCTTTGTCAAGAAAACTTCAAATGTAGTCATGAATACTAACTAGGAATAATTGGTTAAAATAGGAAGCCATCTTCCTCTCCAGTCTCTGCCTATCCCTCAACCCTATACTCTGTCCACAGTAGCTGGTGTTTCGGATTCTCCCTATACTGTAATATATTAGTAGTATGTCCAACTCTCCATGACCCCATTTGGGATTTTCTTGGCAATAATACTGAAGTGGTTTGTCATTTCCTTTACCAGCTCATTTTTTTTTTTTGTGGGGCAATGGGGGTTAAGTGACTTGCCCGGGGTCACACAGCTGGTAAGTGTCAAGTATCTGAGGCCGGATTTGAACTCAGGTACTCCTGAATCCAGGGCCGGTGCTTTATCCACTGTGCCACCTAGCCGCCCCCTACCAGCTCATTTTAACAGATGAGGAAACTGAGGGAATAGGGTTAAGTGATTTGCCCAGGGTTACACAGATAGTGTCTGAGGCCAGATTTGAACTCAGGAAGGTGAGTCTTCCTGACTTCAGGCCCAATGCTTTGTCTACTGTGCCACCTAGCTGCCTCAGTAACATATGAACAAAAAGGTAATTATTTCTGGTAACTAAGCTCTCAGTGCCAACTCTCCCTGCCACCACCCCCTTTCCCCCTGCCACCCATAACTCTCCAAGTTGCCATTGAAGCTGATTTATTGGAGAGGGAGTTTATTCTGTAGGAATTTTCCATATCAGAGAAGTCACAGGGCCAGTCTAAAAACAAACAAGGACTAGTCAGTTCCCTGGTCTATAGAATTTAAGTGCCCTCAATCCCCTTTAAATATCAGGGCCCCAGTCAAAGCCCTGCTGGACTCTTTCTAGTTAGAGCTAGAACAAAGATTAACATACAGTTTTTTCTTTGTATCCCAGGGTTTAGCACAGTGTCTTGCAAATAGATACTTTTGCTCAAATAAATGGTTTATCAAGTCACCATCCCCAGTTATCTCCAAGTAAGTTCCTTCCTTCTCCTCCTCCTTCTCTTTGACCTTCTCCTCCCACTTTAATGCATTTGAAAAAGACTTCTGCCACTATTGGGAGGCACTCCCTCCTCCACCTTTCTGCCAGTTGAAATACTTTTCATCTTTTAAGACCCAGATCTGGTTCCTGCCTCCTCTGTGGAATTATTCCTGACTCTTACCACCACATTATTGTTGTTGTTCAGTTCTTGTTGGTTTTTTCAGTCCTGTCTGACTCTTTGTGACCCTGTATGGGGTTTTCTTGGCAAAGATACTGGAGTGCTTTGCCATTTCCTTTTCCTGTTTGATTTACCAATGAGGAAACTGAGGCAAACAGGGTCACAGAGTTAATGTGTCTGAGGTCAAATTTGAACTCAGGTCTTCCTAACTCCAGCCCTGGTGCTCTTTCCACTGTGACACCTAGATGACCCTACTCTAAACATCCCCCCTCACCTTCTCCCCCTCTCCCCTCCCCTGCATCAAATGAGATGTTTGTGAAAAGCACTTAGCACAGGACCTGCAGTATCTGGCACTGTGCACAGGGGGTCAAATCAAGAATTTCCTTTATAGTGGAAAGAATATTCAGGAAACTTGCATTCAGATCCTGGCACCCAACTCTTCACAGAATCACAGAACTTTAGTATTAGAGTAACCTCAGAGATCAGCTCAAGCCTGAACAAGAATGCTATTGATATACAGAGGTATCAGACATACCCCTGGTTGACCACATGGAGCCTACAAAATTCCCAAGTGCAGCCAGGAAGGGGGAACTATATTATAATGTAATTGGGAAATAACTAACAAAATAACTAAAAATACAATAAAATATAGATAATGTTGCTCTTCAGTCTTTGTGGGTTACTCTTTGGTCTTTGAGGATCTTTGTGAGCCTCTTTGGGGTTTTCTTGCCAAAGATACCCTGGAGTAGTTGGCCATTTTCTTCTCCAGCTCATTTTGCAAATGAGGAAACTCAGAGTTAAATGACTTGCTGAGGTTCACACAGCTAATAAGTATCTGAGGCCAGACTTGACCTCATGAAGATAACTTTCCACTCCGCCACCTAGCTGCCCAAGATAACATTACATTCTGAAACTAAGTCAATATGCCACTGGAAGGGGAACCTTATTTATGGTATTAGTGGCCCCATTTCTTTGAGTTTGACACCATTCATCTATAACACCCACACGTGAACAGTTACTCAGCCTTTACTTGAAAACCACCAAGAAAGAGGTAGCACACTCTATTTGAAAAGAGAACACTAATGCCTTCTTTCTGTTGATTCTCTCCTATTTGTCCTGTCTATAGCTTGTTTGTATGTAGTTCTTGGCCTGTTGTCTCTACCATTAGACTGTGAACTCTCTGAATGCAGGGACTTTCTTTCACCTCTTTTTGTATCTCCAGAACTTAGCACAGTGACTGGCACATAGTAGGAACTTAATAAATGTTTATTGACTGACTGAAGACAGGCTGGTCATGTGATGAGTAGGAAGGCTAACTGAGGGATAGATTGTGTGCTCTGCTGGAACTCTTGTGATGTTAAGAGAATTCAAAGAAGACCTTTGAGATGTTGGTAGACTTCCTATTGGGAACTCATGTTAAGATATGGGCAAGAATTACACAGAATGAACAGTCAAGGTAGGTTGCCTCTACCTTACTGGAGTAATAATGAGAACACAGATCTGTTTTCATACTTAAGAATATAAATAATGATAATAGCTGGTGTTTATCTAGTGCTTTAAGGCCTGAAAAGCCCTTCACATTCTATCTCATTTGATCCTCACAATCCTGTGAAATAGATGCTATTATTAGCACCATTTCACAGATGAGAAGACTGAGTATTGGCAAGGTTAAGTGAATTCCCCAGAGTCAGATGACTAGTAAGTTTCAGAGCCAGGATATGAACCCAAGTTTTCCTCACTTCAAGCCCAGAACTCTATCCTTATGTAAAATAGAAATCAGCTCTCCTGTGTTTTTCTCTTTTGCTCTGAGTTCTATATTCTGTTGCCAAATGGAATGGTTATATCTCTTTTATATTATAGTCCTTCAAATACTTAAAGACAGCTATCATGTCTCTCCTAAGTTTTGTTTTGGTTTTTTCTTAAATTTTCTTTAGTGAGGCAATTGGAGCTAAGTGACTTGCCCGGGGTCACACAACTAGTAAGTGTTAAGTGTCTGAGGCTGGATTTGAACTTAGGTACTCCTGACTCCAGGGCCGGTGCTCTATCCACTGCGCCACCTAGCTGCCCCTCTCCTAAGTTTTTAAATTTCCAGTTCCTTCAACTGGACATGATTTCAAGTTCCCTCATTCTCCTGGTTGCCCTCCTTGGGACACACTTGAGGTTCTTGATCCAGGTATGGGCTAGAGCTAACTCTAGCAGGAGCCAGAAAGCAAGTTGTTAAATTTTCAGTGTGTGGATAGAGCACTGGCCCTGGAGTCAGGAGGACCTGAGTTCAAATCCAGCCTCAGACACTTAACACTTACTAGCTGTGTGACCCTGGGCAAGTCACTTAACCCCAATTGCCTCACTAAAAAAAAAAAAAAAAATTCAGTGTGAGCATTTACACCTTGGAAATAGGTAAATGCTTCCAAGAGGGACTTGATTGATTGTTTTGTTGATTGGCCAGTCTTAAGAAAATGATGGGGGAATGTGAATAATGCACAAAAGTGCATT
Source organism: Dromiciops gliroides (assembly GCF_019393635.1). NCBI lineage: Eukaryota > Metazoa > Chordata > Mammalia > Microbiotheria > Microbiotheriidae > Dromiciops > Dromiciops gliroides. Next base: position 549,331,772 of record NC_057863.1, read on the forward strand.
ATTCGCAAAAATGCATAAAAGTGTATGATGGGTACAAATTTTTGAGATCACTTGTTAAACATTTACTAACATACTGCTGTAACTGTGCTCCCTCAAGTGTGCTCCTAGAACTGGACACAGTATTGCCATGCGCTCTGAGCAGAGAATAATAGAGCTATAATCGTAATGAGCTGACATTTCTAGGAATACACAGACCTTTCCATTAACAGAAAAAGGTGGCCAAAATCACTGGCCCATATGCCTACTTTATAATCTATGTAAAAATTTTATGTGATTTATGAAATATTTTACATACTGACTGGAGTCTTAGAACAACCTCGTGAAGAAGATACTACAAATTCTGTTGCCTCTATTTGTATGGATGAAAACAGTGAAGTTCATGGGTGTGACTTGCCAATAGTCACATGCTCATGAAATGGTGGAGGCAGGATTTGAATACAGGGCTTTGGGACTACAGGTCCAACACTTTATGCAGCTACTTATAACCTAATTGCTATAAAGTTGTTTGTTTTTAAATTGCTTCACTGCTCTGTTGATTTCCATTGAATTTCCAACCCATTAGATTCCTTAACTCTAGAACTGGTATCTAGGCTTCTCCCCTTTTGTACTTGTATGGTTAATTTTTTTAATTCAGATATAGGTTTTTACATTTATTGCTGTTAAATTCCATCTTATTAGATTTGGTCCATCATCCTAAACTATCAAGAATTTGTTTGAATTCCAGTTCACTTGTTTAACATGTTAGTTATCCCTGCCATCTTTGCATTATCTGCAGATTTACAACATGTCTTCTATGCCCGCGTCTAAGCCATTGATAAAAGTATCGAATCACACAAACCCCAAGAACAGCTCACCAAAGGGTTTTACTGTTTAGTTTCATATCAATCCATGAGTCACTATTCTTTACATCCCATTATTCAACCAGTTCTGAATCAACTTGTCATTTAGATCCTAGCTTCTTAAACTGTGGGTCACAACCCCATAAGAGGTCACAGAAATGAATGTGGGGGTCATGAAAAATTTGGCAACAGTAAAAGGTTATATATATATATATATATATATATATATATATATATATATATATACCAGGGGTTGTGTAAAAATTTCTAGGGTGAAAAGGGGTCGTGAGTGGAAAAAAGTTTAAGAAGCTCTGATCTATATCTCAAGCCACAATCTCAGGATACCTTGAAAAACTTTATCAGTTGCCTCCTGAATTTCATGTATGGATATAGAATTCTCCTCATCCATCAGTCTTATCATCTTACCCCAAAAAGAAATTGAGGCTAGTCTATCTGGGGAAATCTTTTCTTGATGAAACCATACTGGATCCCACAGATCACTGCTTTCCTCTGTAAACGTTCATGAACCAGCCCTTTAATAATCCTTCCTCTATTATTGCCAGAAATCAAAATCATGCTCCCTGGTTTACAGCTTAAAGAATCTCTACTCTTGGGGGCAGCTAGGTGGCGCACTAGATAAAGCACTGGCCCTGGATTCAGGAGGACCTGAGTTCAAATGTGACCTGAGACACTTGACACTAGCTGTGTGACCCTGGGCAAGTCACTTAACCCTCCTTGCCCCACAGAAAGAAAGAAAGAAAGAAAGAAAGAAAGAAAGAAAGAAAGAAAGAAAGAAAGAAAGAAAGAAAGAAAGAAAGAAAGAAAGAGGAAGGAAGGAAGGAAGGAAGGAAGGAAGGAAGGAAGGAAGGAAGGAAGGAAGGAAGGAAGGAAGGAAGGAAGGAAGGAAGGAAGGAAGGAAGGAAGGAAGGAAGGAAGGAAGGAAGGAAGAAACAAAGAAGGGGGGAGGGAGGAAGAAAGAAAGAAGGGAGGGAGGGAGGAAGAAAGAAAGAGAGAAAGGGAAAGGAGAGGAGAGGAGAGGAGAGGAGAGGAGAGGAGAGGAGAGGAGAGGAGAGGAGAGGAGAGGAGAGGAGAGGAGAGGAGAGGAGAGGAGAGGAGAGGAGAGGAGAGGAGAGGAGAGGAGAGGAGAGGAGAGGAGAGGAGAGGAGAGGAGAGGAGAGGAAAGGAAAGGAAAGGAAAGGAAAGGAAAGGAAAGGAAAGGAAAGGAAAGGAAAGGAAAGGAAAGGAAAAAGAAAAGAAAGGAAAAAAAAGAAAGGAAAAAGAAAGGAAAAAGAATCTTTACTTTTCCCTTTTTTGCCAACCTCAACATTTGCCCTTCTCTAGTCCTATAGTTCATGGTCTTCCAAAAATCAATGGCAGAATCTGATGAGAGAGTGGAGGAGGGAGAATTTGGTGAGCTTATGGATACTTGCAGGAAGATTTTGTCTTTTGTTTCACAACAGCAGTTTTTTCTGTACTCTATCTTCTCAGACTCCAAATTAATAAAATGAATGGAGGGGAGTGGGAAAGAGGGGAGACAAGGCAAGCAAGACTCTTACTCTCTACGTCTCACACAGATACACACGCCTCAGAAAAGTCCTTCTGAGGCAACCAGGTGTAGAGAATTAGTCCTGGTGATTTGAAGCAGGAACAAAGAATAGTCCCTATCTGTAAATACCATTCAGAGGGAGCTGGAGCTTCAAAGAACCAGAAAGAGATGGGGGGAGGGGAGGTCTCTGTATTTCTCTGTGTATATCTGCGTATGTGTGTCTGAACATGTATGTTGTCTCTGTGTGTCTCTGTGAAGCTCTGTGTGTGTGTCTGACTGTGTGTGTATGTATGCGTGTTCACAAACTCCTCCAGTAGCTCAGGACATGGTCAGTCAAGCCAAGGTGGTCTCAGATGGGTCTGTTTGTGTTTGTGTGTGTGTATCTATGAGCCTCTGTGTGTGTGGGTGTAGGTATGTGTGTGCACACTTAGTCTCTTTGGATGTATGTGTATCTGTAAGTCTATGTATGTCTGTGTCTTTGTATGTGTGTGTGTGTGTGTGTGTGTGTGTGCTTGGTCTCTGGATGTGTGTGTATCTGTAAGTCTCTGTGTGTGTGTGTGTGTGTGTGTGTGTGTGTGTGTGTGTGTTCACCAACAGTCCTTCATGGGTAATTCAGGGAATAGGCAGGCAAGCCAAGGTGGTCTGAGATGAAGCAGGGTAGAGTGGGAAGAAACCAACACTAGTCTACATTTAATGAAAGGCAAGGTTTGTGAGGTGGCTGCCTCAGACCAACGCCAGGCCTTGCAGGTCAGCTAGTTAAGCATCTCCTGGCTGGGAAAAGAATGTGCAAATTGTTTGTAATTCAATCCTCCCTCTCCTTGCTCTCACCCTAACCCCCTCTCACAAATGGTCCTTTTGTGGAGGAAAATCTCCTCTCCAGGGTTAATGACTGCTCCAGTCTCCCCTGAAACTTGTCCACAAGCAGCCCAAATAGGGAATGAGAACACCCAAGCAGTTCTCGCCTGTTGCCCAGCTAGAACTCAACAAGCTATTTGAAAAATTCATTGGTATCTAGTTTTTTCATTGTTTTCACTTCCAAGCCTATCTCTCCTCCTCTCCTACCCAGCTCTCCATTCTTTGTAACAAAGATTTTAAAAAGAGGAAAAACAATTTCAATAAAAACAACCAACATACTACGCCCACGTCTAACAGTAAATGCAGTATTTTACTTCCATAGCTGTGCATCTTTACAAAGAGGGGAAGGAGCTACCTTTTCTCAGTTCTTTTCTGGGGCCAAGCTTAGTTATTACTGTTATAGTGTTTCATTTTTTGTTCTACTTGAATTGTTATAAATGTAACAATAACTTCCCTGGCCCCCACATCCTGGAGTCAAGCAAGGTATGTTACATTTCATTCCTTCCCCAGGGCTCTCTAGTATCTTTAATGAGTGGCTGGGAGTGTCTAGTCTCTTGCTATTGGCTCAAACTCCCATGGACTGTGTTCAATCAATATTAGGATCTCTTGTACCCCAGTTCCATTTAACCACTTAACAGTCAGATAAGTATTTATAAAGGAGTATTAACTTCGGTTATATGCAACATACAACATCCCCCCAAACACCTGGGAGGCATAATGCCCCTCCCCTCTCATACCACCTCAGTCTCTAAGAGGGGAGAGGGGATTAGGTTCACAATTTAACTCAGTTTCCTATATAGCACAGAGGTGCCACAGTGGACAGAGTGCCCTACCTAAAGTCAGAAGGATTCATCTTCATGAATTCGAATCTTGCCTCAGATACTTACTGGCTTTGTGACCTTTGGCAAGTCATTTAACCCTGTTTGCCTCAGTTCCTCATCTGTAAAATAAGCTGGAGAAGGAAATGGCAAACCACTCCAGTGTCTTTGCCAAGAAAATTCCAAATGGAGTCATTAAGAGTTGGACATGACTGAAACTGAAAGACTGAACAACAAAATATAACATGTAGCATAGTCCCATCAAATTCCATATCCAAATCCCCTCTGGACTCATATCCAGATGTGTTGCTGCTCAGAGCTTCCTTAATGGGCTGGAAGCAACATCTGGCCTTGAATCCTTCTTCCAAGGTCACCATGATTTGCGCTCCCTGGTCCAAGGACTCCACTATCTGAGACTGGAACTGAAAAGAACAAAGAAAGCAGACAAAAATGTCAGGGCCAAAGGCCAAAAAAGGAGAGAGGGAAGGTAGCCTTCCACACCCACACCCATGCCCTCCTTAGTTTCGTGGTGCCCATGCTGTGTATGAAGAGATCAACCATTCCAGTTGGGTCGTTTTAAAGACACAGCTAATGGAAAGAGGCTCTTCCCACCCACGGGTAGCTCAGGATATCTTCTCACAGAAGCAAATCCTAGCCATCTCTGACATGGGTTCCTCCATCTTAGGAGAGCTGGACAAACACAAAACCTGGTTACATATGCATCATGTATATATTGTGTGTATATTGTTTCCTGGATCAACTTGCTTGGTTCTATTTTAATTCAAATAAATATTCATGTTTTTCCAAATTCTTTGTTTTCATCACTTCTTACAACAAAATAATACTGCATTACATTCACATACCCTTTATTCCTATAGTAATTGTCATATTCTTTTCAAAAAGTATTTAAAGTGAACTCTATGTACAGGGGACTGTGACAGACACTGGGAATACAATGACAAAAATGAAACCGCCCAAGCCCTCAGAAAATTTGCTTTTTAATGGAAGAAATTGAGGGATGACTTCCTGCCAAGATGAATGCCTGAGCAAGAGGCAGATTTCCCAGCTCCCTTCATAACTACTCTCTTCACACCAGATAGAATAATGATCAAGAAATCCAACAAGAACTGTAGTAAATGATATCTTCCACTTCAGATTTGCACAAAAGGTCATCTAGAAGCCTTTGGGCAATAGGAAAGAGGGCCCCCGACCAAAGAGAGCATTAGTGCAACCAGAAAGAGGACTTGTGTGTCCTGAAAGTTTGTGCTCAGAGACAGAAAAAGCAGAAGGCACCCCTGAGAAAGCCCCAGGTGGGGACCTTAGAAGCCCTAGGGAGCAGAAGGGGTAAAAGCTCAGCACAATGCCTAATAAATAGCACTCAGACCAAGACTGCAGGAAGGTGGGGGAGCTCAGGGCCTTTGAGGTCCCTAATATTGTGTCCTAAGGCTTCAGAGAAAACGCTAAGAGCCATTGCTCTGAGTATTAAAGAGCCCCCAACCTCAGGAGGTAGAAAACAGTGAAAGAACCCAGGGGATCCAAGGGCAAACAAGGCAAATCCAGCCCAGGTACAAAGCCCCAATTCATGAACTAAAGCTGGAGAGAGAAATAAATCAAAGAAAACACCTCCCAATATCATTATTATTGCAAATCTAACTCCAAAGACTCAAAGGAGAAAATGTATTTTCCACAAGGACTACATGAATACCTAGAAGAAAAGAAGCAAGAGATTTTTTTTAATGAAATAAAATCTCTTGAGGAAAGGACTAGGAGAAATAAGAACCTTAGAAGAGGAAGTGGTAAACTTGACCCAAGAAATGAAATCCCTGAAAACTAAAATAGACCAAATAGAAACCAGTTGACTCCATGAGACAACAAGAAATATTACGCCAAAATAAAAAAATTTTACATTGGAAACAACTGACCGGGAAAACAGGTCAAGGAGAGAAAATTTTTAAATCATTGGACTCCACGAAAACCTTGATTAAAAAAAAAGAAAGTCTAGACCTTGTGTTTGAATAAATCATGATTGAAATTGTCCTTGTCTCCTTCCCTGAACTCTTAGGTTTATTTTTGACAGTAAACAACTCAGCAGGGGCTGGCTCTGGGCCTGATCAACTGAAATTTGGAACCATCAATTAAAATCCTAGTGCCCAGTTATGAGTCAAATTAATTTCCAAAATGGCCCAGAACATACCTTGGTTTGACATCCACATTCCCTTCACCTCCAGAAAAGATATAAGCTACCTTAACAAGTGTGCAAATAGCTCATTAGACAGTGTCTGGCACATAGTAAGCACTTAATAAGTTATCTATCTATCTATTGAACTATCATCTATCCATCCATCCATCCATCCATCCATTTACCTACCTTCCTATTTGCCTATCTGATTAATTGTCTGTCTACCCAGGCAAGGGCAAAGGAACCTGGTGCAAATTATATACATGTACAGTATATGTGTATATTTATATGTACGTATATGCATGCAAAGCATATACATGCATACTATATGTATATATGTGTTGTATACATTTTATATATTATATATAAGTTTGGGGTGTGTGTGTGTATATATATATGTGTGTGTGTGTGTGTGTGTGTGTGTGTGTGTGTGTATGGCATGTAAAATTATATGCAGTCACCCTATTTCTGTCCTAAGTGTAGAGAAAATTAGCTGGGGTTTCTAATATAGTTGTTACTTATAAATTAGAAGCTTTAGCACCAGTTTTGGGGCATTAAGCATTCATTAAAGTATATTAGGTATTAGTAAAGAGAGTGTACATGTCTCTGAAAGTTCAGAAGGCCTATCTAGCCTAGAGGAAAGAATAGAGCTCAGCCTGGCCTGCTTCTTCCTCCAAGTTCTCTCCCACCAAAAGCGCCTCAGAGAGAGTAATTGAGTGTGGAAGTTTCCTCTGGGTCTCGAGGAGAGGTGGTCCTTACACATTGCTTCAAGCTAATTGGCTCGTATCACCCAAATTCATTGGTTCACTGGACTTGAGGGAGGTCCATTAGCAGAGTGTGCTGGGGCTAGAGTTCAGAGAACACACCCCCTGAGGGCCAGGCTCTCAGGTAGGTGTGATTTCAGTCAAGTCAACTTTAAGTGAGTTAATCAGCAAAGTTAATCCAATCAATCTCAATACTATCCTCTCTGGGAGTCTCAAAACCCATTATTTTCTCACACATGTATACATATAAGCATATGTCTAAATAGATATATATATATATATATATATACACACATAAGCATGTAGATACACAAGCATATTTATATATACAAGTATACATACATTCATATTATATATATGTGTGTGTGTACATATATACACACACATATAAACACACACAGAGACACACACACACTATTTTGGGCAGCTAGGTCGCACAGATAGAGTACTGGGCTTGGAATCAGAAAGACTCCCTTTCATGAATTCAAATTTGGCCTCAGATACTAGTTTTGTGACCCTGGGCAAGTCACTCAACCCTGTTTGCCTCAGTTTCCTCAACTGTAAAATGAGCTAGCCAAGGAAACGACAAACCATTCCAGTATCTTTGCCAAGAAAACTCCAAATGAGGACACAAAGAGTTGGACACAATTAAAAATGACACATTTGTGGGGCAGCTAGGTGGCGCAGTGGATAGAGCACCGGCCCTGGAGTCAGGAGTACCTGAGTTCAAATCCAGCCTCAGACACTTAACACTTACTAGCTGTGTGACCCTGGGCAAGTCACTTAACCCCAATTGCCTCACTAAAAAAAAAAAAAGACACATTTGTATTCACTGTGCCGGTACATACTAAGTGCTTAATAAATGCTTTGTTGACTTGTTGACAGTTGGATCTTTTGAGCTAAAGAGTTAGTTGTGAGCTGCAGTGGGTCACACCAATTGGGTGTCTGCATTACATTCAGCATCAATATGGTAAGCCCTACAGGATGTAAGGGTAGGGTACCGGGTTGCCTAAGGAAGGGTGAAATGGCCTAGATTGGAAACAGGGCAGATCAAAACTCTTGTGCTGATCACTAGTGGGATTAGGTCATGAGTAGCCCCTTGACTTTACTTCCAGTCTGGGTGAGAAAGGGAGACCTAGTCTAAAAACAAACAAACAAATAAAACCCATAGATTACATTAGGTTGTTTAGCTTCCATGTCTCATTACTGAGCTTATAGTTTATTTTAAGAAGAATTATTTGCTCATGCCCAGATTTCCTAACACAGAGGCATCCTGCTTCCCCAGCTTCAATAAGCATGTATTAAGCATCACATGGGTGGGGTAGCTTCCTTTGATTGGCTGCACAACCAGAACAGACTGCATCTTCAAAACTGTCCACATTGAGAAAGTTTCTCTCTTTCCTGCTGCATCTAAAGAGTGAAGATGCTCCCCAAGGTGCCAAGAACTGAACTGGGAGGGGCAGGGTGATACCTCCCTTCCCCTCTCTTTTATCCAGCCCCTAAAATATGGGCTTACAGACGTTTGTTTCTCTTCTATTCTGTTTGCCCTCAATTTCAGGTGCCAGCAATTATCCCCACTGGACCAGGGAGCTTGAGCCATGGCAACCTTAGAGCCAAGCTTCTAGGAAGAATGTTGTAGCCAACTCAGGAAAGAACTTTTGGGGAAGCTGGGATGCCCAAGACTTGGAACTGGGACTGTGCTCTATAGGAACTGAGCTGAGCTGTTTGCATATTTGTTATTAGAACTTGTGAAGTAAATATTCCTTGGTCAAAACTAATCCAACTGGGGGCAGCTAGGTGGTGCAGTAGATGGAGCACCGGCCCTGGAGTCAGGAGTACCTGAGTTCAGATCCGGCCTCAGACACTTAACACTTACTAGCTGTGTGACCCTAGGCAAGTCACTTGACCCCAATTGCCTCACTAAAAAAAAAAACAAAAACAAAAACAAAAACTAATCCAACTGTTAATGGTTAAATGGAACTGGAATGCCAAGGAGCCCTATCTAGAATGAAGAGAGCCCTATCTGTGGGCACTGGGCATTTGCAGAGGAAACCATGGAGAAGAATGGAGGAGGGGTAAGATGTAACAAAGATGACTTTTAGGTATTGGGGGCCAGGGTAGTCAGTGTTATACAGTGTAATAATTGGAGTGATGCCACCTGCCGGAGAGATACTGTAGGAAAGCTCCGCCACGAGGAGAAGGTGTCTGAGGGCAAGCCATGTGGCTTGGGAGGTCAGTTCCTTGGCGTCAGGAAGTGACATTTGATGTTTCCATTTGAGACAGGAGGCTTGTGGGATGAAGAAGGGGCAAGGCTTGCTCTTTCGTCAGGACCTTGTGGAAAGTGGAGCTGGCGATGCTGGCTCCCTAAGATAGATAGATGTAGGCATCTAGGCCTCTTTCTCTCTCTTCACCAAATCTTTATGCTCCTTAATAAATGCTTAAAAGTCTAAAACTCTTGCTAAAGCTTCTAATTTATTGGCAACCACTCATTAGATATTTTAGACAGCATAGCTGACAGCAACCTTACAACAGGGTGGGCGAAAAGTCACAAGGGGGTCTGATGTTTCGATAACTTTTTAAAATTATTTTTTCTTTATTTTTTTTTTACCATTTATGAGATTTTATTTTTCATATGTAATGTATATATTGTATATAATGCTGTGGTATTATAAATTGAAAACAAAAAATAAGGGAGTTATTAAATATCCATGACTTTTGGCCCACTCTGTATATTAAGATGCTCGGATAGTTTTCTTTTTCGTCACATTACCACCGTCCTAATTACCAAAGGCTCTTACATTTAAAGGATTTAGAGTCGGACAAGACCAGACATCTTCTAGTCTAATCCATCCCTCATTTTAGGGTTCCGATTATTACAAATAATGTATCCTTTGAAATGATGATAGCATTATTTGAATTCACAATGTTTATTTCCATTGGGGTGGAACCAATTACCATGTTTTACATAATTATAATTGCAAATAGTACAAATTCAATTACATTTGACCACTTCAAGGGGATTTATTCTTCAAATGCATTGGAACCCTGCTATAATCAAAGAAACCAGTCTCAGAAAATGAAGATCATTCATTCAATAAGCATATATTAAGCACCAACTAAATGCTAGGCATTGTGATAGGCATTGAGGATACAGAGGCAAAAACAAAGCAATGTCCCTATTTAACTCTCTTGGGGGGAAATAATGCATACGTGAACAGAGAAAATTAAATACAAAATATATAGAAAGTAGTTTCTGGGATGAAGACATTAGAAAATCGGGCAAAAGCATCAGGAGAGATTTCCTATAGGAGGTAGCACTGATGTAGGAGGCAAAAAAGGGTTAATAGAAAAACCCAAGACCCAAGCTCTAATACAGATATTAGCTCTAAGAGGGAGTCAGATCCCAGTTAATGGATAATTTATGTTAGGTTCTCATACCCATAGTGATCAACATCCATATCAGATCAGAGGGGGTCAGTTCAAAATAACAATAAAAGAAAAAGACAACCAATAGAAATTCTAATGAAAAATGATTATATTTTGAAACTAGCCATGGGAATCAGGTAGAGACATGCACAGAAAAGGCCAAATCTGTCCCCAGATTCACCTTATGACTTGTAAACCCCAAAAACACACCTCCACTGAAAAAGATACCCGTCTCAGGGGTTGGCTTAGCACCCCGGGAACTCCAAATTAGGATAAGCCCTCCCCTGAAACACCCCTAGGTGGAGAATATTTTAATGAGAAGGACGGGCCCTCCCCTGTACCTCCCCAAGGTGGAGATTATTATAATGAGACTGACAATCAATTTATCCATACTATAAATATAACTGTCTTTCCTTTCCTTATTTGAGAGATACCTTTCCACTATTCTGGTTCTCTCCCTGTGGTCACCCACAGTATTGCAATAAAACTTGGGAAACTCAGTCACTGAGCCTTGTAATTCTTTTGGGACGGCTCACGATCAATCTGACCCTAAATTCTATCCCACATCAGCACTTGAAGTAAGTTTTGAAAAAAATGAAAAAATCAAGGACTTCTATGGGGTGACCATGAGGAAGACGTGCATTTCAGGCATAGGGAAGAGCAGCCTGCACAAAGGCTCAGAGATAGAAGATGGAATGTTAGATATGGAGAACAGAAAATAGGCCCAATTTAGTCCTGTTAGAATCTAGACCAAAGTATAGTAATGTGAAATAAACCTAGAAAAGCAGTCTGCGAAGGCCTTTAAAAGCTAAAGCTTATGTCATCTTAGAAGTAAAAGGGAGTCATTGCAGATTCTTGAGCAGAGGAAGGACATGGTCTGACCTACACTTTATTTGGTAGCTCAACTGGAAAATGGATTGAAAAGGGGAAAGGCTGGATGTAGGGAGATCAGTTAGGAGATTACTGCATTAAATGAAGAAGGCCTAAATAAAGTTTATGGTTATATGAATGAAAAGAAGGGGATGAGTGGGAGTGGAGCTGGAATCAAGAAAACTTGGAAACTGGATATGAAGGTGAAGGACAGGAAGGAGTGAAGGTTCACTCCTAAGTAACTGGAAAGATGGTAGTGCCCTCAGCAGAAAAAAAAAGAAGCCGGGAAAAAGAGAAGATCTGTTGGGAAAAGATAGTAAGATCAGTTTTAGACATATTGAATTTTAGATGACTATGGCACACTCAATTGGAGATAACCAATTGGAGACAATCTTTTTTTTTTTTTTTTGGTGAGGCAATTGGGGTTAAATGACTTGCCCAGGGTCACACAGTTAGTAAGTATTAAGTGTCTGAGGCTGGATCTGAACTCAGGTCCTCCTTACTCCAGGGCCGGTGCTCTATCCACTGTGCCACCTAGCTGCCCCCCAATTGGAGACAATCTTGACTAAGATCACACAAGTTGCAAATAACAGATCCCATGACTCTGTACTTATGCAGTTGATTTCTTAAACCCAACCATAGCACTTTACATTGAGTCCCATCATATTTTATCTTATTTGTTTTGGCATATCATTCTAGTTTTCTTGAATTCTGACTGTTAATATTAGTCATCCCTATTAGTTTTGTATAATTGGCAAATTTGATTATCATGCCCTCTATACCTTCACCCAGATCACTGACTGATATTTGTTTACACATGTGTGCATAAACATTACAATAGACAAATCTGCACATTTGCATATAAAATAACATATATATACAATTACCATGGTTTATATAATTATATGTAAAATATAACATATTATATAATATATAATATAAATGTATATGTATATACATTTGTGTATGTGGAGAAAGAGCAGAGGGGAGAAAGAGGAGAGAAAAAGCTGGGAGGAAGAGAGGAAGACAGGGGGGGAGGGGGGGGGGAGAGAGAGAGAGAGAGAGAGAGAGAGAGAGAGAGAGAGAGAGAGAGAGAGAGAGAGAGAGAGCATGCTCAATTGAGTCTTGTTTCCTCTTGCTTAATCTAAACCCCCATCCACAGGGAAGCAGGCCTCTCTAATTTCTCTGGCTCTCTCTGTTCTTTTCTTCCCATTCCAACCTTCATTCAAATGACTAATAGCTAAGCCCTTTGACTGTCTGACCCAGCTCAAGGAACTGAGGCCAAGTAGAGTTGGCCTCACGTGTCCTGTAACTTCAGGAGGTGATTAGATTCCTTCCTTTTTTGCTCAACGGCCCGACGTTCAGCCTCATTTTCTAGAAACCTGCAAAGGGACCCTTTGACAAAGAATATGTTTAGGATTCTAGCCCACTGTATTGTTCATTTAACCCACTCCTTTGTTTGTTTGTTTGCTGTCCAAGGTTTCCCTACCCCCATCTCTTTGCCTGCCTTTGTGTTTCTCTGTTCACTTCTCAGCCACTGCTTCTTTCCAACCTTTCCTGTCCTTTTCTTCATCCCTCTCCTCTTTTCCTTTTTTTCTCTCTCCTTGAGAACTATCAGAACATAACCTCAGAAGAACCAAAACTTCGAAGGACCTGGAGATCAATGGAGAGGGCTTTAGTGGGTGTACTGTATGTAGGCTGGAGCTATTAAATATGGTGACTTGAAAGGAAGTTCTTTCCTTTCCTCACCCCACCCCCACTCAGTCTCCTCTGGCTGTCTCTCTCCCTCCTACTCTCTCTTTTGATCTCTCCATATCTTCCTCAATCTGTTTCTTATTCCTCATGTTTTTTTTCCCTCTCACTCTCCCCTTCACTCTATCTCTCCCTCCTCTTTCCAATCTATTCTGTACAAACCATCAGTCTGATATTTGTAAAACAAAATCACTACAACTTCCCCACTAAAAAAAAGATAAGCATATGTGTGTGTGTATGTATATATATATATACACACACACACACACACACACACACATATATATTATGGGCCCATAGCACCCCAGAAGTTCTCTGGGATACGTCAAAGAAACTTCTCCTTGAGAAACTAATCCAAAGGACAGCCACACCTAAAGAGATAAATGGATCCGGATTGCAGGGAGCTAGCACCAGGACCCCCACCCTTCATTCCAGTCTCCCTCACCCCTGGGGAGATAAGATTTGGTGTGGCTGCTGCCTTTGTGTCCTGAGGAGATGGCTTGAGAGATCTACAGCCATCCCTTACCCAACTCCTCCAGCCACTACCAGTGGGGGATGATCCCTCACTAAGGGAACTTACCACAGTCAGATGGTCACCCCCATCAGTCCTCTATAAAAGTATCTGCCTGTCTCCTGCTCAAGGAGATTGGTATCTCAGAGCCACGCTCTGTGCCATGCCTTTTTCCCCAGGAGAAGAAGTCCAAGGATTTCTCTCTTGGCTTCCCTTTCCTTCCCCTGCCCCTAAATAAACTACTATCTTATTCTAATTGCTTTTGTGTGCAAGAGGGTGTAATTCTTTAAAGAGGAATTCCTAGGGACCCCAAGCCCCTACCCCATTTTCTCCGTGTCATATATATATGCATGTATATATGTATGTGTGTATATACACATACAATACATATGTATGCATGTACACACAGATATACATATAGATGTGTGTATATACATATGTATGCATGTATACATATATGTGTGTGTATGTGTGTATATATATATATATATATATATATATATATATATATATATATATAAAAATTCAATCCCTGGGAAGTAGGTGTTATAATTGTATTTGTGTCCCCATCTTACAGATGAGGAAACTGAAGCTGAGAGAAATTAAGTGGCTTGTAAATGTCTGAGACAGATTTTGAAATCAGGTCTTCTGGACTCCAAGTCAGAAATCTCTAAAGCTTTGTCCCTCTAGCCACTGAAACTGCTCACTGCCTAAAAATAAGCATTCAACTAAACAAGTACATTGCAGAACCTAGAATTTTCCAGTTGAAAGGGACAATAGAGAATATCTAGTCCAAACCCCTCATTTTATCAAGGGGAAGAGAGGATCAGTGCCTTGCCCAAGGTCAGTCACCTAGGAAGCAGCCTGGACTCTAGCCCAATTTTTTTTTTTTGACCTTCAATGCCACAGATACACTTTCCATTATATAATATTGCCTAGATCAAAGCTTCTTAAACTGTGGGTCGTAACCTTGTATGGGGGTCGCATAACTGAATGTGGAGGTCACAAAACATTTGGCATATACCTATTTCATATACCTATATACCTGGGGTTGAGTAAAAATTTCTTAGGCAAAAAGGGTTCATGAAGGGGCAGCTAGGCGGCACAGTGGATAAAGTACCAGCAGTGGATTCAGGAGGACCTGAGTTCAAATCTGACCTCAGACACTTGACACTTACTAGCTGTGTGACCCTGGGCAAGTCAATTTAAGTCCATTTGCCTTACTAAAAAAAAGGGGGGGGGTCACAAGTGGAAAAAGTTTAAGAAGCCCTGGTCTAGGTGACAAGACTGGCATGCCCTTGCCTAGAAGGTTATCGACATTTCCACTCATCTCAGTTTCCTCATCTTCTACACACCCCCTACCTCTCATTAAATGTACGCTCCCCAAGGGCATGGGCTAATTTTTTTTATCCCCAACCCCCAGCAGAGTGCCATGTATGCATGCATGTACATGTATATGCACATATAGTATATACACATTACATACATATATGGAACTCCTGGAAAGAAAAATCCCTTCACCAGTGTAGAAGTGTTTACTCTTCAACTTAAGAGTCTTGGAGAGTTGTCTGGGGGCAGTAAGAGGTTAAATGACTTACCTAGAATCAGGTAGCCAATATATGACAAAAGTAGAACTCAAACCCAGATCTTTCTGACTTTGAGACTTAGCCTCTACTTCTTGTCTGGTACATAACAGATGCTAAATAAAAATGTACGTGGAATAGAATAAAAAGGAACTCTAAATCCTATAATCCCATGATCCTCTGCATTTGAGACCCTCCAAAGTCTGTCTCCAACCTCCCTAGACAAACTAGATTCCCCAATATCCTCTGTATTTACCCTGATCCCAAATGAAAATGTCTTCACCATCCCCCATATGGACCTTGCAGATTCTAGTCTTTGCTTACACCCTTCTTGGAATTCCCCTTCCTGGGCTTTTTGCTTCTCCCATTCTTTTAATACCCATCTTAAATTCCATCTCCACCAGGAAGCCCCCCTAACTATTGTAGCCTTCATTGCCCTCTCTTCTCTGAACTTCTCCATGTCTTTAGCACCCACTACACCTCACTGTTCTATTCTGTTTTGTACTCTTCAGACCAAGTTCCTTGATGAGAAAATCTAAGCCTTAACTCCCTTTGTCTCCTCACCAATAGCTAACAAAAGAACTAGACCTCAGCAAATGTCCATTCTTGCTGAATGCTTTTGTATATGTCAAAACATCCCATGGAAACTGTAAATGTGACCGAGAGAGCAGTGACAATAGCTAAACAGCATAGCATAGTAGAGAGACTGCTGACCTGGTGTCTGGAAAATCTGGGTTCAAATCCTGTCTCCAATACTCTTTATCTGGGTAACCATAGGCAAATCACTCAACCTCTCTGTGCCTCAGGCAGCTCTCTTAGACATGTTTATTGAGTTGGAGTTGGTTGCTTGAGTTACATTAATGGAGGGAATTCCCAATGAATGAAATCACAGATTCTTGACATATTATTCTTACAATGTAGGATAATGTGGGGGTGGGGTGGGGCGTGGGGGAGGTAGGGAAGAGTTTTCAAGTTAGAATACCTGAGTTCTAATCCTGGCTTTGCTGTTGTTTGAGACTCATATCCTCCTCCATGAAAAGGCATATCTGCATGGTCTTTTTACAGTCATAAGGAAAATGCTTCTTAAACCTTAAAAGCAAAATATAAATGTTATTACTATTATTTTAGCTAGAATTTATATAGTAATTTTACATAATACTTTACATATATCAAGGGGGAAGTATGGAAGGAATGGCCAATGAGGTTCCAGTTCTAGGTGTATGCTCCAAAAAAGAGACTTAACCCCCTCCATTCTACCTTATCAGGAACACCCACAGTCATGCTCATCCTAGGTGCAGACTCCAAGGATCAGACCCTTTGGCCAGTCCCCTGTTACACAGATAATATCTCATTTGATCTGCAAAGTAAACCTATGAGGTGGGGACTTTCCGCAGAAAGTATTTATTAATTTATTAGAGGCAGCCAATGGCTCAATGGATAGAGTGATGGGCCTGGAATCAGGAAGACTTGAGTTCAAATCCAGTCTCAGACTCTTACTAGCTATGTGACCCTGAGTAAGTCACTTAAACACTGTTTGCCTCAGTTTCCTCAACTGTAAAATGGGATAATATCAACACTTACCTAACAGGGTTGTTGTGAAGATCAAATGAGATAATATTTGTAAGGAAGAAAATGCTTAGTGTAATGTCTGGCACATAGTTGGTGCTACATAAATGCATAGTCCCTTCTCTTTTCCACGTAGTCCCTTCTTGAGTCAGTCACACTATGCTAGTGCTAAGGAACACCTAAGGTAGCACAAGTATCATCATCCCCATTTTGTGGAGGAGGAAGCTGAGGCACAGAGTGGGATATTGGACATGTCAGTGACAGAGGAGGGGCTAGAATCTTCCTGCTCCCTCCACTGAGCCTTGCTTAAGGGCTGGTGTAGGTAAATGTCCAGTCAATAAGGAAACTGATGGAATTTCTCCTGTCACCTCCACCTCTTGGTGGGGAAAACAATGAGAGTCATGGAGTCACTGGTCTCTCTCCTCCATGCCTGGGGGGGGGGTTTCTGGATCAGCTGAGTCATGGCAGGAGGAAGCTTTTGGGACTTTGCTCAGGCCTATAAAACAGCTCCAGCTCTTCCCCAGGTTCCCATAAACCTTGGCTCCTCAGCATCTCCCACACACATCTCCAGGTCTAGCTGCTTCCCAGCTCTTGTCCAGTCTAGAACACCACAATGGAATGCCCTTTACCCTCCTCTCCTCGACCACGACTTGGCACTTATGGCATCTTGGACTGGGAATCAAAAGAGCTGGATTCAAATGGGACTTTGCTGGATGGCCACAGGCAGGGCCCTTAGTCTCTCTGGGTCCCAGGCTCTTCCTCTGGTAAATGAAAGTCTCTGACTCTCTGGTTTGCTCCCCCTCCATCCCCTACAGGGCGGTTCTCTGCTGAACAGTAGTGGGCTGTGGGTGAACCAGGGAGCACATTTTTTTGTTTGTTTGTTTGGTTTTTTTGCGGGGCCATGGGGGTTAAGTGACTTGCCCAGGGTCACACAGCAGGGAGCCCATTTTGGTGGAAAAAGCACCAGACCTAAGACTTTTTTATCCCACCTATCTGCATTCATTTGGACTTATCCATCATTCCCCCAAGAACTTCATCATCCTGCAAGGTTGAATTGACTTTGGTATTCACATCTTCTCAATACTCTGCTGTCTGATTGGAGGGCAGAAGTATGAGCTCCAAGATTCTCCTTTTAAGGAGGCCACCCAGAGCCCTCTCTTTGTGCTCTCAAGCTGGGTACCTTCTGTCATGGGGGAAAGATGGGGGTCCATAGGTATTCCTCAATAAAGAATTACACTCTCGCACACAGGCCAATTAGAATTAAAGGGGTCTTTTATTTGGCGCTAGAGAAAGAGACCAAGTGGGAAGTCAAAGACTTCACCCTTCCAGGAGAAGGGCTTAGAAGCATCCTCCTCCCAGGACAGAAGGAAGGCAAAAGCTTTTATGGAGGGTAGATGGGGTATCCACCTGAAAATGGAAAGGGTTTTTTGGGGAGTGGGATAGGAAAAGCCTGGATGCTTGTCATATTCCTGAGAGTCAAGGGGGATTTTATTTTTTTAAATGACGGTCCTGACCTTTGGGCTTATCTCTGTCTCCTAGCTCCCATTCAGGTAGTAGCCACGCCTAATAGACTTTCCTGCTATAGAATTTTATCTCCCCTTACTTCTCAAGTACGTCTGTCCTGATATCTAGTTGAGCAATCTCAACTTTAATAGTCCCTTGATTCCTCCAAGTGTCTGTCCTATTATCTGGTCATCTTTGGTTTTGCTTCCCATAGGAGAAACTTCTCCTTTATCCTAAGCCCCATGCCACTTCCCTCCCCTACTTTTAGCTTCCTTTTGTTTGTTGTCTTTTCTTCCCCCTCCCTCCTTCCATTAGATTGTAAGCAACTTGAGGGCAGGAACTGTTTTTTTTTTTTCATCTGTATCCCTAGTGCTTGGCACATAGTAGGTACTTAATAAATGTTTACTGACACTGACTGAGAGTCAGAGGACATGGAGGCAGAAGATGTGGGCCCAAATCCTGGCTCTACCCGTTACTAGCTGTGCAATGTCAGTCCAGATACTCTTACTCGGTGGACTGCCTCCACTGTAAAATTAAGAGATTGGACTAATCGAAGAATCTTAGAGTTAGAAGAGACCTTAGAGTCTATCAATTCTAACATGGAACTGAAGAAGAATCCCCTTAAAGGGTCCTTAGAGCCCAAGTGCTTGTTGTTCCTTAGTGACAAAGCACTCATCATGTTCTGAGGAAGCCCGCTCTGCATTTGGATAATTATTACTGTTAAGAGGGAGCAGCAATGTGTCACAGTAGAGCACCAGGCCTGGAGCCAAGAAGACTCCTCTTCCTGACTTCAAATCCAGCCTCAGACATTTACTAGCTGTGTGACCCTGGGCAAGTCACTTAACCTTGTATGCCTCAGTTTCCTCATTTGTAAAATGAGCTGGAGAAGGAAAAGGCAAAACACTCCAATATCTTTGCCAAGCAAACCCCAAATGGGTCAAATACGACTGAAACGACTGAACAGCAGCAATATTGTTCAGAATTTTTTTTCATCAAGGCTCCAATTGCTTCTCTGCAACCTCTGGCTATTCCTTCTATTCTGCCCTGTGGGGACAAGGAGAACGAGTCTGGTCACTCTTCCATGTGACTGTCCCTTCAAATCTTTGAAGACAGTTAATATGTCTCCTCCCATGAAGTCAAAGCCCCTCATGATCCTGATTACCCACCTCTAGACATTCTCCAGCTTATCCATGTCCTTCCTAAATTGTGGTTCCCATAACTGGAAACCATATTCTAGATGTTGTCTGGCCAGGGCAGAGCACAAGTAGACTGTTACCTCCCTGGTTCTGGGTGACAAGCCTCATTTTTAAAAATTGATTTATATTTATTTTTGGTTTTACATCAACTAAATTTTCTCTTGTATCCTTCCCCTTCCTCCTCCCAAAGAGCCATCCCTTAAGAAAAAGAATTACTTTTAAAAGAAAGAAAGAAGGAGGAAGGAGAAGGGGGAAAATCAGCAAAGCCAATCACAGAAAAAAAAAACCAACCCAAAACCTGACATTCTGTGATGGGCCTAGACCTGGGGACCCCTGTACTCTACAAAAGAGCAGGAGGACCCACTGACTTCTTACTCTAACCTAAGATACTGGTGACCCTATTACAGTGTGAATTCATATTGAGCTTAAATAGTTTAACTACCCTCTCCTTCCCCTCAGATCTTTTTCAAGTGGACCAAGATCTAGCTATATTTCCCTTGTACTTGCAAAGTTGAAGTTTTGAGTCTAAGGGCAAGGTTTTATATTTTTTCTAATAAATTTTATCTTATTAGATTTATCCCTATATTCTAATCCATCAAGGTCCCCTTTGACTGCTGAACTACTACCCAAACATATTAGCCATCCCACCTAGCTTTGGGTCATCTTCAAATTTGATAAGCACATCATTTGTGAGTTATTGTGTCATTTTTGTGTCATAGAAGGAATTTGGTAAGTCACCTTTACCTATTTTTTCAAATAGTTTATATACTAAAGAAAATTAATTGTTCTTTAAATGTTTTGTAGAATTCACTTGTCAATCCATCTGGTCCTGGGAATTTTTTCTTAGGGAGCTCATCTGTAGTTTATTCAATTTATTTTCTTTCCAAGATAGTGTTAAGTATTCTATTTCCTCTTCTGTCAATCTGCGCTCTCTCTCTCTCTCTCTCTCTCTCTCTCTCTCTCTCTCTCTCTCTCTCTCTCTCTCTCTCTTTCTCTCTCCCTCTCCCTCTCCCTCCCTCTCTCTGGATTGTGTGTATGTGTGCGTGTATACATATATATATATATGTCATGCATATATTTGTATGTGTATATGTATATATGTGTATATGTGTGTGTATATAGAGATGTATGATATCTATCCACTTTACATAGATTGTCAGTGTTATTAGCATATTATTGAGCAAAATAGCTCCTAATAATTACTCTAATTTCATCTTCATTGGTGGTTCATTTACTCTATTCATTTTTTATACTGGTAATTTGTTTTTCTTTTTTAAAAAATGAAATTAACCAATGGTTTATGTATTTTATTGTTGTTGGTTCCAATATAAAACCAGCTCTTAGTTTCATTTATTAATTCAATGGTTTTTAACTTCCAATTTTATTAATCTCTCCTTTGATTTCAGAATTTAATGTTTAATTAGGGATTTTTAATTTGTTCATTTTCTAGTTTTTTTAATTGCATGCCCAATTCATTGATTTGCGCTCTCTCTCTCTCTCTCTCTCTCTCTCTCTCTCTCTCTCTCTCTCTCTCTTTCTCTCTCTAAGAGTTTAGAGGCATACATTTTCCCTGAAGTACTGCTTTTGGCTGCATACCATACAAATTTAAGTATGTTGTCTCATTGTTGTCATTATCTTTTATGGAATTATTAATTGTTTCTATAATTTATTCTTTGACTCAATCATTCTTTGGGATTAGATTATTTAGTTTCTGATTAATTTTTAATCTATGCTTCCAAGGTACTTTATTAAATGTAATTCTTATTACATTATGGTCTGAAAAGAGTGCATCTAATATTTCTGCTTTTCTGCATTTGTGTGTAGGGTTTTTATGCCCTGATGGTAAATTTTTGTGAAGGTGTCACATATAGCTGAGAAAGGGTATACTCTTTTCTATTCCCATTCAATTTTCTCCAGAGGTATATCATATATAATTTTTCTACAATTCTATTCATCTCCTTAACTTCTTTCTGATTTATTTTATGTCTAGGTTTATCAAGTTCTGAAAAGGGAAAGTTGAGATCCTCCACTAGTATAATTTTACTATTTCCTCCTGTAACTCATTTAGCTTTTCCTTTAAGATTTGGATGCTCTGATGATCAACTATGAATAA
Organism: Dromiciops gliroides; assembly: GCF_019393635.1. Classification (NCBI taxonomy): domain Eukaryota; kingdom Metazoa; phylum Chordata; class Mammalia; order Microbiotheria; family Microbiotheriidae; genus Dromiciops; species Dromiciops gliroides. The sequence goes on from NC_057863.1 coordinate 549,353,293, forward strand.
CTTAGCTCTTCTCAGAAATACAACGATCCAATAAAATTCCAAAGGACTCATAATGAAAAATGCTATCCACATCCAGAGAAAGAACTGATGTAGTCTGAATGCAAATCAGAGTTTACTATTTTCACTTTATTTTTTCCATGCTTTTTCCCTTTTGATCTTTCTTCTCTTACAACATGACTAAGATCAAAATATGTTTTACATGATTGCACATATATAACCTATATCAAATTGCTTACCATTTTAGGGAGGGGGACAAGGAGGGAGAAAATTTGGACTCAAAAATTTGTAAATGAATGTTAATAATTGGAAAAAATAAAATACTATTTAAAAAAGAATTTGGATGTTCTGCCATTTGGTGAGTATATGTTTAGTGTTGATATTACTTCACTGTCTATGATACCTTTTTAGCAAAATGTAGATTCCCTGATTATCTCCTTTAATTAGGTCTATTTTTGCTTTTGCTTTGTCTGAGATCATGATTACTATTCCTGCCAGTTTTTTTTAACCTCAGCTGAAGAATAATAGACTCTTCTCCAGTCTCTTATTTTAACTCTGTGTGTTTTTCTGTTTCAGGTGTATATCTTGTCAACAACAAATTGTTGAATTCTGGTTTCTAGTCCATTCTGCTATCTGCTTCTGTTTTATGGGTTAGTTCATCCCATTCACATTCACAGTTATGATTACTGTGTATTCTCCTCCATCCTTTTTTCTTCTTTTTAATCCTTCTCTTTTTTTATCCTATCTCTCCTTAAAAGTCTGTTTTGCTTCTGACTACTGTCTCCATTAATCTACCCTCACTTTTATAAACCTCTTCCCCTTTTCTCTTATTCCATTCCCCTCCTATTTCCCTGTTGGGTAAGATAGATTTCTATATGCAGCTGAGTGCATGTGTGCTCATGCACACATTTTTCCTTCTTTGAACCAATTCCGATGAGAGTGAGGCACATTTCTTCTCCACTATAAAAAGCTCTTCCTTGTTCACTTCTTTTATGTGATATAACTGTCCCCATTCTTCCTTTCCCTTCCCTCTTCTCCCAGTGCATCCCACTTTCTCAATCCATTTTTTTTAGAGATCATCCCAACACAATTAACTCTTCCATGCCCTCATTTTTTTTGGGGGGGGCAGGGCAATGGGGGTTAAGTGAGTTGTCCAGGGTCTCTTTTTATGTAGACTCCAACTGCCCTAATAATGAGAAATGTAAACACTTTAACTATTAAATCCCTTATGATTCCTCTGTGATGTTTACCTCTTAAATCTTGATTTTTAAATGTCAAATATTTTATTTGGCTCTGGTCTTTTCATCAGAAATTCTTGAAAGGGTTCTATTTCATTAAATATCCATTTTCCCCTCTAAAGAATTATACTCAGTTTTCCTGGGTAAGTGATTCTTGATTGTAATCCTAACTCCTTTGTCTTCTGAAATATATTATTCCAAGCTCTCTCCTCCTTTAATGTGGAAACTGCTAAATCTTGTGTGATCCCACCTGTGGCTTTATGATATTTGAATTGCTTCTTTCTGGATGCTTGAAATATTTTCTCCTTTACTTGGGAGTGCTGGAATTTGGCTATAATATTTCTGGGAGTTTTTATTTTGGGATCTCTTTCACGAGGTGATTGGTGACTTCTTAAAATTTCTATTTTCTTTGACCCAGCGATACCACTATTAGGTAATTTTCCCAAAGACATCATTAAAAAGGGAAAAGGACCCACATGTACAAAAATATTTATAGCTGCTCTTTTTGTGGTGGCAAGGAATTGGAAATTGCGGGGCTGCCCATCAGTTGGGGAATGGCTGAACAAGTTGTGGTATATGAATGTAATGGAATTCTATTGTGCTGTCAGAAATGATGAGAAGGAGGAGTTCAGAGAAACCTAGAAGGACTTGCATGAACTGATGATGAGTGAGATGAGAAGAACCAGGCGAACATTGTACACAGTATCATCAACATTATGTGTTGATCAACTGTGATAGACTTGATTCTTCTCAGCAATACAAGTACAAGATAGTTCCAAAGGACTCATGATGGAAAAGGCTCTCCAAATCCAGAAAAAAAAAAAAAGAACCGTGGAATATGGATGCAGATTGAACCATACTATTTCTTTTGTTTTTAGTGCTATTGGTTTTTTGATTTGAGGTTTTTCCTTAGTGCTCTGATCCTCCTTATATAACATGACTAATGCAGAAATATGTTTAATGTTATTATGTATATATAACCTATATCAGATTGCCTGCTGTCTGGGGGAGGGGAGGAGGGAGGGGAGGGAGGGAGAAAAATTTGAAACTAGAAATCTTATAAAAACAAATGTTAAAAACTATCTCGACATGTAACTGGAAAATAATAAAATACTTTTATAATTAAAAACATTTCTAGTTTACTTTCTGGTTCTAAGATATTGGGGCAGTTTTCCTTTATAATTTCTTGAAATTGTCTCTCCTGATATATTTTCTCAGTCAGTTGTTTTTCTGATGATATAATTCACATTTCTTATATATTTTGCCCTTCTTTTATTTTGTTTCATTGTCTCTTAATGTGTCCTGTAGTCGTTAGCTTCCACTTGCCCAATTCTAGATTTTAAGGAATTATTTTCTTCAATGAGCTTTTGTACCTCTTTTTCCATTTAGTCAGTTCTGTTTTTTAAGGAGTTATTTCCCTCAGTATTTTTGTGCCTCTTTTATCAAGCTGTTAATTCTCTTATTCATAAAGTTCTTGCATTCCTCTAATTTACTTTGCCAATTTTTCCTCTCCCATTAATCTCTTTCTTTAACTCTTCCAGGAATTCTTATTGGATTTGTGTCCAATTTATATTTTTACTTTTGAGGCTTTGTTTGTAGATGTTTTCATGGTGTTGTTTCTTCTGAGTTTATGTCTTGATCTTTCCAGTCACCATAGTAGCTTTTCATGGTCAGATTCTTGTTTTTGTTGTTGTTTGCTCATTTTTCCAGCCTATTTCTTGTCTTTGAACTTTATATTAAAATCAAACTCTGCTCACCTAGGGGTGGGGAGTCATTGTCCCAAGGGTCAGGCTTTTTTATGCTGCTATTTTCAGAGCTATTTCTGGGGGTCTGTAAGTTTTCGGTGCTTCCAAGGTAATATTATCCTGGGAGAATTGTGGTCACTTCTCTCCCAGTCTGTTTTCTTGTCTTTACCCAGGGTAGGTCCCTGCTCCCCTGCAGCTGCAAAGACTAGCTCTCCTCTCTGCCCTGCAGCTGTGACCCACAACTGCATACGGGCAATGGAGTTGACAAACAATGCCCAGTCTTGTACCCAATGTCAGCTCAGTCTCCCTTGTAATCTCTCTCTCTCTCTCTCTCTCTCTCTCTCTCTCTCTCTCTCTCTCTCTCTCTCTCTCTCTCTTTCTTTCTTTCTTGATCGTAATCTCTTTTTGACCTATTGTCCAGTCCCCTTACTGTTTCTGATCTGATAGCTCCCATTGTTGCTACTGCTGTTACCATCATTCCTGTCTCCAAAGCCCACTGCTGGTATTGTCACTGTGTGCACTCTTGACTGCCCCCCACCTTGATGTCACAGACCTCTCCTGCTGCACTCTTAGGTTGCCTTGGGCTGGAGTAATGACTCACCCCAACCTTTTGCTGGCTCTGATGCTCCAGAATTCAATTTGATGCATTATTTTAGTGTTATTTGGAGGGGAATATTGGGAGAATTCAGTTGAGATGCTGCCTCTCTTCAGCCATCTTGACTCTGTCCCATCTTTTGCCTTTCTTTCTGTCCTCAACACTTAGCATGGTGCCTGGCACATAGTGGTTGCTTCATAATTGCTTGATGAATGACTGACCACAAAACCCTAGTGCCTCTTTAGTCTTTCCACTAAACCCTAGTGCCTCTATGAGAGAATACTATCCAGCATTTTTCTGAAGGTGTCAATATGGCCTCATTCTGTGATGACTCCAGCAATGTGTCTAGATTTTTCTTGGCATGGTAGAGAGGGAATTAGGTTTGGAACTGGACAGTCTCAGTTTGGCTTCTGGCTCTGATGGCAGCTAGCTCTGTCACAATGGGTCAATCGCTTATCTCTCAGAGCTTTAGTTTCTTCTTCTGTAAAAGAGAAATCATAATCCTTGCCCAGGGGTGCAAGGTGCAATTCTTTCTCCTAGGGGTGTTGGAAAGCCCGGTGTACTCTATCTACCATGAGGAACTAAGCAAATATCAAAGTCAGTGTGGGGCTTTGTTATCCAGGTCTTCATCCCTGAAGGAAAGGAAGAAATTCTCTCTATGAATGGAAGCCTTATAGAGCTGTCAGAGGTACTGAGAGGTTAGGTGTCTTGCCCACATGGTGTAGCCAGTATGTGTCAGAGGCAGCAGGACTTAAACCCAGGTCTTCCCGACTTTAAGGCCAGTTCTCTATCCTCAATATCATGATGCCCTTTCAAACACATATAAATAAATACAATTTTTAAAAAAATTAGTTCTTTCAAGATCAGCCTAGAAATATATGTGCCACTCCTCCCCACTCTGGCATAAATGCTTCTAAAGAATGTCTTAGTGTAAATGCATTGTAGAAGACTTTTTATTTTTTGTACTAGAATAGGGAACTCCTGGAGAAGAAATTCCCTCTACCAATGCTCATCAACATCTTTTGGTGCAATTTATACTCTTTGAGCATTGCCTGGGGCACTGAGACATTAAGTGACTCACCCAGACTGGCAAGAGCATATGGTAGGGCCAGAACTAGACCCCAGGTCTTCCTGACTGCAAGGCCAGCTCCGGATCCACTAAACCAGGATCACCTCACTTAGAAATGTAAGTTATTATTATTTGTTTTCATTATTACCATTGTGACAGCTTTACATGGAGTATTAGGTGGAAAGATAGTATGCCATGACAATAAGAACACTGGCACTGGAGTCAGAGGGCCTGCCCTTGTTATCTGTGTACTCTTTACCCCTTGTGGCCTCAAGTTTTTCATCTTTCAGTGAGGGGATTGGAACTCAAGCATCATGATCCTCTCACTGAGTTAGCCCGGTAGCACAGAGGATAAGTATTGGACTTGGAGTCAGGAAGACCTGACTAGCTGTATGACCTGGGTAAGTCACTTGACTTCTGCCTCAGTTTCTTCATCTGGAAAATTAGGATAATAATAGCACCAACCTTCCAGAGTTGTTGTGAGGACAAGATGAGATGTTTCTAATGCACTTTTCAAACTTTCAAGTTCTATATAAATACTATCACTATTATTATCATTCCAAGGTATCTTTTAGCTCCTAATCTGTAATTCTATGACTTTACATTCCAACCAAACTGGCCCACTGACTGTTCCTTACCTCATCCTATCTGCCTTTTGCTTCTGTCTCCAACCCCTGCCCCACCTGCCTGGGGGCAGCATGCCCTCCTCTTCCCAGGGATCCTTGGAGTATTTCTGGAGCATTCCCCTATTAGACTAGGAGCTCCCAGATGTAAGGAACAGTTGTCTTGTCTCTCTCTATGTGTCCAGCCTCAAGCCCCAGAGTCATACACATCTTGAATACTTCAGAAAATATGAATTCTTCTTAGTGAGTATCCTCCTACGCCAACCAAATAGAAGAAATCTCAGAGCATCTACTCCAACTCCCTCATTTTACACATCAGGAAACTGAAGCCCAGAGAGTTTGGCAGCCAGCTGAAGAGCTCAAATTCAAATCTTAGTCTTCAGATTCCAGAGCTTGGGCTCTTGCTATTGTACTATGGGGTGATCTAGCTTCTGACTCCCCTGAGAAGGCTGAAGCCAAGCAGAGACAGTCCCCTCATAGCCTTTAATTCTAGGGGATATGCTGAAGTCAACTCACACCAGCTCCCAGAGGGGCTGATTGTTACATTTTCACTAGGAGCATTTATGTTTACCTCAGAAATTGTCAAGAAAGTAATAAATATTTATACAGCAATACAGATTTAACTTGAAAGGGTTTCATACCTAAGAATTTCTTAGAAATGTCATTTCTCCCCCAAGAGTCAGTCATTAAACATTTATCAGCATACCCCTGCCTTATTTTCCACCTCTACTTAGCTCCCTGCCTACACATCATTCTCCCCATCCACTAATGTTAGAAGATGACTGGATTCTAGATTTTGAGCTGAAAGCACCTTGGAGGTGATGGAATCCTTCTCTCTCATATTACAGAGGCCCAGTAAACTTAAATAACTTGCCTAAGTCATATATAGATATAGATATATAGACATAGACATAGACATAGACACAGACACAGACATAGATTATAAGTGACTATATATGTCACTATATTTATCTCTATCTTTATCTCTCTGTATAGTAACAGAGATAGGGTTTGAATTCAGACCCCCTGATTCTACGTTCCAGTGCTATTTCCATTACACCATGGAAATAAGTCTTGGCTTTTCTCTCAAATTAATCTGTTACACTGGCTATTTTTAAATAGATATCCATCCTATCTTCCCTAGCAAGTTTCTTGAGGAAATGGAACTGTGTCCTGCCCCACCCCAAGTCTTTTTCCCTGCCCAGGGCTCTCTACCCAGGCCCAATTCCATCCTCAGCTGTTGCTGAAGATACCATGAAAGAGAATGGGCTTTTCTAGCTAATTTCCAGCACTAACTTCCTAGGAGGGGCTCTGACATTGACGCTGGGTTTGTTTTTTGTCTTCGTTAGCAAAAAGGAGAATAATAATTCCTGCAAAGTACTGTGAGAAAAAGGCTTCAAAATCCTTCAAAGGCTGCAGAGATGGAAGTTTTGTGGAGCAGCTAGAGTGGTGGGAAGAGTTCTGAATGAAGAGACAGGATAATTTGACTTAGAACTGGAAAGGATTCAAGATGTCCAGAACAGAACTCATTTTCTTTTCCTCACCCCCACCTCTCCTCCAAACTTCCTTACTTCTATTGAAAGTACCACCGAGGGTCATAATCTTAGTATCACTCAATTTATCCCAGCCAGTTTCCAAATCTTCCTATTTTTTTCTCCACAAAGTCTCTCTTATTTTTCATCTTCTCTCCAACCTGCCCTTTGACAATAGTCTTCTATTTAGTCTCCCTGCCTTGTCTCTCCCTTCTCCAAATCATCTTCCACACAGCTGCCAAAGTAATATTCCTTGAGCACATGGGTCTGACCATATGAATCACTCCTTTGCTCAATTAGCTGTAGTGGCTCCCTATTATCTCTGAGACCAAATATAAACTCCTCTGTTTGACATTTCAAGAGCTTCACAGCCTGGCTCCAATCTTTCCACATAATACTAGATTCTTCCCTTTCACACATTCTTTGAGCTAGCTAGACTGACCTTCCTATTCCTCACACCTGCTATTCCATCATTTTCTGTAGTGCTTTACGGTTTTCAAAGTGCTTTATAAATATTATCTCATTTGAACTCAGGTTTTTCTGACTCCAAGCCCAGAGCTCTAGCTACTGTACCCATAGCTGCCTTATATTTATTTAATACATATTTGTGTGTGTGTGTGTGTGTGTGTGTGTGTGTGTGTGTGTGTGTACGCCCCTTGAAGGCAGAGACTCTGATTGATGTCTTTGTCCAGAAAAGTCCCTGGCATAATGTAAATGGATCCTTAATAAATGCTTGTGGATTGATTGACGAATTAGAGATAATCTAGTCCAATCCTTTTGTTGTATTGAAAAGGAAACTGATGTCTCAAGTAGGTGAGTAACTTGCGCAAGATCACGCAGGACATAAGTAGTTGAGCTGAGATTCCAACCTGAAACTGCTTGACTCCAAATTCCAGTCAGGAGAAATGTGCTCTGACCCTGCTTCTGTCCCTAACTTTGACAGGGGATGCATTCCACCTCTGGGCCTTAGTTTCTTCATCTAGAAAATGAAAGGATTAGACTAGGTAACTTCTAAGGTCTTTCCCTACTCTGTGGTTCTGATTCTATGGCTTTGTCTGTTGGCTTCGGTTTCCTCTTCTGTAAAATAAGGTTATTGGTGGCACTTAACTGAATGAAGACTATGAGAATTATTGCACTGAATTACCCTGTGTTTAGCCACAACTACACACACACTTACAAAGCTGGTTCTGGGTGATCCAGGCAGCCCCAGGGTGCTTCATAAATAGTTTGCTTGTTGCTAGTCAAGCACTGTGGGCAGAAATTTGGTGCTAATTAGGCTTCAGCACTTTTATGGGCACAAGTAAAAATGTAAGTAACCGGGGGAAGGGGTGCGGCCGAAGGGGTAGACAAGCCCAGTCCTGGGAATCTGAAGATCTGGGTTCTCATCCAGGCTTTACCACTGGTGTGTGATCTTCACCAACTCTGTAACTTTGGATAAATCCATTCTGCTGCCTGGAACTACAATTTCTTCAAATGAAATGAAAGGGTTAGATTAGAGATCACTAGATAGCTTTGAGCTCACACGGTTTGTGATTTGTTAGCCTTCCACTGGGAGTTGAAAGGGATAGGGGTGAAACAGAGATAAGGAAAAAGATGAATGAGAGAGAGAAGTGAGGGAAGAGTAAGAAGGAAAGGCCTGAGGAAGGACAGGGACAGAGGCAGGAATAGGAAGGGCAGAGGCAAAGGAAGTGGGGTCAGGGCACAGAAGGCGAGAGGGGGGAAGAGAAAAGGGAAGGAACAAAGGAGAGGGACTTAAGGAGAAGGAAAAGAAATGGAGAGGATAAGCTGAAGGGTGAGGGGGAGAGAAAATGAAGAGATAGTGTATATTGGGCCCTCTACAAAGTGGCTAGCTAGTTGGATTCTGTCCTTTGAGAAAGACTGACAGAAAAAGAGGTCGACTCACCTTTGTGGTGTAGGGAGATAGGAGTGCTGAGTGATTGAGAAATCTTCAAGCCATGGTACCATGGGCAAGGGTGGCATGTAGAGGAGAGAGGAAAAGGGAGAGGAGTTGGGCAGAGAAAGTGAGGGGAGGAGAGAAGAGAGAGGGAGAGACGGTAAAAGAGGAAGGGGGGCAAGAGGGAGACAGAGAGAGAGTGCGAGAGGGAAAAGGACAGAAAGAAGGAAGTGAGATATCTGACTTTGAATGCTACAGGCCAAAGGAGAAAACAGGTAGGTCAATATATCCCTGAATTCCCAGCAGCACCTTCATCCCCCATACACCTCTAGGAGAGGACTTCTCAGGCGAAATAATTTTCTCCTTGGTTCAGCCAATATTTCATCTTGTTTCCAGGTTGCATAGCCCCATAACTCTTGTGTGACCTATTGCCTAAGCTAATAGGTATAATTGACCCATTACTGTTTTATTACCTGCTTTGATAAATATGTTTGCTCATTATTCATGACTGTCTTTTGTGTAATAACTGTTTGGGTTGAGACATCCTCCTGACTTGGGATAGGACTACTTCCTACCAGGAATCACCAAGAAAGTAGATATTATGTTGAACTCTTCCTTCTTTCCAATAATCCCACATCTGGTCTGCAAATATCTGATGAATATTTGATAGGAGGAGACTGGGAGTTTGAGAGAGTACATGACCCTCTTTCTACTCCCTACAAAGGTTAAAATCCAAGTCTTCTTGGCTTCGGGGTGGGCTAGATCTCAGACATCTAAATAAATCCCTGAAGCACAGGCCACCCAGGGTGCCTGTGGCCTCTTATAAGTGGGCCCAGAAGGACTGTGTTACCCACTCTGTTGCCAGGTCCATATGTCACACAGGTGCATGACATTAATATCCTGTGACGCTGTTCTATATTGGGCATGTAAAGGGCTTTGCAAACCATAAAGTACTAAATACGTTTTAGCTGTTACTGTTCTATTGCCATCAGCTCATCTTCTATCCTGATTTTGCCTCCTTAAATTCCTAGAACATAGACTGCCAGAACTGGTCAGGTGTGTTGTCCTTATTTGTCAAAGCTGAAATAGCCAGTCATCTGCAGAGCTGGGACTCAGAGCATCAGGCCCCTCGGCTTCTGGGAGAGGCCCAACCCTCCCTCCCCCTCCCAACACCCTCTAACACAGTCCCAAAGGCCTGTGCGCCTGATCTATTTTGCTCTAACTGCACAGCTCTGCCCAGGGTTTTGTGAGGCTTTTCACTGCTAATAAATACAGGGAAATAGGCAGGGAGGGGTAACATTAACAAAGGTGGGAAAGTTACAAGTTTCAGGAAGTCTTTAGAGCTTGAAGTTGCCCTTGGTCTGTATTAGACTGTGTAGGAACTGGACCTGATCTTTCTTAGCTCCTACCCTACTCATTTCAGTTTAATTTCGTTCCCTTGAGTTTGGTACACTATGGGGCAGAGGAAAAGAAATTCTTGAATTGAAGTCATAGGAAGACTTCTGTTTCAATTCTGTGGGAATTGAGCTCCTAGACATTCTCTACCTAATGGTTACTCATTTAATCTCCAGTTCTTTGCTATCACAAAAAAAGAACAGCCACAAATATTTTGTATATTTATGGGTCATTTTCCTCATTCTTTGATTTCTTTTGGCTTACTAGTATGGCTGGGCCAAAGGCTATATACAGTTTAATAACCTTTCACACGCAGTTTCAAATTGCTTTTCTGAATGGTTAGGTCAGTTCACGGTTCCACCATTTTTTATGCTTGTTTTTCTACAGCCCCTCCAACATTTGTCATTTTTCTTTCTTGTCGACTTTGCCAAGATGAAGGCTGTCAGGTGCTCACAGGATAGCTTTGAAGAAAATCCGTTACAAACTTTAGAGCTCTATAGAAATGTGAGCTTTTTCTATGAGAAATTCAAACCTAAGTTCCCTAACTCCAAATTTATTGTTTTCTCCTACCATTTAACACTGAAATGCATCACATTTGTATCACGGGCCCCTCTAAGTCTCCTCTTCATCAGGGTTAATGTTGATAGCTCTTTTAATCAGACTTTGTGAGATATGATGCCTAGTTCCTTTATCATTTGAATTTTCTCCCCCGGATGAACCTCCTCCTGTACCAACAGTCATAATTATTGTTACTATGATTGTTTGATCTGATACGTTAAAAATTAAAAACATTTTACACAAAATTATGTCTTCCTGTCCTCAAAATAACTTTGCAAATGAGGAAGAGCAAATATACTTATTTTACAGAGGAGGGAGATTTTTCCTTATAGAGGAAGAACGATTTTACATGGTCGGAATGGTGACCTAACTTGTTCAAGATCAGCCAGTGATAAGTAGCAGAGCCACTACTTCCCCAAAACCATGCTCTGTCCACCACCCACTGGCAAGCTTTCTTCTCCATTAAGCACAATAGCACAGGATACAAGGGGAGAGACCTTGTTCCTGCTCTGCCCCTGAGGAGCTACAATCTAATGATGATTTGTTGTTGTTGTTGTTTTTAACAAATAGTTGTGTCTGACTTTGTGACTCCATTTGGGGTTTTCTTTGCAGAGATACTAGACTGGTTTGCCATTTCCTTCTCCAGCTCATTTTACAGATGAGGAAACTGAGGCAAACAGAGATTAAGTGACTTGCCCAGGGTTACAAAGCTAATATGTGTCTAAGGTCAAGTTTGAACTCAGGTCCTCCTGACTCCAGGCCTGGTGCACTATCCATGCTCCATCTAACTGCCCCTGTAATAATGATAGCTTACATTTATGTAGTTCTTTACCATAACCCTAAGGGGAGGTAATATTAACTCTCTTCTATGATTAAGGAAAGAAGCCCAGGGAGGGGAAGTCACTTGTCCAAAATCATAAGGCTAGTTGGCAAGTGGCAGAAGGAGGAAGCTATATCCAGGTCAGCTGACTTCAAGTGCAATGATGCCTTGAAGCTGAGGAAGGGAAGCTGGCCAGTAAGGAGACTTCCAGGTAAGGGTCTATCTTCTCATTTAGACAGGAGTCTCCTTCAGATGTAGTGTGGCCTATAACAGAGAGGGTGCTGGTCCTGGAGTCCATTAGCTACACGACCAATGAGTCTCCCTGAGACTCAATTTCCTCATCTGTAATAACGAGGCTATTCGTCCCTCCCACACACAGTGAGAAGGATGAAGTGGAGGTTTCTTAGTAAGTCAGGATCTTCCTTAACCCCATGGGGTCCCTGGCCCAATGAATAGCATTAATGCATATGAAAACACTAAACCACTAAACTAACCTTACTTGTCTAAGATAAAGTTGTTTTCTGGATGGGGGTGGGGGTGGGGGGAGTGGGGGTGGGGGTGGAGAATAAGACTGTGTTGGTGCCTTAGACTTTGTCAGCAAGATCTACTGTGTTCTCTCCAATCCTCCCCATTCCCCAGGGTAAGATATTGGAGGTCAGGGACATTTATTTTTATTCTTTTGCTTTGGATCCCTAGTGCCAATGGAACAGCATAGCAATAAAGGCAGAATAAATTGGAAATAATCAACAAGGGAAGGCACAAGCATTAAGGGACATCAAGAAGGTAGGATTTTAGCCAGGACTTGAAAGAAACTAGGGAAGCCAGGAAGGAGGCAGAGACAAGGGGGGAGAGCTCTCCAGGCATGGAGCACAGCCAATGAAAATGCCCAGAGTCAGGAAACGTGTAAAGGAAATCACTGTATTGCAGTATCACTGTATGTAGTGAAGAGTAAGGAGTAAGAAGACTGGAAAGGGGGCGGCTAGGTGGCGCAGCGGATAGAGCACCGGCCCTGGATTCAGGAGTACCTGAGTTCAAATCCGGCCTCAGACACTTAACACTTACTAGCTGTGTGACCCTGGGCAAGTCACTTAACCCCCATTGCCCCGCGAAAACAAACAAACAAAAAAGAAGAAGACTGGAAAGGAGGAAGAGGCCAGATAATGAATGGCTCTGGCCATCAACCAGAAGATATGATATTTGATCCAGGGAGCCACTGGAATTTATTGAATAGGGGGATGATTTAGTCATATCAAGCCTAGTATTCTTACTTCACCACATGGGAGCCATCAGATAAAAACCTAGCAAGTGTCCAAGGATGGGTCTGTCCTCACGGTGCCCTCCAATCCCTCCATCCCTCAGTTCTTTTGTAAGCTATAACTTCTCTACTAGCTATACTCTCCCACCTTCCCCACCTTGACCCCTTGGTGAAACAGTTCAACTCTGCATTGTCCCAAATGGAACAAGTTATCTTTTCCCTTAACTCCTCCTCCTTTCCAAACTTCTGTAGCATCATCTGGGCTCCCAACCAAAGGGTTATCCTTGACTCCTCACTGACCCTCACCCCCATAATCCAATCTGTTGCTAAGTCCTATGAATTTCACCTTTGTAACATCTCTCTTATATACCCCTCCTCTCCTCTGCTACTGCCCCCACTCTAGAACCAAGCCCTTGCCATCTCATGCCCAGATAATTGCATTAGCCTCATGGTTGGTCTGCTCACCTTGGGTTTCTACTCATTCCAGTCCCTCCTTCATTCAGCTTCCAATGTAATTTTCCTAAAGCATAGGTCCAACCACATCACCTCCTCCCTCCCCCTTACTTAGTAAACTCCCATGTATTTCTCTCACCTCCATGATCCATTATAAAATCCTGTTTGGCATTCAAAGCCCTTCATGACCTAAGCATTTAGTATGTGCCAGGAATGTTACCTCATTTGATCCTCACAGTAACCCTGGGAGGGGGATGATATTGATGTGCTCATTTTATTGTTGAGGAAATGAAGACTGACAGAGTTTAAGTGACTTTTCCAGGGTCACACAGCTAGGAAAAGTGTCTGAGGCCAGGTTTGAACTCAGGTTTTTCTGTCTCCAGGCCAGGTAGTACTCTATCCACTGAGGCAATCCATAAAGTCTCTCTATAAATCATCTTGTCCAACTCCCTTACTTTATATATAAAGAAACTAAGGCCAAAGAGGTTAAGTGGATTGACTAGTCAGGAAGGTAGTATGTGGCAGGAGTAAAATTTGAACCCAGATCCTCTGACTCCCAACCCAATACTTTTCCCAAAAGATGATGCTGTTCTACCCACACTAGAGTGTCTTCAGGCAAAGGTCAGATGACTACTTCTGAGGTATGTTGGAGAAGGGATTTTTTTTTTTGTAATGATGGACTAAATCTCTCTGATAAGACATCTCTTCCAACTGTGAGAGTCTGTAGATCCATGACCCAAATGTTCCTTCCCGTGATCCTTCTTGGCCTCCCAAACCTTTGGAGGCTGTTTGCAGATAATTGGGGAGAAAGACATGCAAGTGAGATGAGAAAGTCTGGAAAATGGAGAAGCCAAAAATAGGGAGGGATGGAGAGAGAAAGATAAGGAGAGAAGGTGTTAGGGAATCAGGGGGATGGGGTGAGAGAAAGGAAGGGGGAGACAGAAGTGGGGGAGAAAGAGAAAGGAAGATGGCAGACAGAGAAGAAAGGGAGAGAAACAGGAAGAGAAAGTGGTAAAAAGAGGGAGATGAGAGATGGTGATGAGCAGAGAGGGGGAATGAGAAAAGGGATATAGGAAGAAAGGAAGAGGGAGTAAAAAGAGGCTGGCGGTGAAGATGTGAGAAAGGAAAGAGGAAACGGGGAGTGGAGTGATAGACCCCGAGTTGGGGATTTAAGAGAGAGAGTAAGAGGGAAACTTGAGGAGAAAGGGAAACGTGGAAGTAAGAGATGGGGAGAGAAAAGGAGGCAGAGAGGAAAGAGGAACGTTGATCACAAAGTTTCTCTTTCTAACTCAGTCTCTAACCCGTCCCAATGCTTTCCCACTTCGCTTGCTCCAACCCCGGAGGCCCCCTCCGTCCCCTAAATACTTCTCTTTCGGAACAAGTCCGCATGCGCGGCTTCCCCCCCCCCTTCCCTTTCCCCCTTTCGTCCCCTCTGAGGCCCCGCCCCTTGTCCTGATTGGGCTGGAGGACTGGGGCCTCCAGAGCCAGAACCCTTCGGGGATCGTAAGCGGGAGGACTTGGCGCTGCAGCCTCCGAGCCTCTACCTCAGCGGCGGGAGCACCTGGCTGGCCGATCCACCTTCTCCCCTACACAGCACGCTGCCACCGCCACTGCCACCGCCACCACTACCACTGCTATTGCCACTGCCACCACCCAGGCGCGAGCCCACGCCTGGCAACAGCCGCACCTTCGGCTCCTTCCTGCCCGAGATCCTGCCTCCGCTGACTGCCGGGCTTGCACTCCTCAGGTAGGAGCTCCGTCGGGCTGCATCGGGCAGTGTGTGGTTGTGTCTGTGCGCGCGCTTTGTGTACGCGTCGAGGGGTTTGTGTGTGTGTGTGTGTGTCTGTGTAGATGTTCATGCGGTGTCAATGCATGATGTGGGAAATGTGCATGTACTGTGTGTAGTGTCTGTTGGGTTTTATGTGGAGTGTGTTGGGGTGTACCTGTGTGTGTCTGTGGTGTCCTTTTGCATGATTTATACATAGGCTGAGTGTGGTTCGTAGCGGTAGTGTATATGTATGTATGTATATATGTATATATCGGGGTGTGTCAGAGTGTATGTACATACAGACTGAGAGAGTTTGTGTGGCTTATATAAAGTTTGTGGTTTGTAGAGGAGCATATATATATATATATATATATATTTGGGGGTGTGTCTGAGAGAAACGGAGTGTGTGGTGTCATTGTGAGTGGTTTATATATAGTCCTGTGGCTTGTAATGGGAGTGTGTATATGGGGGTGTGTCTGAGAGAGACAGAGAGTATGTTGTGAGAGAGAGGCTGGGAAGAGAAGGGGTGTGTTGTGTTTGAGGGAAAGTCAATTTAATAAGTATTCAAGCATTAAGTACCTACTGTGTGCTTGGCAAAAGGGCTACAAAGACAAAAAGTTAACAGGCTGCTCATAAGTGTATGGTGTGTATATCTGGTTTGTATTTGTGTGTGGAGGAGAACGAGTGGTGAGAAATGGATATGGTGAGACTGTGAGGTGTGTCTACAACTGTGAAGTTGTGTTGAGTGATGTTGTGAAGGGAATGTGTGTGGCGTGTGAGATTGAGGGATGCTGGGTGTGTATGTGAGATTGAAAATGGTTGGGATGTGTGTGTGTGGTGTGTTTGTGTGAGAGTGTGAGACCTAGAGTAAGTGATGTGTTTAGTGTGAGACTGAGTGCGGTGTGTGAGATGGGGAGAGTAAGGAAGTGGTGTGTGGCCGACTGAGACAGCGTGTGGTGTGATTGTGAAAGTGTGGTAGTGTGTAACTGAGATTGTGAGAGATGGCGCGAGTGTGTGTGTGTTTGTGATTTAAAGGCAGAGACCCAAAATCACGACTCCCAAACCCAGGAAGTGTCCCCCCGCCTTGTTCGAGGGGCCTCCTTGTGGGGGAGGGAGGCCAAAGGAAGGAATCTATTTGTTTTGTTATGAACTACGTGACCATGACCGCAATTCCCCTCCTTCCCCCCTCCTCTGCTTGTGCAGAGACCCCAGGGAGCCGTGTGAGCTGAGCCTTGTTGGTGTTCATTTTCTCCCCCCCCCCCTTGTTTTCTTTCCTTTCTCTGACCTCGTTTTGAGTGATGGAGGAAAAGTCCCACCTCCCTGCCTCCTCCTCCTTCCATCCACTGACGATTTACAGCTGGTAGGAGTCTCTGAGATCCTGGAGCCCAGCCCCTACATTTTACGGAGCGTGTAAGAAACTGAGCCCCACTGAACTGAAGTGACTCTTGTGGCTTTAGTGAAAGGCCTGTTGCATTGTATGCTGGAGCCCTGTGATGGGATCCCTGTCCTGAGGCTCTATAACCCTGGGAAAGTAAATTCCTGAACTTCAGTAGCTTGTTCTGTAAAGTAGAAGTAAAAATAGTACTTGTACTATCCCTGGGCTACAGTGAGATTAGAAGGTAGGGGAAGGGAATAAACATTTATTAAGCACCTACTTCATATGTGCCAGATATTTTTCTAAGCCCTTTTTACAAATATTATCTCATTTGATCCTCTCGACAACCCTGTGAAATATAGATCACTACGATTCCAATTTTACAATTGAGGAAACTGAGGCTGAGAGAAATTAAATGACTTCCTGATGGAGGGAGCTGGGGGTGGGGTGGGGTGGATCACCCAACTAGTAAGCATCTGAGGCTGGATTTGAACTCAGGTCTTCCTTTCTCCAGGCCCAGTCTTTTCTCTACCTAGCAGAGTCACCTAGCATCCTCAAGAAGAAAAAGTTGAATTATTCATCCATTATATTCTTTTTTTTTTTTTGCGGGGCAATGGGGGTTAAGTGACTTGCCCAGGGTCACACAGCTAGTAAGTGTCAAGTGTCTGAGGCCGGATTTGAATTTAGGTACTCCTGAATCCTGGGCCGGTACTTTATCCACTGCGCCACCTAGCTGCCCCCATCTGTTATATTCTTCCAAAGTTACACAGCTAGCAGTTGGATGGGCTATGATTCCAATCTAGGGAGGGAAGATTAAAAATATAGGCATTTTCTAGGATCTTATGCTTAGGACCTCACCTCCCTGGGCCAGTCACCCTGCTTTTGTTTTTTGGCAGGGCAGTGAGAGTTAAGTGACTTGACCAGGGTCACACAGCTAGTAAGTATCAAGCGTCTGAGGCCTGATTTGGACTCAGGTCCTCCTGAATCCAGGGCCGGTTCTTTATCCACTGAGCCACCTAGCTGCCCTTAGTCATCCTTCTTTTTAACACTGGTGTAGGTGTCCTTCCGTGCAGCGCCTCCCTTTTCTAAAGGCTTCATTTCCTTTGCCTCCCTGCTCCCTGGTTCCCCATCTTTAGGCACCCAAAGGAAGGGTGAAGCTTTTTTTCCCTCTCCCTTCTCTGACTAGAAGCTAAACCTTCATGAACCTCAGTACAAGGGGGAAAGAGGTTCTGAATTCGGACTCAGAAAGACCTGGATTCAAATTTAACCTTCAACACTTAGTGGAATTGTCTCCAGGTAAAAAGTCTGTGCTCTTCATGGCCTTGTTTCTTCTTTATTTGTAAAAATGGGAATGACATCAGCACCTGTAATGGCTACCCCACAGGTTAGCTGTGAGCATCCAGGTCCCAAACGACCTGATAGGAGGTGATTTATAAAGTGCAGGCTAACTGCTATACTCTGATATAGTATATCGAATTACATTTTAGAGTATGTACAGATTACATTGGATTCCCATCCAGTGACTGATGTGGCTGTCGGGGAGGTGGGGAGAAAGAACTGAGGGGAGCAAGGAGGGGGAGTCTCCAGTACCTCAGGCTATTTGCTCTAATGGCATTCTGGGAATACTGGCTTTCGAGTCAGGGGACCTAGTATCAAATCCTAGCTCTGCTGCCTGTACCTTGTGATGTGTTGGCCAAATCATTGGCCTTCTGCATGCCCTGGGAAAGGAAGGAGGTGGACTAGATGTTCAGGTTTCTTCCAGCTTCTAACATTTATGTGCAAAGATCACTTCCATCTCTGTAACTCTGTGCTCTGAGGTCCCTTGCCGCAGTAACATTTTATGTTCTGAGGTTCATTTCAGCTCTGATACTCTGTGTTCTTGTATTTTAGCTCCATCAGTCAGTCTGTGGGCCTTTCTAGCTCTAAATGCTTTAGTTCATAAGCAATAAACTGATTTCTCTGAATGCCTCTGAGAAATCTCTTTTTTTTTGTAAGGGGGGGGGCATAGTTTAGTCTCTGCTGAGTTTGCCTCTCTTCACCTGCTCCCCCCTAGTGGAGAACTGTCTTTGAATCACTTCCAGCCAGGGCCACTCCTTAACGTTTCTATCGAATATAAGTAGGTATCAAATAGGGAAGAAAAAGAAAGAATAGATCTTGGATGTATGTGGTCCCTGCCTCAAGAAGTTTATACACTTACTCCTACAGGGTGGTACAATATACTAAGTGTTGGACCTGGAATTAGGAAGATCTGAGTTCAAATCCTGCCTCAAACATTTAGTAGCTGTGTGATCTTGGACAAGTCTCTTATTCCTCTGTGCCTGTTTTCTTGTCTGTAAAGTGAGAACTGGCTCACCGGATTGTTATGAGGATCAATTGAAATAACACCTGAAATACTTTATAAACTTCAAAGTACTACACAAATACTAACTACAATGATTATTTTTAATTAAGACTTTTCATTAACAGTAATTTCATTATTAGTTTTATTATTAAGTAGTAAATAATATTATCATGATAAATTAACATTAATGACAATTACAGGAAACTCAATCGGGCAATTCGACGTATGCTAAAATGTATGACACAGACTAAAGTGCTGTAGGAAATTGAGAGGAGAGAAATATCTGGGAAAGCTTCATGGAGGAGGGGGTCTTTGCAGAAAGGTTCAGTCTTGCTCCTGTTTCATGTAGTACTTTGCACCTCAAAGACTCCAGTGAGAGTTATGAGCCATGAACATTCCATAGCTTTTAGCAAACATTTATAAAGTGCCTCTTATGCAGAGTTCTCCGTTCTGATTCTTGAGATGAGGGGGATGAGATTACAAGGTCCGGTTTACCTAATTCTTTTCATAATGCAATTTATACCCCTTAGTCTAGTTATTTCAGTACTTCTAGGAACTATGATTTCATGCATGTGGACAGAGATCTCAGCTCCTCAGTGGATGGTTTTGTGAATTGCTTTAGCCAGAAAAAGTCATCCTCAGGCATTGGCAGATCTTCTCGTGAGCTTTCCCATGATATATTTCCCCATGCTTTGTACTTCTGCTTGTCAGATGAAAGAGACACATAGTGGATTATCTCTCACTTACTATATGTAGAATAACTATAATTAGATGTTATTTGTATTATATACTGGTTACATATATGTATCTATGTGTCTGTGTGCATGTATATATATGTATACAAAAATCTCATACCACAACACACATGCGCACACATGCACCTGTATACACATATACATACATACACACATATATAGTATATTCTCTCTTCCAGTGGAATGTTCGCTCCTTGAAGGCAGGGATTGTGTTTCTGCCTTTCTTGTTATCTGTGGCGCCTAGCACAGTGCCTCCCATACCCAAGTGCTTAATACATGCTTGTTGACAGACTGACTAAATTGCTAGGCCTGTCCTGGAAGATTTTCCCCAGGGGCAAAACCTTTGAAAACCCAAGGATCACATCCGTGGTACAGTGAGGCATTGGACAAAGACTTTAAGGAAAGGACAGAAAAATATGATAGAAATTGTGAATATAGGATGCTATGGAAAGAGTAATATTGATGGGGGCAGGGCAGGAGATTGAGGAAGACTTCACAGAAGTAGGAACCTTTGATCTGGGCCTTGAAGGATGAGGAGCATGCTGACAAGCAGCAGAGTTTGAGGGCAACATTGGCCTGAGCAAAGACAGACAAAGAGACAGGCTGTGTTTGGGGGAGGGGACCAGAAGGAGTAGTCCAGATTGCCTGAAATAGAGAATCCATGGAGGTGGGAGGAGGAAGTAGTGGGAGCTATGCCTGGAGAGGGATACTGGAGACCAATTTTAGAGGGGAGAGGATTAAGGCATTCCAGAGGGGGGATACTTTGTAGGCCTGGGGAGAACAGCTGTTTCTAGGCAATTTGGGAAGGAACTCATATTGAACTGGATGGGCCATTTGGAGATATTCGTTTATGTCTGGGGTTTGGATGTACTTAATTTTTAAGTCTTTTGGTAACCATCTCGATATTAATCAGTTTCCTTTGTAATCCTTTGCATTTTATACAGTTAATAACATTTTTCTGAGAAGGGGCTCCACCAGATTGCCCAATGTATCTGGAACACAGAAAATATTAAGAATGGCAGCCAATCTTGTTATTAGTAGTGAACCCTACTAGAGATGAGTAAGACTTGGGTTACCCTCAGGAGGCTCACATTCTTATATCCCGATAGTACAAGGTAGAATTTTAATCAGTGCTTCATCCTTTGTGCCCCCAACATGTTCTCGTTGTGTCTGATGGGGAATGGATAGAAAACCTGCAAATGCAACAGAAACTGGGTTCAAGTGCTGGCTCCCTGTGTGACGAGGGCATATCTAGATCAAAGCTTCTCAGACGTCTTAAACTTGATCCACTTATGACCCCTTTTCACCCAAAAAATGTTTACGTGACCCCGGCCATATAAGTGTATAAAATAGGCGTCCATAATCTTTTACCATTGCCAAATTTTTCACCACTGCCCCCCATTCAGTTACTTGACTCCATATGGGCGTCCACAGTTTAAGAAGCTTTAGTCTAGATCACTTTCCAGAGTTGGAAAAGCCCTTGGAGGCTACTTGTTCCTGCCTTCTCATTTTACAGATATGCAGGAAACCAAAACTCTTAGAGGGTCAGTGATTTTCTCAGAGGCACACAGGGAGTGGCCAAGGATTTGCACTCATGTCTTCTGACTTCAATTCTACTGTTCTTTCCCCTAAACCTAGCTGCAAGTCATTTCCTCTCTTTGAGTCTTGGATTCCTTATCTGGAAAGTAAGGCTAAAGAAGGCTTGTGCAACCCAACTCCCCCCACCCCACCTCACCCCCAGCTGTGAGGACTGAGCTTTGTTAGCTTTAAAGTGCTGTGGAAGTGCAGCTCCAGCAGGAAGTGGAGGGGGAGGGGCAGGAGAGAAGAACAAATTGGGGCTAGTCTTCCAGATCCTAATCCTATGATTGTTTTCCTTTCTTTTGCTCCTCCCCTGCTCAGCCCATGCTGCCTTGGTCTAGCCAGGGATGCCTCTTCATTCATTTGACCACCCCCTTCCTTCCCCACTGTTGTTCTCCATCCTCCCCTCTTAACAAAACCTAATCACTGTGGGATTTACTTGTTAGAACCCTTGTCCTTCTGTAGCTTAGAAACACATCTGGTAGAGCTATCCGCTTTAGGGTCAGAAGGACCTGAATTCAAATTTGACCTCAGACACTTACTAGCTGTGTGACCCTGGGCAAGTCACTTAACCCTGTTTGCCTCAGTTTTCTCAACAAATGAGCTGGAGAGGGAAATGGCTAAACCACTCCACCATCTCAGCCAAGAAAACCCCAAATGGGGTTATGAAGAGTTGAACATGACTGAATAGCAACGATAATAAGATCTATTCTAATGGAGGTGTTCATTCATGCTGATTCCTTCAAATGCTTTAGTCTGTATGAAGAAAGACATGCCCAGGTTGGAAACAGAGGCCTAAGGCCTCTTCTAGTCTCCTTGTGGAACTTGGCCTAAAAGAATAGAATGTCATGTTCTTTTTTTAAATTTTTTTTTTTTTTAGGCAATTGGGGTTAAGTGACTTGCCCAGGGTCATACAGCTAGTAAGTGTCAAGTGTCTGAGGTCGGATTTGAACTCAAGTACTCCTGACTCTAGGGCCGGTGCTCTATCCACTGCACCACCTAGCTGCTCCTAGTCCCCAGTATTTAAAAAAATTTTTTCATAACTAAACCTATAACTAGCTTCCCTGAATGTCATGTTCTTGAGGCAAAATTTGTTTTGCAGTTTGTTTCTACTTTGCATTTAGTAGGCACTGAATATCTGTTGAATTCAGTTGACTTGAAAGAGAAATTGAGGTCTGCCCTTCAGTCCTATCTAGAGAGAGAGAAAGAGAGAGATACACACACACACACACACACACACACACATATATATATACATATATGTATGTGCATATACACATACACAAGTATATATGCATGTATATACACATGCATGCCTATGTATGCACACACATACACATGTGGAGAGTCTTTTGTAAACTGAAAGCCCTTTCGGTTAAGAGAATGGCCAAGTTCTGTTGATGGGGAAGTTTCGAGAAATCTAAGCTTTGTTGAGATGAAAGTGGTAAAACAGAGGACTGAGAATGTTTGAACTGTAAGGGATTTTAGGGCATTGAATGTTAAGGGCTATAAAGACTCAATAGAATCATAGTCTCAAAGATCGAGGGGGCTGGAAGGATCTAAGAAACTCTATTAGTCCAGGCTAATGCTGTCCATTTTACAGGTGAGGAGACTGAATCCCAAATCACAGGCAGTATGCATCAGAAATGGGATTTGAACCAGGGTCCATTGATTGAGAGCCAATGTTTTTTCTATTGTGTTACACTGCTCATAATAATACTTAAGAGCACATATTTCTATATTAAGTTTCTTACCATCCTCATAATAACTCTGTAAGGAAGGTGCTGCAAGTATTATCTCCATTTCACAGATAGGGAAAACTGAGGCTGAGATGAAGTGCCTTGTTCATGGTTACAAGTGTTCTTTGCATCATTGCTTCTCTTAGGATAGTAAGGGAATTGGGGGAAGCATCCCAAGTAGAGAGTGACATAGGATCAGAGTTTTAAAGCCTGAAATGACTTTAAAGGCCATGCAGGCAAGCATCCTCATTTTACAGAAGAGGGAACTTAAGCCCAGAACAGCAAAGTGACTTGCCCAAAGATCACTAAGCTAGTTGACACACCATCCTTTCATCTACTTACCCCCAATCCCTTCCCAGTAAACAACTGAGCCCTAATGATCGCTGTAATGACTGCCCTCTCTGATATCTGATATCTGATAGTGTGTGTGTATGTGTGTGTGTGTGTGTGTGTGTGTGTGTGTGTGTGTGTGAGAAAGAGAGAGAGATAAGAGAGATCGTGGGCAAGTCACTTAACCTCTGGACTCGGTGACCCCTGAAAGTCCCTTCAGCTCTAAAGATATTCTCTCTCTCTCTCTCTCTCTCTCTTTGTTTTTTTTAGTGAGGCAATTGGGGTTAAGAGACTTGCCCAGGGTCACACAGCTAGTAAGTGTTAAGTGTCTGAGGCTGGATTTGAACTCAGGTACTCTTGACTCCAGGGTCGGTGCTCTATCCACTGCGCCACCTAGCTGCCCCTCTAAAGATATTCTAAAAACACCTTATGATCCTCTGTCACTTTCCTGCTGGTGAGGCTCCAGTTTCTCTTTCCCAACTGCTTCCAGAATAAATGACAAGCTCACATGGTCCAGCATGGAAAGCCCTTCTCCTTCTGGCTCCAGCCTAGCTTTCCAGACTTAGTTCTCTTTCCTACCCTTTACACACTTTATATTCTAAACGGTATTTGCTCCTGCTCCCTATATATGCCATTCTATCCCTCTCCATGCCTATGCATGGATTTCCTCCGGCTGGCTTCCTCCTTTCTTCTTATCTTTCCTTCCTAGAATCCCTTCCTAGTTCAGAGCCTCCAACATAAATATGGCTGTTACTGATCCTCTCCTCCCTGAGAAATCCTTTTACATTGACTTTCAGGGTTTTTTTGTATTTTTTTTAAAAAACATTTCCACATTAGTCATGTTTAAGAGAAGAATCAGAACAAAAGGGGGGAAAAGCAAGAAAGAATAAACAACAACAAAAGTGAAAATAGTATGCTTCAGTATTCATTCCATATGTTCTTTTTCTGAGTGTGGAGAGCATTTTCCCCCATAAATCTTTTAGCATTGTCTTGGATCATTGTATTGCTGAGAAGAGCTAAGTCTATCACAGTTGATCATCACAGGGTGTTCTCTTGGTTCTACTCATTTCACTCCATCTATTCGTTACATTTACTTTGTATCCACTCCTCTAGCTGCATGTATCCCCACAGAAGGATGTAAAATCTCTGACGACAGAGACTGTATCATTTTTTGACTTTGTATCCCTAGCACCTCGAGCAGCACCTGGCTTACAGCAGGTGCTTCATAAGTGCTAGCTGAATGGAATTAAATGAATAATGATTTCCAAGCCCTTTGACATGACTGAATTCTTTCTGGCTACTCAGCTCTTCCCTCAGAAAGCTCTCCCTGTGCTGGGCAATAATTTAATTCACTTCAACAAAGTGCATTTATCAGGCACTTATGCACTGAGTCTAGTGCTCAGGGCTCAGAATACAGAGATTGATGCTGCACAGACCCTGCCCTCCCAGCTATAGTCTAGAATGCTAGAGTGTCATAGTGGGGAGGAGCCATTATCACAGGGCTTGGTCAAGTCTCCATCTCATCCCCAACTTTCACCACCCAGCTTATCTGATAGGTGATGAGCCTAGGGCCCAGAGAGGCCATCTATTAAGTGGATGGCAGAGCAGGGACCCCAACCTTGATCCCCTGCCTCCAAGGCCAGCTTTTTCCACTGGGTTTTACCATGGAAACATCCTTCTTATTCCTTTCCAAGCGACTCTGTTGCTTCCTATCCCATTCTGGGCCCAGGGCCTGATACTGTGGTATGAACCATTTGCTGTCTAACATTTTTCCCGTGGATGCTTGTGTTTTTCTTTAGCCAAAAGAATTTATCTCTAATGGTAGAATTTCAAGCATCAGCAGTAGGCAGGGGGTGGTGTAGATTCTGGGGGAATGAGGAGGGAGTGTGATAGGGATTACTGGTGCCTCTCAGATTTTATTATAGAAATGACGATCTCATTCAAGAAATTGGAATTTGGCCAAAGATGATGTATATTCAGTGGAAAGGAAAGGGGAAAATACTGAATAAATGGCTTCTTTTCTGAATATTATAACATTTCTAAAAAGATACTTCAGCTGAATATTTATTAAACATCACATGGTATGGTTTTAGATTGAAATTGAAGTAGGCAGTGCAAGTGTGATTAACTCCATTTTTACTAATGAGGCAGATGGCAAGTGACTTTCCCATAGCTATACTTGTTCACTCATTTCAGTCATGTCCTACTCTTCGTGACCCCATTTGGGTTTTCTTGACAGAGAGTACATTAGTGGTTTGCTATTTCCTTCTCCAGTTCATTTTACAGTTGAGGAAACTGAGACAGACAGGGTTAAGTGATTTGCCCAAGGACACATAGCTAGTAAATGTCTGAAGCTGGATTCTAATTCAGGTCTTCCGGACTCCAGGCCCAGTGCTCTTTCCACCGAGCCACCCAGCAGCCCTCCTGTAACGACACTGAAGAAGTATCTCAGAGAATCCTAGACTCTCAAAATTGGATGGCCCTTCAGACTTGTACCTGAATAGGAATTCTCTCTCACATTCCTGCCAAAGGAGCCAACCTGCTTCTGTTGGAAGGCCTGCAGTGGTGGACACCTCAGTTTATGTGCCTTGAATGAAGTTTGGGGCCAGATTGTAGAGGGCCTTGAATGCCAGGCTAAGGAGTTTGTTGGACCTGTTTGACAGCCAGTGATAAAAATGTAATAAAATGATGATAGCTCCCTCTTGTAGGGATTTACAGCAATAAAGTTCACATAGAAACAGGGACCACCAAACCACACATAAGGCTCCCCTCAGGCTGCATATTGACATAGAAAACCACATTTTAACATTATCTATGTTCTATTTGTATTTATTTTGTTAAATATTTCCCACTTGCATCTCAGTTGAGTCAGGGCTCACTCAGAAGCGTTGTGGACCTACATGCATGTTATGAACACACATAAGTAAGTGTGTGACTGTGGTGCCTGCTGGCAAAAAGCCGGTTGGAAGCAACCAGCTTGTGGTGGGGCTCGGCAGAGGAGGCTTCTTGGACGGGGTAATTCCTGGGGAAGGAAGGGGGGAATAGATGAGGGTTGGTTCTAAGTGGGGAAAGTACATCCTGGAGTGGAGAGAGAAAATGGGAGGAGGGGCAGGAGTTGAGTGTTTGTGCCAGGGGTTATCCCTCAGAGAACCTGTTTAACCCCTTCTTGTTTCTCCCGTTGTCTAGATCAGATAGGATCTTGGCGTAGCTGATGATGATGACGGGAAAAAGGAGATAATTAGAATAACTGTTGAGAAGGAACCTGACAGATTGGATAGTGCTTCAGCTTTTGAATCAAAAAGACCTGGGTTCAAGTGTGACCTCTGAAGCATACTGGTTGGGAGACTCTGGGCAAGCCTGTCACTTGACTTCTCAGGACCCTCAGGCATTTCTCTGAGGTTGTAAGTGGCTCAGTGGTTGTCACTATGCAGTGGTAGAGAGTGTTCCTCCCTCAGTCGTTCCCTACACTGATGAAATCACAGGTCCAGCCATCTATACCCCGCCCCCCCAAAAAAAGAACTCAGGGCTTTCAGATTTCCTAAGAGCTTTCCTTGCAGGAACCTTGGAAGTAGGGAGGCCAGGACAGGAAGGTGACAGACACCCTTGTAGCATGCTGACACCCTCACCCACACCTACACCCAGCATCTTTCATACCCTTTCATGCACCTAGACTCTCCCCCATTTTTCATGTCTTTACCTCCCCATACATCCACATGCTCATACATCTGTCCCCCAACATTGATATACACCCAACCAGCCACATATACCACCTCAGACATAATCATACCTACAGTGGGGTGCAATAGAAAGGACACAGGATTTAGAGGCAGAGGGGGCTGGGTTCAAATCCCTACTGTGTCAATTACTACCTCTGTGACCTTAGGCAAGTCACTTAGTTCTTGGCATTTGTTTCTTCAACTGTAAAATGTAGGGATTAGACCGGAAGACCTAGAATGGCCTTTCCATCTATGATTTGATGACCTGTACATATCTACAAATGCTCCTATTCCCCCATGCCTCCCTCCCCACATAGACTCGCTACCTGGAGGAATGCAGAACATTCCTGTATGCTCACTCAAGCACCCTTATACTCATACAAACATCCCCCCAAGCCTACAGTACCACAACACATAACACACAGAGATATGTTTGTATACCCACACACTTATATATGTATGCACGTACACATAGGCGTTCAGGTATACACACGTACATTCATACGCGTGTATATGGAAAGCTAAGGAGTCATGGTGGCTGCCCTGTCCCTCCAGACGAGGAAGCGTGGCTCCTAGCCCCCATCTCCGTTCACAGGACGGGAGCATTTAAAACCAACGGGAGCCTTAGAGGCCATTCCCTCCAACCCCCTCGTTTTATAGGTGGGGCAATTGAGATTCACAGAGGGACAGGTGACTTGCTTGAACTCCCACAGCTAATAAGTAAGCAATTTTCTGGTGTCTGATTTCTCTTAGTTTGACTTGTGTGTTAGCCAGGGGGCAGGCAGGTTGTGAGGCCTCTCTTGTATGCAGACCCTGCTTTCTTTTTTTTTTTTTTAGTGAGGCAATTGGGGTTAAGCGACTTGCCCAGGGTCACACAGCTAGTAAGTGTTTAAGTGTCTGAGGCCGGATTTGAACTCAGGTACTCCTGAATCCAGGGCCGGTGCTCTATCCACTGCGCCATCTAGCTGCCCCATGACCCTGCTTTCTAAAAGGCTAGCCCCTTAGTTGGCAAAGGATGACGTGGTATTGAAAAGCTTTCTGCCCTCACACCTCCTCTACTGGCCTGTCATACTGCCAGAAATGCCACCATTAGAGAGTAATCTTGCTCTCAAATTTGCTCTTAGTAAACTTGAACACGCCCAGTGACAGGATGCTCACTACTACCACCTCAAGCAGCTGGCTCTATTTTCAGACAGTTCTAATTTGGGGGGAAGTTTCCTTTATACCGAATTGAAATCTGTTTAGATATAACTTTTGTCCTCCCTATCCCTCCTCTTCCCTTCCTCCTTAACCTCTTCCCTCCTAGCCATCGTTATTCCTCTTCTTCTATATAGTTATCGCTTCCACATTGTAGGGGATTGGGGTGTGGTACCCTGGTGATCTGGAAAATCCGCGTAAAATTTTTTGGCCCTGCCTTCCCGCCAGCAAAGAAGTCTGATTTTTTTTTCCCCCTTTTATGGAGTGTTTACAGTACCTTATTGTAAAATTTGGCTGCTAGGTGGCACTGACCCTGAAGTCAGGAGGACCCGAGTTCAAATCTCACCTCAGACACATAGCTGTGTGAGCCTGGGCAAGTCACGGAACCCCAACCAATTTAAACATCTGGGGCCATCTCTAGTCGTCCTGGTATCTTGCCACTGAACCCAGATGGCTCTGGAGGAGAGAGTGATTTTGGTGACCTTGCATAGCAAGGTCCCTCACTTAAATCCAATTCAGTGAAAGTCATGACATCACCCGGATGTCACGGTCCTCTTTGAAAATGAAGGACAAAACAACAACAATCTTACAATTTGGTTTA
The DNA here is from genome assembly GCF_019393635.1 of Dromiciops gliroides. NCBI lineage: Eukaryota > Metazoa > Chordata > Mammalia > Microbiotheria > Microbiotheriidae > Dromiciops > Dromiciops gliroides. The sequence continues at coordinate 549,381,867 of NC_057863.1, forward strand.
AGTATTTGATCATAGGTTCTGTATCATCTGCTGGCCTCTACATATTGTCTGTAGCTTCCACAAAACTCCCCCCAGATTCCCATTTAATTTCTTATGCCAACCTATGATATATGGAAACTGAGATGGGGAAAGTCTCAATGGGAAAGGGATAACTGTACTAAGCTAACAGCCTACTCAGTGGTCTCTCTGTCCCCAGGTTCTCGCCTTCTCTGTGCATCCTGTTTATACTGCCAGAATAACCTTATTAATGCACAGGCCTTGACCACAGCAGAAGCAACTGGGCATAGTGGCTGTAGTGCTGTTGGCATCCACTTGGAAAGGTTTGAATCTGCCATTGAATGTTGGCTAGTTTTGTGATTATGGACATATCCCTTCACCTGTTTTCTTCTCTGTAAAAGAGGGATGGCAATACTCACACTACCTAAGTAGGACTTTAGAAAATTTAATGTGATGAATAATCTGAGTCATAATTGGGTAACCGTCCTGCTCAAGAGCCCTCAGTGGCTCCCCACGGCACATTGGAGAGATGCCAACACCTCAGTTTGGCACTTGAGACCCTCTTCATTTTGGCCTCAGCCTTCTTAGATTTTGCTGTCCAGAATGAAATTTCAGACTTCCCCACAGCTCTTCCTTTTTTCTTACCTCTTCTTCCTTCTCCATTAGACATCCTAGAGGTTAAGTGGAATGACTTGCCCAGAGTCATGGGGTTGGAAATTGGAGCCGCAGCCTGGAACTAAACTTGAATCTCCCATCCCCAGAAGCAGTCCTCTTTCCATTAGGCTGCTCTATCTCTGCCAAGAGTCACATTAAAAATGAGAAAGATCAACAAGTCCTCCACAATCGAGCACTAGAAGGATTGCCAGCCAAGGGGTAGATGCTTTAGCTGGAGAGACAGTTGCTCTCTAAAGGAACAATGAGTGAGCAGTGTGAGACAATATATGATCCATCTGGGGCACTGGCATCGAGTAGCATTTATTAGCTGTGTGATCATGGGGGAGCCGCCACCTTGAAGCTTCACTTTCCTTCTCTATAAAAATAGAGAAAATGATCTCTCCCTCCCCTCCCCTGTCCTCCCTGCCTCTTTCCTCTCCCCTCCCTTCCTCTCTTCTGTCTCTCTCCCTCTCTCCCCTCCCCCTCTCTTTCCCTTTCCCCCATTCTCCCCACCTCTCTCCCTCCCTCTCCTCTACCCTTCTTCTTCTTTCTTTTGATCTCTCTCTCTCTCTCTCTCCCTCTCTCCCCTCCCCCTCTCTTTCTCTCTCCCCCATTCTCCCCACCTCTCTCCCTCCCTCTCCTCTGCCCTTCTTCTTCTTTCTTTTGATCTCTCTCTCTCTCTCTCTCTCTCTCTCTCTCTCTCTCTCTCTCTCTCTCTCTCTCCCTCTCTCCCCTCCCCCTCTCTTTCTCTCTCCCCCATTCTCCCCACTCTCTCCCTCCCTCTCCTCTGCCCTTCTTCTTCTTTCTTTTGATCTCTCTCTCTCTCTCTCTCCCTCCCTCCCTCCCTCCCTCCCCAACTCTTCCCCCCAACCCAGGTTTGTTGATGCTACCAAAAAAGACCCCCTCCTACAGGAAAGCAAATTTTAAACCTTGAAACACCCTACATATGTGACATTATTATGATTCAAACTCTAGTTGCTAGAGGAGGACGAAACTGAAGAGAAAGGGCATTGTGGGCTTGAGTGTTTAAGGGACTTTTGGAGCAGGGGAGGGATAAGCTGTGTCCCAAAGGCTGGGTAGGATTTTGGACTTAGACATGAACTCAATTAGAGATCAGGGGTTCCCCACTTGGGGGTCCACGGTCCCCCTATGTACTGTGGGTAAATGTCAGAGGGTCTATAAACTTTAATGATTTTTTTTATTATTATTATCACTAACCCCTAACTGAAATTGAGCATTATCTTCAAATATTTGAGAACATGATTCTGAGAAGGGGTCAGTAGTAAGCTTTACCAAGTTGCTAAAGGGGGTCATGGCACAAAATGTTAAGAAGCCCTGTTAAAGTGCATCAAGACCAATGTGCTTATTGAGGACTATCCATAGCAAGTGATGGCCAAGGGCCACACGCTAAGTTGCTTAGAGAATCGGGTCCTGAGACTCAGGCTCTGGACTCCAAACTCAGGGCTCTTCCCACTATGTGGCGCTATCCCTATTGCTCCCCGCTCCCTCCCCTCCCCCAACCATCCTGGGCCAGGGGCTCATCCATCATGTAGTTTCCTCCCCCATATTGGGTTTCTGTGTATGCCTCATCAGGCTAAAGTAAAGTTCACACAGGGACTGAGCTTTGGGACTCATGCATCATCCTAGGCAGTGCCCTTAGTAATGTTGGTCTTGTTCTTAGCTCATCCTGTAGTCCAGAGAAAAATAAGATTGATGGAGACTCCTCAGGCACCTCTAGTCTCCTGCAACACAGACAGGCAGAGCCCAGCTACCGCCTGGGGTTTGAATCTTGCAGACACAACTCCCACAGAGCTCACAGAAATCAGAAAAACAGCCCAGGGGCCCAAGACCAGAGATTCATAGATTATCAGCAGTGCGAAAGAAGGGAATTCAATTCTTCATTTTATTAATACTCCAGTACTGAAATGGATCTGGTTTTGACTTGGAAGTTTCCTATAGTAAAACCCATCCATGCCAGCCTATTCCAGGTGAATTTTGTCTTGAGTCCTCCTGTGAGATGACATAGGGAGTCCCTCCACCATTCTAGTTGCCTCTCTCAATTTCTCCTGACATTGAGAGGGTACCAGCAGAGCCCTCTGGTTGTCAGCCTGCCATCCCTTCCTTTTGCTATGTGATCAGCCCATCTTCTCATCCTGTTATGCGGTTCTTCAATAAATCCCATTAGATCAAAGGATCTTAACTCTTTATATTTTTATTTTGGTAACCCTTTGGCAGTCAGTACAGAGGATTACAAAGGAAACTGATTATCTATAGAGGAAGTTGGTAGCTCAGTGGATAGAGCTCTAGGCCTAGAGTCAGGAAGATTAGTTAAAATCTAGCCTCAGATACTCACTAGCTATGTGACCATGGGCAAAGCACTTACTCTCTGTCTGCCTCGGTTTCTTCAACTGTAAAATGAAGGTAATAATAGCACCCATAATCCTAAGTTGTTGTGAGGATCAAATGAGATCATATTTTTAAAAAATGCTTAGCAAGGGGGGCAGCTAGATGGCGCAGTGGTTAAAACACTAGCCCTAGATTCAGGAGTACCTGAGTTCAAATCCAGGCTCAGACACTTGACATTTACTAGTTGTGTGACCTTGGGCAAGTCACTTAACCCCCATTGCCTGCCAAAAAAAGAAAGAAAAAGAAAAAAAATGCTCAGCAAAGGGCCTGGCACATAGTAGGCACTATTTTATAAATGCTTATTACCTTCCTTCACTCCCTTATAGTGATATAAAAATTTAACTGTTGGGGGCGGCTAGGTGGCACAGTGGATAAAGCACCGGCCCTGGATTCAGGAGGACCTGAGTTCAAATCCAGCCTCAGACACTTGACACTTACTAGCTGTGTGACCCTGGGCAAGTCACTTAACCCCCATTGCCCTGCATCATTATAAGCCCCTTGAGAGCTATCTTCATATCCCTATGGCAGAAGCCAAGATCTAACCTATAATAGGTACTTAAATATGAGGGCCAAGTTGCCCAGGATTGCATAGTCAGGGCCAGAGCTGGCACTTGAACTCCTTTCTTGTGATTCTTAGCCTAGTGATCTTTCATGATACCTTGTGACCTCCCCATGCCCTGCATTTGAAATCCTGAAGCTTTAGTGTCTTTATTTATTTATTTATTTTTTACTGAGGCAGTTGGGGTTAAGTGACTTGCCCAGGATCACACAGCTAGTAAGTGTCTGAGGCCGGATTTGAACTCAGGTACTCCTGATTCCAGGGCCGGTGCTCTATCCACTGCGCCACCTAGCTGCCGGAAGCTTTAGTTTCTTGTTACCCTTCCTGCCTAACACCCCACTGATACTCACTGTTCTGTCTGTCTTTTTGTCTCTGTCTCTCCCTTCTTGTATCTTCTCTCTCCCTCATCTCCCTTCTCCCTCTCCCTTTTTCTATCTTGATCTTTCCTGTCTCTCCTATTTCTCTCCTCTCTTCTGTCTCTCTTGTTCCATTCTCTCTCCCTTCTCTTCTGCCTTCTCTGTCTCTTTTCTGTTTCTTTCTGTTTCTTTCTCTCTCTGTCCCTCCTTTCCTTCCTCTTATTTCTCTGTCTCTTATCTCTCTTCCTCATCTGGTTGTACCATCAATCTCACAAAGTTGTTGTGGGCTTATAGTCAAATTAATAATAATAGTTACCATTTATAGTAAATGGTGCTAAGCTCTCTATAATTATTATCTCATCATAAAACTCTTTGCAAGTTTTTAAGCATTATCTAATTGCTTACTACCAAATGAAACAATATGCATAAAGTGCTTTGTAAACCATAAAATTTTAAAAGCCATCACTGTTATTAGTGACCTAATCAAGAGATGAATTTAGGGGCAATGGTTCAGTTCTCTATTAAGGAGGAGGAAAGAGCCTGAGCCGGAAAGAAGTCCCCAGGGGCAGAGTTGGCCACTCTTTTTCTTTTGCGACAAGGGGATGGTGGAGTGGTACCAAGTGATTTTGCTCTGAAGGACTTAAAAGCAGAGATCCCATTGAGGGTGTATGTGTACATGCATACACACATATATATATGCACACACACACATATATATATGAACAGATATACAGGTATATATACCATGGCATGTGAACACACACACACATGTTTACACACAATAAAATATATGCATGTGTGTATACACACATAAATACATGTGTATATGTAACAGACAACTGCAACATGCATAAGTACATACATTGTTAATACTGAGTATTTCAGTTGTCTCTGTTAGTATCTTATCGCCAACACACCCTGGTCCGACTCTTATCTATTTTCCCCAGGGACACAAGGAAGAGAATCTAGAATAATATTTGGGCTCTTCATCTTCTCCTCTACATCTTGGAATCCCAGACCCTCTGGAAGGCCAAACATCTTATACCAGGGGTTCTTTGCCTTTTGGGGTATCACAGACCTCTTTGGCAGTCTAGTGAAACCTAGGAACCCCTTCCCTAGATAATGTCTTTAAATGCAGAAAATAAAATGCATAAGATTATAAAGGAAACCAAATATATTGAAATAAAGGCATAATTTTTGTCCTATCTAAGTTCCTGGGCCCCCTGCAGTATATCCACAGACGCCTTTGGCATCTATGGGCCCCCCACCTTTCCCACACCTCTCTCTCCAGTTGTTAGTGTTTCCACCCTCCTCAAAATGACCTTGTTTTTACTTTGTATATATGTTTTTTATTTACTAAATGTTGTAAATATTTTTTCCCAGCTGAATGTAAACTATTTGAGCTGAAGGACTATTTCTTTTGGTTTTGTGTCCCTGGTGCCTTTCATTGGGCCTTCCTGGCACATGATAGGCACTTTAATAAATACTGGGTGAATTGAATGGAACTGAAATCAGAAGAACTGGGTGAGGACCCTGGCTCCAGGCCTTACTAAAGGGGAGCCTTTTTCACTTCTCTTTCTTCATGCACAAAGAGTGATGTTTTCCCTCTGTCTCCCAGAGCTGTTCTGAGGAGAGTGCTTTGTAAGACTTCAAGAACTATCCAGTCAAGGGCCGTTGTTACACATTTAACTCATCAGTCACATCATTAAGAGGCCGGGCTACTACGTGAAAAACAGTCCAGTTCTGGTCAGTTTTGAAGGAAATCCCATAACCCCCTACTGTAAGCAAGAGAAAGAAACTGCTTCTCTTCAGAGAATGATGACTCATTAGGTCCAGAACAGGTTTGTCTGCTTTTCTGTCCCAGGGGATCCAACTGGTTTCTGAGCTTGATATGTATGTCCCATCTCCAATTCCCTGTGGCTTTGCAGGGCTGGGCTACCCCACTCACTAACCTTCTCTGAGACTCTGAGCTAGCGAGTTTTGGCCTCTCTCTCCTCCCTAAGACCTCCCACTCATTTTGGTGTTATGGTCCTCGGTGATGCCTGCTGAGGCACCCAAACATCAAGCTTTAATTCTGGATCCTTAAAGAATTGTTCTGAGTGCCTGTGCCACACACCAGCAGTGTGGCCCTGGATGAGTCTCTCACTCTCTCAGTGCTATGTGGGAGCTAAATAACTTTGTATAATACCTACAGAGTAGATTGAATATAATCTGAAAGGAGAAGGCACCAGCAGCTTGGGTGATTGGGAAAGGTCTCCTGCAGGAGATGGTATTTAAGCTGTTTTATAAGAAGCCAGGGGAAGCCAGGAGGCAGAGGTTAGGGGGCAAAGCATTTCCTAGCATGGGAGATAGCCTGTGTAAAGGCCCAGAGACGTCATATCTGAGGAGCTACAAGTAGGCTAGTGTAGGTAGATCACAGAGTGATATATATATATAAATAATTGTTTTAATCATTCAAAATCTACTTTCTCAGGAATGCCTGGAAGTCCTCTTTCATGAAGATCTATTTTTCCCCTTGTACTATTACACTCAGTTTTTCTGGTTAAGTTATTCTTGGCTGTACACGCATATCCTTTACCTCATTGAATATCGTATCCAAGCTCTCTACTCCTTTATAATGGTGGCTGCTAAGTCATGTGTGATTCTGGCTCTGGTTCCTTAGTACTTGAATTCTTTTTGGCATCTTGAAGTATTTTTACTTTGACCTGGAAATTCTGGATTTGGGGTATGATGTCCTTGGGAATTTCTTTCAAGAGGTGATTGGTGGATTCTTTCTATTTTTATTTTGTCCTCTTGTTCTTTTTGTTTTCAAGTAATAACTGTAATTTATTAATGCAGTAAAAAGTATAGCAAAGCTTCCTTAGCCAATGTACCTTCAGAAGCATTATAAATAAGCAGCCTCAAACACTGAAGAAATATATGCTCTACATAGTCAAGCCTTATTGCAATGGATTCACATTGGAAAATTCACATAACTGTTAAAATTGTTTTTACATGGAATTGGGGGGAAATAATATATTTTTTTAAAAGAAAAATTCATATGACCTTATAAATAACAAAAATGGGGTTTTCACCACCACAGAACTCTTTAAAACCTTGAATTAAATAAATAGGTGGCCTTGTCTGAAAATTCTATCCTAGGCTCAACTAAACAAGAGGCACATTATAATTGCACAGTTGTTCAACAAACAAAAGCCCCAATACATAAATGATTTCATGGGGAAAAACAATTCTTGCCTGCAAGCAGATTTGCTCAATTTTGTCTCTTCTGACATTACTTAAACCTACCATTGTCTTTCTTGAAAACACAGTTTTCTTTCAAATCCATATACTAATTACAACTAAAAGAAACTAAACCAGTTCAATTCCTAATATACTTTGGGTGAATAATCAGCCATTATTTTGTGGAGAGTTCAGATGAGGCCCAAAATGTTGCTGTTTGGTAAGTTCTTTATCCTCACAATACAATTTAGTTCTTTATCCTTACAATGCAATTAGAAATCAGTAGCCTTTTTCAATGCATGCAGCATATCAAAGTATATTGCAACATGCTGAACGGTCACAGAAAGCAGACGTCCCATAAATCCTGTTTGGAGCCGAGACATTGTTCACAAAGTAAAGACACTTGGTCTGCAAGTGACCTGTAACATTCAAATTCACATTAGTTTTCCACTCTGAACCTTTGTGAAAAATGCTGAAATAGGAGGAAAAAAATACCCACCCAGGTTCAAAGCCTCCTTGTGGCTTTCTTTTTTAATTGAAAAATTGACAACAGATTTTGCTCTTATGATTCTCTGTGGTTGAAAAGCATGAGGTTTCTGAGAAACCTCCAAAGCAAATGTTAAACCAGCCTGACCCCTTCATTAGGAACATTCACTGAAAATCTCCTTTTAGTCTTCTAAGTTTCTTCATGTTTGCTTCCAACCCTTTTATAGTCTCTTATTGATGAAATTTGGATATGCTGAGGATCTTGCATGTTAAAACCATCTGGGTTAAATCATCTTTAGGGGGCAGCTAGGTGGCACAGTGGATAAAGCACCAGCCCTGGATTCAGGAGGACCTGAGTTCAAATCTGGCCTCAGACACTTGACACTTACTAGCTGTGTGACTGACCCTGGGCAAGTCACTTAACCCTTATTGCCCTGCAAAAAAAAAAAAAGACAAAAAAAATGCATAAGAAAATTTTATGCACATTAAAATGCAGGTAAATTGTTCAAAAAATACCTTGTCTCCACTTTCTCATATGGGAACAGCAAAAGCAATAGTCTCTCAATATCTTCCTGATTGGGACTCCTTGTTGGAAGTGTTCAGCATCCTTCAGTCCAGACAGCCTGATCAGGTGTGGTGGGGAGGGGAGGGGAGGGCAGGGGAGGGAAGGACAGAAAGGGGCAGATTCTGAAAGCCACCTCATTGGAGGCTGGCTCTGGAGGATGTTGCTTCCACATTTCTTTTTTTTAATTTCAGCAAACTTTTATTATTTATACAAAAATTGATATCAACAACAATTTCATGGTGAAGGATTTTCAACTAACTTGTTTGCCATTATCATGATAAATGTTCGATGAATCTTTTTTAATATTATTTAAAAAATTTTTTTAATGTAATAAACATTTTTATTTATAGTTTGGGGTTCTAATTTTTATCCCTCCTTCCCTCCCTTCCCCTCCTCCCTTCCTGAAGTGGCAAGCAATCAGATATGGGTTATACATGTATGATTATGTAAAACATTACCATATTTGTCTTTTTTTTTTTTTTTTTGGTGAGGCAATTGGGGTTAAGTGACTTGCCCAGGGTCACACAGCCAGCAAGTGTCAAGTGTCTAAGGCTGGATTTGAACTCAGGTCCTCCTGAATCCAGGGCCAGTGCTCTATCCACTGCGCCACCTAGCTGCCCCCATATTTGTCATTTTGTACAAGAAAACTTGATTAAAAGAAAAAAATGAAAGTGAAAAATAGCATGCTTTAGTCTGTTCCATCAATATCAGTTCTTTCTTTGGAGGTGGATAGTATGCTTCATCAATAGTCCTTTGGGATTGTCTTGGATCATTTTACTGTTGAGAATAGTCGTCATTCACAGTTCTTCATCAAACAATATTGCTGTCTTTGTGCATAGTATTTGCTTTCAGATTTTTCTACAGATGAAATATGTGAGTGAGAGTGGGATTAAGACCTGGGTTTCAAACCTGGGTGATTGGGAGGTTGGTGGAACCCTCAATAGTCAAAGGAAAGTTCAGAAGGAGGAGGAGGGTTTAGGCAGAAGATAATGAGTTGTTTTAGATGTGCTGAGTTTAAGATACTTGTGGTGTATACAGTTTGATGTGTCCAAGTGGCAGTTTGACAGGTGAGGCTATAGCTATGGAGAGACACTGATGCTAATAGATCTAGGATGATCTATATAGTAATAACAGAGTCTGTGGGAGCTGATAAGATTAGGTGAGATAGAGGGAAAAGAGAAGATGGCCCCTTGCAGGACTCTAGGGGACATCCATGGTCAAGGGGGCGTAATATGGATAAGGAACCAGCAAAGGAGACTGGGAAGGAATGGTCAGAGAGAAAGGAGTGAGGGTGGTGTTGCAAAAACCTAGAGTGGAGGGGGCAGCTAGGTGGCGCAGTGCATAAAGCACTGGCCCTGGATTCAGAAGGACCTGAGTTCAAATCCAGCCTCAGACACTTGACACTTACTGGCTGTGTGACCCTGGGCAAGTCACTTAACCCTCATTGCCTGGCAAAACCAAAACAAAACAAAAAACCTAGAGTGGAGAGAATATCCAGGAAGAGAGGGTGGTTGACTTTATCATAGGCAGCAGAGAAGTTAAGGGAGATTGGGATTGAGTAAAGTAGATTTAGCTATTAAAGGATTGTGAGCATCTTTGGGAGAGGTTTTTTGTTTGTTTGTTTGTTTGTTTGTTTTCTGGTTGACTGATGAGTTTGGAAGCTGATTGCAGAAGGGTTAGAAGGGAATGAGAGGAAAGAAAATGGAGGCATGAAGATCCTTTCTGAAGGAGTTTAACCATAAAGGAGAGAAGAGGTATAGGAAGATAGTCAGTGGGGATGGTAGGATCAAATGAGTGGTGTTTAAGGGGCGGGAAGGGGGGTGGGGACGGGACAGGAGTGGACATATGTGCATGTTTGTAAGTATCAGGGAAAGAACCAGTAATTAAGGAGAGTTTGAAGGTAAGAGATTAGGGAGGATAGAGAAGTTTGAAGGGGGATGGAATCAAGGTCCCATATAGAGGAAGTGGATGGTAGGAGTAATCATGGACCACAGGTTAAGAACCCTCCCAGCTAGTGCTTACAGGATTACAAAGCACCTTCCATACAACAAAACTGAAGTACCTAGGGCAAGGATTATCATTCCCATTTCACAGATGAGAAAGCTGAGGCTCAGGGAAGTGAAGTGTCTTGCACACTGGGAACACACAGCTAGTAAGTAGGACTTACCATGACTCTTGACTTCAATTCAGTGCTTTATCCATTGAAACAAATGTTTATTAAGTACCTCCTTACTAGATAAGATATAATGCTTAGATAAGACAGTGTTTGCCTTCATAAATCTTAGAAGGGAAATAAGACACAAACTCAGATAATCACAATACACTTCTGCTGCTGCTGCTACTACTACCACTACTGCTACTACAACCACAACCACCACCACCTAAATTTTAGATAGTACTTTAAGGTTTGCAGAGCACTTTAAAAATATTATCTCATTTTATCCTCACTGCGGATATTACTATTTCCCCAGTTTTACAGATAAGGAAACTAAGGCAGGCAGAGGCTAAGTCACTTGCTCAGAGTCACACAGCTAGTCAAGATTTGAATTCACATCTTTCTTCAGCTCCAGCACTCTACTTAGTTCCTTATAGATTATTCTCAAACATTATATTTAATGATCAATACATTTGAGAAATATGAACAAAGTACAGTGGGAAAGGTTGCTACCAATAGAGGAATTAAGAAGGGCTTCCTAGAAGAGGTGGCATTTTGGTTGAGTTTTTTTTTTAAATAGTATTTTATTTTTTCCAATTAATATAAAAATAATTAAAATTTTTTTATAAATAGCATTTTTCTAATTACATGTAAAGATGCTTTTCAACATTCACTTTTTTTTTTGGGTGGGGCAATGAGAGTTAAGTGACTTGCCCAGGGTCACACAGCTAGCAAGTATTAGTGCCCAAGGTCAGATTTGAACTCAGGTCCTCCTGAATCCAAGGCTGGTGCTTTATCCACTACACCATCTAGCTGCCCTCTCAACGTTCACTTTTTTTTTTTTTTAGGCAATGAGGGTTAAGTGACTTGCCCACGGTCACACAGCTAGTAAGTGTCAAGTGTCTGAGGCCGGATTTGAACTCAGGTACTCCTGAATCCAGGGCTGATGCTTTAACCACTGTGCCATCTAGCTGCCCCTCAACGTTCACTTTTAAAATAAGATTTTGAGTTTCACTTTTTTTCTCCCTCCCATCCCCAAGACAACAAGCAATCTGATATACGTTTTACATGTGCAATCATGTAAGCATATTTCCATATTAGTCACTTAGTTAAATTTTTTAAAGGTTGAATAAGGATGGATTTACCTCCAGGAGGTGTCAGGAGGGGCGTTTGGAAGAAACTTTAGATAAGGGCTTTTTTTTTTTTTTTTTTTTTTTACTTTTTTCTTGTATGTCAAAGACTCCTTGGGCAGTCTGGCGAAACCTACAAACCCCTTCTCAGAATCATGTTTTTGAACGTATAGAATAAAATACATAGGATTTGATAGGAAAGCAATTGTGTTGTACTAGTTTATAAAAGAACAATTTTAACAAGTCACAGATCCCAGTTTAAGAAGGCCCCACTTTAGAGTCTTATCTTATTTTACAGATAGGAACACTGAAGCTCAGAGAAAGAAATTGACCTGTCTGTGGCCACACAGTGAGTTAACATCAGGATCAGGACTGGCCTTGTCACCCAGAGCTTTTGCTATCAGCCCAGGCTGCACAAGTGAACATTATTCCAATTTTGCTTCAACCTCCCACACAGTGCACCTCCCTATGCCCCCCAACAAGTTGTTCCTCTCCATTGCTCCCCTTTATTTTGTCCATTAGACAGGAGGTAGAATGTCCTAGGGACCAGTCTGACTGTACCTGGAAAGCAGAGATCCATATTAGGCCAAGCCCTTTGAGAGCAACTCCAGGGTTTGCTATTGGATTCCAGGATGGTCCAGGATTTGGGAGGTGGGTGTGGAGCTGTTTCCAAGTTGCTGAAGAGCAAGAAGGGGAAAAAAGAGTGATGGATTGGGGGCAGCTAGATGGTGCAGTGGATAAAGCACCGGCCCTGGATTCAGGAGTACCTGAGTTCAAATCCGGCCTCAGACACTTAACACTTACTAGCTGTGTGACCCTGGGCAAGTCACTTAACCCCAATTGCCTTACTAAAAAAAAAAAAAAAAGAGTGATGGATTGTCTTCAAGGACCTTTCATTGAATGTTTTTGAAGCACCCACTATGTGCAAGAACCTTTGAGGGATGCAGAAATGAGTCTGACACAGGCAGTATCACCAGTCAGTTCACGAGCATTTAGTAAGCACCTGCTGTGTGCTGGATACTTCTAGTCTCTGGACAGAGACAAAGACAAAGAAAGAAAAAGCCTCTACTCCCCAGGAACTTTGATTTTCTATCCCAGTCCCCTCCTTACCTACTCTCTACTGAGGGGCAGGGGGGGAGGAAAAGAAAAACAAAACCCTTATAACAAATCCAAATTGTTAAACAAAACAAATACCCACATTGAGCATCTTCCAGTAATGAATGTTTCCTTCTGCAGCCTGAGTCTATTCCCTCGCTGTCAGAAGATTGTCAGTCAGAGTTTTTAAGTCTCTCAAAATCTGTCATTTTTATAATGTTGGTATGGTAATAAAATAATAATAATAATAGCAGTTAATGTTTATAAAGTACTTACTATGTGCCAGGTACCATGCCAGGTGTTTTACAATTATTCCCTCATTTGACCCTTACAACAACCCTAGGAGGTGGGTGCTATTACTATCACCATTTTACAGGTGAGGAAACTGAGGCTGACAGGTTAAGTGACTTGTCCCAAGTCACATAGCTAATAAGTGTCTGAGGCAGGATTTGAATTCAGGTCTTTCTGATTCTAGGCTCAGTGCTCTAACCATTTTTAGAAGCTAGCTAAGGCATTTTATGGAGCTTATTGAATACAGGAATGATATATTCAGATATCTGCTTAAGGGAAATCACTTTGGCAACCCTGTCCTTATGGAGTTTGGAGTGTGATAGAGTGGAAAGAACACTGATTTTGGAGGTGTTGGGAGAAAAAGATGTGAAGGTTTCATGGTATTCACAGCCCCCCGGCTTGTCCCTTCCTTTTTCTTTTCTTTTCTTTTCTTTTCTTTTTTTTCCACGGCAATGGAGGTTAAGCGACTTGCTTGCCCAGGGTCACACAGCTAGTAAGTGTCAAGTGTCTGAGGCTGGATTTGAACTTGGGTCCTCCTGAATCCAGGGCTGGTGCTTTATCCACTGCGCCACCTAGCTGCCCCCCTTGTCCCTTTCAAAATAAAACCTTATGTAACAGAGGAGGAGTGGAGGAAATGTGACCTCATCCTATATAACCCGTGGCACAAAAGAAACATCATCTGAATGAACTTTATCAACATCATTCTGGGAAAAAATTGTGAAATTAATTATTTATGTTTTAGTCCCTTTTTTCTCTAAATTAATTGGATTATCTTTCCAAAATATATTGCTCACTAAAATGGATTGTGTGGGAAAAAACCCAAAGTAAAATAGTACCTTATGATTAAAAATAGTAATAATTCATATCTCTCTAACATCATTCTCATTTGGGAGCAGACCCCTCTCCTACTCACTGGGATATTTCTTTAAAAAAATTTTTTTTTTTTAAGAAAGGGAAGGTTAAAAAAAAAAAACAACAGTTCAGCCACACCAAGCAATACATGAACTGAGTCTGCCAGGATATTCAAGGTTCCACAGTCTGAACCCTCCCTCCCCCATCCCCCCAGGTCTTTAGTGAAGGGAGGGAAGTGAGTATTCTCATCTTTTCTTCCAGGGTAAACCTGTAATCCCTGTCTGTGATTCCTGAAGCCCCTTGCCTGCTCTGAAGCTGAGGGTTTCTTTGAGTTGGACATCCCAGGCTCTCCTGGTTTACAGTGTGACATAGAGCTTCTGTCTTCCTGTCTCTGGGCTTCATTGATTTTCACCCCTTCCCAGGAGCAGGCACAAGCCCATGCTCTTCTTACCAGATGGCTGGTAGGAAGAAGTCAGGAAACAAGCCTACTGCACGCTCTGAGTGAGCCAAGGGAGCATTTTTGCCTGTCCTAACCCCAGGTCTCTTTCTTCCCAACACTGTCTCCTCTGGGGCCAGCAGTTCTGGTTGTGATTACCAAGGACCAATCATTTCCAGGAAATCCCAGTCCATGTGGGTCTAACTTCACAATTTAATTGCACAAAATGATTTTTTATAAAGTGAGCCTGGAGCTCTTCAAGTAATAAGAGAAGGATTGGGGGAAGGGAATTGTCTGAATTCAGAGAGAGGTGGTGAGATGGATGGATGGAATCGTTCCCAAGATTATTACAGACAGTAGAACGGGGATTGAACAGAAATCAGCTTCTGGTCCTCATTGCCACTCACAGACCGGGTGGCATTGGGCAAATCCCTTCCTTCCCTCTCTGGGCCTCAGTTGTCTTCTGTAAAATGAGAGCACTGGATGAGATGATCTTTAGGTCTCATTTGAATTCTGAAATTCTGTGATGCTGACTTTGGGAATCAGGGGATCGGTGGCTGACCCATCCCTGCTGCTGGTTTGCTGTGTGACCTCAAGTAGCTGTTTTCACCCCTCTGGGCCATTTATCCTTGTGGACAGTTGGTCTGGTTGAACGGCCTGCATTGCTTGGAGTAGGCCTTTAATAGATATTTGTTGGGGCAGCTAGGTGGCGCAGTGGATAAAGCACTGGCCTTGGATTCAGGAGGACCTGAGTTCAAATATGACCTCAGACACTTGACACTTACTAGCTGTGTGACGCTGGGCAAGTCACTTAACCCTCATTGCCCTGCAAAAAAAACCAAAAACCAAAACAAAACAAAATAGATATTTGTTGAGTAAGGTCAGTGTCAAAGGTGCTAGGAGACAGGA
Source organism: Dromiciops gliroides (assembly GCF_019393635.1). Taxonomy (NCBI): domain Eukaryota; kingdom Metazoa; phylum Chordata; class Mammalia; order Microbiotheria; family Microbiotheriidae; genus Dromiciops; species Dromiciops gliroides. Next base: position 549,396,980 of record NC_057863.1, read on the forward strand.
CACCTGGGTTTGCAGCCCTGGCTGTGCTCATAGCCACCTATATAACCTGTAACCGTAAATGTCATTTCTCAGAACTCCACGAAGTTTCTTTTATAAAACGAGGCTGTCGGACTGCATGGTTTCTTAAGTTCCCTTCTAAATAATGTCATTCTCTGAACCTGTTCTAAGGTTCCTTCCAACTGTGACCTTTTTTTTTGGCGGGGCAATTAGGGTTAAGTAACTTGCCCAGGGTCACACAGTTAGTAAGTGTTAAGTGTCTGAGACAAGATTTGAACTCATATCCTGAATCCAGGGCCGGTGCTCTAACCACTGTACCACCTAGCTGCCCTGCAACTATGACCTTCTTGTGTTCCGGGATCCCAGCCAGCTATGACATTCAGTGTTCTCAGGCCCTTCCAGCTCTGAAAACGCCCACCCTAAGCCTCCCCCCCCCATTCTGGCAAACAATCGGCTCATCAATAAACATTTCTTAAGCACCTACTATGTGTCAGGCATTGTGCTAAGTGCTAGGGACACAAAAAGAGGTGAAATGACAGTCCCTGCCCTCAAGGAGCTCAGAGTCTAAGGGGAGAGACAGTAAGCAAACAGATCTGTATAAACCAGCTCTATAGAGGATAAATAGGAAATAATTAACAGGGAAGGCACCGGAGGCAAGAGGCATTGGGAGAGGTTTTGGTAAAAGATGGGAATTTAGTTTGGACTTGAAGGAAGCCAGGGAGGACAGTAGGTGGAGATGAGGAGGGTGGGCATAGCAGGCCTAAGAGATGGTCAGAGACAATGCTGGGAGCTGAGAGACTGCGGCTCGAAACATTCTTGTGTCCTGAGGTTTTTTCTAACATTTCCAATCCTTTGTCCTTTGTTCTGAGGTTCTGTTTTTTGTGCTGGTATTTTCATTCTTTCTTTGGTATTATTATTATTATTTTTGGTGAGACAATTGGGGTTAAGTGACTTGCCCAGGGTCACACATCTAGTAAATGTTAAGTGTCTGAGGTCGGATTTGAATTCAGGCCCTCCTGAATCCAGGGCTGGTGCTCCATCCACTGTACCACCTAGCTGGCCCATCTCATTCTTTCTTTGCTACTGCCCCAGGAGAGAATATTAGTATTCACAGAGAGTTTGGGGAGGATTTGATTCTGGCTCTTTATTGATTGAAAGAAGGATGAGGGAAGAGGATGCAGTGGGCAGGAACTGAGGTGACTGGGAAGTATCAGTGCCTGAGTCCTAGCATGCTTCCAGCAGCATCAGACCATGGGAAGCAGGGGGGCTCAGGCACAGCCCACTCACTGCAGAAGGCAGGGGTGACCCTTCAGGGTCCTCAAGAAGAAGTCGTTCCCCATTCTTCAAGGGAAATGATGACCAGATGCTTCATCTGGCCCATTACTGGCTATTTTGGGAGCCTAGACACCAGAGGAGGGGCTGAAATGAGCCTGGGGACCATCCTGAGATATTATATCTTCATAGAAACTGCCTAGGAACCACTTCAAATCAACCCTTCCTCCTCTGGGCTAATTTCTTGTTTTTCTTCCTTGTATCCCCCACAATCCTTTGTGCCCAAATGTTTGTTGAATAAATGAATTAATAAATAAATGAATCATCACATTTTAAAACATTCAGAACGATCTTTTGTTCTTATTTTGAGTCTTTTCCCTTTCCTGTTTCCAGCAAGCTTTCCCATAAGAAAGATTGAAAAAGAAAAAAAGTTCAGTGAAATTAGTCAATCCATAGCTTTCACCTAACATTAGATGCAGTACTGCACATTCATGGACCCTCACCTCTCTGGTAAAGGAAGGCGGCTGGGTGCGTTTTCTCAGCTCTTCTCCTGGGGCCAGTTTGGAGATTAAAATGAGGATTATGGGATCAAAGAGAGCTCTAGAGTGGAAGGGACCAACGAGTCCAGCCCCTTCCCTTTACAGATCAGCAAACGGTCCCCAAGAAGGGCTGTGGTTCCCCAAGGGCACATTCATCATGGGGAGCAGAGCTCTATTTTGACCTCATGTTCCCTGACTCTATTTCAGCAAGGGCCTGCAGTCTGCTGCTGTTCCATCCTGTCATGCTCACCTTTCTCAGAACAGATCCTCAGCTTTCAAACCTGGGAGACTGTGCTCACATTGTTCCCTGTGCCTCCGATACCTTAGCTCTTCCAGCCTGTTAAAACCCTCCCTTCCTTCAAGGCCAGGTTGGACGCCACCTCCTCCGTGAAGCTTCCCTTTATCCCTGCTCCCTGCTCTTCAGGCAGAGGGAGCCCCTCTTGTAACACTGGGTACCCCTCTCACATGCTTTCATATTCTTTTTGGGTTTTTTGTTTGTTTTTTGGTGGGGCAGTGAGGGTTAAGTGACTTGGCCAGGGTCACACAGTAAGTGTCAAGTGTCTCAAGCCGGATTTGAACTCAGGTCCTTCTGAATCCAGGGCCGGTGCTTTATCCACTGCACCACCTAGCTGCCCCCAGGTGCTTTCATATTCTTAAGTAAAAAGGCAATAAGGTATAGTAAAAAGAGGGCTGGGCCTAAAGTTGGGAAGAACTGACTTCAGATCCTGGATCTGCTACTTTCATGAAACATTTATTGAGCACCTACTCTGTACTAGCCACTGGGGATACAAAGACAAAATAGAAACAAAAATAAATACAAGAATCCCTGTCCCTAAAAGAGCTTACATTCTTTTGGGGGGAATGGTATATCTCATATTACTAAATATAAAAATATACAGAGAAATACAAATTTCAGAAGGGGAAACGTTGGCAACTGGAAGTATAGGAAAGGTCTCTTCTTGAAAGCAGCTCTAGTACTGTCCGTTGGATGGTCTAGGGTCTCTAAGAGGTGGGATGAATAGTGTGTCTAGACATTGGGGTATGGAGATGGGAGTTGGAGTCTAGTTGGAGTTTAGGCACAGGAAGCACCCCTTAGCGTGTGAAGGAAAGTGTAGTGAGTCAGAAAAGAAAGGTTGAAGCCAGACTCTTTAGGGCTTTCAGTGCTAAAAGGAGAAGTTTGTAGTTTATCCTAGAGGCAATAGGGAGCTGCCAGAGCTTCTTGAGCAGGGGAGTAACCTGGTCAGCTTTGGGAATAAGTAGCATTTGTCTAATAATGGGTAAGTCATTGAACTTTACTGAGCCCTGATTTCTTTCCATTTGCAAAATGGGGATAATACATATCCTAGTCACCTCTCAGGGCTGTTTTGAGGAAAGTGCTTTGTAAACTAAAACAGTAGAAATGTAAAGTTTGCATTTATTATGAGCTTGTATTGTGGCTTTTAAGGCTCCCTCTTTTGTCTCCTTTATTGCAGTGAGGACTGCTGTTCTTTGCAATCCCAGTAACCCATTTCTGGACAAACGAGAGCTGATGGTATTAGGATACTCATAATGAAGGTGTGGGTGTCATGGAAAGTGTTCAGGACTGAGAGTCAGGAGTCTTGGCAGCAGTTTAACTCAATCCAGTCCAACACACATTTATTTAGTATAGTTGATGGAAAGCTAGGACCTGGGTTAAAGTCCCGACCCCAGCACATACTAGCTGTGTGATCCTGGGCAAATCACTTAACCTCTCAAAGTTCTATCCAGGGTGACTCTGAGACTATAACTTTAAGACAAGAGGCTGACCTGTTCTGGTTCATTGGGAAATCACAGGTCTGGTCCTTGTCCTTATCCCCACAGTGTAATATACTGTGCTAGGCACTGAGGACTTCACATGGAAAAAAGGATATAACTCCTGCCCTCTAGGAGTTTATAGTCTAGTAGGGCTGGATAAGGATGCTGCAAGGCGGAGTGTGATGGGGTAAGGAGAGCCATGTGCTGCAAAAATAGTTTTAGGAAAGAGAAATAACTTTCATCTGGGATTTATGGTCCTGGCTCTTCCACTAACATGGTGTGTGACCTTGGACAAGTCCTTTCCTTTTCCTTCTCTGTAAAATGAGAAAGTTGGACTAGATGATCTCTAAGGTCCTGCCTTCTCACTCTAAATCTTGTGAATCACAGAAAGGGTGTCAGGCCTGTTTGGTTTTCATCAATGAAACCTTGAGACTTGGGGTACCAAAAAAAATTACTATAGAAAAGGATGTTATTAGGTTTGTTTGTTATTTTTAATTTAATGGAAGTGGGGCAGCTGGTGGTGCAGTGGATAAAGCACCAGCCCTGGATTCAGGAGGACCTTAGTTCAAATCCGGCCTCAGACACTTGACACTTACTAGCTGTGTGACTCTGGGCAAGTCACTTAACCCCCATTGCCCCACAAAAAAACAAAACAAAAAAAACAAAAAAATTTAATGGAAGGTGAGGGATGGGGAGGAAAAGACCAGCTCAGAAGCAATATAATTCATGGGAGAATTTGGTACTGGGTGTCAGGAGAGTTGAGTTCTAGTCCTGGATCTTTAAGCTCTGACTCACAGTGTTACTGTTGGCATGGCATTGGGATTCTCTGGGCTTTGGTCTCACTATCTTTAGAATGAAACGAGGCCTCGGTGTAGGATGCTGAGGCCTCAGGCACAGCAGGCAGGGCGGGTGGGGCTCAGGAGTTTGTGGTGACTCAAGTTGGGCTTTAAAATGTCAGAGGAGATAAAGGCTGATCATGTTGATTTTGGAGGCTGGCACCAGATCTAGGAAATCCTGTATTTCTTCTCTCTTGCTCTTGTCATCTAACAACACCCTCACTACTTCCCAGTTTATTGTTTTGGGAAGGGACCACTCCAGGAGTATGAGAAGGATTTTCCCCTCCTCCTGGAGCTCAGAATGGGAAAAGGCAAGAAGGGTGGGAGAAGGAAGGGGCTCAATGCCCAGGCTTCGCTAGCATCCTCTTCCTTTGGTCATCCTGCTTTTCTTTTGTAGGCCTCCAGTGAGAGGACCTCCACTACTTCATTCCTCTTTCTAATAGTTCTGATTGCTGGGATGTTTTTCCTTACGTGGAGCCCAAATTTTCCTCTCTACACCATCTACCTATTGTTCCTAGTTGTGTGCCCTAGGGCCAAGCAGAACAACTCTAATAATAGCCAACTAGGTGGCGGTGAATGGAGTTCCAGGCTTGGAGTCAGGAAGACCTGACCCATATTGAGATTCTAGCAGATCTTTTTCAGAGAATTGCCACATGGCCATATCTACCCCATCTCGTATAAGTGAAGTTGATTTTTTGAATCCAAATGGAATACTTTACATTTATCCCCATTAAATTTCATTTTATTAAATTCAGCTTGATGCTTCAGCCTTCTGAGACCTTTCTGGATGCTGACTCTATATGCCAATATGTCAGCTGTGCTTCCTAACCTTGTGTTATGTTGCTAAGCATATAATTTATGGCTTTTTCCATAGCATTGATAAAAGTTTAAAAGAGCACAGGGCCAACCACAGATTCTTTGGGCACTCCTCCGTTAGACCTCCTTCTGAGTTGACATCATCCCATTAATGACTGCTCTTTGGACCCAGCCCTTTCAAATATTTCTTAATCCACCTAACTGTACTAGCACCTAGCCCATGTCTTCTCCACCTTGACCGTAGTAATAAACAAAGTGACATGGCAGCTGCCTAAGCTAACGTGTGTATGAAGAGGGTTCAGATCCAGGGAGATGCTGCCAAAGCTGGTGTGATTTGGGGTTATATTCAGAGAGATATAGGCTCCAGACCCAAGGGTCCTGGTAAGGGCACCCTTAAAGTATTGCCTTCAGTTTTCTGGGTCCACCTTTTAGGAAGAATTTCTTCAGGATGAATTCAGGTTAGAGAAGACCTGGATAGTGTTGCATGAAAGTTCATTTAGGAAACTGAGGATCATTAGCCCCCAAAAGAGAAGACTTAGTGGAGATAGCTTATTTCAAGTATTTCAAGAGCTGATATAAGAAACAGAGATTAGACTTATTCTTTGCCCCCAGATGGCAGAGCTAGGAAACAATACGTTGCTGACAAGGAGATTTAGGATCTTTATAAGAAAAAAATTCCCAATAGATCCATCTAAAAGTAGAATGGGCTATTGTGGGAAGAAGAGAGTTCCTTATCACTAGAAGTCATTTAGTTTGGGGAGGAAGGGGTTAGCTAACCCCTTGTAGTGGAGGGATTCTTGGTTAGGTACAGGTTGTATTAGAGGACCGCTGGGGTCTCTTACAACTCTAAATATGAGGTTCTATGGTTTTTCTCTGTTTAATCTGTTATTTACAAATTACTGTCGGCATTTATAACTCCCAAAGAACATATTGAGGACTTGGGTAACATTCTTTACAAGGGGATATTGATTTGACTTGAAAAGATATTCTGGAAGGTGGTTGCAGGGTTTTGGGGTCACGAGGGCAGATCTTTGAGATGAAATCTTGGCCATGTAACCTCTCTGCAGTCGGCAGCATGTAACCGAAGAGAATTAGTCCCAGCATGCTCCTGTCCCATCTCTGTCCAGGAAAACCGATGCCTGGGAGCAGGTGGCCCCTTTGCTTGTCCTATTTCTATCATCGCATGATCTGTTCTGATTCTATGAAGTCTTCAGTCAATCAACAACTATTAAATGCTTAATATGCACCAGGCATTGTGCTAGTCTTTGAGGCTACGAAAAGAAAAAGGAAAAGTTCCTGCCCACAAGGAGTTTACCTCTTGTCTGAGGAAACATGGATATGTCCACATAAGTACAAAATCAGTGCAATATAAAATCAAGGGAATGGGTATAAGGAAGATTTCCTATAGAAATCGGTGCTTGACCTGAGCTTTGAAGGAAGGTAGCGATTCTAAGGGGCAAGCCTTCAGCTCCATTTGTGGCTTTTACTCATTAGATACAGAGTTTGCTGTCCCTTGGGGTATCCAGATATGCTTGACCGGTTTTCAGGAATTCTCGAGAAGGGATTCCTGCATTAGGTCAAAGACTTAGAATCTCAGCCCTCCAAATCTGTGTTCCTCACTCAAACATTCTGTGTTTTGAGGTTACTTTTAAGCTCGAACATTCTAGGTTCCAAGATGCTGAAGCCCATGTCTGTCTTATTGAGCATACCAGAGGGTTAACGGCTTTTTTTTTTTTTTTTTGGTGTGGGGGCAATGAGGGTTAAGTGACTTGCCCCGGGTCACCCAACTAGTAACTGTTTCAATAGTCTGAGGCCAGATTTGAATTCAGGTCCTCCTGAATCCAGGGCTGGTGCTTTATCCACTGCGCCACCTACCTGCCCCCAACAGCTTTACTTTTATTTTTAACTTTTCCTTCTGCCAGAAAATTTGGGAAGTCCCTCTCTCTTACTACCTCCTCAGGTACACAGCAGACATCCTTGGGAACAAAGAGTCCCCTTATGTTCCAATGGAGTTCACAGAACAGGCTCTGGGCAGTTGGGGTAGAGGGAAGAGGACTGGACCGAGAATCAGGAGGTCAGAGGCCTGGGTCTGCCCCAAATAACATATTCTGTGACTTTGGGCATGTTCTTTCCCCTTGCTGGGCTTCAGTTTCCTCCTTTGTAAAATGGTTGGCTAACAGTACCATGCCAACTCATGTGGCAGTTAGCAGGAACCACTGAGGGGATTATAGATTCGAAAGTAATACAGACATATCAGCTGGTAGACAGACAGGAGGTGGAATTTATAGAAGTAAAAAGGCTCACCATCCCCTCTCATGGCCAGTCTGCCCTGGATCCCTTTATTTCTAAGAATGGCTTGCCAGGAGGAGTCCAGTGAAGTACAGAGTCTAGTAGGGAAAGTTGGCTTATTCTCATGACCAGCCTTTTCCTTCTTCTCCCACACATACTTTCAGGGTGTGAATACCTGTACTGCTCATGCCTCCAGCTACCTCCTCACTCACTTCTCCTCCAACACTGAGACTCTTTGATTCTCTAACCTGTAGCTAAGAGGGGGAGAATGGGTCACTCATTATCAGTTGGGGCTGGGGCTGGGAGGAAGGGGAAGATTCCACAGAGCCAGCATAATGCTGAGCGTGTGCCCTTGTCCAGTGGGCTGGGGGATTCTTGGGAAGGGTTTCCCCCTTTTCTTGAGGAAGCTTATTTGTAGTCTTGGAAATCTCCCTTCTAGGGCTGTCTGACTTTTACTGCCTGCCTGGGAGTGTGAGAGGAGTGGAGGAAGGGAAGAACAGGGCTGAGAGGATACAGTGGGTGAGATCCATCCAGATGCCCTCTGGGGTGGGCAGCAGCAGCTTCTCCTTGCCAGTTGTTAAGCCCCACCCTCCACCCTCGTTCTTCAAGTGCAATGGGGCTATTCACTTGCTGGCCTTTCCTCTTCCTGGTTTTGTGTCTCTTCATGGGGGTTTTCAGTCATGGGGTTCATATTTGTTCTTTCTGTCTCCTCTTTTCAGCCTAGCATTGTTTGTCCAGCTTAGGAACAGCCCAACCCATGCTTATCTGGGCATCTGTCGTCTTGCCTCTCTCTGGCTTATGAGAAACATCATGAAATCATAGTATGTAGAATTGGAAGAGAATTTAGAGATCATTTGGGTCAGGGGTTCTTAAGCTTTTTTTTTTTTTTTGCATTGTGGACATTTTTGGGTACCTAGGGATACTTCTCAGAAGATTGCTTTTATTTGTTTTTTGGTTTTGGTTTGTTTGTTTGTTTTTTTGGCAAGGCAATGAGGGTTAAGTGACTTGCCCAGGGTCACATAGTTAGTAAGTGTCAAGTGTCAGAGGTCGGATTTGAACTCAGGTCCTCCTGAATCCAGGGCTGGTGCTTTATCCACTGTACCACTTAGCTGCCCCAGAAGATTGCTTTTAAACGCATAAAATAAAATACATAGATTTACAAAGGAAACCAATTACACTGAAATTAAGACATTATTTTCCTCTCCCCCTGACCTCCCCCTCTCCGGCCCAGTCAGGGTTCATGGGCTCTCTATCCCTTTCTTTTGTAGACCTCAGGTTAAGAACCAACCCTTGGGCTAGTACAGCCTGAATGTCTTGCTCAAAGCCATGCACCTAGTACCAGTGGTGGTAAAACAAAATCTAGGGCCTCTGACTACAAATTCTATCCTCTTTCCATTATAACACATGGCAACTTGGATGAGATGTTCTAGTGGATAAATTGCTGGACTTTGGAGTCAGGAAGTCCAGGGTTCGAATGCCAGCACTGACCCTACCTGTGTGACCCAGGGCAAGACACTCCATTCCTTTGTGCCTCAGTTCCTGCATCTGTAGAATACGGACAGTAATAGCACCTATAATACACACAGGGTTGTGAAGATCAAATGAGTCACGTAGGTAATACACTTTCTTGTTGTTCAGCTGTATCTGACTCTCTGTGACCCCATTTGGGGTTTTCTTGGCAAAGATTCTGTAGTGGTTTGTTATTTTTCCTTCTCCAGCTCATTTTACGGATGAGGAAACTGAGGCAAACAGGGTGAAGTGACTTGTCCAGGGCCACATAGCTTGTGTCTGAGGTTGGATTTGAACTCGTCTTCCTGACATCAGGCCTGTATGAGAAAATTAATAATAGGGTGTTTTGGGGACTCAAAGCCCCCCCCCCCAAACTCTGGCTGGTTTTACAGGGCCAGCCCAGAGTCAGGAGAATCTCAAAGGAAATGTAGATTGACCTTCCTAACTAACTAAAGGAAGTTAGCTAACTTAAGACCACCTTCAAGTCATGTCAGTCAATGGACTTGCATGTTACCAGCTTGGATCAGGGTGGAGTGACCCACCGCTACCTGAGGCAGGTTAAAATGCCCTGGAGAGGGGTCTCTCGCTCTCTTGGCATGCTCTTCTTTCTCCCACACTGCTCTCTCTTTCTCCTTTATCATAGATATATAGGACTTCTTTACTTTCTGAGCCGTGGGCTCTGTCTCTTTATAAATGCTTAATGCCCCCAAACTGACAGTAGCCTCTAATTTCTTTTTTTTGGTGAGGCAATTGGGGTTAAGTGACTTGCCTAGGGTCACACAGCTAGTAATCGTTAAGTGTCTGAGGTCAGATTTGAACTCAGGTCCTCCTGAATCCAGGGCCTGTGCTCTATCCACTGTGCCACCTAGCTGCCCCTAGCCTCTAATTTCTAAATAACAAATATATTATAAATCCCAGCTAAATTCTCTCACACTTGGGACAATTATAGGGCGACCCCGTAAGTTTTATTTGTTACACCTGGCACGTTGTCTGCTGTGCCACCTAGATGCTCAACCTACTTTATACATGTCAGCTGTTATTTTCATAATCTCCAAATTTCCTCTCATCTCTAATATCCTAAGTTCCATCCCCTTTATTCACTCTTTGTTCCAGCCAAATTGAATAATTCTTTACCTTTGATTTGGGCTATCCTTTATAATTATGATTGTGTCCTGTCTCCATTACAGACCGTGAGCTCCATAATAGGAAAGACTGTGTCTTTTCCAAATGTTGGACCTTCCCCAGGTTCCATCCCAGGCCCTAGATATACCATAAGTGCCAAATACATGTTTGTAGAAGTGTTGAATTCAAAGGTGCAACTACCAAGTCAAGGCAAGTCAGCAAGAAGTATTTGTGAAGTACCTACACAGTGCTAGGCACTGTGCTGAGTGATTAAACCCAGGATTATAGAACTTGGAGCTGCACGGGGTCTTAGGTATCGTGTGGGCCCACTCTCCCATTTTACAGAGAAGGAAGCTGAGGCCCAAGTTACTTGCCCAGGGTGGTTCAGTTAGTTGGTAGTAGAGCTAGCGTTTCACCCACTTCTTTAGAATCCAAGTTCATTATTAATGGATTAAGTAGCTGACCTGACTGGTTAGCCAGGAAGACTTGGAAGCAAATTCTGTCTCTCATATATTCTGTGGCCTTGAGCAAGTCACTTAATATCTTGGTGTTCTAGGTACCTCTTTAAGACTTAAGTTTCAAAGAAACTCATTAGTGGGGCAGATGGGTGGCGAAGTGGATAAAGCACTGGCCCTGGATTCAGGAGTACCTGAGTTCAAATCTGACCTCAGACACTTGACACTTACCAGCTGTGTGACCCTGGGCAAGTCACTTAACCCCAATTGCCTTACCCGTCCCCCCCCCCAAAAGAAAAGAAACTCATTAGTAAAGAGAGTTTCCTCTTTAAGGAGTTCCCTATAGCAGTAAAATCATGGGTCCAGTTCTTACTCCCTCTTGCTAAAATTCTTTCAAGCTTACACAAAGGTTTCATATTATCTTATCTGATCCTCCCAACAATCCTTTGATATAGGTGCTCCTGTTGTTCTCATGTTGAAGAAAATGAGTCTCTAATGTCACATAACTAATAGGTCTTGGGGGAGGATTTGAACCCAAGTCTGATTGACTCCAAGTTCAATGTAGTATCCACTTTACCAGGCTGTCCTTAGCTGCCTATTCCTACTTGATGACAGCTTACCCTTAGTGTAAGAAAAAAAGAAAAGAAAAGAAACAAACCTAGCATCTTGAGGTCTGGGCTTACCTAGACATTGAATATCCCCCCAGCACTGAGCACTGAGCTCTTGTTTGGGAATTCTCTGATAGAGGGGTTGAGTAAATGTTTATTGAATCAATAATGGGATGGATGACTGCGAACCTAGAGGACAATAGCCAAAACGCATTGAGTCTCACTTTAAGAACCTCCTGGGTCCTAAATATCTCTGACTCAGTGTTTGTTCTGTAGGAGGAGGGCCTGGGGAAGAGCAGTGGGGCCTTCACCCAGGTGGACACCTCTGAAAGGTCAGGCCTCGCCCAGGGAGGTGCTGAACCTTCCCCTTGTTGACGCTGAAGTTCAGAAAGGTTCGTGAGATGGCCTGCATCAGGTACTTCCAGAATGGTTCTGCCACATTTTAGGGCTCAGTCTCCCTAGCTCACTGACATTCATCACCTTTGTGCAGCCAAGGTAGGGCCTGTTTACAGACATGATCGCAACAGGTGCAGCCAAAAGAACTGCCAACTGTGAGTCAGCAGAAGACTCCAGCAGAAGAATGATTCACCTCTCTCCGAGACATTTTGAGATTGCCATAGAGCAGAGAGAGGGAGTTCTGTTTTCAGAGGCTCTTCCATATTCCAAGGTCTCTTCCAACTCTCGCATTCTGTCTTCTAAGTTTTTCTCCAGTCCCAACATTCTGAGTTTTAAAGTTCTTTCCAGACATCCTTTTTGGTATTCTAAACTTTCTGGCTCTGCACCAGGCTTATAATATATTTTTCTCCCGACTAGCAGTATAATTATTATTGTCCCCATTATATAAATGTGAAAACTGAGGCTTGAACAAGTGAAGTGACTTATCACAGGATCATAGATTCATACCTAAAAGGGATTTTAGAGGCTTTTAAGGTTTAATATCCTCATTTTGTTGATGAGGAAATCTCACAGATATAAAATGACTTGTCCAAGGTCAAACAGCCAGTGAGTGTTGGAGGCTAGGTTTGAATCTAAGTTCATTGCTCCATCTATTATACTAGGAGTACTTAACCTTTGTTGTGTCATGGACCCTGCTTGGCAATCTGGTGGAGACTGTGGCCCCCTTCTCAGAATCATGTTTTTAAATGCCTCAAATAAAATTGAGAGGGTTACAAAGGAAACCAATTACACTGAAATGGAGTTATCTAAATAATCTTTTCTTTTTTTTTGCCAGCAATGGGGGTTAAGTCACTTGCCCAGGGACACACAGCTAGTAAGTGTCAAGTGTCTGAGGCTGAATTTGAACTCAGGTACTCCTGAATCCAGGGCCGGTGCTTTATCTACTGAGCCACCTAGCTGCCCCCTAAATAATCTTTAAAAAACAAGCTCCCAGACCCTAGATTGAGACCCCTTACACCATACTTCCTTTAATAACAGTGATCATGTGGTTAGCAAGCATCAGAATGGGCATTTGTATCCTCATGTTGAGGCTAAAGCCCTTTCCATTATACTTACTTCAGCACTCCATTATTTTTCACACACACACACACACACACACACACACACACACACACACACACACACACACACACACACCCCATAAGGGTTTGCCTGGAGTCCATACTGGTGATCCTATTGTTAAATTTTCAATATGAGCATTTACACCTCGAAGTCAGCAAATGCTACAGAGCAAGGCCTGATTTATCTTTTTTTGATTGTCTAAACTTTCTTAAGTTTAAGAAAAATGTTAATGATAAAGATTAAGCTTAAAAGTATCATGTGGGGGCAGCTAGGTGGCACAATGGATAAAGCACTGGTCCTGGATTCAGGAGGACCTGAGTTCAAATGTGGCCTCAGACACTTGACACTTACTTAGCTGTGTGATCCTAAGCAAATCACTTAACCCTCATTGCCCCGCCCCTCCCCAAAAATGTCATGTGGACAATTTTTCTTTCCAAAGAGCTGGTTGTTAAACATTTACCAACACATCCCTATATAAACATATATACATGTGCGTGCACTCTCACACAAATTATTGTTCAGTCTTTTTCAGTTGTGTCTGACTCTGTGACCCATTTGGGATCTTCTTGGCAAAGATACTGGAATGGTTTGCCATTCCTTTCCCCAACTCATTTTACAAATGAAGAAACTAAGGCAAACAAGATTAAGGACTTGCCCAGGGTCACATAGCTACTGTGTGTCTGAGGCCAGATTTGAATTTAGGAAGATGAGTCTTCCTGACTCCAGGCCAGGCACTCTATCCACTGTGCCACCTAGCCACTGCCTGGACATATAGATATTTGGACATATATGCCTACATATATATACCTATGCATGCACACAAACGAGAGATGAGAAATCAGGTCTGAGTTGACTCTGCTCTGTGGCCGTGTACAGACATTTATTCCTGCTCTGTTTCAAGTGCTGTATCAGGAGCTGGGGATACAAAGTCGAAGCGAACGTTTCTGGCTTTTAGGAGCTTACAGTAAGTTTGGCAGGAGGACATTATACAAACACAGATAAGTCAATACACTCTGTGTACAAAGTAATTTCCCAGGCTCGGGGTGGAGAGAGGGCTAATGGCTCGGGCAAATTTGCTCCCTTCTCTCAGCTTTATCTAGAAATGGAGGAAGTTGGATTAGATGATCTCTAAGGAGACAAGCAAATGTTGTGGTTGCAAGGAGGGGTGGGGGAGGGTAGACTCTGGAAAGTAGAGATTCACGTGGGGCATTTGTGGAAGACTTCTCAGGATGTGCATGGGAACAAGATGATGTAGCTGGAAGAGGGTAAGATAGACAATAGGATCCTTTTGAGGGTTTGGAACTGACTTGATCATCTCACCAGAAGCAAATTCCTGTAACCAGGAAGACCTGAGTTCATGTGAGAGACTTACCAGCTATGTGCCTCTCAAATAAATTCCATCAAATCAGAGGATCTCTCTCAATTTGTGTTCTGTCAATACATAGCATTACAAAGAAAACCAATTAGGTGTAAAGGCAGTTGATGGTGCAGTGGATAAGATGTTGGGCCTGGAGTCAGGAAGACCTGAATTAAAATTCAGCTTAAGACACTTACTGGCTGTGTGACCCTGGGCAAGTCATTTAACTTCTGCTTGCCTCAGTTTCCTCACTTGTAAAATAGGGATAATCATAGCACCTACCAGAGGCAGTGAGGTGGCGCAGTGGATAAAGCACCCGCCCTGGATTCAGGAGGACCTGAGTTCAAAGCCAGCCTCAGACACTTGACACTAGCTGTGTGACTGTGGGCAAGTCACTTAACCCTCATTGCCCCATCAAAAAAATAATAATAATAGCACCTACCTCCTTGGGTTATTATGAAGATCACATGAGATGATATTTGTAAGATACTTTGTAAGCCTTAAAGCTCTATCTAAATGCTATTAGCATCAGTATCATCATCATTATTATTCCATTAATGAGTATCAGTTTGAAGGAAGATCTCAAGGAACATCTAGGCCCAAAGGTTCTGTCCTTGGTCCTTTGCCCCCAGTCACTCTTTTCACCATGTTTAATGTATTCACATATCATACACATGTGTGTGTATGTATGATATGTATGTGTGTATATAAATACATATACACACTTACACACATCCATCTATCCATCAATCCACACACACACATATACATCCACACACACACATATGCTACAGAGAGTGGAGTAGAATTTTAGCCACTGTGGTGAAGTATAATGGAAAGAGCTTTGGTCTAGGAGTCAGGAGACTTGGGTTCAAACCTCCATTCTGACATTTAGCTATATGGCCACTTCACTAATAGGGATGGAAGGATGGTGTAGTATAAGGGTTCTCAACCAGGGATCTTGGAATTGGTGTGTTTTAAAATTTTTTTTAAAATAATTCTACTTCAAATTAATTTGTTTCCTTTGTAATCCTCTGTATTTTGAGGCATTTAAAAACATGAGAAGGGAGCCAGAGGCTCTGTCTGACTGCCTAAAGGCATGGTGACAATAAAGGGTAAGAACTACAGGTGTGTCTCTAGAAGTGTCCAATCAGAGTTTGGAAGCCTGCGATGTCCTGTACCAGATCAGAGGTTGGGGCTGGGCAAGATGGAAGTAGGCAGGAGTTAGAGGGGTAGAGGGAGAGGCAAAATGTATTTCCAAATTGGAGACTCCGTGATTCTGTGAATCTTAGCGTCAGGAAGTTTCACTGTCCTTCTGGTATTCACATAACTGGTTCATTATAGAGTTTAGAATGCAGAGGAGCCAAAAAAAAAAAAAGGTATCCTTCCCCAAAACTGCTGCATTTATCCTGTCAGACCCCATGACTGAGGACTCCGAACTCCAGCTGTTTGTCAAAGCCAGTGAAAATGGTGAGAGTGTAGGGAGTTTGTCTCTTCTGCCATTGTCTCTTAAGGATCCTGCTACTCAAAGGTGTCCCTTTGGCTCTCACCACTGTGGACACTGAGGTCCTTGCATATGCTAAAGGATTTTGCCCCTTGCTCCCAGCTTCCCATTCTGCTATATGATGAGAATCCAAGATAGATACCATCCAAATTGAAGAGTTCTGGGGCCACCCAACTTCCCCAGCCTGGTTCCTTGATATATGGAGTCTAACATAGCTGGCAATGATGTCTTCCACAAGATCTTAGCTGTCATTAGAAACACGTCTCCTGCTCAGGATGAAGCCTTTTATTGGACCCTGTTTCGTGCTCTGGTGAAACTAGATCAATATCTGGACACAAAGCTAAGTGAGTCCAGGCATTGCTTCTTAGATGGCAACCGGCTCACCTTGGCCAAGTACAAGCTCCTGCCCGAGCTGCACATCATCAATACTGTGTGTGACCATTTTTGACAGACACCCATCCTTGCTGAGCTCTGTAGGCTCCAATAATACCTGGAAAATGCACTGCAGGTGAAGGAGTTCAGGTATACCTGTCCACATAGTTCAGGGATCCTGTCTGACTATGCATCTGTGCCTTGAGCAGGCCAAGTACTCTGGCCTCTCTCCCTGAGGAATCCATCTGATTTGGCTCTTACCTACTGCCCTGCTGCTCCTCCCTATACACTAGCCTCAAGCACACAGACTCACTCATACATCACCCTGCTCTGTGAGCATATCCAGTATTCTCCTTTAACCATTTCATACTTTTCTTCTTCTAAATCCAGCTGAAATCACTGCTTCCAGGATTTCCTCTCTTATCTCTCTTACTACACTGACCTTCCTCACTCTTTCTTTGGTTTTTTGTTGGTTGGGGTTTTTTTTGCGGGGCAATGGGGGTTAAGTGATTTGCCCAGGGTCACACAGTTAGTAAGTGTCAAGTGTCTGAGGCTGGATTTGAACTCAGGTCCTCCTGACTCCAGGGCCAGTGTTCTATCCACTGCGCAACCTAGCTGCCCCCCTCACTCTTTCTTGCTGTTACACTCCTGTGTGTGGTTAGACTGTTAATTTGCTTTGAAGGAAATTCCAGAAACATATTATTTGGTCATGTATACACACACACACACACACACACACACACACACGGATGTAGACTGCTGCTTGGAGTTCCAGGGTTTGGGTTCTAGTTTTGACGCAGCTACTTCTTGTGATAGTGTGTCCTTCATCAAATCAGGGGATTGTAGATTTAGAGTTGGGAGGGAATCTCAGAAATCATCCTAAAGGAATGATGTTCATAACAAAGGGAATAGGGCCTTGTGGCTTTGAAAAGTTAAAATGTTTAAATTAAAATTTTCTTGTCTAAATAAAACCTACAGGGGTCAGCTAGGTGGCACAGTGGATAGAGCACCGGCCCTGGAATCAGGAGTACCTGAGTTCAAATCCAACCTCAGACACTTAACACTTACTAGCTGTGTGACCCTGGGCAAGTCACTTAACTCCCAGTTGCCTCACTAAAAAAAAAAAGAAAAGAAAAGAAAGAAAGAAAGGAAGGAAAAAAAAATAAAACCTACATAGCCAAGAATAGAAGGAATGCAGAAAATTGGAGGAAAACTTTCATGGACAATCCCTCAGATGGAATGTAATTGGGTTGGAACATTGCTGTGGTATAGAAGATGATGAGTTGGTTGACTTGGAAAGGCATGAAGAAAAGACTTGTGTTTGTGAAGGAGGATGCTCTCCACCTTCAGAGAAACATGATGAATGGAAATTAGCATAGTATAGTCTTACACATGTGTATGTATATATGTATATTTGTGTATGTATATATAGATCCACTCTTTTTCATTCATTCATTCATTCATTCATTCATTCATTCATTCATTCATTCATTCGGTGAGGCAATTGGGGTTAAGTGACTTGCCTAAGGTCACACAGCTAGTAAGTGTAAAGTGTCTGAGGCCGGATTTGAACTCAGGTCCTCCTGAATCCAGGGCTGGTGCTCTATCCACTGTGCCACCTAGCTGCCCCTTAGATCCACTCTTAATTGCAACCTTATTTAGGTTGGGGGGGCAAGGAGGGAGAAAAAAAATAACAAAGTAAAAAGTACACAGCAGAGAACAAAAGACCAAGGAAGCAAAGAAAAGATGGGTAGATTTGGAAACAATGTGTAGTATTTATTAAATGTTTTCTTGAAATGGAAATTTATTGTTTGATATTAAATCCTCTCCTATGTTCTGTTGTATATATGAAAATGTGTTGTTTTTTTCATTTTGTATTTAAGTTCAACATTTTGCAAAAAAAAATTTAAAAAGAAAAATTGGAAATCAAAAAACAAAAACAAAAGTTAAAACATTATATGAAAATGCATGCTAGATAGCCACAGAGATAAGAATATATGTCTCTATTTCTAGAGCCTGCCTTCTTCTAGTACATGAACAAATTCTCCCACTCTAATTCTTCTTTTCTGGATTTGAGCCCTAGAACCACCACTTGTAAGCTGTGAGTCTTTAGAGCTAGTGAATTCAAACCTTTGGGCCTCATTTCCTCACCTGGAAAATGAGATGGTTTCTATGTGATGATCTTCTGGGACCCTTTTAGCTCTAGTATTCTCTGCCTATGTTCTAAGACTCTTTGTAATTGTAAGATCTGTGTTCTGAGGTTGCTTTCAGCTCTGACTGTTCAACAAACACTTTAAAAAAGAAATTTTTTTTTAAATGGGGAAGTGAGGGTTAAGTGACTTGCCCAAGGTCACACAGCTAGTAAGTGTCAAGTGTCTGAGGCTGGATTTGAACGCAGGTCCTCCTGAATCTAAGGCCAGTGCTTTATCCACTGTGCCACCTAGCTGCCCCCATCAACAAACACTTTAAAAATGTATTAAAGTGCCTACTGACTGCAGGGCACCTCCCTTGCCATCAGTGCTGTCCAACTTAGAGCTGCCAGCCAACAGATCCCATTTTCTCTTGTGACACTGCCGCTACCCTGGTGGTATAGGCTCTTATCATCTCTCACCTGAAGAACTGCAGTAGCCTGCTGGTGGGTCTCCCTGCCTCAAGTCTCTGCCCACTCCCACTCCCATTCATCCTTCACTCAGCTGTCCAAATGATCTTTCTAAAGTGCAGAACTGACCATGTCACCCATCTATTCGATCAGCTCCAGTGGTGCCCTCTGACTTCCATGAGCAGATATGAAATCCTGTTTGGTGTCGGAAGGCCTTCATGACCTGCATCTTTCCTCATTTTCTAGTCTTTTTGCACCTTACTCCCACTCCACATGCTCTGATAATGGCCTCCTTGCTATTCCTCACACAAGACTTTCTCTCCTCATGCCTGCTTTTGAGCTTCCCCCGGCTTCCTTCAAGACTTAGCTTAAATGCCACTGTGGGCAAGGAGCCTTCCTCAGTCCTCTTTCATATAAGTGGGTTCCCTCTGAGATTAGCCCCGGTTCATCCTTTATCTGTTCTGTTTGATCATGGTTGTTGACATTTTGTCCCCTCCATTAGATTGTGAGCTCCTTGGAGCCAAGGACTGTTTTTTTTATCCCTAGCACTTTGCTAGTTCCCAGCATATAATATATGGTTAACAAAGACTAATTGACTTGACTCTTACTAAGAAATTTTTATTCTACCTGTGTTATAAGGTGCCTCTTAGCTCTGACATTCTCGGAATATAGAATGCTGGAATGAGAAGTGATTTTAGGGACCATTTAGTTGAAACTCCCAATTTTACCTACAAGATTTTTCTTCAGTTGCTATAATGAATAGATATTTTGTGTCTCCATGGCATATATTTTATATCTATCTATCTATCTATCTATCTATCTATCTATCTATCTATCTATCTATCTATCTATCTATCTATCTATCTATCTATCTATCTATCTATCTATCTATCTATCTATCTATATCTCTTCCTGTAGACTGTGAGCTCCTTGGGAACAGGAAACCTTTTGTCTCATTGGTCTTTGTCTCCCACATATCCCTGAGGACAGGAGACAGGTGCTTCAAATACACAATCTCCCCTGGGCTTAATGAATTCTGAAAGGAGAATTGGTTGAGCTAAAAACCAATGGGAAAGATCAATCTGTCCCTGTTGTCCAAAGTAGTGCTTAGTTCTTAGGAAGTCCCTGTCCTTCTTAGACTATTTAGGAAGGAAGTGTGGTACAGTGGAGAGAGCCTTACTAACTGTGGAATAATCAAAACTGGCTGGAGATCCCCCCTCCAGCAGTGAATACTACCGAAATAGTGACTTAGGGTAAGTCACTCAAGCTCCCTGAGCCTCAGTTTCCTAATCTGAAAAATGAAGATGTTGGATTCCATGGCTTCTAAGGTCCTAGCTAAATCTAGATACCAGGTTCCATTCATTGAAGAAGATTTGGTAATGCCATTTCACTTAGAATTCACTTACATTGACTAACAGCAATCTCTTCATTGAGAGTCAAGGACAAATTAGGCACTAAGGCACCTTCGGGACTCTATGTGGGCAAATCTTGGAGCCCAGCACCAATGGGGAATCCATGGGGATTCCACAATGGGAGAAAGGACTTCAATCTAACCAGAACATGTTGTCCCTTTACTGTATATTCTCTCTCTCAAGCCATGCCTGACCTTGGAGGCTCAGGTCAAGGTCTTCCTCTTCCACAGAGCCTTCTGTATGCACTTGAGCCCAAAGTGATCTCATGGTATATAGGATCTGTCCTGTTGATCCATTTACTGAGCACCTCCTATGATTAAGTAGCCTTCTGTTGTGTGGGGGAGGGGAGGGAGAGAGAGAAATAAAATCTACTTCTTGCATTTTGGGAGCTCAAGATCTAGCAGGGAGAAACAAATTCTGTCCAAATAATTGGGCTACCAGAGAGGATGTGGTAAGAGAGGGACAGACACGGTATTGTGTCAGGACATCTGAGGAAGAAGGCATGTTTAAGGTCCCCTCTAGCTGTAAAGTTCAGTGAGTTTATGACCTGGGCTCTAGTCCCGGTTCTGTTAACTACTCCCCATATAAGCAAGTGACCGTAGCTTTCTGAGCCTCAGTTTTCTCATCTGTATAATGGTAATCGGCATGTTAAAAAAGAGTATCCTGGATTTGGAGTCAGAGAACCCAGAGTCCAAATGCCAGCCTTTCTCTGTAACCTCAGGCCAGTCTCTAAAACTTTGCAGGCCTCCTGCAGTGCCTCCTTGTCCGTGGAAGGAGTCAGACCAGAGAGCCTCTCTGCATCTCACCAAGGCCTTTGGTATGAGGGCGTTGGGAGACAAGTGTATCAGAAAGCATTCTGCGAATGGTAGATGGAGGGCACTATCACTGCTGCCTGTTAACTAGTATTCTTGGCTTGAGTTTGCATTTGGAGTGGAAGATGTTGAAGGCCTTCATCTGAGAACCAGCTTATAGAGACTCTTCTCCAGAAGGCTGCCCACTAGCTGGTGATTTTCTTTTCCATGACAATGGTGGTAAAATGGAAAGAGTAATGGATTTGAAATCCAAAGATCTAGGTTCAAATCCTCATTTGACAAATCTCTTCCTTTTTGGGGTCTTCAATTTTCCTATCTATAAAAGGAGGGGGTTGGGGTCCCTGACTTCTTTTTTTTGTTTTTTGTGGGACAATGGGGGTTAAGTGACTTGCCCAGGGTCACACAGCTAGTAAGTGTCAAGTGTCTGAGGCCAGATTTGAACTCAGGTTCTCCTGAATCCAGGGCCAGTGCTTTATCCACTGCACCACCTAGCTGCCCCAGGGGTCCCTGACTTCTAAAGCCTCTTCCAACGCCCAGTCTTGTGATCCTATGAAGCCATCTATCAGCTAAGGGATGGGGGTATTAGCTCTTGGGTATTGGCATTATTATGGGCATAAAGTTCTATTATTATTTTTACTCACAACAATAACTGTGTAAGAAAAGATATAATTAAATGCTCTGTGAATAGTACAGTATAGTCAGCACTATGAGAGGGAGAGAGAGATCTTGTGGGAGCCAAGACTGAATGTGGGAATAATCTGGGCACACAGGTTAGCATTGCAGGGACAATCAGGTCTGGTAGGAGGGGTGAGGAATATATGTTGGGGAGTCATGGGAGAAAAGATGGGAGAGGTTGAATCATAGAATGTTAGAGCTTCAGAGGATCTTAGAGGTCATATAGTCCAACCAACTTATTTTACAAAGATGAAAATTGAGGAACAGAGAAGCAAAACAACTTGCCCATGGCCACACAGGTAAGTGGTAGATGGTATTCAAATACCTTTGTCTTCTGATTCCAGATCCTGGGCTCTGTCCATTCCACCATGCTACCATTACACTTTGAAAACAGGGTTCAGGGGGCAGCTAGGTGGCGCAGTGGATAGAGCACCAGCCCTGGATTCAGGAGTACCTGAGTTCAAATCCAGCCTCAGACACTTGACACTTACTAGCTGTGTGACCCTGGGCAAGTCACTTAACTCCCATTGCCCCTCAAAAAAAAAAAAGAGTAAACTCGAAAACAGGGTTCATATTCATGGGCTAAATTCATATCTCTGGGAGTGACTCATGAAAAGAGGCTAGTCTATGCAGTGCGAACTAGTGTTGGACAAGAGAGGAAATGTTGTACCAGGATGGTACGAATAGACATCTTTTTTAACAGCACTTTTTACACACGCACTTATTTTTCTTTTAACCTCATCTCAAAGTCTTTTTTTCCTCTCTTATTTTCCCCTAGGGCTGACGTAAACAATGTTTTCTTCCGTGAAACCCTATGAGAACCAAAGGTACTGGGCCCTGAAGAAGGACTGTCTAAAGAGGAAGGTGCTCTTTGAAGACCCCACGTTTCCAGCCAATGATGAATCCCTATATTACTCAGGTACCCGGCGGCAGGATGTCCAGTGGAGAAGGCCTAAGGTTGGTGAAAGCAACAGAGTTGGGTGAAATGGGAAGCAGTAGTAGGTATACTCCTAATATAGTGGGTGGCATCCTTTGCTGAACCCTCTCCCTGCTCTACCTTGCTGAGGTCAAGACTCTGCTTGTGTGATTTGAGATCAGTGGTTTATAGCAAGGACACTGGATTTGGAGTCAAAAGTCCTGGCTCTTAAAGTTAGATGATAGCATCACCACTATTCTCTACCTCCCCCACAGACAAGGCCCAGGAATGATTCTGTTATGTCTTGGTGACCTTAAGAGAAGAATGGGAAGAGAGAGAAAGGGATAGTTTAAGGGAAAAGGGAAAGGAAAGTTAGGGAAACTTATCTTAAGTAGTTGTTGTTTAGTCATCTTAATTGTGTCTGACTCTGTGACCCCATTTGGAGTTTTCTTGTCAAAGGTATTAGAGTGCTTTGCCATTTCCTTCTCTAGCTCATTTTACTTATGGGGAAACTGAGGCGAACAAGGTTAAGTGACTTGCCCAGGGTTACACAGCGAGTGTGTATCTGAGGACAGATTTGAACTCAAGTCTTTTGAATTTCAGGCCAGGCACTCTACTCAATGTACCACCTAGCCATCCCTGGAGTAAGTAGACAGATATACAGAACAAGGAGGAGGGGGTAGGGAGAACATCTCAATTCATCAAAAGGAGGAAGAACACACACACACACACACACACACACACACACACACACACATGCAGTTAAGTGCAGAAATATATTTCAGTCAAAGGGAAATAAGAAGGAAAGGGGAAAGGGAATTAAAAGAAGGGTAGACAGGGGCAGCTAGGTGGCGCAGTGGATAGAGCACTAGCCCTGGATTCAGGAAGACCTGAGTTCAAATCTGGCCTCAGACACATCACTTACTAGCTGTGTGACCCTGGGCAAGTCACTTAACCCCAATTGCCTCACCAAAAAAAAAAAAAAAAAAAAGAAGGGTAGACTATGGAAGGGATTGACCTTAAGTACATAGCTCATTCTGAGCTGGGGGCAAATAATGGGAGTCTGAGGAGGTACCTATAAATTGGGGAGTAGATGAACGAGTTATGGTATATAAATGTGATGGAATGCTATGTGCTATAAGAAATGATGGCGAGGAGTTCAGAGAAACCCAGGAAGATTTGTATAAACTGCTGCGGGCTGAAGTGAATAGAACCAGAAAAACCTTTTATACAATGTAACAACATGGTAAAGAAAAACAGCTTTGAATAAATTAAGAACTCTTATCAATGTAGTGACCAACCATGATTCCAGAGGGCTAATGGTAAAAATTTCCAACTACCTCTAGACAGAAAGGTGAAGGACTAACAGTGCAGAATGAGATATATTGTTTTTGAACATGACTAATTCAGAAATTTGTTTTGAGTGACCATATGTGTGTGTGATGGGTTTTTGTGTGTGTGTGTGTTCTTGATTTGGAGATGGGGGGCTGGGGTTGTAGGATAAGAAAGTAGAATTTTGCTTATTAAAACAAAATATAGTTTTTTTAAAAGTTTAAAGTTTACACAGAGGTTAGTGCTAAGTCCTAAGGGTGACAAAATTGTTCAGGGCATGTAGGGATAGATTCTCAGGATTCTCAAAAGGATATATAGATATATCTCAAAAGGCATAAAATAATCAAGAAAATAAAAATATTTAATAAGGCAACCAAGGGAACACTAATAACTATTGATTTATATACCTATCTTTCCATCCACATAAAATTTTTATGAGAATGCTCTACGCGCACATCGAGATTAACTTTGATGATGATATTATGAGGGAACACAGAGTCCTTCACAAGAGATATTCAATAGTAGATCAGAGCCCATAATGGAAAGATGAAAACAATACAAGATCCCCCTGTGCTTTCTGTTTACTGACTGTTAAAAGGAATTGCTTCAGGAAAACAAAACTCTTGTCTTAAAGGTTCTTGCTATGCATATGTCAAAAATTAAAATAGATTCTTTGAAAAAAAGAGCCAGGATAACTGTTCAGTAATCCAGGTTAATGTCAGGGATCATGGATATAGAGGAGATTTAGTGAAAAATCCAAGTTGAAGAGAGATTTCGTCTGAAGCAAGGCTTCTTTTTTGTGCTCTGGAACCTCTTGTTTTGACAGTCAGTCTAGGAAAGCCTATGGACCCCTTCTCAGAAGAATATTTTTAAATGCATAAAATAAAATAGGGGATTTCTAAGGAAACCAATTATGTTGAAATACAGTTATTAAAATCTATTTAAAAATAACCAAGTTCATGGACTCTAGATTAAGAATCTGTTATAACTGGTAAACTCTTCCATATGTTCCTGTTTAATGGATCTTGACTTTTTGAAACCATGGCCCATCTTATGTATATTCTATTAGTGCTGTTTTATAACTGCGTAACATAGAACACCCTTAGTCTCACAGTAATTGAAAATGAATATTGCCTCGTGGCAGCCACGAGCAGGCTGAAATTCATCACAAACAAGGAATTGTTGAGGGGTAGAGTAAAATATGTAATATGGCAAGAGGGAAGGATGACAGATGGATAGCTCTGGTATCTTCATGATATCAGGAGAATGCAAGGAAGGACCCCAGACTTTTGGTAGGAGATGAACAAGATAGAATAGGTGGGCTTAGATACATTTAGATCTACAGCATTTGTGTGAGAAATATCCACACTGATGAGATCACTGATGAGATTGAATATTTGAAAGTCCTCACAATACCCTTGGAAGATAGGTAACATAAATTAATTATTCTTGTTTTGTGGGTGAGGCAACTGTGAAGCAAAGACAAATAACTTGTCCTTTGGACCCTGTGATTCAGAGGGGATCATTAACCCTGATCCTGTCAGCCCTGTCAACAAATGATCAAAGAGCCATAGTAGTTCTGCAATTGTTGTTAGCTCAAAAAAAAAAAAAAGAGCATTTACATAAACTATTAAAACCATAGTTAACTCTAAAAATAAAATAAAACCAATATCACTAACAATGATTATAAGCAAAAAGCTTTTTTTATTCCATTGGAGGAGGGAAGCTGGATGCACATGTGTTGTTGCCCCTTCTAGTAGGAGACCCACTTTAGTGTGGGCAAATCTCAATATTTAAACCAATGGCTACGCAGTAAGCTGTAGCCCTGACAATGGAGGGGTAACAGCAACAATGAGACAAGTTTGATTCATAGCAGAACATGGGCACTACAGGTGCTTGTCTGATATCCGAGACCACCTAGTGCTGCTATGAAACAAGTCTGGAATTTTGCTGTGGCTTAGATCATCCAGAGGGTAAGCCACAGAGGAATACTGTTATGCCAAATTCAGAGCACAGCTTTCTTGCTGGGTCTTAGCTCTGGAAAACACATTATCTCCTAATAATAAATAGAGAGGAGTAAAAAGAAAGGGTTAGTATTGGTATGGGGATCCTGACAGGATATATGTATCATCATCTACCTATATTTGAATTTAAGTACATTATCTTTGTTTATTCCTTTATCGTTGTTCATTCATATTTACTTTTTAATGTTTTTCTTTGCTTCCTGTGTTTGACCTTCACAATTTTGACACAGGTCTTGTCTTTTGATTAGGAATGCTTGGAAGGCCTCTATTTCATTAAAGCTCATTTTTTCCCTTTGTAGCATTATACTCAGTTTTTCTGGGTAAGTTATGCTTGACTATGAGCCCATATCTTTTACCTTTTAGAATATTGTATTCCAAGCTCTCCTCTCCTTTATTATGGTGCTGCCAAATCATGTGTGATCCTGACTGTGACTCCTTGGTACTTGAATTCTTTCTTTCAGGCTGCTTGCAGCATTTTAAATTTTGATCTGGAACCTCTAGATTTTGGCTATTTTGGCTATGACTTTCAGGGGTAGCGGAATTCTTTCTATTTCCACTTTTCTCTCTGGTTCTAAGAGATCTGGGCAGTTTTAAGATTTCTTGAACTAGGATGCTTAGGCTCTTTTTTTGGAGGAGAAGGGGTCATGTCATTCCAGTGGTTCAGCAATTCTTAATTTTTTCCTCCTCAATCTGTTTTCCAGATCACTCATTTTGTTATGAGATACCTTATATTTTCTTTTATTTTTTCAGTCTTTTGACTTTGTTTACTATTTCTTGTTGCCTCATGGAATTTTTGACTTCTATTGGATCCTTTCTAATTTTCAAGGAGTTTGTTGCTTGGGCAAGGATTTATATCTCTTGTACCATGTTGTTAATTTCATTTCTAATTCTCCTATATAATTTTTTTCCTTCTAGCACTCTTATTTCTTTTACAAAAAGATTTCTTTCTAAACTCTTGCTTCATCTGTTCTAGAAATCCTGGTTGAGTTTGTACTTAAGCTGTGTTTTACTTTAAGGCTTTCCTTGTAGATGTTTTGGAGTCACTTTCTTCTTCGTTTGTGTCTTGTTCCTCTCACCATAACAGCTCTTTATGCCAGGGTTCTCTTTTTGTTTGCTCATTCTTCCAGTCTACTTCTTGACTTGGGAAATGATGTGTGTTGAACTCTGCTACAGTTCTGAAGGGAAGAGCTGATCTGCTCTTTTTGCTTCTTTTTTTGGGGTATTGAGTATTGTGTTATTCCAGGATCTCAGGGACAGACTAGGGATCTGACAAATTTCATTGCTCCCAAAGTGGTCTGATCCAAGTAAAATCTGATCGCTGTCTCCATGATCTTAGTTCTGCAATTTTCTGACTTGTCTCCTCACCTATCAACCAGGTGGAAAACTCTGTCAGTTCAGCATGAAAGAATTAGAGACTCCTTTTTGGTTTAAGATTCTTGCCCTGGTTATTCCTATGTAACCTAGACTAGAAGCTAGAACTGAGAATCCACTCTATATATGGGAGGTCTGAGCCATACCACTGCTTCAGCTTTCTTCTGAACTTCCTCCTTTCTTGGTACCTGTGATTGTCACTCCTCCGCATAGGTCTCCTTTTCAGTCCTCTCTGGGTCTATGAACCAGTCCTGGATAGTGGGTGACAAAACTGCTATAAGCAGTGCCCTGGTATGGGTCTGGTGGTACCCTAGTTTGGTTCTGGAACTTCCTCTTGCCCTAATGCACAAAGCTTCTCTTAGGATGTTGGAATGTACTGTGCAATGTGCTCTTGGCCTGACCCCATCCCCAGTGTCTGCCAACCTGTCTGTCTTGCTCTGCTAATCTGAGATGGAGGTATGACTCACTGTAACTTTTTCTGGATTTTCCCCATCAGGATTTGGTCTGATTCAGTTGCTAGATTTGTTTGGAGAAGTTTTGTGGAGGGAAGCTTAGCAATATTACCCTGTCCTCTTGACTCTGCTCTACCTCTCTGTAGACTTGCTCTAGTCTTGCTATTGTCCCCCTTCTTTCTCCCTTCGGTGTCATTTCTACCTCCTTTGTAAGCATAGCCCATATAGTAAAATTAGATTCCAAGTGTGGAGCCTCTACTGTCCTCAAAAGTGAAATGCATTTGTTTAAAAATCTTTATGAATCTTTCCTATCTTTCACCTACCTTTCTCTTCTAACTTCATTCTTCAGTGTCCTCAGAATAGCTGCTTACTTGGGTTTCTTGCCAAGCTTTCTTTAAAGAGGTTTGAGCAAAACCTCTCCTGTTTCTTTCTGTTTCGTGAAATGATACTGTTCATAATCTCCAACCATCCTTCTCTCTAGGTAGTAACAGATGAGTATTGTATTCCAAACCTGTGGTGGCCTTGTCTGTCTTAGCTTTCCACCTGGCAAGTAAAGAACATTTCTTGCTGACTGAGGGATTTTTAAAGGCTCCTTTGGTCTTCTTGCCATGACAATTTATCTCAGTAGATTAAAGTTCTATTTGAAATGATTGAAATTGGTGTTGATATCCTGTTCATATTCCATCTTCCAGCGTCAATAATTTATTTAAACAGTTCGGGTTACAGTTGTTTCAATTTCTCCTTTTTATTCTTTTGGCTTGGTACTGATTTTTAAAAGAAATATCATTGTTCTAAAAAGTTGGAAGTATCGATGTTACAGACAGCTAATTCAGGACTGACTCTCACATTAACAATGTCATTTTCAGTGGGGTGAAAATAATTATCAGTTTTATTTTCGGTGTTATTCTGTGTTTGTTATGTTCAATGTTTTTCAATTTTTTTCTTAAGAGACAATTCATTTCTATATGACTTTAAGATTGACAAAGCACTTTCTTTGACAGAACTCGGGGAGGTTGAAAGAACAAAAATCTCCATTTTGCACAATAGGAAACTAATGCTCAGAGAAGTTAGACATTTAGGAACTTGGATTTGGATCCAGCTTTTCTGTTTCCAGCTCTAGTGTTCTTCGAATGTCATCACACTCCACCTCTAAAAACTGATTATAGGCCATGGGCTTTATATAAGCCAGAGATGAGGAAAATATTCAGTGTTCATCCTGACCAGTGTGATAGGAGATGGTTTTGGGGAGATGGGTTCAAGGAGGAGCTCAGCAGAATCCATTAGGGAAGGGATTGTTTTCCCAGGATTCAATTCTGTAGCTTTGGCTATTGCAGCAATATAGATGAAATGTGAATTTGAGAATCCATTCAAGAATTGCTCATTTTCCCAACCCCCTTGAAGTGTTTCATGTCTCCTATCTGTCTTGGTACCAGCACGGTGGTATAGCAGAAAGATCTGGAATCAAAGTGAGGAGACCTAGGTTCAAGTCCGGGCTGAGCCACTTACTGACAAGGGTGACTTTGGGTAGATTCTTTCTCTGGGCTTTAGCCTTTTCACCTATCAAAGGTAAAATAATACTTCACTATGTAACTCACCAGAGGGCTGTACTCACCAGAGTCTCCATTCCAAATGTTCATATGGATTATTTGTGCCTGATCTGTGGTAGAACCTTCCAAGTTCCTATTTATTGGTCTTTGGAATAAAGAGCCACGGTCAGCCACACTGTACCTTGACTTCAACATGGCAATGTCATTTTGGTTTTCTTCGAGCATGAAGGACAACAACCAAC
Organism: Dromiciops gliroides; assembly: GCF_019393635.1. Taxonomy (NCBI): domain Eukaryota; kingdom Metazoa; phylum Chordata; class Mammalia; order Microbiotheria; family Microbiotheriidae; genus Dromiciops; species Dromiciops gliroides. Next base: position 549,426,329 of record NC_057863.1, read on the forward strand.
CACCAAAGTGTTGGAAGAAAAGATATTTTTTGTGGGTGGAAGCTATAAGGAGGTCAATTTCAGATCAATGTACAGAGGAAATAAATGTCTAAGAATTAGAGCTTCCTAGGAATGTAATATGCTATCTCAGAATAAGTAGTGAGTTCCCCATTACTGGAGGGATATAATGGAGGGGGCTCTTGTTCAGGTTCAGGTTCAGATTGAACTGAATGGTTTTTGAGGTCTCTTCTAATTCCGAGATTCTACAAAATGTCCACCATTATTACTTCCCTCTCTCTTCCTGCCTCCTCCCACATCTGGCCACGTGTTTAAGAGGCTGGTAATAATGAGTCATCATTGTAGCCCATTTTCTCTTACTCATACCTTTTTCTTCAGGATCTCAAAACACTCCAGGAAGTAGTTTAATCTGTTTTTTTAAATTTAATTTTGTAATATATTATTTCATTTCCTTACAATGCTCAATTTAAACATTAACTTCTATTGAATAATTAAAAAATTTTTTTCAACATTTGTTTATACGAAATTTCCAATTTCAAATCTTTCTCCCTCCCTCCCTCCCATCCCTCCCCCCCTCTCCCAGATAGCAGGCAATATGATATAGGTTATATATACATAATAACATTACACATATTTCTCCATTAGTCATGTTATAAGAGAAGGATCAGAGCACAAAGGAAAAACCTCAAATCAGAAAACCAACAGCACCAAAAAAAAATAAATAGTATGTTCTGATCAGCATCCATACTCCACAGTTGCTTTTTTTTTTTTTCTGGATTTGGAGAGCCTTTTCCATCATGAGTCCTTTGGAATTTTCTTGTTCCTTTGGATTGGTGAGAAGAATCTAGTCTATCATAGTTGATCAACACATAATGTTGATGATACTGTGTATAATGTTCTTCTGGTTCTGCTCATCTCACTCATCATCAGTTCATGCAAGTCCTTCCAGGTTTCTCTGAATTCCACCTGCTCATCGTTTCTTACAGCACAATAGAATTCCATTACATTCATATACCACAATTTGTTCAGCCATTCCCCAACTGATGGTGTGGGGACCAATTTTTAATTGGGGAGTGCTAGCTAAGTGGCTCGCCGCAATATTGGGGCAAGGAAGGAGACTGGCAGCCTCCCTCAAAACAGAAGAAGATTTATTTTAATAAGAACAAACTTAATAAGAACAAAACACAAACAGGATCAGTAGGATCAAGGGAAAGGAAATAAAATGGGGAAAGGGAAATTATAATACCTGAAAAAATACCACCGCCCAGGAATCAGCTGAAAATACGCAGCAGAATGCCTGTCACTTTCCAGCTTCCACCTCGAATGCCCAATTCTCCTCCCCCAAACCTAGAAACTCCCTACACAGCCCCAGCCAATGGGATGGCTGCTGTGACAGTTACATGACTGCCCTCACTAGGCTTCCAATCATTATAATTTTGCCAGGCCCATGTAGACATAGGCGAGTGGTGATGAGGTGAGGTGCCAGAGGGCTACAACCAGTGGGTGGAGCACTGTGCAGTTTGCAGAGCCCCAGGCCAGTGCGTGCTGAGGCATAAAAACCTCAAATAACAATTCTTTACAATGGACATCCCCTCAATTTCCAGTTCCTTGCCACCACAAAAAGAACAGCTATAAATATTTTTGTATATGTGGGTCCTTTTCCCTTTTTTATGATCTCTTTGGGAAAAAGACCCAAGAGTGGTATTGCTGGGTCAAAGGGTATGCACAGCTGTATAGCCCTTTGGGCATAATTCCAAATTGCTCTCCAGAATGGTTGGATCAGTTCACAGCTCCACCAACAATGCATTAGTGTTCCAATTTTTCCACAGCTCCTCCAACATTTATTATTTTCCTTTTTTGTCATATTAGCCAATCTGATAGGTGTCAGGTGGTACCTTAGAGTTGTTTTCATTTGCATCTCTCTAATCAATAGTGATTTAGAGCATTTTTTCATATGGCAATAGATAGCTTTGATTTCTTCATCAGAAAACTGCCTGTTCATATCCTTTGACCATTTCTCAATTGGAGAATGACTTGCTACTGAATAATTAATAATGGTATCAGTACATCCAGGAACTGTGGTCTTTGTTGGATGGAAGTGGAAATTCCACACTTGGAATGCAGACACAACTATTGATAGCTTATAGCCTTAGTGCACTGAGCCTCAAATAGGTTTAGTGACTTAACATGGTTTACACAGGTGACAGAGCAGGATTAGGACCCAGGTCTTCTTGACCGAGTCAAACATTCTATCCACTACTCCCCTTGATTCTCATTGGTGATATTTTCTATAGACTTCTGTCATCTGAAAACTCCTGGCAGCAGTAGCTCTTTGGCTAAATCTCTATCTTTATGCCACATGACCCTGGGCCGTGTTTTGCCTCAGCACCACAGGCTGCCTCTTGTGTCTTCTCAAGTGAGTGGAGGCGCTTATGTGAAAGGGTGTTTTGTGAGAGCAGGGTGCTTTTGGAGGAAGGCTAGTAAGGACACAGAACTTCTCTCTGTGGTAAGAGAGGAATGATGGGGGAGGAGTAGATGATCATTTCCATGATGAAGATCTGTCTTCTTAGGATGAGAGAGGGCTGTGTACAATGAACTTTTCTTGTTTTTTGGCCCCAAGGCTTGTTGGCATTTTAGATTCTCTAGAATCATAGGATGTGAGAGCTGGAAGGAACCTTAGAAACATACCATATTAGAATACAGAACGCTGAACATTAGAGCAGGATGAGAACTTAGAACATAGAAATAGGGTGACAGAATTGGGGGGGGATAATCTTCAGAATATACAAGATCAGAGTTAGAAGTGACCTTAAAATTATATAACTTAAAATGTTAAAAGATAGAAGAGTTAGAAAGGAGTTTAGAAACAGTTTAGTCCAACCTTTTCATTTTACATTAGAGTAAACTGAGGCCCAAAGGTCTAGGGCCAAGATTAGAGCCCTAAGGACCTGACTCTGAAGTTTGCTGTTGTGCCCATGGAGCCACACACTGTCTTTAGCTTTTACTTGGATGTAGATTAGGGTGGTTGCTATGTGCTCATCCAGTTCAACCATCCACCGTTAGCACATACCTCTCACCACTGGCCCATGTCTTCTTCCCCAGCCCCAGTGATTAATCACTTAGTTCTTTTCTTTTCTTTTTTTTTTTTTTTGGTGAGGCAGTTGGGGTTAAGTGACTTGCCCAGGGTCACACAGCTAGTAATCACTTAGTTCTTAATCTATCACACTTTCTTACATTGTTAAATTAAGTATTTAATTTTCCAAAGACCCTTTACATCCAATATTTCATTTAATACTCACAATAGGTCTACCAGAAAGTAGACAGGGATAATTTGGAGAAATGTATAAATAATTCAAATGGAAAGGAACCTTGTAATATAGAACGTAGCACATCAGATCTAGAAGGGACCTTCTGACAGAATGTCAAAGCTAGCAGGGACAATTAGACAACAACATAGAATGTTAGCACTGGAAGGGAGCTTAGAGATCATCTATTCCCTGGGCATCCATATCCAGAGGCTAAATATGGTGCATCTGACCCCGAGGTGGAAATTCCTTGAGTTTTTTTTTTTTTTTGCGGGACAATGGGGGTTAAGTGACTTGCTCAGGGTCACACAGCTAGTAAGTGTCAAGCGTCTGAGGCCGGATTTGAACTCAGGTACTCCTGAATCCAGGGCCTGTGCTTTATCCACTGCGCCACCTAGCCGCCCCCTGAGATTTTTAGGGGAAAAAAACCCAACACTTTTTTTTTTTTAATTTAAGAGATTCAGCATGTTTATTTGGGAGAATGGTGGGTTTGGAGCCAGAAAATCTGGCTTCAAATTCCAGCTTCAATAGTTACCAGCTGTGTGATCTTCTCTCTCTGAGACTCAGTTTCCTCTTTTATGAGGAGGAATAACAATAGCTAGACTACCCCTTAAAGAGGAACATGGCTCTTTTTTTTTTTTTAGTGAGGCAATTGGGGTTTTTTAGTGACTTGCCCAGGGTCACACAGCTAGTAAGTGTTAAGTGTCTGAGGCCGGATTTGAACTCAGGTACTCCTGACTCCAGGGGCCGTGCTCTATCCACTGTGCCACCTAGCTGCCCCGGGTTTTTTTCCTTTTTTTTTTTTTTTGGCAGGGCAATGAGAGTTAAGTGACTTGCCCAGAGTCACACAACTAGTAAGTGTCAAGTTTCTAAGACCAGATTTGAACTCAGATACTCCTGAATCCAAGGCCAGTGCTTTATGGGACATGACTTTTTAAACCTTGAAGTTAATAAAAATTTGAGCTTGTAGCTATTGTACTTTAAGCAAGGAGGACCTAACTACCATTTAACTGATGTCAGGTTCCATACTAGCAGGTTTGGTACAGTTATTAATTTTTAAATATCCATGTAACCTACCCACAAAAGTAGTTCTGATCATGAGGGTTAAACTTTATTTCTTCCCCTTTCTTTATAAAATTCATTTAAATTAAAAAATTTTCAGATTTTCTCCCTTGCTCATGCCCTTCCCCCACCTATTAAGAAATCATACAGCATGATATCAATTACACATGTGAAGTCATGCAAAGCATATTTCTGAATTAGCCATGCAGGGGTAAAAAGCAAAAGCAAAACAGAACAAAGAACCCTTGTAATTTTATAGATTGGTATAGTGAAGTTCATAGAAGAAAAGGGACTTATCCAAATTCACATAAGTAATAAGGGTCAGAAATCAACTTAAATGTAATCTCCTACCCTGAAGCTTTTTTCTTTTTCTTTTTCTTTTTTTTTTTGGTGGGGCAATGAAGGTTAAGTGACTTGCCCAGGGTCACACAGCTAGTAAGTGTCAAGTGTCTGAGGCTGGATTGGAACTCAGATCCTCCTGAATCCAGGGCCAGTGCTTTATCCACTGCTTCACCTACCTGCCCCCCCCCCAAGCTTTTTGAACCATACCATGTACTGCCTTCTAGCATCTCCTTTTTTGTCTTAGAGTAATGAGCAATTTATTACATAGGGCTCAGTGTCCTCATCAGTACAGTGGGGAGGAGGTTGGAGCAGATCTGAGCCTTCAATATGAGAAGAGATAGTTTTCACTTGTGAACAAAGCTAGAGAGCCAGGAAGATTGAAGGCAGGTCTGGAAAAGCAATGCTATGTGGGTCATCCTTAAATAATCACTAGTCAGAAATGACTGACAGGTGAGAGAGCCGGGGATTAGAAGAGATGGTCTCTGAAGTCCTTTCCAGCTCTAGTAGTCTAACACTGGATGGTCTAAGGTCCCTTCCAGTTCTGACGTGACATGTTTTACGGTCATTTCCAACCCTAGCGGTTTACAATACTCTTCTTATTCATCATCTCTAACCTTTGACATTTGTGAACTTTTAACTATCACACTTAAAGCTACTGCTGATGTTTAACTCCTGCCAAATGCCATATTGACCAGGCTAGTAGGATTATTAATTTTAAAATGTTTATATAGTAGTCCTGATCATGAAACCTAAGCTTAAGGAAAAAGAAAACCCTTTATTGGTGTCTTCTGTTTACACTATAGGCATTTCTAGAGAAAGGATGTTTGTAAAAAGCTTAGCATGCGGCCGGGCACCTAGTAGGCACTCATAAATACCTGCTTCCTCCCCCTGTAAAGCCCATTTCAGCTGTGACATCTTATATTTCAGCCTGTAAGATTCCCTCCATCTCTGACTTGATGCCTGTTAGTTGTGTTTTTTGCCATCTCTATGGTAAGAGTTGAAGGCTAGTCCTCTGGGAACTTGGTGCTGAGAACCTGGTAATACCAGTTTCCATGCCCTGCAGCCCTTCTCCCTGTCAGGTTAATGTCTTTTCTCATTTTGGTTATAGAGCAGTCAGTCTGCCAGGTTGCCCCTGGGCTGAGATTCTAACCAATTCCCCTCCTAGAACTGGGCCAGTCTAACTATAAGCAGGTGACCATTCTCTGTCCTCTCTTCCTTGAGGTCATGAATTGATGGACAGAATGCTTTCTGTCCACCAGCCACGTCCAGGCTCCTAACCCGTCTGCCACCAGATGCCATGCCCCATGCCCCGGATAAGTGGGAAATGAGTCGTACAGATGCTGCTTTAATAAAGCAAGCTGCTGCTAGCCCTCTCTTTGCCCTTCCTTGCAAGTACACCTTTTTTTAACCTCAAAATTTAGTTCACCTTTAGTGACATTTTCATCTGCAATCCTGTTAGCAATTCATTTCAATAAGCACTCGTGAAAATTGGTCCTCTGGATTTGTAGCTTTGTGACATTGACTGTGGGGGTAACAGGAAGAACTCAAGGAATCTCAAAATACTAGACCTGAGAGAACTCAGAGACAACTGAATTCAACCTCTCCATTTTTTAGATAGGAAAACTTGCTTCCCTTAGAGGGCAAATGACTTGTCCAAGGTCACAAAGTACTAGTGGCAGAGCCAAGGCTAGAAGCCAGGTATCTTGACTGTAACTCTAGTATTTTTTCTTTCCTTATTTAAAAAAAAATTATTTTGTTTTAATCAGCCAAAATTTGACTTCTCTTCAACCTTGCCCCACCCTTCCATCCACGCATACAATTGGGAACATAGAAACAAAATCCATCACAAATACATATAGTTTATCAAAACATATTTCCACATTGGCCATGTCCAAAAAAAATTTCTCATTCTGTATTCTGAGACCATGTTCCATCATTAGCCCTCTGGAATGCTAGTTGGTCATTATGCTGATAAAAGTTCAGTGTGGTAGTATTCCATCACATTTATATATAGGAGAGGAATCCAGCTGTGTTCTATTCTTACATAGACCCAAAACCTAAATCAGGAATTACCAGAGGTCAGATTGGGGGTAGGGGAAAGCAATCAGTTGTGTTTTTGAAATTTAATTGCTATTGGTATAGTGATTGCACTAGTTTGGGTAAGCATATATTAATTTTATTAAAATTATATCAGCAAAGAATTGACAATGTGTCTCCCTAACTTCTCATGCTCTCAGGCTGTGTGGTAGAGAAAGCAGGACAGTTAGTGCAAGCAGGAGAAAAGCCCCAAAAGCCCCATGCTGGCTCCCAGAGAGACAGCACATTGTTTCAAGGAGACCCAAGAACAACCTAGAAGACCTAGAAAACCTAAGAGACCTAGAAAACCCCTAAGACTCCTAAGACTTCCACCAGACCCATGCTGTCCTAAAAAGACAGGGGGAGAGAGTCTCTCCTGGGGGTCTTCTAAGGGTTTTTAATCCTCTTTTGATAGAGGGGGGTCATTATACATTGATCCAAGGTAATTGGTTAGCATCATTCAATTCCATTGGTTCACATGATTTGAAGGTGGTCTACATTAAAATGAATTCTACATGTTATCAGGAAAAAGAATTCAAAAGACCCTCATTCAAGTTGCTTAGGGCAAAGTTCATTATCTAGGTGTAGTTTAATCCCATCTAGACAAAAGAATCTATCTCCATTTCCTTTGTTCCCTTGTGTTTTTCCCAGATGAGATTTAATAAAGTTTCTCTAGAACTGGACTTTCTGGTGTGGTGGGGAGAAAGCACTGAGAAACTGATCTCTGGGTCCCCTGAAATCCATTATTAATAATTATTTCCTCACACAGTTGAGATCCTGGAATAATACAACACTTAATGCCTCCAAGAAAGTAGCAACAGGATCAATCAAATCCTTCCCTCCAGAAGCGTAGCAGAGCCTAACCCTAACATCAAGTCCAAAGTCAAGAAATAGACTGGAAGGATGAGCAAACAAAAAAAGGATCCCATAATAAAGAATTATTATGGTGGCAAGGAAGTTTAAGACACAAACCAAAAGAAGAAAATTACTCCAAAATACCTACAAGCAAAGCCATGGAGAAAAACATATTTTGGGCACAAGCTCAACTAGAATTCTTGGAGCAGATAAAGTAAGAATTTTTTTAGAAAGTTTAAAAATATTTGCGAAATGGAATGAGAGAATTTAAAGAAATGAGAAACTATGAAAGAATCAAAAATAAAATAAATGGCAGGGTGAAAGAAGTGCAAATCCATGTCCAAGTAACATGATCAAATCAGACAGAAGTCGGCGAATGACTTCTTGAGGAAACAAGAAATGGCCAAACAAAGTCAAAGGATTGGGGAAATAATGGGGAAATGTAAGGTATCTCATAACAAAAACAATTGATCTGGAAAACAGATGGAGGAGATAAAAATTAAGAACCATTTAAACTCTCTAAACTTGATGACCTAAAAAAAGGAACTAGGCATCTCCATTCAGGAAATCTTAGAAGAAAACTGCCAAGATCTCTTAGAGCCAGAGATAAAAGTAGAAAAAGAAAGAATCCATTGTTGTCTCCTGGAAGAAACACCCCCAATGAAAACTCCCAGGAACAACATAGCCCAAATCCAGAGTATCTAGGTCTCCCCATATATTCCTCTTCTCTCTTTCCATTCTTTTTTTATGAACATCAAAATATAATAGAGTTGGGGCAGCTAGGTGGCACAGTGGATAGAGCACTGGCCCTGGAGTCAGGAGGACCTGAGTTCAAATCCGTCCTCAGGCACTTGACACTTACTAGCTGTGTGACCCTGGGCAAGTCACTTAACCCCACTTGCCTCACCAAAAAAATATATATATGTATATAATAGAGCCACTCCCAGGCCTTGCCTAATTGAATGCCTTCTGTGGCCCCTGATGATGACAGGGTTCAAAGAAGATACATGGATCATCTCCTCATATTTGAATGTAAATGCTTTATCCTTCTTTAGAACTTTATCATTGTTCATTCATGTTTACCTTTTTTTTTTTTTTTTTTAGTGAGGCAGTTGGGGTTAAGTGATTTGCCCAGGGTCACACAGCTAGTAAGTGTTAAGTGACTGAGGCCGGGTTTGAACTCAGGTACTCCTGACTCCAGGGCCGGTTCTCTATCCACTGCGCCACCTAGCTGCCCCCATGTTTACCTTTTTATGTTTTTCTTCACTCCTGTGTTTGAACTTCAAAGTTTTAACACTCTAGTCATTTCATTAAGAAAACTTCATGGGGCAGCTAGGTGGCACAGTGGATAGAGCACCGGCCCTGGAGTCAGGAATACTTGAGTTCAAATCTGGCCTCAGACGCTTTACCCTGTGTGACCCTGGGCGAGTCACTTAACCCCAATTGCCTCACTAAACAAACAAACAAACAAAGAATACTTCTTGTTGTTCAGTCATTTTTCAGTCATGTCTTACTTCACTTGGGGTTTTCTTGACAGAGATACTGGAGTGGTTTGCTATTTCCTTCTCCAGCTCATTTAACAGATGAGGAAACTGAGGAAAACAGGGTTAAGGGACTTGCTCAGGGTCACACAGCTAGTTAAGTGTCTGAGGTTAGATTTGAATTCAGGTCCTCTTGATTCCAGGTCTTGTGCTCAATCCACTATACCACCTAGCTGCCTTTCAGGAATGCTTAGAAGTCCTCTATTTCAATAAAAATCTATTTTTTTCACTTGTAGCATTACATTCACTTTTGCTGTGTAAGTTATTTTTGACTGTAAGCCCATGTACTTTACCTTCCAGAATATTGTATTCCAAGTTTTCTGAAAGGTGACTGCTAAATCATAAATGATCCTGACTATAGCTGCTTGGTATTTTAATTCTTTCTTTCTGGTTACTTGCAGTATTTTTTCTTTGACCTGGAGAACTGTTGGTTCAGAGTGATGGAACTGTGGGCTTGCCTAGGGTCCAGGATTCCTACTCTGGTTATTTCTCCCCCCGCTCCCTTTTTGGGGGGTGGGGCAATGAGGGTTAAGTGACTTGCCCAAGGTCACACAGCTAGTAAGTGTCAAGTATCTAACGCCAGATTTGAGCTCAGGTACTCCTGACTGCAGGTCTGGTGCTTTATCCACTGCACCACCTACCTGCCCTCTGGTTATTTCTTTATAACCCAGGGCTAGAAGCTAGAAATGAGATCCCATCCACTCTTCTCCTGGGAGTCTGGACCACACAACTGCTATTTTTTTCTTCAGAACTTCCTTCCTTCTTGGTCCATGGCTCAGGGCTTCCCTACCTGTGAATGTTACTCTTCTACAGTGGGAGCCTTCTCAGTTTTTCTTGGGTCTGTGACCCAGAACTGGGTTGTGGGTGACAAAATTGCCAGTTAGCACCTGTCCCCATTGCATTACCACAGTATGAGTCTAATGGGGCTGTATTATGGGTTTGGAATCTCCTCTTGCCTGGGTGCACACATCATCTTAGGCACTGGATTACTGCACATAGCCTAGTTGTCCTTGTCCCCAGTGCCTGTAGCTCTCCCTGTCTGTCTCACTGCTAAGCTGGGCTGGACAGAGGACTCACTGTGGTTTTTTCTGGATTTCCTCCTCAGGATTTGGTTTGGTGCATTTACTAGGTCTGTTTGGAGGATTTTGTGGAAGGGAGCTCACTAAACTGTGTCCTCCCAGTCCACTATCTTAACCGCTACTGTTCTTTCCACTATGCCTCTCGGACTCTAGGTCCGTGAATATGGCGAACTTACATTCTGTATTTGAGGTTGTAATGATTGGAATGATGCCACCTACTGGAGACTTGCTGTGGGAAAGCTCTGCCATGAGGAAAATGCCTCAGAGGCATTGTGGCTTTTCCTTAGTGTTACTCATGGGTGCTGTCTATCAAGGCTACCAGCCAATCAACTTGAGGAGCCTCCTATTTTCTGGGAGGAAACAGGAAGGAGGAAAGAGAGCCTGCGAGGAGAGCTCTCTCTCTTTTGGGTTCCTGACTTGAGGGTGGTGGTGGCGGCAGAGGACTTCACAGGAAATTTGAGGAAAGATAGGAATGCCAGGCTGTTGGAATTCTGTTCTCAATCTTTTTCTTTCTATTTTCCAATAAACCCTTAAAAACCTAAACTCGTTTTATCAGTGATTTTAGTCAGTTTCCCCCAAAACTGGGGCAACAGATTAGAATCCACATTTAGAATTTTAAATTACACAAGGTGAAAGCAGTAAACCTATAATTCTACTATTCATACATATGAGAACCATAAGAGAGGGCAGGGACTATGTCTAAGTTATCTTTACTTCAAAGGCAGCAAATAGAATCCTAGGCCTGGAATCAGGAAAACCTGAATTTAAATATAACCTGAGACATGAGCTGTGTGAGTAAGTAAGTCACTTAACTTCTGTTGGCTTCAGTTTCCTCAGCTGTAAAATGGTGATAACAACAGCACCTCCCTCACAGGGTTGTTGTGAAGATCAAACAGTATTTGTAAAGCACTTAGCATGGTGCTTGGCACATAGTAGGTGTTATCTAAATGCTTATTCTCTTCCTCCCTCTCCTAGCCAAGCCCAGCATGAGGTATTGAACAGAGTGGGTTTTTAATCAGTGGTATTTTAAAGAATCAATAAAGGAGTAGAAAGTGAGTAATATGATCATACTGACCCACCATTGGTAGCTGTGTGCATTGAGCACTGTCTTCTGGAGTCTGGGGAGTCAAGTGCAATCAGTCACTCATCTCATTCTCTCTACCGTTATGATTAAGAAAGAGTGACTATCCATGGATAAAGGATTAGTCCAGGGCCAGAGTCAGGGTTCTTTCCTTAGCTGGAGTCAAGACTCATTCTGTGGTCAGGCTTAAGATCTGGGGCTTAGTCTGTGGCTACTGAACAGACTTATGCTGATGGTCAACACAAGAGTGGAACCACCAAATTTGACTTTATTAGCATTGAGTTCTAGCCACTGTGTCAACTAGTCAATCTTGGTTAAGCACCTACTATGTTCCAAGGACATGGGATATAAAGACAGGCAACAAAGGAGCTCACTATCTGATGGTGGACACAGCATGCAAACAATTATTTACAAACAAGCTATGTACAAGAGAAACTGGAAATAAGTGGTAGAAGAAGGTCACTAGGATTATGGGAAATTGGGAAAGGCTTCTTTTAGAAGGTGGGGTTTTAGCTGGGGCTTGAAGCCTAGGAAATCAGAAGGCAGAGATTTGAGGAGGAAGAGCATTCTGGTTATGGGAGACAGTCAGTGAAAATGCCCAGAGTTGGGAGATGGAGTGTTTTGTGTGAGGAACAGCAAGGAGGCCAGTCCTATTGTCCAGGAAATGAGAGAAGGGGACATGAAGGTTCTAGAATATATTTTAGTAGCTGTGGGTGGCAGATAAGATCTCCCCTTGGTCCTTCAGGGAAAAGTTAATGCACAGAGGCTTATGGAAAAAAACAAAACAAAACCTAACCTTAAGTAACATAAAAGCCAAGCTTTTGCAAGGAGTTTGGAGATGCCTTTGTCCATTAGCAGCCAAAGGCAGTGACCTGTAGACCTTAGCATTCTCAGTGTGGGAGGAGACCTGTCAATCACCAAGCCTGGCATCTGATCCCCAAGATGGCTTCAGACACAAGGTCATAAAACTAACCACCTGTCAGGGACATTCCAAAGGAACAAGCTTTTGGCTGCTTCCTAGTAAAGTTCTCCAGATCTGATGAGAGGATTGGACTATATGGATAATCTCTAAGGTTCCCAATTCTAAATCTATGTTTCTGTGGTCACCCATGGCCATTGCTAAGCTTGTATTCCATGGGGGGAAGCTAGATGGCATAGTGGATAAAGCGCTGGCCCTGGATTTAGGAAAACCTCAGTTCAGATCTGGCCTCAGACACTTTACACTTACTAGCTGTGTGACCTTGGGCAAATCACTTAACCCTCATTACCCCACCAAAAAAAAATTATATTCCCGGGTTTTAGGTCCATAATTCATCCTGCCCCCTATTCTGCAGATTGACTTTGGCAGAAATATTGCTTGTGACCCACCAGTATTCCCTAGAGGTGTGACTTCTTATTATCACAGTCAAAGGAGATAGGTCAGTTGAGCTCTGGAGTGGCAAGGGAGAAGTTCCTGCTGGAAGGCCCATTCAGGACACCGACTTCCCTTCTCTGAGCCTTCCTCCAGGTGATGGAGAAAATCTGGGAGAGTTGGGCCTGTGGTCTGATATTCATTAAACTGGCCCTTAGATTCTGACTGCAAGGGCTGATGGAATTGTTTGAGGGAGAGCAAGAGAGCTAGGCAAGACCTTTTTGTGTTTAGTAGAAGGGGAGGAGAAGGCTACATGGCTCAGTGTCCTGAATGCAGTAGACACTTAATGTATGGGTTGAATTGGACTGAAGTGATTTCTTCTGCATTTGTGTACCTTGGGTGAAGTCTTCCATGCCAAGCCATAGAGGAAACTGCTTGAGGTCTTAGACACCAAGTATACCAAGAGACTGCCTAGAGATGGCTGTTATTTGTCACAAGGTGAGTAAGAGTCATGTCCTCAATTGGAGGTTTTGTGCTTTTCCCCTGGTCTCTCAGATGGGCTTATTGTGTCAGAAGTTGTATGCCCTTGACACTCATATGCTTTCTTTTAGAAAGGAAGATAAATCAGTGGGCACCGTAGAAAGAATGTTGGGCTTCAAAGCTGAGAACTGGGGTTTGAGTCCTGCCACTTAGTAGATATAATGTTTGTGTGGTCATGTAATATCCCTGAGCCTCAGCTTCCTCACTTGTGAGTGAGAGGGTTAGACTCGCCGGGCTCTGGATTCCTTTTCAGTTGTACATTTATGATCTCTAAAATCCCTTCCAGCTCCCCATGATCCGTCCTCTTTGGTGCCACTGGCCAGCCGAGCCACCCTGACTTGGAGGCAGTGACCTGACCTTTACCCTCTGAGCCAGTTGTTAATAGAGTTATAGGCGATTTTAATGAATGCACAAAGCAGCGGGGCCAGTAATATGGCACTCACTGAGGGGAGGCTTAACGCCTATGGCACAGTACCTCCAGGTAAGAGCATAGGAGCATAGAGCACTGAGGGAAATATATAACCAGGCTGGTCCCAGGACTCTGGGTCAGCTGATTTGGGGATTATGCCAATAGAAGAAAGGGATGGCTACCATGGATCTTTAGAGGTCCCTTAAAGAATCAGCACAGATAACTCCAGTGCTCTCTCATCAGTTTTCCTAGAGGGGGATGGCTTAGTTGAAATCCCCTTCATACCAGGGCAATCCACTGAGGCAGCTAAAGGTCACACTAGGTATTGGCAGGCCAGGCCAGGCAGGATCAGTACTAGTTGGACCAGTATGGGGTGTGGCAGAAATGGACAGGAAGGGAGGGTTTTAAGCAGAAAAGGGGTGTTTAAAAGGCTTTAAGCAGAAAAAAATCTCCCTGACTGTGATACTAGAGATAGGAAAACAATGCAATGCTATTTGCTATCTGAGCAAGAACTCTCCCCTCCTTATAAAAATATATGGCCCACAATAGGCACTTAATAAATGTTTATTGACTAAATGAAAATCAGGAAAAGTATCCCAATAAATAGTACTATCAAAAGAAAAACACACACAAAAAAGGGGACAAGTTGTTGCTCCTCATTGAAGGTATTAAATGCAGGCTGGGTGATTACCACTTAGGGAATTTTGTAAAGGGGATAGAGGGTTCAGAAAGTAGGGGGATTCTGAGGTTCTTTCTGTTCTATTTAAGTATCTACTAGCACCCAGTGATCCTGGCCTCCGGGCTGCTCCACAGATAAGATACTCTCAGCTATGGGCATTTTCTCTGGCTGACCCTCACATCTGGACCTTATCTCCATCTATACTGTCTTCCCTGGCTTCCTTTAAAGTCTGACTCCCCTCTTCATTTTAGTGCTGCTTGTATGTATCTGTTTATTAGCTGTCTCCCCTGCATCAGATTGCAAGCTTGTTTTGTTATGGGAAGGGACTGTTGAATTTTTTTTTTAAACTTCTTTTTGTATCTTTTGCACTTAGCACAGTGTCTGGAATAGAGTAGGCTCTTAATAAATACTTATTGACTAACTATTGAAGGAGGAATTTTTATTAGACTTTAAAGGAAGGCAGGGTTAGTCAATAAGCATAGTCAATAGCCTATTGGGCATTGTGGGGCAGGTAGGTGGTACAGTGGATAAGGTTCAAATTGTCACCTCAGATACTTAGTAGCTGTGTGACCCTAGGCAGGTCACTTAACCCTAATTGCCTTAAACATCTGGGGCCATCTCTAGTCGTCCTGATATCTTGCCGCTGGACCCACATGGTTCTGGAGGAGAGAGTGAGGTTGGTGACCTTGCGTAGTCCTCCCTCACTTAAATCCAATTTGGTGCAAGTCATGACATCAACCTGATTTCATGCCCCTCTTTGATAATGAAGGACAAACAACAGTTGGGCACTGTGCTAAGCAAAGGGAATACAAAAAAAGACAAAAGGCAGTCCCTGCTCTCAAGGAGCTCACAATCTAATGGGGGGAGACAAACACCAAACAAATATACAAAAAACCTATATACATGAAACATAGGAAATAATTCAGAGAGGGAAGGCACTAGAATTAAAAGGTTTGGGGAAAGGCTTCCTGTAGAAGATGGGATTTTAGCTGAGACTTGAAGGTAGCTATGGAAGGTAGGATGGGAGGAATGAGAGCATTCCAGACATGGGGGACAATCACAGAAAGTGTCAGGAACAGAGAGATTGATTGACTTGTTTGTGGAACAGCCAGGAGGCCAGTTTCACTGAATCGAAGAATACATGTCAGGGAATATGGTCTAGGAAGACTGGAAAGGTAGGAGGTTATGAATGCCTTTGAACACCAAACAAAGGATTTTGCATTTGCTCCTGGAAACAAAAGGAAGCCACTGGAATTTGAGTAGGAGGGAGGCATGATTGGACCTTCACTTTAGGAAAATCATTTTAATGACTGAATGAAGAATGGACTGGAGTAGGGAGAGATTTGAGGCCAACAGACCCACCAGCAAACTATTGCAATAATCCAGGCATGAGATGATGATAGCCGGCACCAGAGTGGTAGCAGCGTAAGAGTAGAGGAAGGAGTGCAAGGGAGAGAAGCTACAAAGGTCAAATCAACAAACCTTAGGAACAGATTGGGGGCAGCTAGGTGGCACAGTGGATAGAGCACCAGCCCCGGATTCAGGAGGACCCGAGTTCAAATCCAGCCTCAGACACTTACTAGTTGTGTGACCCTGGGCAAGTCACGTAACCCTCATTGCCCTGCAAAAAAAAAAAAAAGAAAAAAAAGGAACATTGGATGTGAGGGTAAGAGAGTGAGGAATGGAGATGACAACTAGATGCCTATGAACTGGGGGGATGGTATTGCCTTTGACAATAATAGGAAAGGTAGAAGAAGAGGAGGCTTTAAGGGGAAAGATAGTAAGTTCAGTTTTGGACATACTGAGTTTAAGATGTCCACTGGACATCCAGTAGGAGGTGTGTGATTTGTAGCACGTGGGTGGTCTTTAAATAAATAACAGGATCTCAGACAGGGACAGGAGTTTAGGGGCCAATCTCTGTTTCAAGCTCCCACCTAATGCATGAGACACCCAGGTAACACATCTCCCTGTGTGCATCCAGTCCCAAAAGTCTCAAAATGCCTCACTGGACCCCATCCTGGTCTGACGTCTTGATACCCTGGAGATCGGTAAAAAATATTCTCCTGGCTGGGGGTGGGGGTGGGGAGGGGTAGAAACAAAAACAGAAACAATGTTGATGAACCAAGGGAAAGTTGTTAAAAGCATTTTCAAAAGAGAGGTAACAGAATGACGTCTTTTTCCCCTTTATCTAGAAATAGATGACATTTTTTCTATTGCCAAAGCTCATAGCAGTGGAAACTGTAGCTAATCTGACCTTCCCTCTAGCTAATCTGACCAGGGAATATCTGTGTTGCTCTCCTTCCTCACTCCCAGTGCTACAATAAAACAACAAATATTATATATTTATGGCTCCTCAGGGGTGGAGAGGTGGGAAGCATGGTGTTGGGTAATTTTGTTTTGTTTTTTTAGTCTCCTTTATGTGTTAAATAAAGTATTTTTTAAAAAATAAAAAAAAAGAAAAGAAAATACCACCACTACCCATGCCTTCCATATGATGTTTGGGGAATTGGAGTTGACCATTTTATTTTAGTAATGACCCCTCAGGCATAACCTCCCTGGGAGACATGCTTCCTGGAAAGCTCTCACATCCTTTTGAGTTTTGTTTCTTTGCATAACCAGAAAGTCTGGTTTGGGGACCCTCACTTTAAAACCAATATGAATGGAAAAATCATTGGCAGCTTCCCTAATTCCCAGCCCAAAGCCATCCCTCCTCCTCTCCATGCTGGTCCCAGAGGTATCTGGGAAGGTTCCTCAGTTAATTGTTAACAGTTTACATTTCTGTAGGGCTTTAAAGTTTACAAGACCTTTCCTTCATATCTTCACTATTAGGTAGAGAGACCAAGTATTATTCGCTCCATTTTCTAGATGGGGAGACTGAGGCTTAGGGAGATGAAGTGATTTGCTGAAGTTTCATGGCTGGTAAGTGTTGGGCAGCCTCTTGCCACTGTGCCAAACCATGAGAATATAGCAGAACTTTCACTGATACTGGAAGTTGCCAACCTAGGATTTCCTAACAAGGAGCCCATGGAAATTATTTATGTATTTATTTTTATATGACTGAGTCTCCCTTATCTCACCCAGGCCAGAAGTGCCACAGCCACTCACAGCCCGATCCCACTGTTGATCTACGTGGAAGCTTTGACCAGCTCTATTTCCTGTCTGGGCCAGTTCAACCCTCCTTAGGTAGTCTAGTAGCACTCTCCTTCCCAAGAGTTTGGGGAGGGCGGGGCGGGAAGGAACAAATATTTATTAAGCACCTTCCAGAGACTGTGCTAAACTCTTTATAAATATCTTATTTGATCTTCACCTCAACCCTGGAAAAGAGACCCATTTTATAGTTGAGGAAATTGAGGCAAACAGATTAAGTGATTTACCCAGGGTCATATAGCTGGTAAGTGTCTTGAGTCTGGATTTGAACTCAGATCTTCCAGACTTCAGGACCCAGCACACTAGCTGTAAAAAATCCCATTTAAAAATTTCTGGGACTCAGGGTTGGAGAAGTATCAAAGGTCTTTATTTACATTCTCATGAGAATGGGCCCGTTCCCTAATGGAATGGTGGCAAAAAGTGGGCCCTTGAGCCCTTTTATTCTTTAACATGACTGGCCCCTCCCTTCTTCCCTAGTTACAATCTGCTTACCAAGACACTGGCACCCAAAACTAGCCAATCAGAATGCAGTGTAGCCAATAGCGGGAGGTGACACAGAGACAGCCCTTTAAACTCCTCCCCCACGTGACCAGCCTTGGGTCTCCCTCATCACGCAGTTTGATTTGTTGGGGAGGGGGAGGGGAGGCAACCCCTTTTTAGACTGGGAGGAGCTCAGCCCCCTTTTGTGGATATTAGCATTTTCAACTTTTGGGGGGGGGGCACATTTCCCACACTAGCCATGATGTAGGAGGCAAAAAAAGGGGTTAACAGAAAAACTTAGACTCAAGCTCTAATTTAGATATGAGCTCTAAAAAGGATTCAGACCCCAATTAATGGATAACTTAAGACTTGAGTCTTCATTACTACAAGTCAAGGCCTAGGTTCTCACCACCCACGTTAATCAGCACTCATAACAAGAACATAAAGACGTAGGTCATAGAGACCTTAACTATAACATTGATACACGGACAGAGCATAGAAATTCAAACTGATAAATGAAAATATTTTGAAACTAGCCATGGGAATCAAAAAGTGACATGTGAAGAAAAGGCCAAATTTTTCTCCAGGTTCACCTTATGACATGTAAACCCCCAAAACACATCTCCATGGAAAAAGGTACCCTCCTCGGGGGTTGGCTCAAACCCCCAGGAGCTCCAAATTAGGATAAACCCTCCCCTGTACCTCTCTAAAGTGGAGACTGATAATCAATTTATCCATACTATAAATATAACTATCATTTCTTTCCCTGTTCGAGAGAAACCTTTCCACTTTTCTGGTTCTCTCCTTGTGTTCATTCACAGTATTGTAATAAAACTTGGGAAACTGAGTCACTGAGTCTTGTAATTCTTTTGGGACAACTCACAATCAGTTTGACCCTAAATTCCATCCCACATCAGCCATACTGTGCCACCTAAGTGCCTCTTACTTGGGCTTAGCTTACTGAAGCTTAGAAGTCTTGAACTCAAGTGAGTGATCCACCAGCCTCAGCCTCCCTGGTAGCAGAGATTACAGCATGAGTCTCCATAACCAAATTTGTTAGCTATATTTCAATATAATTGATTTTCTTTGTAATCCCAGATATCTTATTTGATGAATGTATAAAAAGTCTGAGAAGAGGGTCTTTAAGCTTCACCAGACTGCCAGAGAGGTCCATAGCACCCCATCCCCCAAGTTTAAGAACTCCTGCACTGACCTCTTTCAAAAATACTTATATCTTATGTATACTTCCATCCCTCCTAACGGAATAAAAAAAAAAGAGAAAAAGCACTTACTCATTTGAAGAAACCAAAATATTCCAATCTCTGCCCTCTAGAGAACATGCAGCCTAATGGAAAATAATGTACACATATATGCATAATATAAGGAGAAATATACCCTAAGAGTAAAGGAGGAGGGATCTAGTTAAAGTGTTTGAGGGAAATTGGAAAGGGAGTGATCACTTGGGGTGGGGGACAGAAAAGGTTTCCTGGAGGTGGCAACAGCTGAGCAAGGCATTGGAGGACTTTAAAAGAAAGGCCAACCACTCATTTTACAGTCGAATAAACTTTGGTCCAGAGAGGTCAAATAACTTGCAGAAGGTAGTAAAAGTCAGAGGTGAGAACTGAACCCTTTTCCTCTGACCTCTGATCTTGCACTCTTAGGATCCACATCTTGGGATGTAGTCATCCCAATCCAGTTAAGGAAGGAGTGTGTTCTTGGCATAGGGAGTGGTCCATGGGAGTGCTAAGAAATGGGAGATGACCCATCAAGGTTGAGGAAACTGCATGTTCATTTTGGGAGTAGTGAGTAACTAGTTCAGTTTGGCTGGATCTTAGATTATAGGAAGGGTACTAAGTTTCCTGGGTTAAGGCTCACTGCTGCTTCATATGTGTCTCATGAAATAGTATATAAATTCTTTAGAGAGCTGCAAACATGGTGCTAGGGGGTGGGGTGGGGTGGGTGGGGTCCTGGGGCAATTCAGCCAGTCTCTTTGGGGTGTGGTGAGGACCAGGTGGATTCTGGGAGATAACCAGGTCTAATTTTCACAGCCTTGGGGGAGGTTGGGCTGGTAATATTGGGACATGCCTTTTTGCCTGATTCCATTAATATAGGGCATTTCAACCCACAGGCTCCCTCAGCTTCTTCTCCAGATGGCTCTCCAACCACCCAATGCTTTCAAAGACTCTTCACTCCTAATAAACATTAGTTTCTGCTTAGACTGGGCTGCTATAGGAACCACATATGAAAAAGGAAAGGGAATCCTAGGTCAGAATAAGAATACACAAACACACACACACACACACACACACACTTTAGTTTACTTATATTTTTCTCTCTGTGTTTCTCCTGTGCTACATTATCATGGCACAGAGAGGTAGGAGAATATAAAACAAAATTTAGAGTATCATTAAATGAGATACAATGTGGTAGAAAGAGGCCCAGCCTGGGGTTCAGGAAACTTGATAATAGTAATAACTTTGGAATGACTGTGACCTTTGGCAAATCCCTTCCCTTCTCTGTGTTTCAGAAATTCCCATCTGTAAAATGACAGGGGATCTCAAAGGTCCTTTGCACCATGCCATTATGTGTGGTTTTTGTTTTGTTTTGTTCTGAGCCTAAATATTTTGGGACCAAGAGCAATCGAGAAGTCATTGTTCAGTGTCCTTGAGCAAAATTCAAGGAGTCCTCCAGCTTCTAAGGAAGACAGATATCCATCATGGAAGTGGTTGCCCATTACTCTACCTTGATAGCAATTTTGAGGATCCTCCCACTTCTAACATTCTGTGTTTTAAGGTCCTTCCCAGTTAGAACATTGCATATTTTATGGTCCCTTCCAGCTCAAACATTCTGTGTTCTAAATTCCTTTCTATTTCTAATGTTCTGCATTCTATATTTCTTTCCAGTTACAATAACTTATCTTCTTTTTTTTTTTTGGTGGGGCAATGGGGGTTAAGTGACTTGCCCAGGGTCACACAGCTCCTAAGTGTCAAGTGTCTGAGGCTGGATTTGAACTCAGGTACTCCTGAATCCAGGGCCAGTGCTTTATCCACTGCATCACCTAGCTGCCCCCTAATAACTTATCTTCTAAAATCCCTTCTAGCTCTCACATTCTATGTTCTATTTCTTCCCACTTATAATGTCCCATATTCTAAGATCTCTTCCATCTCCTTAGGTTCTTTCCAACTCTATCTAATATTCTGATTTTCTTCTCCGGGAGAAATAGCTCTGAGCTCATAACCACTTGTTGGACAGTTGGGAACATTGTACACACCCTCACCAAAGGTTTTAAGCAACTGAGAATTTAGGGTTCTCAGGGGAGCTTTTTATATCCTCATACAAGACTGGGTTTGTGAAGGGTGAAGGGTGAAGTGGGAGGATCCTCAAAATTGCTAGTGCCCTCAGCTCCTTTCTAGATAAAGCTGGACTCAATGCTGATTGGCAGAGGCCTGGCAGCAGAGCAGAGATAGGAATGAAGCAGAACCCTTAGGTTTTTTGGTTTTGTTTTTTTTGTTTGTTTGTTTGTTTTTTGTTTTTTTGCAAGGCCCAGGGTCACACAGCCAGTTAAGTGTCAAGTGTCTGAGGCCGGATTTGAACTCAGGTACTCCTGACTCCAGGGCCGGTGCTTTATCCACTGCACCACCTAGCTGCCCCATGGACCTTTAGGTTTTAATCCAGTAAACACTCAAGTGCTGTTAAGATGACTCAAGCTGGCCTGCCTTTTCCTCCCCTTAGAGGTCAGTCTTGGTCCCGAGACAGCAGTGCAAAAGGATGTAATGGGAAGAGCCCTGGATTTTAGAAAGAAGGTCTGGGCTCTAGGAGTACTTCTGAATCTGGGACCAGCATTTTTTTTTTTTTTGAGAGCAGATCCCTTCCCCCTCTAACCCTCAGTTTCCTCCCTGTAACAAATGGAAACCATCACTGCTTCCCGTGGAGAGGGGTTGGTCTTGAGGACCAGGGAAGAAATGTTATTATCTTGCTCTACAATAGTTTTCTTCTCTAATGCCGCATTGTGGTAAGCCTGGGGTCCTGCCCAGTTGGCAGGGCTTCCTGTTTGAATTATATCGTCTACCCCCTGAGAACCAGCCTACAGGTGGTGAGGCTGGTTACTTAGATGAGGGTGGATTTGGGCTGTGATCTCTGTAGGGGAAGGGGGAGAGACTGGAGATACTGTAAAGAAAAAATCATGGACCCTTCAAAGTGTTAAAGGAGTGAATTTGATTGGGTTCATTTCAGGTCCTTCTATCTTTAAATCTGTGATTCTGTGAATAAACCTTTATTGAGCATTTGCTGTGTGTCAAGGCACTGTGTTGGGCACTAGGGGACAAAGATAAAAATGAAACATTCCCTGCCTGCTAGGGGATTATTTTTTACTGGGAGGGTAGGAGTGGGGGGCAGGAACAAAGTGCACCACCACACACTGACACTCTCATAGTCCCCTCCAAGCTCTGGGCATTCTCTTCATATGCTGCTCCAAGAGTCTCTGGCTTTCTCCAGTGCTGCATCCCTTGGCCAGTTTCAATCACCTCTCCCATCCCTGTAGAGGGAGGGTCGGAGTAGGGAAAACTTTGGTGCTGTTCTCCAAGCTGGCCAAGACTTCTTGCTTCACCAGCCCAGGATCTGCCCCTGGCATGTGATGATCTGAAGCTTTGGAATCTTTTTTTTTTTTTTTGGCGGGGCAATGAGGGTTAAGTGACTTGCTCAGGGTCACACAGCTAGTAAGTGTCAAGTGTCTGAGGCTGGATTTGAACTCAGGTCCTCCTGAATCCAGGGCTGGTGCTTCATCTACTGCGCTACCTAGCTGCCCCCAGCTTTGGAGTCTTAAAGGCTCCCACATGTACTCACAAATACACAGGCACAAATACACACACAAATATACTATATAAACCATACCTGGGAGAGCATTGTTGTTACTACAGAAGTAATGAGCGGAGATTCCATCCTAGACCTGAGAAGGGGAGAGAGAAGGAAGGCCCCCCAGAGCTTCATTGTTCTTCCTCCCTTTCTGATTAGATCCGAGGCAGCTGGGGAGTGTGGGGAGGCAGCCTTAGTGTGGATCTCCACCCCCATCCCCCAAATCTCCAGAGCTTGCTGATGTTTGAAATTTCCCCTTGACAGCTTTAACAACTGGGATACAGAAAGCATTTTTCAGTTCAATTCAGTAAACATTTATCTAGTTCCTATTGCGTGTAAGGCACTGAGGAAACAGAGAAAAAGAAAACAATTTTTGTCCTTAAGAAGCTTACTTTGAATTGGAAAGATCAGTGATTTGCCTTTTTTTCCTTTTGTTTCAGAATGTAATTGGACAATCTGTTTTCCTTTATGATTCAGACCAGTTTCTTTGAGCTTTTTGCTTGGTTAAATGCTTAACTATTAATATATGCAGTATTACTGTACCCATTATGAATGTGGAAAATGATACATGGAAGTTATATTCTTAGCATTCTGGTCTGGTGCCTACTAGTAGCTACCCAGAGCCCATTAGGGAAGCTCATCCATGTTTGTTTGTTTGTTTTTTTAAATACAAACCAAAAAACGTAAGCAGACCTAGAGTTTACCTCAAAGTGACATTAGGCCGGATGGCTTGTCTGAGATCCTTATGGATTGCAGATCCATAGGATATGATTTGCTTGTGTAACTCCAAGTAACCAAATCAAAAGGCATGTTTTTTGTGGAGCCCCACACTTCTTTGGGGGGAATTTCTTTGTTTGATTTCTTTTAATGTTTGCCTGCTTGTCCTGGTGAGAGGTGAGTTCAGAACTCCATTTGAATCATCCATTGGAGAAATTTCAAGTGCTGTACATTTTTCAGGGGCCTAGAAGAAAATTTTGACTGGACTCTCCTCTTGGCTTGTCCTATGCCTGATCCTTGGAAAAATTACAGTTGTCTTATGTGTTGCAGAGCATTTTTAACTAGGACAATTTGCTTTCTCACCTGGTGGTGAGGGGATGATTTCTAGTTGATTTCTGGTCTGTAATCCCTTTGTGGAGAGCCCTATGTGTTCTGGGAGCTCTGAATGATTGAGTTTTCTTTCTGAGGAAGGAGGCTTGATTTTCTTTTTACCCATTTTCTTTATTGACTTTTAATTGGAGAAGAGCTTTGTTATAAGCAACATATAAGACAGGCATAATTAACTCATAAAATTTTACAAAATGATGAGTATTTAAAATTTTTTTTCCAATTACATGTCAAGATAGTTTTTTGTAAGATTTTGAGTTCCAAATTTTTCTTCCTCCCAAGACAGGAAACAATTTAATATGTTATGCATCACAATCATGTTAAACATATTTCCACATTAGTCATGTTGTGAAAGAATAATCAGAAAAAAAGGGAAAAACCATGAGAAAGAAAGAACAAAAAAAAGTGAAAATAGTATGCTTTGATCTGCACCCGGACTCCATAGTTCTTTCTCTAGATGTGGGAACCATCTTGCATCATGAGTCTTTTGGAATTGTCCTGAATCATTACATTGCTGAGAAAAGCTAAGTCAGTCACAGTTGGTCAGAAATGATGAGTATTTTTAAAATTGTTAACTATGACTTTGGAAATGAGTATAATCTTCAGAACCACCAGGTATGGGCATTCTTAGAAAGTGCATTATAGTGAGGCATATAAAACTCTGTGTTAGGTCAGTTAGGGAGGATGATCATTGTGGGATCATGGTATTCCAACCTAGAATAGAGGTCATCTCATCCAACTTCTTCATTTTACAGATGGGAAAGCTAAGACCTCAAGAGATTTAATGATTTGTTCAAGGTCATGATAATAAGTAGCAGAGTCAGGATTCCCTTTTTGTGTTGTCTTCTCCCAATGGAATATAGGGTTCTTGAGGTCAGGGACTCTCTTATTTGCTTGTCTTTGTGAGCTTAGCCCTTGGCACAGTGCCTGGTACATTGTAAGTGCTCAATTCATTATCTATCTATATATCTATCCCTTCCTCCCTTCCTCCCTTCCTCCCTTCCTTCCTTCCTTCCTTTCTTCCTTCCTTCCTTCCTTCCTTCCTTCCTTCCTTCCTTCCTTCCTTCCTTCCTTCCTTCCTTCCTTCCTTCCTTCCTTCCTTCCTTCCTTCCTTCCTTCCTTCCTCCCATCCATCCATCCATCCATCTATTTTATCCTATTGCTACCTGGTGAGAATGGGACAGGGAGGTCAGGAAAGCTTCCAGAGGAGTTGGCATTTGAATTGTGCTTTAAAAGACATCATGAATTCATCTAGTAGACAGGAGAGGGGCCTCTCCAGGTTTAGGGAAGAGCATGATCAAAGGTACAGGTCAGAGCTTTGTAGATTGGCTTTAGGGAAGGTTAGAGGAGGTATGTTGAACCAACTAGGTGGAGTGTGGACTTTCAAAAATATGCAAACTGTTCTATTTGTTTAAAAAAAAAAAGAGAGAAGAATGAGTCTTTTCAGGAAGCTGAGGGTCAGCCAGAGCCAAGTGACTCTGCAGAGAGGATGGGCCAGGTAAATGACTCATGGCCATCTGGGGCCTTAGGAAATGGCTTCTTTTCAGATTCTTGGCTGCAGGAACTAAACATTCAACTTGGATCAGATCCAGACTAGGGCCCCCTCAAGGTCAGGAGACTTGCTTCCTCCTTGGCCTAAAGATAGACCTTTCAAAAAGAATGGATTTGGGAGGCCACTATGGTGTTGGGGGAAAAGAGTGCTCTGACCTGGGGTCAGGCTGTAGCTCTGAGCAATTACTAGCTGAGGGACCCTACACAAGTGCCTTTCTTTCTTGGGACCCCAGTTTCCTTGTCTATAAAGTATGGATAATTCTATCCTGTCAGCATCAAATGAGATAATAGATGTGTAAGTGCTTTGTAAAAGTCTATGCATTCAGGGGCAGCTAGGTGGCGCAGTGGATAGAGCACCGACCCTGGAGTCAGGAGTACCTGGGTTCAAATCCCGCCTCAGACACCTAACACTTACTAGCTGTATGACCCTGGGCAAGTCACATAACCCAAATCGCCTCTCTCTCTCTCTCTCTCTCACACACACACACACACACACACACACACGTCTATGCATCAGTGAACTGATGATGAGTGAGATGAGCAGAACCAGGAGAACATTTGTACACAGTATCAACCACATTGTGTGTTGATCAACTGTGGTAGACTTGATTCTTCTCAGCAATACAACAGTACAAGATAGTTCCAAAGGACTCATGATGGAAAAGACTCTCCAAATCCAGGAAAAAAAAAAAAGAACTGTGGAATATGGATGCAGATTGAACCATACTATTTCTTTTGGTTTTGATGCTGTTGTTTTTCTTTTTTGAGATTTTTCCTTTTTGCTCTGATTCTTCTCTTATAATATGACTAATGCAGAAATATGTTTAATGTTATTTTACATATATAACATATCAGATTATTTGTTGTCTTGGGGAGGGGGGAGGGAGGGAGAAAAATTTGAAACTAGAAATCTTATAAAAACAAACGTTGAAAACTATCTCTACATGTAACTGGAAAATAATAAAATACTTTTATAATTAAAAAAATACAATAATTAAATTAAATTAAAAAATAAGTCTATGCATTCAGGCAGACCATTTCCCAGCAGTGGATGGAAGTGGTAGAGGGCAGACATCTTCACAACAGAGAAGACTTCTTAAAAATCAGAGGTATAAAAAAGCAGACTGGGCTACCTCAAGGGTTACTGGCTGCCCCATCACTGAAGGCCTTAAAGCAGAGGCCAACATCTGTTAGGGAAGTTGTAGAGAGGAATCCTCGACAGGTGTAGTTGACCTGCACCAAGGTTCTTAACCTCTTTTGTGTCATGGACCCTTTTGGCAGATTGGGGAAGCCTATGGACTTCATCCTTCTCAGGAGAATGTCTTTAAATGTATAAAACAAAAGACGCAGGAATACAAAGAAAACCAATTATAGTGAAATAGTTATCAAATTAATTTTTTTTTTTTTTTTGCGGGGCAATGGGGATTAAGTGACTTGCCCAGGGTCACACAGCTAGTAAGTGTCAAGTGTCTGAGGCCTGATTTGAACTCAGGTACTCCTGAA
Organism: Dromiciops gliroides; assembly: GCF_019393635.1. Taxonomy (NCBI): domain Eukaryota; kingdom Metazoa; phylum Chordata; class Mammalia; order Microbiotheria; family Microbiotheriidae; genus Dromiciops; species Dromiciops gliroides. Next base: position 549,453,282 of record NC_057863.1, read on the forward strand.
TCCAGGGCCGGGGCTTTATCCACTGTGCCACCTAGCTGCCCCCAAAATATTATTTTTACCATACTTTCCTGAAAACATGGTTTGCTGGGGAAAAGGGGGAACTCTGAATATTGATGGCAAAGGAAGAAGAAATGTACAAATGCCAGGAAGCACATTGAGAGCAAAAGCTGAGGATCTCATAGCCTTTTTCAGTTATGGCTGGGCCTTGCATTAGTTGTATAGAGAGCCTTCTTCTAGGCATTCTGGGGAGAGAGAGAAGGAGATAGGGCTCCTGGCCTGGGGCAGTTATGGGATGGGAAAAGGGAACATGGATAACAATAATCATAGTACGCCTTTCTCTGAGCCCTTCATATTTTACAGAGCCCTTTCTTACAACCAGAAATGGGAAGTGACATGCTTACAGTCACACAGTTAGGAAAGCTTAAAGCCATGACAGAACCTTCTGACTCTTGTCCGATGCAGTCACATGATGCCAGTCATGATTTATGTTAAGCAAATTTGCCCAGCTTCTTCTCCCAATCTGTGCAGGGATCAGTCTCCCTGAAGCCCTGAAAGACATTTGTGAACCAAGAAGGGAAGTAGATTTTGACTCAATGTAAGGAAGACCCGACTAAGTGGAGCTGTCCAGTGATAGAACCCTGACAAAGTAATGAGTTCCCCATCACTGAGTGTATCCAAACAGAAATTGGATAGACATTTGTCATGGATGCATGGATTCCTGTTCAGAGCAGGATTGGACTGAATACCCTTTGAGGTTCCTTCTGGTTCCAAGTTTCTAGAATTCTGTGAAATTATGCTCTATTTATTTTTGGTGCTTAGTGTGCATTTAGGGACTGAACTTATGACTCCATTAGTATTGGGAATTTCTTTTTTTGTTTGTTTTTGTTTTTGTTTTTGGTTTTTTTTTTTTTTTTTTGCAGGGCAATGAGGGTTAAGTGACTTGCCCAGGGTCACACAGCTAGTAAGTGTCAAGTGTCTGAGGCCGGATTTGAACTCAGGTCCTCCTGAATCCAGGGCTGGTGCTTTATCCACTGCGCCACCTAGCTGCCCCTAGTATTGGGAATTTCTAGGTGAGGAGACTCCCTTTACTGATGCAGGTAGACAACACCTTTGCAACTAAAAATCTTAGAGGTTTGCCTAGTGTACCACATTCTAAAGCGATCTAATTTAATTCCATAATCATTTGTAAAATGCCTGCCTGCCATGTGTTAGACCTCGTGATTGGTCCAGTAGATACAAAGATGAAAAACAACACTGCTCCTGCCCTCAAGGAATTTATACTGAAGCACTATGTCCGCCAAAGCCTGGCGTCTTTTCACTGCAGATGCAGACCCAAGGCTCAGAGGGAAAGGTTGAGGCTAGATGCAGAGACTGGAGAGTCATCTACATGGATATTGTAATTGAAGCCATGAGAACTGATGAGATGATCATAGGCGAGACTACAGGAAGATAGAAGAGAATTGGACTCAATACAGAGTTTGGGGTAACACTCAAAGGGGTCGTGAGGACAAAGACATAGTGAAGGAGACTGAGAAGGAGTGGTTCGGTGAAGTAGAGGACATGCTGGAACAGAGAGAATAGTGTTTGGTACCTCACATAGCACTTCTCCACTATCTTTATGCCAGGTTACTGTGTATGTAAGCCTTATCCTATCCTCCCAGTTCTGGTTCTGAGCTCAACAATCAAACCAACATCACCATTGCTAGAAGTGGGCATGTCAGTCATTTGCCCTCTGACTCCAATCATCATGCTCTCTGATTTTCCTGCCCAAAGCACTCTTCCCTAGCCTCCACTCCCCTGTTTATATTATCTTCCCCTATTAAAATGTAAGCTTCTTGAAGACAAGGACTGTCTTGCTTGAATTTGTATCTACAGAGCTTGGCACATAGTAGGTGCTTAATAAACAATTATTCATCCATCCATCTATATATTCATCAATTCAATCATTCATGCTAAGGGAGAAGAGAGTATTCAGAAGAACAGGATCTCTGATAGTGCTAAACAGTGCAGAAAGACAAAGGAGGATGACTGAGACAAGGCTGCCGAATTTGGTAATTAAGAGGTCACTGGTGACCTAATAGAGGAGTGGGATTAGAAGCCAGATTGCTAGAATTTGAACTGTGGGAGAGTGGTGCAGACATGGTAAGAGCACATGACTTTCTTGAATTCCTTGAGTTCTAAATATATTTTGAGATGACCTTTAAAGGATTGGCAGGAATTCAACAGGTGGAGGGTGATACTGCTGGGTGGGGAGGGGACTAGTCATTGTAGGCATGAGCCAAAACACTGATAACTTTGGGATGGTTCCCAGAGTCATCCTCTGTTAACCAGAATGCCTCGTTTCCCACTTCTGCTGGATCAAAAGGGGCTTACTTTCTTTTGGAGAATAATTACAATGATTATTATTATAATTCAATCATACCTTTATCAGTTACCGACTATGGGCCAAGCAGGCTCTGTGGCAGAGTGGAAAGAGCTCCGGCTTTGGAATCAGAATCCCAGCTCAGTTACTTACTTGGCCCTTGGACAAATCACTCATCCCTCTGTGCTCCAGTCCTTCATCTGTAAAGTGAGAGTTGGACCAGACTGGTTCTGAGTTCCTTTCTCTACTCAGAGTCGGATCCTCAGAGGGATGGAGGCTGGAGATAAACAAAGTACGGGGTTTTTCCTTAAATCAGTCTGTTGTTTTAGAGCAGATCCGATTTCTTCTCTTTCTCTGGTTTTCTCCTAACCCCCACCCTCCCCACCTTCATCCGATTCCTGCCCAGTCTCAAGATTTGCCGAAGAAAGGTCCAGAAAATCCTTTATTTAATGGAGCCCTTGCACACATGTTCATTTATATCATGGCCAGGGGCACACAGCATGTCAGTGGCAGAGCTGCTACTAGAAACCGGGTCTTTTGGCCCCCTAGTCCTGTATTTTTTCAGCCCCGTTAGGCATTCCTTTCCTAGAAGCTGACTCGGCAGACCCCAAGTATATCTGGGCAACTGAAGGAGAGCCCTAGGTTAGGTTACTTTATAAAATGGTTCCCACGGCCACAGTGAGATTCAATAGGGGTGAAATGGAAGCATTTGTCAGGGTTCCTGGAGCTGACCTGGGTGTGGCCAGCTGGATGGAGATGGAGAAGCTGAGGAGAGACTTCCCTCCACACTCTGGCTCTGATTTCTTTTAGCAGAAAGAGTGACTCATTCGATTCGACCTCCATCCAGCTGGCCTGGGCTCGCTTTGTGCAGCTCAGCTCCACTTATAAGGAGCCTACTGTAAGTCGTCACCAGCCCAGAGAGTGTGCGCGGGGGCCCCTCGCTCCCCATTTTATGTCTTCCCACCTGAAGCCCCTTTTTCTTTCTCTTGTCCCGCCATGGGCACCACAGAGGAGCCCAGCTTTTCCCCTCCTTTGTCCACTCTCAAGTTGTCTTTGTTTCCTGCTTCCCATCTTTGCCCCTCCCTTTCCCTTCAGTTTGGAGAAGTTCAGAAGCCATTTCCTGATACTACCTCCCTCCTCCCCTTTCTTCTCATTCTTCTCTCTTTCCTTCCTTCCTTTCCTCATTCCCTCTCTTGAAGAGCAGAATAAACATGATCCAGAGCCCCTATGTTTCCTTCCCCTTTCTTTTCTCTATTTCTTTCACTTCTCCCTCTTTTCCTTGGCACCGACAAGATATAACACAGATCTATGGAATTAAGTTAATGCTCACTCTTATTACTGTGTCTGTTTCTTGGTAGGTAAGACCATAGGATATAGAGATGGAAAGAACCTCAGAGACTCTAGTTCTAGTCCTCTCACTTGGGGGCCAAGTGACTGACCCAAAGCCACAAAGGCAGTGAGCAGTACAGCAAAAAGTTAGAATGGGGGGGGGGGTCTCTTAGTGGGCACCTAGGTGGCGCAGTAGATAGAGAACTGGCCCTGGATTCAGGAGGACCTGAGTTCAAATCTCACCTCAGACACTTGACACTTATTAGCTGTGTGACCCTGGGCAAGTCACTTAACCCTCATTGCCCTGCCAAAAAAGAAAGAAAGAAAGAAAGAAAGAAAGAAAGAAAGAAAGAAAGAAAGAAAGAAAGAAAGAAAAAAGAATGAGGGGTTTCTTGACTACAGATCGACTTCTTTCCACTATAACACACCACCTCCTTCATATACCATGCTGCCCCCTTTCCATGGCTGTGCAGAGAACACTGGAATTAGAATAAAAAAGATGCAGGTTATATCTCTGGGGCAGCTAGGATAGATTGGTAGATAGAGCACTGGCCTTGGAGTCAGGGAGACCTGAGTTAAAATCCAATCTCAGACATTCCCTAGTTGTGTGACCCTGGGTAGGTCACTTAACAGTTGTTTGCCTCAGTTTCCTCAACTGTAAAATTGAGATAACAATAGCTCTTATCTCTTTGGGTTGTTGTGAGGATCAAATGAGATAATCTTTATAAAAAGCACTTAGCACAGTGCCTGGCACAGTGCTAATTCCTGTCCTCCCTCTCTTTCCTTTCCATCTGCTCCAGCTCCCCAGTATGGCTTGTCTCTCTGGCCGGCACAGAGAGACACATAGAACAAAGCAGAGTCTGGGTTACCACAAAGAGCTGTGAAAGTTTAGCATTTACCAAATACTTAGCAAGACAGACCCTGGTGGCTAGAAATATCCATCAGGAGCTTGTGGTCTTTCATAGCTAACAGATGACAAATCCCCATCCTACAAATATAGATCCCCAAGTATCCTTGAGAGGTCAATAAATAAACCGGAGTGTAACTGGATCATTCTAGATCACATAACAACTTGTGGACAATTATCCAGACATAACATTGAGCCTTAAATATACATATTTTTAAATTTAGCTTTTTTTTCCAGCTAATAAGAATTTATTTTCTCTCTCCCATCTCTCCCCCTAATGGGGGGAAAACCCTTGTGACAAATATGCAGAGACAAGAAAAACAGACTCCTGCATTGGCCAGGTGCATATAGTCATTAACACTGATTATATGATCAGGCAACTGGTGGTGCAATGGATAGAGCACTGGGCTTGGAATCAGGAAGTCTCATCTTTCTGAGTTCAAATTTGGCCTCAGACACCAGACCTGCTCTTAGCCCAGTCCATGTGGCCATCATTAAAGGTAGAAATCACTGTGGAGAAGGGGCACATCTTCCTTATCACCAACAGATGCCACCAACAGGTAGATAAGCCCAAGATCTCTACAAGTGGCAGCACACTCCCAGATCACTGGTCCTGCTTCTAGCCCAACCCTTAGAACCATCATCCAGAGAAGCAACCATTGGCACAGAAAGAGCCAGCCATCCCCACCAACTGCCACCAGCTGCTCCCCATAGGGCAGGTAAGCCAACCTGTCGTAAAGGCAGAAAGCAGCATGGGCTGGGAAAGAAAGGTCAAACTATCACCACTACTTTGACTGCTTTTCCCTACAGACCCTGATGGAAACAAGCCCCATTGGGCTCTTGAACAACTATCTGAACTCTTCTAAGTCTTTTCAATCCCAGGCCAAACATTACTAGTCTCTTCAACCAATCAGTCAGAATTTATTAAGTATTTCCTATGTGCTAAGCACTGTTAAACTCTGAGGATACAGGGAAAAGCAAGAAGCTTAGATCCTCACAGAGGAAACGACATCTATAAATCAGAACAGACAAGACAAGTTCAAACACTTGAAGACAACTTTCTTGACCCCTCTAAGTTTTTCTCATCTCTAGGCTAAACATTCACGGTTCCTTATATAGTCAACCAGGATTGATTAAATACTTTACTATGTGCCAGACACTGCTAGCTCCGGGTATACAAGGAAAAATCAAGGAGTTTACATTCTAATGGGGGGAAACATCTTTGAATCAGAACAGACAAGATAAACATAGAGTACGTAGAAAGTAGCCTTGGAGAGGGAGGCCAGGAAAGGCTGACACTTGAACTGAGTCTTAATGGAAGACAGAGATTCTTACAAGTTAGAGATTGGGAGGGAGAGCCTTCTGGGTATTGCAGACAGCCAGTGTTTTAAGTCACAGAGATGGGAGATGGAATGTTGTGTTCAAGGAAAACAAGTAGGCCAGCATGACTGGAAGATTGGAAAGGTAAGAAGGGGCCAGGCCATATAGAGCAGTAAATGCTAAACAAAAGATTTTATATTTCATCCTCGAAGTAATAGGGAGTCGCTGGAGTTTATTGAGTAGGGAGGTGACAGACCTATGCTTTAAGGAATATCCCTTTGGAAGCTGAATGGAGGATGGATTTGAGTCCAAGTGACCAGTGATGAAGGCCTACGAATGTTATGGCTGTGTGAGTGGAGAGGATATGCATGTGAGAGATATTTAAAAGAAAGAAATGACAAGATTTGACAACTCATTTGATGTGCACAGTCAGTGAGAGAGAGGAGTTGAGAATGCCACTGAGGTTGCAAATCCAGGTGACTGGAAGATAGTAATGTCCTTGACAGTAATAAGGAAGTTCAGAAGAGAGGAATGTTTTGAGGAAAAGATAATGAGTTCTGTTTTGGATAGATTGAATATGAGTTGTCTACAGACATCCAGTTTGAGTCATCCAATAGGCAGCTGGCGATCAGGAAAGAGACTAGGGCTGGATAAATGGAAAAAAATCTGCAGAGAGATGATAAAACAGTTCTTGGCACTTGATAAGCTCACCAAATTAGAGAGCATAGAGATAAAGGAGAAGAGGGCCCAAGGCTCTTTTTTTTTTTTTTTTTTTAGTGAGGCATTTTGGGTTAAGTGACTTGCCCAGAGTCACACAGCTAGTAAGTGTTAAGTGTCTGAGGCCGGATTTGAACTCAGGTCCTCCTGACTCCAGGGCTGGTGCTCTGTCCACTGCGTCATCTAGCTGCTCTTCATGGCTCTTTGTGACAAAAAACCTTGGAGGACACCCAATGTCCCAATGTTCATGGTAGTGGGCATACCATGGATGAAGATCCAGCAAAGGAGACAGGAGAACCAAGAGAGATCAGCTGTTTTCTCTTATAGCTCTTCTCAATTCCATTCACCGTTCTGGTTGTTGGTCTCTTCACCATCCAGCTTCTCACTGTCCTTCCTGAAGCATGGTGTACTTCAGATGTGGGCCTGCCAGGACAGAGTACAGTGGGACCTTCGTTCCATATTCCTGGACCTTGTGCCTATTCAGTGTAGTGTGAATGCATTCACTTTCTTGGCAGCCATATCATATTGTTGACTCATTGAGACAGCAGTCCATTAAAGCCTGGGGATCTTTTAAGATAAACCACAGCTTAGCAAAGCTTAGCCCAGCTTAGACTTGTTTAGGTGTACAAGTGTGCTTGGATCCTTAATAAGTATACTTACTTATGTATATGTTTAACCTCACTGTAATTTTACACACTTTTTTTTTTGGTTTAGGTGTATGATTTCATCAACACAATAATTTATTGTTGAGTATGCTTGTTGTGGTGAAAATATTTCTGTCCTGGCCTTTTGAGACATCTTAGTATAGAAAATGTTAAAATGTTTGGTCAAAAAGTTTGTGATCATTCATTTATTCATCTTTACCCAGGAAAGGCTGGACGGTGCTGGGGAGCTGTCCTCAGTCCATCCCTGTTTTTCTCTTTTGTCTATCTTATCTTTCTCCTTCAATTTCCTTGCTCTCTTTTAGTCCCTTTGCTGTCATTCATTTGTTTTCAGTAATGTCCGACTCTTGGTGACCCATTTGGGGTTTTTTGGGCAAATATACTGGAGTGGTTTGCCATTTCCTTGTCCAGTTCATTTTACAGATGAGGAAGGTGAGGCAACAGGGTGAAGTGACTAAGTATCTGAGGCCAGATTTGAACTCTGGAAGAAGAGTCTTCTTAGTCGCCCCAGTCTCTGTTTGTGTTTTAGTATCTGCTCTGCCTCTTTTTTATGCTCTGACTTTCTGTCTCTACCTATCTCTTTGTGAGATCACCTATAGAGATCCACTAATCTTGGAATCTCTCCCCACTCACTTCTGTGTTGGCTTCCTTCAAGGCCCAACTGAATTGTCACTTTCTATGGGAAGCCTTTCCTGATTTCCCCAGTTGTTAGTGTTTCCCTTGCTCCAGAAATCATTTTATATTTTGTACTTATTTTGTGTTTTGTTTTTACTTATCTGTATGTGTGTTGTCAACCTCTCTTCCAGAGGACTATGGATCCTTGAAAAGATTGTTTCTTTTTTTGTCTATGTTCCCCATCGTCTAGCATAGCACTCTGACTCATAGTAGGCACTTAATAAATCCTTATTGAAATAAATTGAATTGATTTACTTTTTATCTCTCTTTTAAAAATTATTCTTGCTATCTTTTTTTTTACATCACCATTGCTGAGTATACCTCTCCCACATCTCTACCCAACAATAACAAGAATTAAAAAGAAAAGAAGAAAACAAAAAGTTCCGTAAACCTGATAACACATCAGCCAAGTCTAACAGTGTATGCTATGTTTCATCTCCATAGTTTACACACACACACACACACACACACACACACACACACACACACACACACATCTCTGTAGAGAAAAGAGGGAGATGCATTTAAAAATGTTTTAAATTTTCAGTTCCAAAGAAACAAGAAAAATAAAGAAGGTGGAAAAGTATATGTCATCCTACACTCAGAGTTCATCAGTTCACTCTGTTGGTAGATAGTATTTTCCATTATGGGTCCTTTGGAATTGTCTTGGATCATTGTCTTGATCAGAGTAGCCAAGTGTTTCACAGTTGATCATTATTAAAATATTGCAATTACTGTGTGAAATGTTCTCCTGGTTTTGTTCACTTCACTTTGCATCTGCTCATATAAGTCTTCCCAGAAAAGGGAGGGAGATGCATTTTCATAGTTATTATTTGGGACAAAGCTCAGTAATTCTAATTACTCAGCACTGAGTTTCCATAATTGCTGTTGTTTCCATTTACATAGTTTTAGTAATTGTGTATAGTATTCTTAGTTTTGGTTCTTTTCACTGCAGTAGTACATATAAGTCTTTCTATGATTTTGAGTATTCTTCATATTCATCATTTCTTACTTTTGAGTTCTGTATTCTGTTTAGTTAGTCCCCAATTAATAGATATCTATCTTGTTTCCATTTCTTTTCTATTACAAAAAGTGCCATTGTCAATATTTTGGTTATTTATGGGACTTTTCTTTCTATCCTTGACCTCCCTGGTATCCCTGGAGGTGATATCTCTGGGTCAAAAGGTATGGACATGGGATATTTTAGTCACTTAATTAGCATAATTCCAATTTTCCCCATAGAATTACTGGATAAATTTATATCTTCACTAACAACAGCCTATTAACGTTTCTTGTTGTGGTGAAAATATTTCTGTCCTGGCCTTTTGAGACATCTTAAGATGTCTCAAAAGGCCAGGACAGAAATATTTTCACCACAACAAGCATACTCAACAATAAATTATTGTGTTGATGAAATCATACACCTAAACCAAATATTATAATATTGACCATTTCTACCCTTTGTTCTCTTCTCACTTGCTAGGGGTGTGGTGAAACCTTGGGGTTTTAATTTTTTCTCTCATTATTGTGATTTGGAGCAATCTTCCAAGTGGTTATTAATTATCTGCAATTCATATTTGATAACCGCTCCTATCCTTTTCCCACTCATTCACGAAAAGAAACGGGGTTTTTTTCTGTCTTATATGTAGAGTATCCCAAAAATCTTGCTGAAATTTTAAGCTTTTAATGACAGAGAATTTTTTACACTAAGACTTTTAGTACATCCTGTATTTGTGTTAATTTCTCATATGTCTTGAAGATCAAACCCTTATCAAAGATTTTGTCTTTTTAGTTCTCTGTGTATATCTTGCCAATCTCTGTTTCTCATTATCTCCTCTCTGTATCTTTTTCTCAGTACATACATCTGTGAACAATTAGAATAGCCTTGGCAGGTTTATCAGAATGGAGGAGGGAGTATCAGAGAGACATGGAGCTGTTGTTTTGCCCATTCAATGGATCCCATTTGGGCAGTCTCATTGGACTTTGCACAGGGTACAGAAAACCTCATGTAACTTCTGCAAATAAAAGTGCTTTTTGTGCTATGGGGGTCAGCTTCTTATCAGCTAGGAGCTGCTGTGCCTAGCACCTCGGGTCTTTCCTGCTTATCAGCCCAGTCCATGGCCATGCCTGGGTCTTTGTGGGATAGATGCCCTTGGTGGTCATCCTTTATCTTCTGTTTTCTTGGGTGTAATGTAATGTGCTCCTTGGTGACTCTTCCGTACCCACAGGCTTCTCATGTACACTCCCAACCATGATTAATATAATTCCATTCTATGCCCAGGCCCTTTCAGGCTCATTCTACATCCTCTTCTGATTTGGTTCAATAACAAAAAATAAGGGTTTGCAAAAAGAGAAAAAGACCTATTTGTACAAAAATATTTATAGTAGCTCTTTTTGTGGTGGCTAAGAACTGGAAATGAAGGGAATGTCCATCAATTGGGCAATGGCTAAACAAACTGTGGTATATGATGGTGATGGAATATTGTTGTGCTATAGGAAATGACAAGCAGGATGATTTCAGAAAGGCCTGGAAAGACTTGTATGAACTGATGTATAGTGAAGTGAGCAGAACCAAGAGAACACTGTGCACAGAGACAGCAATATTGTTTGATAAAGAACTGTGAATGACTTGACTTTTCTCGACAATACCATGATCCAAGACAATCCCAGAGGACTATTGCTGAAACATACTATCCACCTCCAAAGAAAGATCTGGTATTGATGGAACAGACTGAAGCATGCTATTTTTCACTTTCTTTCATCGTTCCCCCCTTTTAATCAAGCTTTCTTGTACAAAATGACAAATATGGTAATGTTTTACATAATCATACATATATAACCCATATGTATTGCTTACTGCCTCAGGGAGGGGGAGGAGAGAGAGGGAAGGAGGGATAAAAATTGGAACCCAAAATTATAAATAAAAATGTTTATTACATTAAACAAATAAAATAAGGGTTTGACTCTATCTTTTAGGTTTCATAACTCAGGCCACTAAGTGGCATAGTAGATTGAACACTGGGTCCAGAGTCAGGAAGAGCTGAGTTCAAATAATGATCCTGGGGAAAGTCACACTTAGCCTCTATTTGTATATATATTTATATATATATATATATATATATATATATATATATATATGCTTCAGTAAAATGTGAATAGTAACAGCACTCACTTCATTGGGTTGTTGTGAGCATCCAATGAGATAGATCACATCTGTAAAGTACTTGGCACAGAGTGGACACCTAATAAATGCCTTCCTTCCCTTTTTCCCCCCACCCCACCATCATAGAAATAGAATTGGGGGAGGATTTTACAGACCATCTATGGGAGGTTGACTTGGAGTCATGAGAAAGCTAGATTTAAATCCCCTTTCAAAACACTTTCCCAACTGTGTGACTGTGGGCAAGTCACTTGAACTCTGATTCTCACTTTCCTTCTCTGGAGAATAAGAGATTGAGAATACCTGTAGTCCCTTACAGTCTTCTTTTGGGTATCAAATGAGATAATGTGTATAACTTGCTACGTGTCAGCTGTCATCATCCATCTCTGTTCTTTCATTCTGTGGGGGAGTGAAATCCAGTTACTGAAAGATGTTCCAGGAAACAGAACAAAAATTTGAATTCGGGCTTATTGACTCCAAGTCTGAGTGCTCTTTCCATATATAACATACTGCTACCTCTTGCTTTCTGATTCAGTAGCATTAATTAAGCACTTTAATTACTTAACATTAATTAATTAAGCAATTCACTGTTGGGAAGAGACCAACAGTTTGAGCTCTGCCTAGTAAGGTAGTTGAGAGACATACACAGATAACTTTAATATCCAATAGTACATGGTAAACGCATTTGAGAAATGCAGAGTACTCTGTGAACTAACAGACTTGCTACCAGCGTTGAAGAATTTACTCAGAGCACTGTAACTTCTCCTTAATCAAGGTATAGCTTTATTTCTTATAGCACTAAGGGAGGCAGCTTCTCTCCAAATTGTGCCAGGCTGAATATATCTTTTTCCTTTGAAGAAATGAAAAATGTCAAATGAGAGACGTCCCAAATAGGCAAAGATAAATCAAGTTATATACAAGTTGGGAGGTTAATGGTGGCATGCAAAGTAGACAAGATAAATGGAGGTATGTGAAGTAGAACCAAGGATTCTCAGCAGCTGTGTGGAGGTTTTAGAATATTTGGAGAAAAGGGTAAAATATTTACAGACAGTTGCTTGTAAAACGTTATACAAACCTTAACGTAGTTTGGCCTGAAGGATGTGAGGATTCCTTGTAGTCATTCAATATGAGACTATCTAGTCTACCCATAGACCTTTGTGGTAATGCCAAGCTTTTAGAAACAACAAAATAGTAGACCTAGATTTGTTGATTCCATGCTAGGCTATAAACCCAATGATGATAGGAACTATGTTTTATTTAAACTTTGTTCTCCCCCATCAACAAGCACACAGCAGATACTTAATAAATATATGTTGTTGAAGTGAATTATTGCAGTGATTTGATCAATTCATTAATATAAAATTAATTATAATTATTGTTAAATCAACTGTCAATTTATAGAGTCTCATGTTTAGGGAGTGGTAAAGAAAGAGTACGGCTACACAGGGTGCATTATGGGGAACCAGGGAGGATAAGATGTGGAAAATTATGTTAGATCCTTATTATGACTGTCTTCTAATTCCTGACTATAGGGTTTGTATTTTATCCCATAGCAGTAGAGAGTCAGTGAAAGTTCTTAAGCAGGGAAGTGACATGGTCATACCTATTTCTCGAGAAGATGATTCAGAAAGTATGTGAAGGATGAAATGGAAAAGGGAAAGAGACTGGAGGCAAGGACACAGTCAGGTAATCTGACATGGGGTGGTGGCAATGGGAGCAGAAAGGAGGGGGCTGGAGTGACACTGTAGTAGAAGTCACAAGATTTAGTGATTGGCTGTAAGTGGAAGGGAAAGCAAAGAGTCAAAGATAATTGTAGGGTTCTAAGCCTGGGTGACTGGAAGAATGGTGGTACCTTTGGAGGATGAATATATTTTGAGGGGGAAATCACTTCAGCTTTGGAGATGTTGTGAGATGGTGGGTGGAATATATAAATGGAATTAAGCAGGAAATAACAGGAAATGAACAACTAGAGCTTGGGAGTATGATGGAGACCAGAAATAATAGATCTGGAAGAGTCAGCCTTACTGCTGTTGAGTGTCACGGGTTCTCTTTTCCGTACTTCCATTTTTCCCATGAGCCCCTCAGAAATGGTACATTGCAGTTATTTATGGGTTGATAGCAACTTTTTTTTTTCTTTCCCTCACATTATTCCCTTTTCTTTTGTTTCTTGTAGGACATCTGTGAGAACCCTCGCCTCTTTGTGGATGGCATCAGTTCTCATGACTTGCACCAGGGCCAGGTGGGAAACTGCTGGTTTGTGGCTGCCTGCTCATCTCTGGCTTCACGGGAGTCCTTGTGGCAGAAGGTAAGGTGGTCTGGGCTTATTTCCTAGAGAAATCTTAGCGTGCAGCTAAGCTATGGAGAGAGAGAGAGAGAGATGGGTTGATGGTTGGATGAGTGGATGGACAGACAGATAATTTATTGAGCTGTTACTATGAACCAAGTTTAAGAGCAGGGGTGGGGTAGGGGGTGATACAAAAACAAGGATCAGTCCCTCTCAAGAAGCTTACACACTACTAAGGGAAGACAAAACAAAAACGGGAGTTAGAAGTGGGGGCGGGTGACAGGAGGGGAGGAAGGTACCTATGAGGGGGAAAGGCAGCTGGTGTGAAGGCAGAGCAGATTAATAAATGAGCAAAAAGTAGAGTGAGCTGCCCAATAACTCTTTCCTGGGCCTGACCTTCATTGCTTATATGACCGTGCAGAATGAGTGGATGCAGTTTGGATGTGATAAGATATTTGGGAGGCAGATTGGTGCAGGGGAATGCTTGCTGAATTTGGACTGAGAGGTTCTAATTCTGACTTTTTTGCCAGTGTAAGTCTTAGAACATCTCTGGGCCAGACATTGTGAGGATAAAATAAGATCATGTTTGTAAAGTAACATAAATGCTAGCTAAGTAGTTGGTAGGGAAACATCATAAGGAAAGACAGCTTGATAAGAGTGGACATTGGGATCAGTTGGTCAATAAGCATTGGTTAAATAAATGCCTGCCAAGTGCCAGGTGCTGTGCTAAGTACTGGGGATACAAAAAGAGGCAAAAGACAGTTCCTCCCTGCCCTCAAGGAGCTTACAATCTAATGGGAATGACAATAAGCAAAGAAACATCTATGCACAAACAAGCTATATTAGAAGTTAACTAGGAAATAACCTTAAGGCTCGGCCATGGCGTGTCTTATCTGTGGCACTCAAGGCTTACTTTTTCTGCACCCCAGTTTCATCCTCCATAAAATTGAGATAATAATACTTGCATTTGAGAGCTGTCGTGGTGTGGTTAATACATGGGTTCAAGTCCTTCCCCCAACATGTACTACTCTTTGACCCTGTGCAGTTTATTTAAGCTTTTTTTTTTTTAGTGAGGCAATTGGAGTTAAATGACTTGCCCAGGGTCACACAGCTAGTAAGTGTTAAGTGTCTGAGGCTGGATTTGAACTCAGGTACTCCTGACTCCAGGGCCGGTGCTCTATCCACTGCGGCACCAACTGTCCCTTATTTAACCTTTCTAAACCTCATTTGTCTCCCTATAAGACAAGGATAGGAATGGTTACACTAGTTGTGTTAGGGTTACTGTAAGCAAAGTGCTTCCAAACAGAGGAGAGCAGGGATTTCACTTGTGTCGTGTGATCAAACTACAGGGAGCATAAATCATTGTCACAGATTTTAGAATTTAGAGACCATGTAACCCAAGCTTCCCATTTTACAGATGGGGAATCTGAGATGGCCAGAGGTGAAGTAATGAAACTTCATTAATGTCTGTGAGATTTAAAATTGGATACTAGAGCATTAACCTCCCTTTTTAACTTTTCCCTTCTTTATCTCTCAGACTAGTAAATGGAAGAAGCCTCTGGTCTCTAGCTAGAGCCTTTATTGTTTGGAAATTACAAGGTGATGTTGATTAGAGGGATAGGAAAGTAGAAATACAAAACAAATAGTCTTAAGTCTAAGTTTAGTCTATATTCCGTATAAAACTCACCAAAAGCCAAGGCCACCTTTGGCGGGGAGAGCCGTGTCAAGCACGTGCTGCTATGGCGAGCTGGGCCGAGTTGAACTCCGGTCAGCGTCTGTCTGTGCAGCGCAGCCAGGGAACAAGGAGAGCCGAAAAGAGATCCCACTTCCGTTCTCTCCTTGCCTTTTAAGCTCGCACCCCAGAAGTGGAGTGCGTAGCCCATGCACGGCTGACGGTCTCCTCCCCGAAAGGGTGGTCCTTTAAAAACTGGCATCTTTCCGTATTCACTAACCGACTGTTAAAAACTTTTTTTACCACATTCCCCTCTTTGATTCCTCAAGAAACGAAATGTTTCCTTGATGGAACAGTAAAAAAATAACAGAATATAATAGCTATTGCTAACTAATAATATGTTAACAACAATATAGAAAAGGAAGAGAGGAAAGTTTTGTCCTCATGAACCGACGCTTTGACATTGGTCTTGCAAAGGGAGGACCTCTGCAGAGAGTACATGTTACAGATGGTGTATATTATAACAGAAAGGAGATAGTAAAAACTAACAAAACAAAACAGTTCATATAAAGTCTCTGAGTTCTCTTGTCTTCTTGAAGTGGTAAGATGTCATCAGGAGGAAACCGGATTCTGGTCTGGAAAACTGGATTCTGGACTGGAAAAACTGGATTCTGGTCTGGAAAAACTGGATTCTGGACTCTGGTCTGGAAAGCTGGATTCTGGACTCTGGTCTGGAAAGCTGGATTCTCTTCTTTAACTGTTTGAATTGCTGCATTTTTACTAAGCCTTAGCGTAGCATTGTTAACGATCAAATTAATAAATTCCATTACATGTCATAATAATTGTAATGGAGGAGGGGGTGTAGAAATTCAGAATGACAGGGGACCCATCATCTCCCAGTGTTAGGTGGATTTTAGGATGTTTCTTGAAAATGGAAACAGGTTCATGAGGTTGAAGGACTTCAGACAGAATTATCCTGCCTATACATGTGCCCATTTTAAGTTCCTTGAAGCTGAGCTTGTCTGGAGCCTCATTTAACTAGACAAAGGGTAGATTGAGGGAGAAATGTAGATAGAAATTTAGGAACATACTGGTCATTGGGTGAGCCTTTTCAAAAGTCATAGAGGTGGAGAATGAATATTCCAGATATTTGGAGTATCCTGATTCAGTTCAGTTGTTGCCAAGAGAATGTGCTGTCATGATAAGAGCCCTCAATTTGGAGTCAAGAGAACGTGGTTTTTAAATCTCTGCTCTGTAACTTAATACCTAGTGTGACCTTGTGCAAAGGACTTAAAATCTCTGGACCTCAGTGTTCCTCATCTGTGATATGGGGGCAGGGGTGTGTGTGTGTGGGGGGGCTGGATTAAGTAATCTCTAAGGTCACATGCCACTTCCCATCCCAAGTTAACAAACAGTTAAGTGCTTGCTGCGTGCAGAGCTCTGTTTCCTTACTCCGGCTTCAAAGACTGAAAGATGGGGAAATGTTTGCCTTTTGAATGAAAAAAGAGAATCCAGGGTTTCATGTTGGGAAACAGATCATTTAGGTGACCCCCCCTTTTGTTTCTTCTCTCTCTCTCTCTCTCTCTCTCTCTCTCTCTCTTTCCTTCTTCTGTTTCCTTCTGGCCTCTGTTCCCAGAAAGTTTATGGAGAGGGTTCCCCCAGAAAAGAGAGCCGGAACCTTTGGGTACTTGCTTTAGAGCTTTTATGTGAGCAGAGAAGTGACAGGATTCCATAAGGGAATGATACTATAACAAGACACTGAGAAACTATGAGAGCATTTTGACTCCCAGCAGTCAGAAAGAGATCACCCAAAGTTCATCTACCACCTGTTGAAGCTGCCAGAGCACTAAGACTGTAAGAGGCTGTGTCTGGTCCTAAAGAAGGTTACATTTAGACTGTCAGAATGAGTTGAAGGGAGCATGCAACTCTGGATTGGTGAAATACAAGATGAAAGTAAATGGTGATTAAGGAATAGCGAAGATAACACCCATTTGTATCCAGGTGTTTATATTTCCTTTCATCTTCCTCTGTAATCATGTACCAATTCAGTAAATTACAGTACTTAGTTGTACTGGTTAATAGTTAGGTTCAGGGATTCTTAGTAAAAGAAAGATAAGAAAGTTTAGTAGAACTTGTTCAGCTCTTCCTCTTACCATTCACCTGGTAGTGCCATTGTCCACTTGATGGCAGTATAGTTTAATCAAAAGCGAAGTTCCTAATAAGAAATAAACAGCCTGTTGAGATGTGGCTTTACAAAGCCAAACTGAATTCAGTAAATACTTATTAAGCACCTACTATGTACAGTCTATTGCCCCTAGCACTTGGGATATAATGATGTATGTATAATGATATTGTAGAGTTGCTAAAATCCTAGCTATACTGTCTAGAATATCTAATGAGTGGTCGCCAGTAAATTAGAAGCTTTAGCAAGAATATAGACTTTTAAATATTTATTAAAGAGCATTAGGATCTAATGATCAGAGAGAAAGGTAAAAATCTAAATATTTCTAAGAGACCCCATCATCCTACCTGCCATGGCGAGGTCAGGAACAAAAAGGACCCAACGCTTCTTTCTTCCTCCCAGAAGCCTCCTGTGAAACTGGGAACATCCCATCCACACGCACACACAGCTCCAAGCTAATTGGCTGGTAGCTTTGATAGATAGCAAACATCACTTCCTGATACCAAGGAACTAACCACATGGCTTGTCCTCAGATGCCTTCTCCTCATGGCAGAGCTTTCCTACAGTAACTCTCCGGCAGGTGGCGTCACTCCAATCGTAACAATATCTATAATGAATTGGAATGATTGGAATGATGCCACCTACTGGAGACTTACCATAGGAAAGCTCCACCATGAGGAGAATGCCTCAGAGGGCAAGACCATGTGGCTTTTCCTTGGCGTCAGGAAGTGACATTTGCTCATGGGTGCTGTCTATCAAGGCTTCCAGCCAATCAACTTGAGGAGCCTCCTATTTTCCGGGAGGAGACAGAAAGGAGGAAGGAGGGCCTGCGCAGAGAGCTCTGTGTCTTTTGGGTTCCTGACTTGGTGGTGACAGCAGGAAAAGACAGAGAGGAGCTGAGGAAAGATAGGATTGCGAGGTTGTAAGCATTTTGTTCTCAATCTTTCTCTTTCTATATTTTAATAAACCCTTAAAAGTCTAAACTCATTTTATGAGTGATTTTAGTCAGTTTTCCCCAAAACTGGGGGAACAGATTAGAACCCACATTTAGAATTTTAAATTACACAGAATATAGGCATACAGTACCTATACTCAGGAAGCTTACAGTCTAATGGGAGATTCTCATATACACACACTTATTCACGACTATAAGCTAGAATATAACAGACAATCTTTGTTAGGTCATCAGGCAGGGAGAGATCGCTTATAGGTAGGGAGAACAGATATGACTGTATGAAGGAGCTAGCACCCAATGGGATCTGGAAGGAAGGGGAATTTAATGAGGAGACGTGGATCATGTATCTGTTGCAGGCATGGGATTGGTATGAGTAGAGGTACAGAGGAGAGAGAGGGCAGGACAAGTAGCGGTACAGTTTGAGTACTGCAGTGGTGAAAAGATACTAGGGCTTTTTGTCATGAGATATGAGTTCCAATCCTGCCTCTGATACTTATTAGTTATGACCTTCATCAAATTACCTAATTCCTGGGAGTCTCAGTTTCCTCATCTGAAAAGAATGTGATAATATTAGTGCTACTTATTTCCTAGGAGTATTGTAAACTTTAAAAAATATGACTAACAGAAAATATTTTTATTAGTGTATAAAATATCCATAGAAACAAATGTAAGCAATGAGTCTCTAATGTTAGGTGGTTTGAATAAGATAGGATATAGACAGTGCTTTGCATACCTTAAAGTGCTATATAAATATTGTTGTTGTTGTTATCAAAGTGGTTTGGAAAGAGAGGCATTTTTGGTCTGGAAGACTTTTAAGGTTTTTAGTAATAATAGTTCAACTTTATTATCTCATTTGGTCTTCACAACAAACCCATATGGTAACCAGAACAGATATTATTATCCCCATTTTACAGATAAGAAAACTGAAGCTTAATTTGCAGTCACACAGCCAAGAAGCATCAGGGCTGGTTATCCACACCCAGCTTTCTTTCCCACCAATCCTCCCACTCCACTTAACACTGAAGTAGCACACTATAATTGGTTGTGCGTTGGACTGGGAGTCAGGAAGAACTGGGTTCAAATTCTGTCCCTGACATTTAGTAGCACTTTGACTGTGGGCTAAGTCACTTCCTAGACTATTATTTATTGGCTCCATGACTGGCATTTCTCTGAGTTGTAATTTCCCCATCTATGAAATGGGCATAATACTGGTAGATGCTACTTCACAGCGTTATTATGAAGGCTCAGATGAGATGGGATATATAAGATACTTTGCAAACTTTAATGAACCATGGAGAGGTCATTATTATTACCCTCCCCCATTCTTCCTTCATACTTTGTTGATGCTTATTTGTTATGGTTGTCATCAGCATTTATTGGGCACATTGGTGTGCAAGGCTGTCTTCTGAGGAAACAGTGAAGGATAAGCTACTGCCTCTGCTCCAGAGTTGGGGAGACAGGAGAGACATGTACAAAAGAGGGCAACCGTAGGTCTGAGGCAGTGGCCAAGAAGTGATAGAAACAGTAAGAACTGTAAGTGTTCAGAGGGATGGTCATCACTCAGGACTGAGGCCATCAGGGAAGGCTTCCTAGAGGAGGTGAGGAAGTAAGAGTTAAGCAGAAGAAAGCACAGAGAGAGGACAAAGAAGTTGGTGTGTTGAGGGAACAAAGATTGGGTCTGTTTGTCTGGAGAGGAGGGTCTTGTACGGATAATATTAAAGATAAGGCATAGTAGAAAGGGAGGGGCAAAAGAGAGAAGGCCTTGAATGCCAGACCAGGGATTTTGGACTTTGACTGTTAGACCACAGAGAGCCAATGAGGAGTAGTAAAGTGAAGAGAACACAGGACTTGTGGTCTGGTAACCCGGAAAGCTTGGTGGATAGAGAACCAGGCCTGGAGTCGGAAAGGAAATGACGAACCACTCCAGTATCTGCCAAGAAAACCCCAAATGGGATTGTGAGGCGTTAGGAAAGACTGAACAACAAACCGGGTTTAAGCCTTAGCTGGCTGGTTCTGGCCCAGTATTTTGAATTCCCTAACACTCAGTTTCCTCATCTGTAAAGTGAATATAATGATACTCGTATTGCTACCCACCAAATGAGAGGGGGAAGGTTCAGTGGAAACCGAGAGCGTTGGTCAAGCAGGGGAGTGGTATGCTAAAAGGTGTATGTTGTGGAGATCAATCTGGTGGCAATTACAAGATGTATTACATTTTAGAATCTCAGAATCAATGGGACTTCAACCCATACCTGAATAGGAATCTACTTTATAGTATCTGACATGGGCATCCATTCTCCCTTCAAAGACTTGCAGTGATGGGGAATTCACTATGTCCCAGGGCTTCCCATTCCTTTTGTTATCGTAATTTCCTTTAAAAAATTATGAACTTGGGGCAGCTAGGTGGCGTAGTGGATAGAGCACTGGCCCTGAAGTCAGGAGTACCTGAGTTCAAATCCGGCCTCAGACACTTAACACTTACTAGCTGTGTGACCCTGGGCAAGTCATTTAACCCCAATTGCCTCACTAAAAAAAAAAAATTAAAAAAAAATTATGAACTTGACAGGCATGACATTTCCTTATACAAAACAGAATAAAAAATAATTTATATGTAACTATAAATCTCTTATGTACTGCTTGGGTTTTTTTTAAAAAGTATATATTTAATACCAATTTAATTTAAACTTACCAATTTAATGCTAAATTTAATACCAATACTACTCTATTTTGTCTATGTCCCCTTCTGAAATTCCTTGTGCTTACTTCTGTGTGTTTTAAAAAATGTTTCATTGGACCTTCTTTTTTTTTCTTCTTTTCTCTGCCTCCCAAACACTCTTCCCCCCTCCCCTAATAAAAGGCTTCAGGGCAGCTAGGTAGTGCAGTGGATAGAGCACTGGTCCCGGAGTCAGAAGGACCTGAATTAAAATCTCACCTCAGACACTAACCAGCTGCGTGACCCTGGGCAAGTCACTTAACCCCAATTGCCTTAAACATCTGGGGCCATCTCCAGTCATCCTGATGTATATCTTGCCACTGGACCCAGATGGCTCTGGAAGAAAAAGTGAGGCTGGTGACTTTGCACAGCCTTGCCTCACTTAAATCCAATTCACTGTAAGTCATGACATTACCCCAATGTCATGGTCCTCTTTGGGAATGAAGGACAGACAACAACAACAAAGCCTTCTCCTACAGGCTATTCTATTTTAAGATACCTCTAAAAGTTAGAAACTTTTTCCTTCATTCTCTCTTAAAATAGCCTTTCTGTGTAGTATCTACCCCATTGCTTCTAACTCTGGATGCCAAATTGAATTAAATCTAATGTCTCTTCCCTAGGGCAGTCCTTTAAATACTTGAATACAGAATCATGGACTGTTAGAGCTTGAAGGGGCCTTTAAGATGATCCAGTTCAACCCTTTAATTTGACTATTGATGAAAAAGGCAAATGATTGGCTTACTTTCACATGTCTAGTAAGTGGTAGGGCCAGGATTTTACCCCACACCTTCTGACTCCCAAGTCCCGTATTTTTTCTTTTTTTGTTCTTGTTTTTGTTTTTGTGGGGCAATGAGGGTTAAGTGACTTGCCCAGGGTCACACAGCTAGTAAGTGTCAAGTGTCTGAGGCCAGATTTGAACTCAGATCCTCCTGAATCCAGGACCAGTGCTTTATCCACTGCACCACCTAGCTGCCCCCTGGTATTCTTTCTACTCTGGTGGCAGAGTGAGATTGGATAGAGGTGGGGCAGAGATGGATTAAGAGTTTACTCAATCTTCACACAAAAATGGCTTTGGATGTGCTATAGAATTAATTGATTCAGCATTTAATGAGCAATTAGCTCTGCCAGTTGCTGAGGGAAGCACAAAGAAAAAAACATGGGCCTTGTTCTCATGGAGTTTAGCTTACGACATAGTAAGAAAGAAAAGACAGTCCCGAATATCATCGGGGAGTGTTTTATGGGACCTAAGAGAACAGACAAAGCCTTATTGGGGTTAGAGGATGGAGACATTATTTATAGCCACTGGGTTAGTGGGATCAGGAATGTTTGCTGGAGGAGGGATCACCTGAGCTGAGCCTTGATGGATGGGTTTGAAATCCAGCAGGCAGAGATGTGGGGGAGTAAGGCTATTTTAGGGTGAGTCAAAGGTCATGAGTAGAACTCACTGGGGTGGGGGAGAAGGGAGGGGGGATGGACAGGGGGCAATGCTGTTTGGTGAGTATAGAATGAAGGGAAATAATGGGTGATAAGAAATGTTGAGTCCTAATGTTAGGCCTTGAACACCAGTTTAGACAATCTGGACTTTATCATTCAGGCAGTCAAGTGCCTGAATAGACAGTTATGTAATTAGCCTGGGGGTTTAGGAAGATTCTTCTGGCAGTGTGTGCAGAAGGCACCGAGGGGTATGGAAACTAGTTTTATTTATTTTTATTTTTTTTTAGTGAGGCAATTGGGGTTAAGTGACTTGCCCAGGGTCACACAACTAGTAAGTGTTAAGTGTCTGAGGCCGGATTTGAACTCAGGTACTCCTGACTCCAGGGCCAGTGCTCTATCCACTGCGCCATCTAGCTGCCCCTAGTTTTATTTTTTTGGTAGCTGACTGGTGCCTTGTCTTGTGTTCTTACAAGGCTGCTGGTCAAGGAGCGGGGTTTGGCTTGTGGCCACTGGAACAGGGAAAGGCTGGTCTGTGGAGCAGCCATTTCCTGTATTTTTGTTTCTTCTGAAGCCTGGCCAGAATGTATGGGGGTTTGGAATGTTTGCAGGCTTCAGACTGAATAAGGGCCAGAATCAAGGTGTGTGGACACGGGAGAAGTTGTGTGCAGAGGAGAGTTAGGTGGACTCTCTTTGGAAGCACTGGCCGTAAGCCCAGACTTCAGCTAGTTCAGTTCAGTGAAAGTAGCTTTCAACCAGGCAGCTTCCCTGCTCTGGGCCTCAGTTTTAAACATCTTGCTCTATGCCCTAACTTTCTATATTCTAAGGCCCCTTCGAATTCTAACATTGTATTCTAAGCTCCCTCCCCACTCTGACATTTGGTATTCTAAGGTTCTTTCCAGCTCTGAAATACTGTGTTCTAAGGGCCCTCCCACCTCTGACATTCTCTGTTCTAAGGTTCCTCCCCCCTCTGACATTCTATGTTCTAAGTTCTCTTCAAGCTCTAACACTGTTACAAGGCCCCTCCCAGCTCTGACTTTTTTTTTAATTTATTATTTTTTTGCAGAGCAATGAGGTTTAAGTGATTTGCCCAGGATCACATAGCTAGTAAGTATCAAGTGCCTGAATTTGGATTTGAACTCAGGTACTCCTGAATCCAGGGCCAGTGCTTTATCCACAGCTCTGACATTCTCTGTTCTAAGGTCCTTCCCACCTCTGACATTCTATGTTCTAAATTCTCTTCAAGCTCTAACACTCTGTTACAAGGCCCCTCCCAGCTGTGACATTCTGTGTTCTTTTTTTGGTTTTGGTGTTGGTTTTGGTTTTTTAGTTGGGCAATGAGAGTTAAGTGACTTGCCCAGGGTCACACACCTAGTAAGTCTCAAGTGTCTGAGGCCAGATTTGAACTCAGGTCCTACTGACTCCAGGGCCGGTGCTCTATCCATTATCCATTGCACCACCTAGCTGCCCCCTGACATTCTGTGTTCTAAGGGCCCTCCCAGCTCTGGTTTCCCAGCCCTAAGGCACTAATCTGATCAGGGTACCCCGGAGCCACATTTCCTTCCTGCCTGGAGCCCAATACTTTTGGAAGGATTTGTCTTCCTTTTCTTTTTCCATTCTTTCTTTCTTTCTTTCTTTCTTTCTTTCTTTCTTTCTTTCTTTCTTTCTTTCTTTCTTTCTTTCTTTCTTTCTTTTTCTTTCTTTCTTTCTTTCTTTTTCTTTCTTTCTTTCTTTCTTTGGCAGGGCAGTGAGTGTTAAGTGACTTGCCCAGGGTCACACAGCTAGTAAGTGTCAAGTGTCTGAGGTCGGATTTGAACTCAGATCCTCCTGAATCCAGGGCCGGTGCTTTATCCACTGCGCCACCTAGCTGCCCCTTTCCTTTTCTTTAAGCTTGTATCCTCTTAAGGAAGTATTCTTGCCTAGAAACCGCCTGCAGCAGCATCATGCAGCTCCCTGGAAGGCCCAGAGAAAGTGTCTGGCTTCTATGCAGACAGCATGGTGTAGTAAAAAACCCTTTGAACTTGGACCCAGAAGAGAGCCAGGTTCAAGTCCTTCTGCTGCTGATACCAGCTGTGTGAGTGTGGGCAAGTCACCTGAGGGGGACCACACGATGACAGAGCAAACACTGAATCCTTCAGACGAGTCGGGGGCGGGGCTTGGGACCCCATCTGCCTTTTGAGAAGGTGGCAATGGGGTGGGAGGAGGAAGGCTTCATATGTGCCCCTTGTGCAAGGGATTGCTGCAAGCAGTGTCCTGAAGAGGCCATAATGACGCAGGGGGAGGGAACACTGGCCTTGGAATCAGGAAATAGAGTTTTGCCACTTACTAGCTGGGTGATTTGGGACAAGTCCCTTCCCCCTCTTTGAACCAAAATGGAGAAAATAACACTGGCACAACCTTCAAGGACTTCCTCAGGAAAATGGACTTTTGTAAACCACCAAGTGCCCTAGAGATGGGAGTCATCGTCACTGGCTCCCTTTGCCCACAGAAGAAAGCTCTGCTTGGCATTCAAGGCCTATTACAGATGACTATTGAACTACAAACTATTGCTCTGCTATCTCATCTCCTGTCTCCTTTTCATGTGTTCCGTGATCCAGTTTAACAGATTTACTCGTTGCTTCTGAATTACCCCCATATTTTTGATCAAGGTGTTCCCTGTGTTTGAACTGCCCTACTTCCTCCTTTTTTGCATAATGCCATCCTGCTCACACTCTGATGTTGTTATTATTGTTATTCAATTGTTTCAGTTTTGTCTGACTCTTGGTGTCCCTATCTGGGGTTTTCTTGGCAAAGATACTGGAGTGATCTGCCAATTCCCTTCTCTAGCTCAATTTACAGATGAGGAAACTGAGGCAAACAGAGTTGACTTAGCCGGGGTCACATGGCTAGTAAGCGTCTGAGGTCGGATTTGAACTCAGATCTTCCCGACTCCAAGCCTGGCACTTTTTCCACTGTGCCACTTAGAAAGACTTTTTTTTTCCCTTTGTTTTTGTAGGGCAATGAGGGTTAAGTGACTTGCCCAGGGTCACACAGCTAGTTAAGTGTCAAGTGTCTGAGGCTGGATTTGAACTCAGGTCCTCCTGAATCCAAGGCCAGTGCTTTATCTACTGCCCAACCTAGCTGCCCCATGAAAGACTTTTTTATTATTATTATTTTTTTTTTTTTTTTTGGTGAGGCAATTGGGGTTAAGTGACTTGCCCAGGGTCATACAGCTAGTAAGTGTTAAGTGTCTGAGGCCGGATTTGAACTCAGGTACTCCTGAATCCAGGGCCGGTGCTTTATCCATTGTACCACCTAGCTGCCCCCCCATGAAAGACTTTTGACCACTTCTGCCTCATATAACAAGTTGATTGTCCTTCTCTCATGTCCTTATGAAATACTGCCCATTTTATAGTTTGTGTCATGTCCTATCCCTTTTCGAGAATGTGAGACCTTCTTGAAGTCATTGACTGTTTTATAGGAGTTCAAATCTTGTCTCAGATACTTAATAGCAGAATGCCTTTGGGCAAGCAGGCTAAGCTCTCTGCTAGGGTGCTGGCCTCAGTGGTCTCCAAGCTCCCTTCCAGCTAATCTGTGAGCAAGTTTAGGGCTATGTAGACAACATAGCTGTTTGCTGAATTTTCCAGCCACATTCTTCCTGTTTCTGGCAGGGAAAATTCCTGTCTTTTTGGCAGCCACCCAAGTTTGACCAGTTCATCCTGTAAGAGACTGGAATGAATTTTGGGGGGTGGGTGTTCAGAGGATGGGGGGGCATATGTTGGACTCCCGGTCACACAGTTGATCCTTTCCATAACTTGCTTGAATGGAGTTGTTTGTATGTTATCTCTCCCAGGTCTTCTCTTACTTAGAGCGTGAGAAAGCAGAGATGGGGTTTTTGCCTTTCTTTGTGTCGCACAGTAGGCTCTTAATAACACATAGCTGTGTGACCGTGGGAAAAGCTCACTCAGACTGTTTGCCCAGTGGCATCCTCTGCCTCCCAGGGTACTTTGTGCTTTGCAAATCTACAAACACTATACAAATGGGAACTGATACTTAGCATTTCATAAGAAGAGTCCATGGTGCCACCGTATCTTTCCATTAAGGGCAGATTTAACCAGTGGCTCTCTATGAACAAGGGACATTTCCCTCCACTGGAGGGAATATTTTTGGGACAAGAAAACTGTCCCAGACAGAAAATGACGTTTCTGTAGTTTTCAATGCCTTTGTAAGTGGTGCCCTCTAGTGGCGTGCTGTGGAAGCAAAGCTTTTTAATTCTGCAAACTACCAGCCTGTTAAGCCGGAAAGGGACTAAGGGCGGATCACAGCATGCTACCTCTTAGTAGAGATTTTTAAACGGTTGCTTATTGATTGATTGGTTGCTTAACTTAGAGAAACTCAGTCTTTCAGGACCAAAAAGCCTCACAACTTTCCAGGGATCCTTGCAGGGATGTGCTAGAGCCAGCTCATACAGAGCCAATTGTTAAATTTTTCAGTGGGAGCATTTACACCTTGGAGATTTACCAAATGCTCCAAAACAGGACAATTGGTTTATTGCTTTGTTGAACATCTGGACTTAAGAGGATGATGGAAAAGTTGTTAATAGTGGAAATTAAACTTAAAAGTGTGTCATGTGCATATTTTTTCACCCCCAGAGAGCCAGTTGTTAAATATTTACTAGCACACTGATGTTTCCATCCTTGTGGAAGCTCCCTTCACAAAGGCAAATCGCAGTTCTTCCAGGATTTAGTAAATAGTCTATGAGTTACTGTGGCTTTCTCTCTAATATATTTATCCTCACTTTACTTTCTAATTTTGAGTATCTCTGAGCCTGTGACAAAACACAGAAGGTAAGCCTCTCTCCATTTGAAAAACATCCACCTTCATGGGGTCTACCAGGGCTAGTGCTCCACTGACATAGCCTTCAACAAGCTCACTGTCGCCTCCATGCCATGATAAGACTTTAGAGATATCAGGCTTTGCAGGCACTGGAGAATAAGAGAGATTAGGCTTAATTGCTAAATGATGTGGCATAGAGGATGAAATGAAGGAGCTAGGGGTCTTTAGAAGCCTGGAGAAGAGATTACTGGGGATATGAGGCGTTATTAAGTTATCTGAAGGCCTCTCCTGGGGAAGAGGAACTGGAGTTGGTTTCCATAGCCCCAGGGGCTAGGACTAGTGAGAGGGGAAGTCACAGGGAAAATAATTCTGGCTCAATATAAGAAAGAACTTGCTACCAACTTAAACTATCCAACAAAGGAATGGGCCCTCTTTGATAAATAGTGAGCTCCCCATGACTGGAAGTATTCAAGCAGAAACTGAAGGATCTCCTCAGAGGCATGTTGTGGAGGGAGAGGGGAAATTCCTTCATTGGGGAGAAGGTTGGATTAGATGAGTTATGTTTCATAGCCCACATCCGCTTAAGCTGATGGAAAGAACCTTTTCCAAAATCCTGGTTTTTGCCTACATTTATAATGAAAGGAAATCCTAAATTTCAATTAGAAGTTAGTGAAAATAAAGATAAATTCCCGCCCCCCCAGCCAAGTGCAAGGACCCCAAGAAATCTTTCCATGAACTCCCTGCAGAGGTATGAACCTCAGGTTAACAACCCTTGCATTAGATGCCCTCTGAGGAAGCAGCCAATCAGAGAGAGAGAGGCCAAAGGGGTGGAGGGTATTTCCAGTGTGTGAGGTCTAAGGGTGTGTAAGCTTCTAGGGTGAACAGGTTTTGATGGTATAGTAGAGAAAGTCCAGAAAGTCAGGAGCCTGGAGAGGAAGAGAGACAGACCTAGATCCATTAGGAGTTAATGAACCTGTTTTCTGGTGTGATGCTGATATTAACTTCATGTGGGATCTTTGGCATCTGGGATTGAGACTGTGAACAAGTCAGGGCTAAGCTGAAGATCAGGTCAGGACCTAGGATCAAGGTCAGGGTCTGTAGTCGAGGTCATGCTCAGTCTGGCCAGCATCTGGATTCTTTCTGCCTGGGATCATAGTCAGTATACAGCTGGCTTAGGGCACAGTTTGAGACCAAAGTCCCAGAGCTCTGTGTGAGGCTGAATTTGGAACTGAAACTGAGGCTGAATACAGGGCTCATTCAGTCTAAGAATAGTGTTAAAGGTCATTCATTTCCAGAGAATACTAGAGAAAGGCAAAGTGGCCCCATTTTACAGATGAGAAAACTAAAGGCCAGAGGCATTAAGTGACTTTCCTAACCCAGTAAAGATGGAAATAAGTTCTTTTGCCTTGCCCCTGTTTTTAAAATTTTTTATTTTAATTTAAAAAAAAAATTTTTTTTTAGTGGGGCAATTGGGGTTAAGTGACTTGCCCAGGGTCACACAGCTAGTAAGTGTTAAGTGTCTGAGGCTGGATTTGAACTCAGGTACTCCTGACTCCAAGGTTGGTGCTTTATCCACTGTACCACCCAACTGCCCCTTTTTAATTTTTTTTTTAGTGAGGTATTTTAATTTTTTTAATTAATTATTATTATTTTTTTTTGCAGGGCAACAGGGATTAAGCGATTTGCCCAGGGTCACACAGCTAGTAAGTGTCAAGTGTCTGAGGCCAGATTTGAATTCAGGTCCTCCTGAATCCAGGGCCAGTAAGCACTGTGCCACCTAGCTGCCCCCCCCCCTTGCCCCTGTTTTTAAGGACTTCTAATTCCAGCCCCAGAAAACAAATCCATAACTCCAGTCACCAAATGCAGACAACACAGACCTCAGACTCTCATTAACATGCGTAGAGCAGAAGATAAAGCAGAGGGGCCTGGTGTCTCCTTGGTTCCCATCTGCATAATTTGATTGTTTCTTTTCTGCCAAAAGCTAAGTGACTCTTGGCTTCCCCCTCCACAGCTGCTGCTGATGTCATGTAGTGGGAGCCAGGGGCTGGGCAGGGAGGAAGGCAAGGAGTCTGGTGGACCCAAAGCAAATATATGACATCATCCTCAGCGTTCCTCACATCCTGTAGGCTCCTGGAGCCAGAGCTGGAAAGGACCTCAGAAGGTGTCTCATTCAACCCCTTTGTTTTACAGAGTAACTGGGACCCAGGGAGATTGGGTGCCTGTGCCAAGTCACACAGGTGGTGGTTATTGGAGGTAGAATTTGAACCCAGGCAGTCTGACTCCAGCGATATTAGACTTTCTTCCTCTCCAGGCTGCGCTTCTGACCCTCCCAAATCAGTATTCTCCCTCCCTCCACCTCCCTACTTTTCAGCTTCTTTTTATGTGTCTTCTTCCCCATTAGAAAGTAAGGGGTGGGGCAGACTGCCCTCTCTGCTTGTATTAGCATTCCCAGCCCTTAGCACCGGGCCTGGAACAGGGGAAGCCTTAATAAATGCCCGATGACTTGTCTTGACTTGACTAGACTTGTCCTGGTTAGACTCAGAGACCAGAGGCAAGAACTAGAAACAATGGGGAGGAAGTTGGCAAAGTGACATTTAGGCTCCATAGATACAGTTGCTAATGACTACAGCTTGGAATAGGCATCATGGTGCCTGTGGTCCTCTGCTTGACATTTTAAAAGCCTTTCACAACCTGACCCTAACCTAACCTTTCCAGCCTCATTCCACATTCCTCCCCTTCACATAGTGTAAGGATCTGCCAAACTGACCTTTTGGCCATTCCTCACACACAGGATGCTCCATCTTTCCTCCCTATGACATTGCACTGCTTGGTATATGCAGTATTCTGCACCCATAATCCCTCTACATCTTTCCACTCTTTTCATTAAGATAATCAACTTTGCTCAATCTTTGGGCTTTTTGTTGTTGTTTGGTTGTTTCAGTCATGTCTGATTCTTAGTGACCCTGTTTGGGGTTTTCTTAGCAAAGAGACTGGAGTGGTTCATCACTTCTCTAACTCATTTTACAGATGTGGAAACTGAGGCAAACACGGTTAAGTGACTTGCCCAGGGTCACACAGCTAATAGGTGTCTGAGACCAGATTTGAACTCATTTTCCTGACTCTACTGAGCCAACTGGATGCACACCTTCAGCTATTCAGCTTAATCAAAAGAGCATTTAGGTTGGAGTTGGGAGTTGGGAGTTGTAGGTTCTACTCCTGGCTCTGCATGAACTTAAAATATTGGGGCTCAGTTTCCTCATTGGTAAGAAGACTGGAATGGTCTCTAAGAAACCTCCAGCTCTGATATTCTGTGTCCTAGAGTCTGAGTTGGCTCCCAGCTCTGATGTTCTGTGTCCTCCAATCTAATCTTTTCCTTCTTTGATTGTCTGTGTCCTATGTAGTCTAGGATGCCTTGCAGCTCTGACATTTCTGTGTCCTGTTGTCTTAAGATACTTTCTGTCTCTGATGTTTTGTGTTCTATAATCCAATATGCCTTCTAGATCAGATATTCTCTGCTCTCTGATCATACAGCATTTTTAGGATGTTCTGCGTAGGGCCTTAAAGATATCAAATGAAGTTGACTAATTGCTCTGTTCCTCCCCGGACTCCATTACCTTCCCCCTACCTCCCAGATGATTGGGAGACTGGCAGAAGTTGGGAGCCTTCAGGGAGCTCATTATCCCCAACTCCAACCTGCCCCGCTCATTCTCCACTCCCCTGATGACTTGGGTGTGTTTGTTGCCACCCTACATTTTCCAACCTGGTTGCCCTCCTTAGGGAAAACCTCTTGAAATCCTTTATTATCTAGAGAGGGGGGATGTAGGTTCCAAAGCACCCATATACCTTGTCAGTTTGGGTCCCTACCACCATTTACTCTGGCAGATAGAGCTGTGAGGTTGGTGTGATTAATGGAAAGGCTGTGCATTGAACTCAGGCTGTTACCAAATCCCACACATCCCCAAAGACTAATTCTTCCAGGAAGCCTGCCCTGACAACTCTGGCCCATCAATCCCCTCTTTCTCTGAGCCCTTACTGCCCTTAGTGTCTCTACTATGTCTAGCAAATTACCAGGCCCTGGTTTGTATGTAGCTTTGTAGATAACTACAGTCATACAGAGCTAGAAGAGATCTTAGAACATGAATGTTAGATCTGGGAGGGACCTTAAAACAAACACTGTTAGAACGTAGACTCTTAGCTAGGGGTAGATCGTATAACACAAAAGGTAGAACCAGGAGGGACTTGAAGCAGAATATTAGGTCTTAGAACATATTGTTAGAGCAGGAAGGAAAGCAATTTTAAGGTAATCAAATTCCTTCACTTATAGGTGAAGAAACTGAAGCCCCGATAAAGGAAATGACTTGTCTCTAATGATTCTTTCCCCACATAGACTATAAGCTGATTGAGGAATAAGAGGTATCTTAGTATAGATAGTCCTGGGGGTCCTAACCTTTTTGATATCACGGCTCTTTGGCAATCTGGTGAAGCCTGTGGCCCCCTTCTCAAGAAAATAACATCGAATTACAAAGAAAACCAATTATAGTGAAATATAGTTATCCGATGTTTTTATTTGGTTTGATTTTTATTATTTTTTTCTGTTTAAAACATTTTTTTTCAGATGTTTTTAAAAACAAATGCCTGGACCCTAGATTGGGAAACACTGCTGTGTATACATGGTCTTCACAATTTCCTGTGGCCAAAAAATTCAGCCCCATGTGGGCTACCTTGGGGTGAGCCTCTCTAAACTTAGCCAGGCTGGTCTTCAGACAAGAGACGACCAGTTTATCACTGGATTTGTATTTGAAACCTTTCCAGCTTGGTAGAATCTCTGAGTGTTCCCCTGGTGTGGCATCAGGGAGCCCAGGGGTATAGATAACCTCAGCGTAAGCATGAAAGCTATTCAAAATGCAAGAACTTGCTGATTGTATAACAGTTTGAGATGCTAGTCAGCCACTGTCTTTCTATTCTTTCTTCCCTTCCCACCTTCCAACTAGAGATTGAGAGTTGGCTACACTCTTTGAGTTCAGTCTTTCAATAAAACACTCCTTCTCCCTCCATTTCCCCCCTCTATCTCTCTCTATCCTTCTCACCCTCCTCTCTCTCTCTCTCTCTCTCTCTCTCTCTCTCTCTCTCTCTCTCTCCCCTTTCCCTCCTTTCTTTGTCTCTCCCTCTTTTCTCCCTCCCTTTATACCTTCCTCTTTCCTTCCCTCTCATCTTTCTCTCTTCCTCTATTTTGCTTCCCTCTTCCTTCCCCCTCACTCTCTATCTTCTTCCTCTTATTTCCTCTCTCTCTGCTCCTTTTTTCCTTCCTTTTCTCCCTCCCTCCCTCTGTTCATCTTTTTTGCTCCTTCCTTCCTTCTCTTTTTTCTCTTCCCCTTAGTCCCTTCATTCTCTCCCTCTCTTGCTATTCTTCTTCCTCCTCCTTCTTCCCTTTATTCCTTCCTCTTCCACTCCCCCCCTCTCCCTCTCTTGCTTTGGGCTTAGTTCCCCACACTATTCATCTATTTACTATTTCCTCTTCTCTGGGGATGCCCTGAAAGGATGTTGTTTGGGAAGTGGTTTCCGCTCAGAAGTGACCTGCCCACTGTTCTTTCTGTCAGTACAGACACACACACACACACACACACACACACACACACACATGCCTGCCCCTCCCTGGGGGGTAGGGCAAAGCTCACATCTCTAGGTGACAGCCCTCACTGACACTTTCCTTAGTGTTGAGGTTGTCTCTGAGGGTTTAATCAAACACAGAACACAGTAACAACCTACCACTTGGAACACCATGGAGGAAATTAAGGCTCAGGGTTTTGAAGCATCTTGCCCAATGTCACACAGCAGGTTTGTGGCAGACCTTTGTGGCAAGTCTCGGAACTTTTATCTACCCCCTCCCCCTCTCCCTCTCCCTCTCCCATCCCCTCATAGATCCCTCCTACTTTTCTGGAGTCTCCTCATGCTCTTTAAATCACCTGAATATCATAGTGGTAGGAGAAGAAAGAGATGCAGCCTGCTAGATCAAAAGAAAAGAATTAAGGATAGTCTGGGACCCTGTGCAATCAAAGTCTCCCTTTTATCTCCATTGGGTACACATGGGTAGGAAAGAGGGTTCCTAAGCTTTCCCAGGTGTGATAGCCCAAGCCTTGGACTAGGGGCCAGGGAGGTCAGGAGTCTTAGCTCCACCACCAGCTTGCTGTAGGAGCACAACAAGAGATGATCTTTAAATATTTCCATGTGGTTGTGATTCTGTGGCTCTATGATCTCTTTAGGAGCAGGTCTAGACCATGGAAGCTGCTTACAATGGGTTGTTGTTGTCATTGTTTGTCCTTCATTCCCGAAGAGGACCATGATACTGGGGTGATGTCATGACTTGCAGTGAATTGGATTTAAGTGAGGCAAGGTTATGCAGTCACCAGCCTCACTCTCTCCTCCAGAGCCATCTGGGGCTAGTGGCAAGATATACATTAGGACGACTGGAGATGGCCCTGGATGTTTAAGGCAATTGGGGTTAAGTGACTTGCCCAGGGTCACCTGCTAGTGTCTGAGTTCAGGTTTGAGCTCAGGTCTTCCCAACATCAGGGAAGATGATGCTCTATCCACTGCCCCACCCAGCTGCCCCTAGCATTATAGAATAAGAGACCAAAAGGCCTGAGACTCAGGAGACTTGGGATCAAGAGCTGGATTTTCTACTTCCTGGAAAAGTTTCCACTTAGGACTTTAGTATCCTCCTCTGTAGACTAGTGTTAATACATCATATAGTATTTACCTTACAGGAGGAGGATTTGTAAAGCTTAAAGGTGTGAGAAAATAATTTTTTAGTTTTTTGGGGTTTTGGGGTTTTTTTGAAAATAATTTTTATAAATGGGTTTTGGGGGGACCCAGAGACACCCCCCCACACAGGAATTCTGGCTGGTTTCTGAGAGCCAGCCCAGAGTCAGTAGAAATGCAAAAGACATGTAGACTGACCTTCCTGACTACCTAAAAGAAGTTAATTTGCCTTTGTAACCCCCAAGTCATATCAATCAATGAACTTGAATGTTACTGGCCAATTAGCTTGGATCAATGTGCAGTGACCTGCCTCTACCTGAGAGAGGATAAAAATCCTTGGGGAGAGGAGGGTCACTCTCTTTTCTTCCTGCTGTGCCTCTCCTGGATACTGACTTTCCTAACCCTGGAACTGGCTCTGCCCATCCCCTCTTCCTGGGATTCTATGCTGGGTTTATATGTGGTCAAATTTATAATAAATGCTTAATGCCAAAGACTGGTGCAATAGCCTCTAATTTATAAGTAGTGATATATTAGAAACCCCAGCTAAGTTCCCCAATAACTTAGAACCGAGACAGGCATTCCCCCAAATATTTCAGATGACACAAAGAGCTATAGAAATGGATATCATTCTTATTTTCATCATCATTATTCCCATGATCAGCCCTACGTTCTTAACAGCTCAGGGTGCAGTCAATGACAGGACAGAGCCTCAGGTAGGGTGATGGCTTTACCCTATATACCTTTACCCTAAAAATTTTCCCACAAAAACTATTAATGGAGCTACTGATCTGAACCTGCTAGAGACAGCATGGTGGGGAAACACATGGATTTGGAGGAATCTGGGGGCACAATTCTAGTTCTGTGCCTAGATATTCCATTGGATTGAATTCAACAGATATTCCTTAAGTGCTTACTGTAGGCAAGGCAATGTGCCAAAGGCTGAGGGAACAAAAATCAAAATGAAATAGTCCCTGCCCTCAAGGACCTTACAATCTACTCAGGAGCTACAGTACAAACAAGTATTTTGTTGTTGTTCGGTCTGTTCAGTTGTGTTGAACTCTTTTTGATCCCGTTTGGGGTTTTCTTGGCAAAGATACTGGACTAGATTGCCATTTCCTTCTCCAGTTCATTTTACAGATGAGGAAACCGAGGCAAAAAGAGTTAAATGACTTGTCCAAGGTCAGATTTGGGCCAGATTTGAATCCAGGAAGATGAGTCTTCCTGACTCTGGGCTTAGGGAACTATCCATTGTACTACCCAGCTGTCCCCACAAAAAAATAAACCAAAACCGAAGTAAACCAAATAAATAAACCAAAACCAAAATAAACCAAAGTAAACCAAGAAGGGAGAAGGCATTAACAACTAAGAAAATCAACAGAGGCTTCCTAGATGGAGTACTGTCTGAACTCAAGAATTCTGAAAGGTGGTGATGAGGAGGGGGTACATTCTGGGAACTGAAAATGGAATGTCAAGGGCAGGAAACAGTAGGAACATAGAGTTTTGCTGAAGAGTCAAGCGTGGATAAGGTTCTAGAGAGCCTTATATACCAAGCTTACATACTAGACTGAGGAATCTGTATTTTAACAGTAAGAAGTTTTTGAGCAGGGGGAATAGCATGGTTAGAACTATGTCTTGGGAACATGATTTTTGCTCCTGAGTGGAGGATAGATTAGGTACAGGAGACAGAGACAAATTAGAAAGATCAGTGGTCTAGATCAGAAGCATGAAGATGTGAAATATGGTGGTGGGCACAGAGGCAGAACTGACCCTGGGCCTGTTCCTGAACTTCAAAAACCATGTCCCCCCACTGGGTGTCCATCCCACCGCTTTTTCAGCTGCACTTTGTGCTTTGTCTTATCCCCATTAGAATATAAGGTCCTTGAAAGGGCAGTGATAGCAAATATTTTTTTCCTCCCTCCCTAACTCCTTCCTTCCTTCTTTCATTTCTTCTTTCCTCCCTCTTCCCTCCCTCCTTCCTTCCATCCTTCCTCCCTTCCTTCTTTCCTCCCTCCCTCCCTCCCTTCCTTCTTCCCCTACTGATACTCATCTAATCACTTACCAAACAGGGTCAGTTCTGCCTCTGTGCCCACCACCATATTTCACATCTTCATGCTTCTGATCTAGACCACTGATCTTTCTAATTTGTCTCTGTCTCCTGTACCTAGGGGCTGGATTTGAATTCAGGTCCTCCTGACTCCAGGGCCAGTGCTCTATCCACTGCACCACCTAGCTACCCCTGGATGTTTGTCTTCTTAATAGAAATGAGGGGATGTGAAGTTGGGGAGTGTTTGGATGGAAGATAATGAGTTCTCTTTTGGACACATTGAAGTCAAGATGCCTGTAGTACTTCCAGAAGGTGTATAGCTGGAAGTCGACAAGGTATGGGTAAAGTTCAGGAGAGAAATTAACACTGGGCATATAGATGTAGGAATCATCTGCACATAAATGACACTTGAACCCATGGGGGCAGATGAGATCACAAGGGAAGAGAGTAGAGAGAGAGGAGAAGACCTAGGTTGGGGGACACCCATGTGCCAAGGGCGCTTGAGATAGACTATCAACTTTCTGCTAATCCCCCAATGGTTGGTGCTCTTTGTATAGCTGCCCAAATTACCTTGTATTATGGACTCCAAAATGAAGCCAGACACAACAGCATTGCAGGTCCTTGAAGACAGCTATGATTTCTGTTCTTCTCCAACCTAAACCCCTTCAGTTCCTTTAGTGGATGCTTACATGACTTGTGTGGGCTTGGGGACTCTGACCATTCTTGGACACCTGCCTTCAGATATGTTCCAGCTTGTCAATTATGGCCTTTTTAAAACCCTTGTCTCCTAGAACTGGATATGGTACTCTAGAACTGGTCTGATCAGAGCAGAGGACAAAGGTCACCCCAAGCCAACTTCGTGTTTATTCTTTTTGCTACTGCATCACATTATGATCATCACACAAATTCATATTGAACTTGTGGTCCACTGACACTGACATTCCCACATCTTTTTCACCTGAATGAACTATGTTTCCCTTATTGGGCACAGCTGGTCACCTTGGCATAGTGGAAGAATACAAATAATAGTGGGATGAAATTCCAGCACTGCATCTTTTATGGCCTTAGGTGAGCTGAGGCAGAAGAGTACAATGAAAAGAGCACTGGAATCCAGAGGACTTGAGTTCAAATCTTACCTCTGTGACTTATTACATGTGTGACTTTTGGCAAGTCCCTTAACCTCTCTGGGCCTCGGTTTACTTCAACATGAAAAGATTGGACTAAATCAGAAGTTCTTAACCTGGGATCCATGGAGTCCCAAGGGATCCAATGATGGATTTCCGGGGGTCTTTGAACTTGATTGGGGGAAAAAGGACATCTTTATTTTCATTATCCAATAACATTATCCTTTCCTTTAATGATGATTTTTTTAAAATTACGATTCTGAGAAGGGGTCTATGAGCTTCACCGTACTGACTGCCAAAAGGGTCTATGATACACAAAATTCTAAGGATCTCTAGACAAGGTGATCTTAATGGTCCCTTGAGACTCTAAATGTATGACCCTAAGTCACTGGGCCTAAGATTAGGCATTGAATTTTAAGCTGTAACCTTGAGAGTCCGTGAGTCTGTGAAAACATTCCATTTGATGTTTCCTCTCTTCTCCCCCAATCCCATTTCTCAGCTGTTGTGTGGAGCCTTAAAACACTTGCCTTAATAATAATAGAAGCTACATTTTACATAAATAGCTTTAAATATATAATCTGATTTGGTCCTGCCAGTGACCTTGTGAGAGAGATAGCTTATTCACCATTTAGTTTGAGTAGCATTATTCCTATTTGACAGATGAGGAAACTGAGATCAGCCAGTTTAAATGATTTGCCCAAGATTGCTCTCCTGGTAAGTGGCACAGGGTAGGATTAAAACAGGTTGTTGGACTCCAAGTCGAGAACTCCGTAGTTTACACTGCCTTGTTTTTAACTTAAACAAGTCCCAGCTCCTGCTTGTCTCTGCGGTGGTTATCAGAACAGTTACCTTGGCAATTGACATCAGCATCTTCTTCCCTGTGGGTTACCCTGCCCTCTTGCACTGCAAATAAGAACCAAGAAAGCTTTCCTTAGGGCCCTGGGGAGGCTCTGCATCAGGCCCAGGGAGTCCCTGACTTGTACCGGTAGGGAAAGTTGGAAGGAGGAGCCAGAACAGGTGAGGGAGGGAGGAGGCGGGGTTGGAAGAGGTGTAGGTTAGATGCCTCCTTCCCACAGCCCCATTAACTCCAGGGACACTCATCAAGGCAGCAGGTCTAGTGCAAGGAGCTGAGCAGGGGCCATGGCTGCTGAGGAGGCTGATAAGCCACAGCTGGAAATGCCGCTGGTCCTCGATGAGGACTTGACCAAGCAGATGAGGATACGAGTGGACACTCTGAAGAAGAACAATGAGAAGCGCCAGGATGGGGAGAAGCTGCTGAGGCCAGCGGAATTTGTGTACCGCCTGGATTTTATCCAGCAGCAGAAACTGCAGTTTGAGCGCTGGAACATTATGCTGGACAAGGCTGGCAAGGTGACCATCACGGGCACTTCCCAGCACTGGACGCCCGATCTCACCAACCTCATGACCCGCCAGCTCCTGGACCCAGCGGCCATCTTCTGGAGGAAGGAGGACTCTGATGCCATGGACTGGAATGAGGCAGATGCCCAGGAGTTTGGGGAGAGGCTGTCGGAGCTGGCCAAGATCCGGAAAGTGATGTACTTCCTAATCACCTTTGGCGAGGGCCTCGAGCCTGCCAACCTCAAGTCTTCAGTGATTTTTAATCTGCTCTGATACTGAACCTGGTTGCCTGCTTCAATCCCTGCCCCCATCCTTATGGATCAAGGTGTCTTCCCTACACTTGCCCCTCCATTCTTCTCTCTGGCAGCTTGCCCTTTCTCCCCTCCCTTGCCTTCCAACTGAAAACAATCTAAACACTCCACACATTTTTTCTGCATGAAGGAAGACATCTCCCTTTCCCCTCCCCTAGACTTTCATTCTTCTTTCCTGATGTTTGCCTGTCTCACCTTTGCACCTCCTAATTTTTTTGAACCACCGTGTCTTTCTTTCCATTCCCTTGTCTTATTTTGATCAGGAAAACCATTCCATCCCCAGCTCCTGCGTTCATTTTTCTTCCCATCCATTTCTTTTCTTGCCCAGCTCCCTGCCCCTTTTACATCTAGCTGTTCCTTCCCCTCTTTCCTACTTTCCATCTGTCCCTCAGTCGGTAACCCCCACCCTGTCCTTTGGATCTGATCAGTCCTCTTTTTCCCTCACTCCCACCTCCCTGTCTTTTGCCTGATGTTTTATCTCCCTCCTGCCCTGCCCATCATCATTCTCTCTCTTCCCTTTCACCGCGCTCATCGGGCAGGATGAGTGTATGTCTCACTCCTCCCTCCTTTCTTCTGGTGTCTGCCCTCTTCCTCCACTGTTTCCCTCCAGGTGATATTGTTAGTCACTGACTACCCTGATTCTTTGCCGGGAGTGGGGCTGCTCCGATTGCATAGTTGCTGCGTCTGGTCTGAGCTTGTGAGTGTGCACAGCAGCTTTGGAGAAAACTATTTATTCAGTGTCTTATTCACTTTTCTGCCTCACTTCTTCCCCACCCTGTAACAGGAACCTCAACTGACATTCTTGACTGTGCAAGGTGGGGAAAACCTTCTGCTAGCCTAAGTTGGTGTATTGCACATAGACCGCTTGCAGGATTCATGGATTAGAGATGGGTGCAGCTAAATGTTGTGCCAGCAGGAGGCTAAGTAGATAGGTAGTCAGGGGGAGACATGCTGCCATTCCCCCTTCAGCTGGGGCAAGAGAGGGCTAATCCAAAGAAAGAGGTCTTTAAATCTCTATTTTGGACCTAGAGTTTTTATATCGAACTATCCAATGCATCTGAAGCAGGGTTTTTTTTTTTAGTGAGTACTCTCTCTGGGCTGTCCTATGGGCCCTCACCACACAGTGCATGAGCTGATGTGGGTTGTCCCGGGCCACAAGGCATGGAAGGAAAATACTCACTTGAGACATATCCCTTTCATCTAAAAACTCCCCCTAGAGAAAAGCCAGCTCTCTCAGGCTAGATTGAGGAGCCTAGGGAAAGGGAAGAGCATGGAGTTAAATGCTTAAATGGAGTTAAATCTTAATGTTGGAGCTGAACCCAGGAGTTGAGAATTACAAAGGAAAGCATCCTAGTTCCGTTAGGTTCTTAAAAATAAAAAAGAAAGAAAGAAATGCATATATATTCATATAGATGATATACTATAGTTCTTTATATACTGCAGAATATTGAATCCATATTTACAGATATATATAGATATATATTTTGCAAAGTGAACATTTACAGATAGTTTGTGTTCTTCTACAAGGCATGGGACTGCTCTAGACCCTAGCTTCTTAAACTGTGGGTCATGTAACAGAATATGGGGGGGGGTCATGAAAAATTTGGCCACAGTAAAAGGTTATGTCTACTTATTTTATATACTTGTATACCTGGGGTATATACTTTATATGCATAAAAATTTCTCGGTTGAAAAGGGCTTGTGAGTGGAAAAAGTTAAAGAAGCCCTGTTCTAGACAACCCTTGGAGTTTACTTCCAATGTGCAAGATGTGGTGATTCTCAGTAGATTTCTGGTTCTTCATGTTTCAAGTAAAAAGACTTGCTCACCATTTCCAGCTGATGGAGGAGAGGAGAGGGAAGCTCAAAGATGGGAATGGGGAGGGCTGCAGGGCCCTGCTGTTCAGGAGGCAGGAGTGGCAGCACTAGATACTGGGGCTCTATGCTGGGGCTGCTGGATTCCACCAGAGGAAACTATGGGCTCTTTGGACTTTCCCTGTAAGTGACATTTGTTGTATCATGACCATTTCCAAGGCCATTCTCGACACTGAGAAGGGCTGCTCTGGACCGACCACTCTGGGATGCTCACTGCCCATGTGCACTTGGCTACTTTAAGAAATGTTTTATTGATACCTTCCGTCTTTATATTATAATGCTCCTGCTC
Source organism: Dromiciops gliroides (assembly GCF_019393635.1). Lineage (NCBI taxonomy): Eukaryota > Metazoa > Chordata > Mammalia > Microbiotheria > Microbiotheriidae > Dromiciops > Dromiciops gliroides. The sequence goes on from NC_057863.1 coordinate 549,494,221, forward strand.
CTCCTCCCCCAGATTGAACCCTCCCTTTCAACAAAGAGTAATAGCATCTGCTACAATGACTGTATCTGTATCTCATGATGTAAACAATGTTTTGTCCTTAGTCGTTGCCCTTCCTCTTTTCTGGGATGGGAAAACCATAGTTATTATCTGTTCTCTGGGACTTTGATTGGTTTTTTTGGTTCCTCAGAGTTCAGCTTCCTTTTAGTGATCTCTTCATTACATGTATTGTTTTCTTGGTTCTGATTATTTTACCTCAGTTGTCACAAGTCTTTCCATATTTCTCCAAATTCCTCAGATTCGCTGTAATATTCCATTACATTCCTATATCTGTTCAACTTCTGTCCTGGGACTGGGAGGAGACAGATGGTTTCTGTTTAGCAGGATGTGTGTTACACAACTACAATGGTGCAAATGAAGCAGAGAGTATGATTTAGGGCGGAAAGAATCCTGGAGTGGGAGTCGGGATATCAAAATTAGAGAGTCTGTGCTTTATTTGCCCCTTATTCCAAATCTGTGAAGTAGGGGAGGGCAATGATTGTTTCCCACCCAGTACAAATAAGGAAGAACAAATGATATCCCTAGGCAGAAAGTGATTTGCTCAAGCTCGTATGATGAGTTAATAGCAAAGCTGGGCCCAGAATGCCCATCTCCTAGTCCCTCTAGCACATTATCCTAATTAGTTCTCTCCACATAGGTGAGTCAGTCCTTGAACCTCACTTTTGGCATCTGAATAATGCATCACCTTCCTTCAGGGACTGTTGTGAAGATCCAGTGGGATAATTTGCATATTTTTACTATTATTTACTATTGTGTATTTTACTATTGTGAACTTCATGTGTCTACCTTGGGCAAGACTCCCGTGGCTTCGGAACCTCCCCTAAGATTAGCGTGGTGTAGATGTTGGTGTGGGGTGTCGCTGTGGGTGACAGCTACTGTATCTTTCCACTCCTGCCCATCTGGTCTCTCTCATCCATATGGAGTCCATCCAAACTTGTATTCTGTGTATGTAACCAATAAAAGTCTATATTCTCTTGTACTCTGAGGTCTGCCACTATTTCCTTCGGGGCCCTTATGTTGCTCTCTCCTACAGCTGTAGTCAATTGATCAGCTAACATTTATGTGCCTGGCACCGTGCTGGGATTGCAGAGATAAAATGTAAATAGTTTCTAACCTCAAGGAGCTTACATTTTATTAAGGGAGATATACATATAAAAACAAGAGATAGACAAAATAAATACAAGGTGATTGGGGGAGGGGTCAGGAAGGCTTGGTGTAGATGGCATATCAACTAAGTTTTGAAGAATAAGTGGGATTCTGAGATCACAGGGTTTAACAATCCTCGCCCATATCATATCACTGGAAGGAAGAGAATCTTGATGTTGATAGTATGGGTTAGGGGGCAGCTAGGTTGGGCAGTGGATAAAGCACCAGCCCTGGATTCAGGAGGACCTGAGTTCAAATCTGGCCTCAGACACTTGACCCTGGGCAAGTCACTTAACCCTCATTGCCCCCAAGGAGGGGGGGAGTATGAGCTATAGTGGCAAGGAAGAAATTGAGACTTTAGTAAGTGTTGAACTATTTCCCAGGGGAATCCACTTCCATCTCCTCCAATGGATGATTTCTTCAAGCTCTTCTTCCTAATAATTGGAATTATCCCAATTTGGGAGTTTCCTATTACTGAAGGCTGAATGACACTATGTAGGTTGTAGAAGGGCTTCCTGTTCCAGTGTGGGTTGGAATCAGTGACCTCTGTGCTTCCACAAGCCATTATCAATATATACTAGTAACAATAATAGCTGGCATTTATATCACTATTCAAGATTTGCAAAAAGCTTTACATATTATCTCATTTAATCCTCACAAAACAACTTAGTTAAGTTGGTATTGTTATTGTTCCTTTAAGGAAGTAACTTTGAATCCTCAAAATGGGATATGTAGAAGGGATCTTAATAGTCATTTAGTCCTTCCCTCTAATTTTATGGCAGATGAAACTGAGGCCCAGTTAAGGGAAGTGACTATCCTAAGGTCTCATAGCAAGTTAGTGGAAACATCAGTATTAGAACCTAGCTTGCCTATGGAAAGTCAACAGCCTTCTTCCTCTGGAATCATAGGTTCTAGTCATGAAAGGGACCTGGGGAGTGGGGCCTATCTAGTTTTTCAGATGAAGAAACTGAGACCCAGGTTGGTTAAGTGATTTTTTTCCCCAAGATCCCACAGGTAGTAAGCACTGGAGGTGGGGATTTGAATCCTGCTACTATGGCTCAGTGCTCTGTCCACTACATCGTATGGACTCTTCTAAGAGAGCTGGCCTCTCTTTCCTCTTCTTTTTAATACCCTCCAACATGATAACCAGAGGGCAAAGAGAGGTGCCCCAAACTGAGAATTCTCTTCTTGTTGTTTGCTTGGGAAGGCTCTGGAATCTGGCCATGAATGAGTTCTGAGGTCGGAGTAAACAGAAATAAATCCCCAAAGCTTCCTCCCATCGATTGCATCAGCCTTGGTTATGCTTCTGGGTCCCTTCTCACTCCCTCTGCTTGCCCAGAATTAAACAGCAGCCAGGATTTTCAGGGCAGATCCATCTCATCAGGGGCCTTGATAGAAAAAGCCAGATCCTCTGAACACATGCCACTGAAGACACAGGATGCCTGAAGAACCTGAAGATCTTAGACTCAAACAATCTTACTCCTAGCATATTGGCATTTTAGGATCATAGACTCTTAGATCCCATTATTATAATGAATAATATTGCTAATGATACATTTTAAGGTTGACAAAGTGCTTTCCCCATAGTGCCCCAGCAAGGAAGGTTGTATAATTAAAATCACCTGCATCTTATAGAGGAAGAAACAGGCTCAGAGAGGGGAATTTACTTGCCCACGTTCATGTAGCTAGTAAGTGAGAGAACCACGACTGAAATCCAAGTCCACTGATGACAGGCCCACTGCTTTTTCCACCAGGTTGGGGATCATAAATTCATAGAATCTTAGAACCCTAGCTCCACCTAGACTCTCTGAAGTAAGCATCCAAAAGCATCTTATCTGATCTGGTCAATCACCACCCTTTCAGGCTGGCCCCTTGCTATCCTAGGCTGCCAGCCAGCCAGCCAGCCAGAAAGATAGATAGATAGATAGATAGATAGATAGATAGATAGATAGATAGATAGATAGATAGATAGATAGATAGATAGATAGATAGATAGATAGATAGATAGATGGATGCATGGATGCATGGATGATGGGCAGGCAGGGCTTTTATGAAGTAATGGGGATATAAATGTAAGAGAGCAAAACAGTCCCTGCCCTCAAAAAGCTTACATTCTAATAGGGAAATACAATATATAAAGAGGCATTAGAAAGGAGGTTGGGGGCATACACCTCATATCGAGCATAGACATGTCTGGGAAAGGACATCTGGTTTTGGCTAAAATAAAGTTAAAAAAATAATAAAGTAAAAAGTTCCCTTCTCAGAGCCCAGTATCTTAGGGGCCAAGTCTAGAGTTCCTGTGGGAGGGGGATGAGAATGATGTCTAGAATGCATCCTTCTTACATGAATGCATAGATGCTACATCACTCATTCTTTTACATGTAATTTTTATTTTGTTTTACTTTTTTTTTTTTAAGTGAGGCAGTTGGGGTTAAGTGACTTGCCCAGGGTCACACAGCTACTAAGTATTAAGTGTCTGAGGCTGGATTTGAACTCCGGTACTCCTGACTCCAGGGCCAGTGCTCTATCCACTGCGCCACCTAGCTGCCCCTTGTTTTACTTAAAAAAAAATAGCATTTTTTTTCTCTTAGCTCCCCACTCAATCCCCCTCCCCCAAAGGAAAAGGAAAAATAAAGCCCTTGTAACAAATACTCATAGTTAAACAAAACAAATCCCTCCGTTGTCCTTGTCCAAATTTTGAGTCCATCTTCTTGCTGTCCAGAGATGGACAGGCTACTTCATCAATGATCCCCTTGGAACTGCAGTTGGTTACAGCTGCCCTGCTCCTTGTCAAAGACTATTCCACAACCCCTGTGTTTCTTCATCTCTTCTCCAGATCCAGTGCTGGTCCTTATAAATATACATTGTTTATCTAAACTTCAGCTCTCTCCCCACTCAAAGCACAAGGCTCTGTGCACAGATGGTGCTAAATAAATGTTTGTTTCTGTGAATGGCACTAAATAAATGTTTGTTACATGAACAAATACACTGATTTATATAAAAGGCAGCTTGATATAGTAGATAGCACAGTGAACTTGTTTAGGAGACCTGTATTCAAATGTCATATTTCCTAATTTAATAACAAATGAATGAATGAATGATAATAAATATCCTGTCTCAGTATTTCCTAACTGAAATAATAGAACTAGGGCTTGAAAGGAATCTCCAAGGCTATTTAATCCATTGTTTTAAAGATAAGGAAACTGAGGCACAGAGGTTAAGGGTCATCCCGAAGGTCACAAAGGGAGTAAATATCAGAGAGGCAGGATTTGAATCCAGATCCTCTGACTTCAGAATCAAAGGTCTTTCCAGTATACCAGGCTGCATCTTGTCAAGTCATTAGCTCTCAGAACCTCAGTTTCCAAACCTGTAAAATGGGGAGACATGTTTGTACTCTGCCTCATAGGGTTGTTCAATAAGGAAAGCACTTTGTAAATCTATATTGCTGCAAGGTATGGAGAGACAGCAGGACTTAGTGGGAAGAATGCTAGATTTAGAACCAGGAGGACCTGGGTTCAAATCCAACCTCAAATACTAGCTAGAGGATTCTGTGTTAGTGCCTTGTCCTCTCTGAAATGACTGAGTTACAGATGGGTCTCTATTTGCATTGGTGGTGGTAGTTTCCATATTAAGCAAACACAGCTCCTGGATATATTTGGTACATACATAAATAAATGTGTCATCTCTAACACATACGCACATAAGTTTAAAAACACAGACCTATAAACCCACTTACACACACAAAAGCACAAGAATGAATAAACAGATATACACATACTCACACACATATGAATAAATAAGATCAACATATTCACCAATCATTGCTTTCAAAGTGTTTGTTGTTGTTGTTGGGTTTTTTTGGTTGGGCAATGGGGGTTAAGTGACTTGCCCAAGGTCACACAGCTAGTAAATGTCAAATGTCTGAGGCCAGATTTGAACTCAGGTCCTCCTGAATCCAGGGCCGGTGTTTTATCTACTGCACTACCTACCTGCCCCCAATCGTTACTTTCAAAAAAGTTTTATTGATGTCCTTTGTTTTTACATCCCAGTCATTTCCAAATATAACACTCCTCTGAGCTCTCCCTTATAACAAAGGGGGGAAAACATTTAAACAAAAACCTATAGATACAGCTCACAAGTCTGAAAATGTATGCAACATTCCATTATCTCCTGTGAACTCAGTCCCTTAGGAATTCCCTTCCTTCTAAGTCCATACTCTTAGCCACATATTGGAAAAAGAAAGGGTATATGAGACCCAAAATAGCCTGAAGATACCTCCAAGTAGTCCTGAGAAGCCAAATGATAGTAAACAATAGCTAGTATACATATATGTGTATACTCTATGGCAATAGCCTCAGGCCAAAGACTTGCTGGTCGCCCCATGCAAGGGAGACTTGAGGGCTCTGGGAATAGACACCGGCAGCTGGGAGGAGATGGCCAAGGACGGTGCCCGATGGAGTTCAGTACTCAGGAGCAGCTTTCCCGCAGCTGAGATGGGCCTTCAAGCTCTGGAGGAAGAAAAATGAATGAGATGCAGGAACTGACAGACAACAGAGAGCACAGTTTTCTGATGTCCTCCTTGCGGCAGGAGCTGCGGCTCCCCTATGGGACTGCACAGCCACACTGTGGCCTGTGGCTCTTCAAGGTGCTGATCCATGGTCGTCCTTGACTGGCGGAAGCCTACTACTACTACTATGTGTGTGTACATACTTATACATACACATATATATGTGGGTATGTGTGCTTACTATGTGCTGGGCAGCTAGGTGACACAGTGGATAGAGTATTAGGTGTGGAGTCAGAAAGACCTGAATTCAAATCCAGCCTAAGACACTGTGTGGCCCTGGGCAAGTTACTTAACCCTGTTTGCCTCAGTTTCCTCATTTGTAAAATGAGCTTGAGAAGGAAATGGAAAACCACTCCAGTATCCTTGCCAAGAAAACCCCAAATGGGGTGATGAAGAATCAGACATGACAGAAATAACCCAACAACCACAATAATTACTATTATGTTCCAGGCACTGTGCTAAGCACTTTACAAATATTATATTCTCACAACAGAGCCTCACAACAACCTTGGGAGGTAGGTACTAGTATTATTCTCACATTACAGTTGAAGAAACTGAGGCAAACAGAGGAAATGTCCGAGGCCAGATTCGAACTCTGGTCTTCCTGCCTCTGGGCCCAGTGCTCTAGCTACTGAGTCACCTGGGAAACGTTAAGCTGGTGAGGAGAGTGTGGGCAGGATCTTCCTTCCTACAGCCTGAGTCCCCTTCCCTTAAGGGCTGCTCTGTACCTGATCTCAGAGAATCATGAGTCCACCTGAGGATTAGGAGCAGGGCAGTTCCCCAGCTCCCTGTTCACCCCTCTCATCATGAGGCCCCGGTGATTTGTTAATTGGCTTCTCTGGTACTTACCAGGCTTCACACAGAGCCTTGTTAGCTGCTAATGACCCTCACCAGGTCCTGAAGGAGGTCTCAGAACTAGAGAATGACAGCTACCCTGGGGCAGTAAGGTGATTGGGAAGAGCCCCGGATCTGGAGTCAGGGCCTGTGTCTAAATCATTGCTCTGCTTCTGCCTGGCAGTGTGCCCTTGGCACAGCCTTAGGTCCATAGTCAAAGGACCTATGTGACTTTGAGCAAGTTGCTTGCCTACAGAGAGACTGAATGTCTTCATCTCTAAAATGCCTACAGAGACAGCTCTCTTTCTTTCTGTCTTTCTGAGGGGCAATGAGGGTTAAATGACTTGCCCAGGATCACACAGCTAGTAAGTGTCAAGTGTCTGAGGCTGGATTTGAACTTAGGTCCTCCTGAATCCAGGGCTGGTGCTTTATCCACTGCACCACCTTGCTGCCCCTCAGAGACAGCTCTCTATCCACTACACTGTGTTTCCTTTCATGTCCATTTTACAGGGGAGAGGACTGAGGTCTGAGGAGTTCAAGGGAATCTCCATTGTTCACATGGCCAGTACAGGCAGGATTCAGCCCCATATCTCTTTCCTTCTATTCCAGGCCTCAGCCCCCTATACAGCAACACTTTTCCTAAAATAAATCGGTTTGAATTTATTTTTTGTTATTTATTAACATCACCAGAATTTCTCCCAGTATCCTTCACTTTATCATATAACAAAGAATGTTTTTAAAGGGGAAAACAGAATCAGCAAAACTGATCAATGCATTAAAAAAAGTCTGAAAATAAAAGTAAAAGTCCATGCTGATAGATCTTGCCTCAGCAAAGGGGTGAGGTGAGTGAGTCTTTTTGTATCTTTTTGGCCATGCTTATTCTTTGGAATTTCACAACATTCCCTTTTGATTGTTTTGTGTTTCTTACTGTTTTATGTGGTTGTAGTGGGAAGAGGCAATAAGCGTTCATATATAGCACCTACTATGTGCCAAGCCCTTTGCTAAGTGCTTTACAGATATTATTTCACTTGATCCTCACAGTAATTCTGGGAGGTAGGTTCTATTATTATCCTCATTTTACAGTTGAGGAAACTGAGGCAAACAGAGGTGAAGTTTCTGAGGCCAAATTTGAACTCATCTTCCTGATTCCAGGTGCAGCTCTCTGTGCACTATGGAGCCACCTAGCAGCCTGTTGTGTGGGTTGTTTTCTTGTCTTCTTATGTCTCTCTCTATCAGGTCCTGTAAATCTTTCCACGCTTCTCTGTTTTCATTATGTTCATTGTTTCTTAGTGCACAATAATACTCCATTAATTTACATACTACAGTTTACTTAGCCACTCCCTAATTTATACACATTGACTTTGTTTCCAATTCTTTGCTACCCCTAAATTGCAGTTACTCCAGTCACTATTAAAGAAAATTCTCTCTATCATGGGGGATTGGTTATTATAGGTTCATAAATTTAAATCCCTTAGGTGCTTTTTTTTTTTTTTTAGTGAGGCAGTTGGGGTTAAGTGACTTGCCCAGGGTCACACAGCTAGTAAGTGTTAAGTGTCTGAGGCCGGATTTGAACTCAGGTACTCCTGACTTCAGGGCCGGTGCTCTATCCACTGCGCCATCTAGCTGCCCCTAAATCCCTTAGGTTTTACAGCTAAGGACTAAGAGGCCCAGAGAAGTTAGGTGATTTGCCCAAGGTCACACAGCTAGTAAGTTGTTGAGCCAGGATTTTAAAAAAAAAAAGCTCTTCTGACTCCAAATCTTACAGTCTTTTCACTGGATCATAGATTCCTATGCTCATAAACCGGTAGACAAGAGGAGTATCTGGCTTTTCCAACAAATCCCTTTCCTTCTTGCAGAGCCACATCCCAGATTCCTAGTGCTGCCCTCCTGGTCATACCAACTCCTTCCTTTTCTTCTGTTGTCTTTGTATTTCCAGCACCTTAGCACAATGACTTATATGGGGTGAACACTTAAGAAATACTTCTTAGATTGGATTGGACTTCCAAGGATGGGGGAATTCATTACCTGATTAAGCAACTCATTCTATTCAGAAGCTTTCATTGTTTTTGCTAATGGGGAGCTGAAATCTGCCTCAAGCAGGTCATTGTTCCGTAGTGAGTTCTCCTCATCTATAAAATCAGGGTAATAAATCTTGCTCCTTTTAGGATTGTGTTGGAGAAAGTTCTCTGTAAAGCTTCAGCATCTGTAGACATTTTTATTTTATAATAATCATTACTAAGAGGGTTGTCTCTTGTCTGTCCCTAGGTCATCCCCAACTGGAAGGAGCAGGAATGGGATCCTGACAACCCTACAAGCTATACGGGCATTTTCCATTTCCATTTTTGGCGCTTTGGAGAGTGGGTGGATGTGGTCATTGATGACCGACTGCCTACAATCTATAACCAGCTCATCTACTGCCACTCCAATGTTAAGAACGAGTTCTGGTGTGCTCTGATTGAGAAGGCTTATGCCAAGTACGTTCTCCTGTGCTGGGGCATCTATAAGCAGTGGGGACGAGGGGGTGGTTTCTGTGCACAAGATTGCTGATTGTGGTAGAAGGCAAGAGGGATTTTGGTCCTAATTGATTAGAAAACAGGTAAGTGAGAAAGTTAAAATTAGAAAGGTAAAGCATGTTAGTTCCCTAATTATGGGACCCAAACTCTCTCTCTTGACATGGAGTCTGTTAAATTTTATAGCTTTTCCAACAGCTATAAACTGTGTATAAGGAACCTTGAAAATGGGGATTGGGTCTTGTTTTATTGACCTCTATGATCCACTCCAGCTCAAAGTCCATGCATGATAATATAATCTTGGGATCTCCATGGCTTAGCAAAGTGCCTTGCACACAGTAGGTACTTAACAAATGGTAATAGAATTACAGCATTTCAAGAAGTCCCTTAAAGCATAGAATGTCAGAGTTGGAAGGAACCTTAGAACTCATCTAGTTCAATTTCTTCATTTTACCTCTGAGAAAATGAAGATCAAGAGGTAGAGAAATGGGCACAAGGTGAGACCCTGAGTAAGGAGCAGAGCTGGGACCCCAATGCAAATCTTCACACTCAGAATCCAAATGCTCTTTTCATTACATTCTGTTTCCTCCGTTGAAGTGGCCACACGACCTGAGTTATAGGTGAAGAAGATGAGAATTAGCCTTCTTTCCTTCTTCTCTTTCCATTAGATAATGATACTGGATGTTTCTAACACCTTATTAGCTCCTAAGACAATGATTCCACAGCATCTATAATACATCTGGCCCCGGGGAGCAGACCATAGGTAGATGCTTAGAAATACCTGGATAAAGTCCCCTGCTGTCCAAGAGGGGAAAGTGCTGAGATCAGCTCTGGGAGTGCAGACCCTGAGTCCTTCTGCCGGCTCATCTGCCCTTTTCTATGAAAAAACAAACAAACAAAAATAAACTCCAAGATAGAAGCACATCAAAGGCTTGTGCTGATGGATGGATGTCGGAGGTCTTCTAGGAGTTACGCTGAGAAATCTTTTCCCCTGAGATCTGCTCACTGGGGAGGACTAATTCCTTCCAATGCCCCCTTTTCCTTTTTCTGAAACACCCTGGAAGGGGGACTCAGGGACATTAGGCAACCAGTTGGTGCAGTATATAAAATGTTGAACTTGGACTCAAAAAGACCTGAGTGTAAATTGCCTCAGAAGCATACGAGCTATGTGACCCTAGGAAAGTCACTTAACTTGTCTCAGCTTCTCAGAGGCTCCCTATATTCGTACCAGACTTAGCCCCACACCTCTGATAGGCTTTAGCCTTGCTGTTCCTCAGAACTCCTATTCTCAAGTGATCCCCCCCGCCTCAGCCTCTCTGAGAGCAGGAATTAGAGATGTCCACCATTACATCTGGTTCAGAGACTTTTCCAGGATAAATATCCCTAGTGCTTTTAGTCCATTGATGGTTGGCCTAGTCTCTCCTCCCCATACTGAACTTCTTCCCTTAGGCATACCCCAGTTTGTTCATCTTCTATTTCTTCCTTCCTCTCTTTCTTTTTCCCTTCCTTCTTTCCTTTTTTTTGTCTTTCTTATTTCTTTCTTTCTTTTCCTTCCTTTCTCTTTCTGTATTCCTTCCTTCCTTCCTTTTTCTTTCTGTATACCCTCCTTCTTTCTTCCTTCCGTCTTCCTCCCTTCTTTTTCTTTTTCTCTTCTTTCCTTCTTTCTTTTCTGGACTGTGCTTTTCTATGTAAAAAACAAAAACCAAAACCCCCAAACTAGAGGCACATCAATAACTCATTCATAATTTAGAGTCTTAAAGAATGAACTGGGGGGAGGGCAGCTAGGTGGTGCAGTGGATAGAGCACTGGCCCTGTATTCAGGAGGACCTGAGTTCAAATCCAGCCTCAGACACTTGACACTTACTAGCTGTGTGACCCTGGGCAAGTCACTTAACCCTCATTGCTCCACAAAAAAAAAAAAAATGAAAATGAAAAAAAAGAATGAACTGGGACCCTGAGAGGTGAAATGACCTGCCTGGGGTTCCATAGGCAGGATGTGTCAGAGGCTATGTTTGACCACATATCTTCCTGACTCATTGTGCCATGCTATTTTCTATTTTGTCAAAATTCTTAAAAGGAGGCTCCCAGAACTTAATCAAATCGTATAACCCAGATGGGGTTAGACCATTTGATCAGGGAAGATGGCAATAGACAGAGAGGACTTCAACCCAGGGCTCCTCTGGGCCCTCTTGAGAATGCTTTCTGGGTTGTTGTTATGGGAAAAAATTGAAAATGCCAAGCTTAACAGCTCAGGGCCCATGACCCAGGTCCCTAAGGAAAACCCCACTAAAAGCAGGGTGCTCTGGGCACAGCAGCAGGGAGCAGGCCTGGGAGGGTGAGCAGAGCCCTGGATTCTAAGTCTGAGGACTCTCTCTGTGACCTCTGGCAGGGCCTTTCCTTAGCTAAGCCTCTTCCCTCCTCTCTAAAATGTAATCCCTACCCTCTTTATCTCTCAAAGTTGTTGTGAGGATCCAATAAAAGAAAGCGTATAAAGTTCAGGAGTAATAAGGGAAAATAAAGATTAATAATAATAATAACAACAATCATAGCTTACATTTCTATAGGACTTTCATCATTACAAAACACTTTGATTTCAGTGGATTCTCACAACAAACCTGTGAGGGAGGAGGCTGAGATTATTGGCCCCATTTTATAGATGAGAAGAGTAAATCATCATAAAATTCAGGGTGTACACTTTCTAGACCACAGAGGGAATGACAGTAGCCCTTTCTCTCCTTACTTCCCACTTCTCCATTAGGTTGGTAGGCTGCTACGAAGCTCTAGATGGAGGCAACACTGCAGATGCCCTGGTGGATTTCACAGGGGGCGTCACAGAGCCCATTGACCTGACTATCGAGGATTATGCCAGCGATGAGATATTGCGGAACCAGCTATTTGAGCGAGTGCTGAAGGTCCACTCTCGTGGGGGCCTCATCAGCGCATCTATTAAGGTGAGAGGACTCACAGCCCAAACTATACCCCAAGCTTAAACCAAGCTCTGAATGTACCACCAACCCCTTGGAGGCCTGAGTCAGGATGGCTAATAGGAACAGCCTCCCACATAGTTTTCACGGGGAGTTAATATGAATGTTCAGAACTTGATATGTAACCCAGGGAGAGCAAGGCTCACATGCTTTTATCTGGCTTTGTGAGCCACTGAAAATTTGTTCATTTGTTTGTTTTGTTTTGCAGTGTGGGGTGGACATGGGACCTTGAGGGTGTGCTAAATAGAACTGAATTTGATGTCAGAGGTCCTGGGTTTAAGTTTCAGCTCTTTCACTTACTAGCTGTATGTACTTGGGGGAAAAAAATCTTTTCCCCTCTCTGACCCTCAGTATCTTCCTCTATAAAAATGAGGATAACACCTGCAATACCTATTTCATAAAACTCACATGCAGGTCATAAAAGATAATGTATATAAAGTACTTTGAAAACCTTAAAGAGCTATCCAAGTATCAACCATTATTTTTTGCTCAGGAAAGACCTGAGGGTTATTATAGGATTCAGAGCTAGAAGCAAGTAGGGGTCATCTATAGTCCAACCCCCTTATTTTACAGGTGGGTAAACTGAGATTCAGAGAGAAAATATGACTTGCCCAAGGTCACAGACATAGCAAGTAACAGAACCTAGATGCACTCTAAATTCAGTGCTTTCCCTCACCCCTCATCTTTGGTGGCATGGGGAGAGAGAGTGAGTCACCCTCCTGATGATTTCCCCCTTCCTCCCTGATGTTTCCCATATCACTTAGGCGATGTCAGAATCTGACATGGAGACCCGCCTGGATTGTGGACTGGTGAAGGGTCACGCCTACGCCATCACAGATGTGAGAAAGATTCGTCTAGGCCATGGCCTGATGGCCTACTTCAAGTCAGAGAAGCTAGATATGATACGGTTGCGAAATCCCTGGGGAGAGAAGGAGTGGAATGGTCCCTGGAGTGACACGTGAGTCTTTGATATTGGATGGTTTTTGCAAGGGCAGTGATTTACCCTAGAAATGGAAGAGCAGAGTGCGGCAGAGGGAAAGGAAAGAATGATTGTTTCTCTGTGTTGAGGTCAGGCACTGGGAAGAAGCTGTTTTTACCAGGAGAAAGAAATTGGGGGATTTGTCCAAATACTTTTATGCCATGTGTAGCCTGGATTGGGACCAATTTGACCATGATCAGCAGTTGGTGCTAATTAAGTTAAAGTGAGAGGACCAGAACCAGCCCCTTGATCCTGACCTTGGAATAAGCCTTGACCTTAGAATGAGCCATGACCCTGGCTGATCTCAAGATCCTGGCTCTTGATCTTGACTCTCCCTACAAAACAAGTAGGTTTTAGAAATTGTAAAACTTTTTTTAAAGGGCTATTTTAAGGTGCTTGTCAATTAATAAAATATAAATGTTTGTTATAGTATAGCTACAGGTAAAAAAAACTATTTTAATGAGATTATTATTTGATAAGTAACATATTTTGTAAATTTCCCTTCTTCCTTGATCCTGTTTTGGAAGTTAGTTATTTGTGTAAGAAATGTACCAATTCCAGTTTGGCCGGAGGCTTTGGAGTAAAGGCCATTCAGGTTGATAGATGTCATTGTCCTCTCTTCTTTGAAGATGACACTATGTTCATTAAATACTCAGGAAATATTTGCTGATTGAATGAATGAATAAACGATAGCAATAAATAAGGTCTGAAGATTGACAGCAGAGTAAGTATCCTAATCTTACCAGTGAGGTTCAGGGACCAACTTTACACAGCTACTAAGTTTCAGAATTTAGACTTGAGCCTTCTTACTCTAGATATAAGTGTATCTACATCTACTTGGATGCGTAAATGAACATGCTACATCATGTCCAACTACTCAGCAAGTCTACACTCAGGGACCCATAGATCAGGGGAGGAGATACTAATGCACTCAAGATTGTTAGAAATGGAAGGGGGGGCAGCTAGGTGACTCAGTGGATAGAGCACCGGCCCTGGAGTCAGGAATACCTGAGTTCAAATGCGGCCTCAGACACTTAACACTTACTAGCTGTGTGATCCTGGGCAAGTCACTTAACCCCAATTGCCTCACCCAAAAAAAAAAAAAGAAAGAAAGAAATAGAAGGGATATTTAGAACACAGGGTGTTACAAGATAACCCATGGAATGTCAGAGCTGGAAAGGACCTCAGAACATAGAATAAAAGAGGCAGAAGGATCTTAGAACACATGAGATAGAATAGAAGTGACCTTGGAACATAGTATCAGATCATGGAACATGTGAAAGCTGGAAAGGACCTGGTTGTTGCTGTTGTGCAGTAGTTTTTCAGTTTTGTCTAGCTCTTCATGGCCCCATTTGGGATTTTCTTGGCAGAGTTGCTGGAGTGGTTTGCCATTTCCTTCTCCAGCTCATTTGACAGATGAGGAAAGTGAGGCAACCAGGGTTAAGCGTCCTGCTGAGAGTCGTACAGCTGGTAAATGTCTGAGGCTAGATTTGAATTCAGGTCTTTCTGACTCCAGGCCTGGCTCTGTGCCACCTTGCTGCCCCAGAAGGGACCTTAATCTAATCTAACTTTCTTATTTAATAAGGAAGCAACAGACTCTTACTTTTTCAAACTTTTCTGCATCATGAGATTGAAATAAAAGTTTAAAATATGAATGTAAAACACTACAAAAGAGCAAAATAAAGTTAAGTGCACAGAGGATTAGGAATACATGAGACCACATAGTGATTGCTTGATGGTTTCAAAGGAAGAAGTGTAATTAATTTGGAAGGAGGAGATCAGGAAAAACTTCATGGAGAAGGTGGGACCTGAAAGAGAGGTAGGATTTGGCTGAGTGGAGGGGAACAGTTAGTTTCTCCTCCTGGCAGAGGAGAAAGTTGGCCAAAAAGGATACGCAAGGACTGTCTCTCCCCCCCCCCTTTTTTTAATCCCCAGAGTTTAGCACAGTACCTGACGTGTGGTAGGTGCTTAATAAATGTTTATTGATTGAGCGATTGAATTTTTGGTAAGAGTGAAGGACACAGGAGAATATTCCAGTTGGGCAAAGTTCTATGAGCACAGACAAGAAGGTGGGAAAGAGCCAGTTCTGTAGTAGGACAGTGAGAAGATTGGCTTCATGAATGAATGAAAGCTTCAGTAATTCATAGACCTGTAGCAGATATAAATTCCTATACTTATATCTGTGGGAGAGGTAGGAAAGAAATCAAAGACTGGACCTTGCCTTCAGAGTGCTTACAGTTTCACCCCCAAGATGGCCTCCCTTTTAATTCAGCCTTGCAGATGTGTTTTCCCATCTACCAGCCCACATCAGCTTATCATGTGGTTCAAGTGAATTCATGCTAAAGGGAGAGTTTGGATCCAGTGACCTCTGAGGTTTCTTCTAGCACTGAGATTTTACGATTGTGTGATTCTAAAGTTCTATAGTTCTATGATTTTAAGAGTTTCAGATCCTGTGATTCCAAAATTCTATTAAATTCAGAGTTTTTAAGAGCTGTGATTTTAGGACTGTATGTTGATATTCTAGAATTGCAGAGTAATCCAAGTTCATAATGCTCTATCATAATACTTCAAGATCTTATAATTTTAAAGCATCTTTTATTAATGCCTTTTGGATTTTTTTTTAATAGTCAGTCCTTTCCAGTGAAAACTCTGAATACACACAGAATCCTCTCTAGCAACAAAGAAAAACAGTCAAGCCAAATTTAGAGAAACCAAATTTAAATGTAATTCTAAGTTTAAGATTCTGAGGTTCTCCAAATGCTATTAACTTATAATTCTGTTATTTTAGATTATTAGTCTACCTTCTTTCCAACACTGGTCACACTAATAGAGAAAATAATTAGGCTAGTGTTTTCCTTGACTCCTGTGGAACAAATGATTACTCATCTTACCTCAGGAGACAGGTGGTATTATGCAAGACTGATTCATACCAGGTACCACTCTTACTACTGTATATATTGTTGCCTTGGCACCCTGCCTGGGATATTGATGTTTACTCTTCCTGTCATGAGAGACTGTGTGTGTGTCGGGGGGCGGTGCTGGGAAATGTTTAACAACTAGCTCTTGGTGGAGAATTTACATACAGCTTATTTTTCAATTTAGTCTGCATTGTCAATATTTTTCCCATCACTTTTTAAAGCCTAGAGAATAATTCAAAAAACAACCACAGTAAATCAAACCTTGATTTGTAGTGCTGGCCAGTTTTTGAGGTATGAGTGCTTACAATGAAAATTTAACAATCACTTCTCAAGCTGGTTCAAGTTGGCTTCAGCACACCCCTGGATGTGTAATGTAGTAGCTAAAGCACCTCAAAGTCAAGATTACCTGGATTCAGGTCCTGCCTCTGACCTATTCACTGAGCAATTTTAGGCAAGTCACTTAACTTCTTAATGCCCTAGGCTTAATCTCAACATGTCCCAAACAGGACTCATCTTTTCCCCAAAACCCTCCCAACTTCCTACTTTTTTCCTACTTCCCTACTTTTGTCAAGGGTACCACCATTCCCCTCAGTCACCCAGGCTCAAAACCTAGGTGTCACGTTCAACTCTTCCTCCTCCCTTCCTCTCTCCCACTCCTCTCTCTTTCTTTCTCTCTCACCTTCCCATATCTAACCTATTGTTAAGTCCTGTCGAATCTATCTTATATCTACCATATATAACATGTCTTGTATATACCCTCTTCTCTCCTCTGACACCACAACCACTCCGATGTAAGCTTTTATCACCTTTCACCTGGATTATTGCAATAGCCTTCCAGTTGGTATCTTTTCCTCTCCTCTCCTCATTCCAGCCCATCTTCCACACCACTGTCAAAATAACCCTCCCAAAGCACTGGTCTGAAATATCTCCCTGCCCTCACTCCCCCCTCACTGAACTTCAATGACTCATGATTACTTCCAGTATCAACTATAAAATCTTTTGGCTTTTAAATTCCTTTGTAACCCAGCTTCTTATCTTTCCAACCTTCTCTTACTTCATTCCCCTCCACCATGATTGAGTGACACTGGCCACCTTGCTTTCCCTCTAACACAATACTACATGTCCCAAGTGCAGGCATTTCCATGGGCTGTCCTGCAATGCTTAGAATGCTCTCTCTCTTCCTTTCTGGTTCCTGGCTTTCCTGTCTTAAAATCCCACCTTCTACCGGAAGCCTTTGCCGATCCCCCTTAGTGTCAGCGCTTTCCTTCTGAGAGCATATCCAACTTATCCTAGATATATCTTGTCTGGACATGGTGTCTCCTCCATTAGACTGTGCATTCTTTGAGAACAGAGCCTGGTTTTTACTTTTTTTTTTTTTTTTGGTAACCTCTACACTTAGCACAGCACCTGGCAAACAGTAAGTGCTTAATAGATGCTTATTAATTTTAACATGCTCATCAACTTGACCATCAGTTGAAGAGGAAATACTCATCTGCATTGATAGAGGAATTTTCTTTGGCTGGCTCTCTATAGCAATGAAATCTTAGGTCTAGTTTTAAAAAAACCAAAGAACTCATCATCATCTTTTATCCTGTTTCATTCATTCATTCATTCATTCATTCATTCATTCATTCATTCATTCATTCATTCATTCTCTGTAAGTACCTGCAGTATACAAAGCCTGTGCTTAGAACTAGAACAGATCCAAACTGAGGTGGGGATAACTTTCCCCCAACCGAGCTGATAGTCTAGTAAAGAGATAGCACGTGCACACACATACAAGTAAGTGTTAATACTCAACAATTCTTGATCAGGTATTTTGAGGGGCGTGAAATCTAGTGTCTTTTTCTCTAACTCATTGTCTCCACCCCTACCCCCATTTCCTCCATATCCCACAGTTCAGAGGAATGGCAGAAAGTAAGCAAGAGTGAGAGGGAGAAGTTGGGCGTGACCGTGAAGGATGATGGAGAATTCTGGTGAGTCTTAGACACAGGGAGACTTGGCTGGGTAGTCTGGGAGAGCCTTCTGGGTTGGGACTTGAGCACAGTGAGAGATTCATCTAAGGCTAAAGGAGCCTTGGAAAGTCCACCTCACCCCCTTCCCCCAACTTCCACTGCACTGCCTCCATGTACCAAAGTTCAGAGGAGTGACAAACAATAAGCAAGAGGGAGAGGATGAAGTTGGGTATGACCATGAAGGATGGAGAATTCTGTGAGTCTTACACACAGGGAGACATGGCTGGGCAGTTTGGGAGAGACTTTTATATTGAGACCTGAGCACAGGAAGAGATTCCTCCATGGCCAAGTAAGGTCTGGAAAATCAAGATGGCTCCAGGGACTGGAAATAGTTTGGAACTTGCGGGGGGGGGGGGTGTCAGGAGAGGTCTGGCTTGTAGTTCTGGCTCTTACAGAAGCTTGTTATGTGACCTTCAGGGAGTCCCTTCCCTTCCCTAGGACTAGGTTTCTCCACCAAGGCATTCAGCAAATGTGTTTCAAGTGTCTGATAGATGTGAGGCTTCTCTCGGGAGAATAATTATCCTTTCTATTCATAAAATTTTCCACATCCAGTGCTTCCACATCCATTAAGTTACAATCACAATAGCCTCCCCATTTCTGGAGCACTTTGAAATTTATATAAAGCACTTTACATACATTACCTTTCTTTGGATCCCTAGCACTGCTTAGCACAATGCTTGTCTGGTAAATGGTAAACACTTAATAAATGCTCGTTCACGGATGGGTCGATTGATCATCTGAAGAAGGTAGTATCCTCATTTGAGTGAGAAGGGACTTACCCAAGGTCACACAGCTTGTAAGTGGCAGAGCCAAATTCAGACCTATGTCTCCTGACTCCAAGGCCAGTATCCTTTTCACTATGCCACATTCAATTAATTAGGTGGTCAGTAAACATTTATTAAGTTTATGCTATATGCTATATAGCAGACATTGTGCTAGGTACCATGCTAGGTTCTGGAGATAGAGAGATAAAAATGAAACAATCCTTCATCTCAGAGAACTTACATTCTCCCAGGCTGGAAATATGCCCCTAAAAATAGATAGAAAATGTATATTAAGAAAATATAGGGTCGTGGGGTGGCAGGATGGTGGGGGAGGCCCTGGCAGCTGAAGAAATCAGAAGCCTCATGTAGGAGATGGCCTTTCAGTTGAGTTTTGAAGGAGACCCTGGAGCTTCTGGGAGATGGTGAAGAAAAAATATGTTTTAGGAAGGCAATTTTTTTTTCTCATAGCAGAAGATGAGACAGAGATGATAGTTATCCTTCTTTTGTAAGGATAATCAGTTAAAAAACCTGAGACCCAGCAAAGGAAAGTGATATATCCTAAATTCTACTCTGATAACCCTGGGATTAACAGAAGTGGGACCCTCATGAATCTCATGCTGAAGTTCCTTCTTCCATATCCCATCAAATCCCTGGTTTTCATGCTATCGGGATTAGAAGAGTCTTTCCAGAGTGGGGGCTCCCTTCCCCCTCCCTCCAACACGCTGGCTGGCACATCCCTCACTCTAACCTCCTCGTCCAGGATGACGTTCGAAGACCTCTGCCGATATTTCACGGACCTCATCAAGTGTCTCATCGTCAATACGTCTTACCTGAGCATCCACAAGACCTGGGAGGAGGCGAAGATCAAAGGGGAGTGGAAGTGGCATGAGAATCCCCTAAAGAACCGCAGTGGGGGCTGTATCAACCACAAGGAGACCTTCTTCCAGAACCCCCAGGTGAGATAAGAGCAAGGATCTGCACACACACACACCCAGACTCTATGGCCTCCCTCTTTCCTTTCCAGATACTCTTTACTTCCTGCCCCATTTACTGGATGTCCTGAAAGTCTTAGTGCAGTTCTAAGCTAAGATTTTTTCAGGGGAGAATCCCATTATATACAAGCCATGGCCCCTGCACCTTAGAGGAAGGGCATGGGAAGGGTGAGGAAAAGGGTAAAGAGGCAGCATGAATCTGGTACAAGCAATAAAGCCTTCAGTGAAGAATTAAGAGATCTTGGTTCAAATTCTTGTTCTGCTGCAGAATTGTCACATGAGCTTGGGCAAACTGCCCTTTGACTCTGTGCTTTAGGTTCTGCCTTTGTGAAATGTAGGAAGGAAGTGTAATGAAGTACAAAGAGCACCAGATTTATGAGTCAGAAGTCTTCGTGCTAGTGTTTATTGGCTGGGTGACCTTCTCACCCTTGGCCTCAGTTTCCTTATCTCTAGCACAAACTATCCCCCAGGATTCTAGTGAGGAAAATATTCAGTACACCTTAAGTCTCTGTCACTTTTCTTGAGCACTTGAGGAATCTAATTTCATCAGGCTGGCCACTTCCTCCACTCATGATACCCTTTTATAATTTTATGGATTATTATTGATGGTTGCTATAGCCGAAATATTTTGTCCTTCTGCAGATCAACCTGGTGATATACTGCTTTAAACTGATCTAGGCTGGTTCTTGGACAATAGCCACCCATCATACTCAAAACCTTTCCATTTTTGTAGGACCTGATGGAGAGATCCACCACCCAGCTCCCTAGTGAGGGCTGAACCAGATTTAAATGTAATTGGGAAATGTTAGGCAAAGTAAATACAATTATAACACAACATAGATAATGTTAATTTGTAGTTTTCTAGGTCAATATGCAGTCACAGGGACTGTTTCTATTTGAGTTTGACACCCCTGCTTTAAGACACCAGGGTCATCTCCCCTTCCTGATGAGGTATAAGAAGACAAAGTTAATGGAGGACCTTTTTATTATTGTCTGTAAAGTGAGGGTAGGGCTAGTGGATATCATCCTGATTATAATTTAACACTATAGCTCAATCCCTACCATGCAAGCCTTGTGCACACAAGCCTTTGGCCCACTTTCTCCCATAACTTTGACTCTCCCATGGGGGCAGCTAGATGGCGCAGTGGATAGAGTGCCAGCCCTGGAGTCAGGAGTACCTGAGTTCAAATCTGGCCTCAGACACTTAACACTTACTAGCTGTGTGACCCTGGGCAAGTCACTTAACCCCAATTGCTTCACCAAAAAAAACCCCACAAAACCTTTGACTCTCCCAACCCTAAGACACTCAAACCTTTCTCCATCCCCTTATCTACCACCCTGCAATTCCCATGCCCTACATTCTCTCTCTCTCTCTCTCTCTCTCTCTCTCTCTCTCTCTCTCTCTCTCTCTCCCTTCCTCCCTCTCCCCATCTTTCTCTTCCTATCTCTCCCCTTTCTCTCCCCATATCTCTCTGCATCTCTATCTCTGTCTCTCTTTGTATTTCTCTCCTTCCTTCTGTCCCCCCTCTCTGTTTCTTTGTCTCAATCTCTCCTCTATCTCCTTCTGTCTCTCTGTATCTATCTCTGCATCTCTCTCTGTATCTCTTTGTATCTCTCTCTTCCTCTCTCCCAGCTCCCCCATCTCCAGAGATTTATCTCCTTCATGGAATCTTAGGTTATCAGAGCTGAAAGTGACCCCAGAGTACAACTAGTCCAACCTACACTTGAGCAGGAATCCCTCCTACAAGATGTCTGACAAATGGTTATCTACCTTCTCCTTGAGTGATGGAACTTCATCTATGAAATAAAGAGATTGGACTTGATAGCACCTTAAGGTCCTTTGCAGATCAAATATTCTATATCAGGAATGTTTCTTCGTATACCCTTATAATTGTGACTATAGGCAAACCACTTGACCTCTCTGAGCCCCAGCCTCCTCATCTTTAAAGTTGAGGTCGCCATACTTGCCTCACAAGGTTGCTGTGAGGATCAAATGAAATAATGTTGGTAAAATGCTTTGCAAACTTTTAAGGGCTATTTAAATATCAGTCATTGCCATCATCATAATCATAATTTCTGTGCGACCCTAGGCAAAGGCTCTGGCCAACTTTCAAAGTATATGAGTTTTTCCTGATCTGGGAGTTTATTATATGATATCACAGTTCTGGTCCCTAGCTGTTATTATTATTATTACTGTTGTTATTACTTCTTCCTTCCCCTACTTATTATTTGTCCTTTGAGATTTACCATCATGGGACCTCAGATAGCAATGATTTTGAGACTAATGTCGTGAAGGAGCCTTAGATTCAGAGTTAAAGGACCTGAATTTGAATCCCGGCTCCGTTACTTATTACCCTGGGCAAGTCACTTCCACTCTTGTCCTCATCTGTCAAATATGGTGAACTACATGATCTCTGTGACTTGTGCCAACTCTAAAGGGCTCTGCTCTTTTCCCCAGTATGTGTTCAATGTGAAGAAACCAGGGGACGAGGTGCTTATCTGTCTGCAGCAGAAGACAAAGCGGACCACCCGAAGGCAGGGCAAAGCCGAGAACCTGGCCATTGGCTTTGACATCTACAAGGTAAGCCAGGCCCTGCTCCCCTAAAGGGGAGGCTCCCCTTTCACTTGTAAGATAGAAGATTTCCAGTGACCATGAGCGGCCCTTTTCTCTGTCCCTGAGGATGGTGGCTAGGGGCAGTCTGAAGTTCAGGTTGTTGAGCTATGTTTAAATCCCACAGATTGAGACGCCTGCTCACTTTTGGCTGTTAGGGTCCACAGCCTGGCTTATTTCTGGGCTTGCGTTAAGCTGTGTGGACCAGTAAGAGCACTGGATTCAGATTCCAAGCATCTGGTTTTGAATCTATGCTGTGCAGCTGGCTGCCCATGTGATCTCGGGCAAATTAACTTCACATCTCTGGGCCTCGGTTTCCTCCTTTGCCAAATGAGCAGGTTGACCTAGATGAGCACTGACTTCTGTGATCCTGTCATATTTCTCCTTGGCAGAGAGATTTGTCAGTAGGCAGCTGGTTCATTTCAGTGAACTGCTTTGACAGTGATCTTCATGGTTACTTGGCCCTGGCCTTCCCCAAGCAAATGGGCAAGATACAGGTTTCTGAGCCCTGAGTACCAGGATGCCCCTGGGGCTGAGCTCAGCAGTGGAGGTCGGGGGAAAACACCTTACCCAGCCACAATGTCATGACGTGTTCCCAGAGCTCACAGCCAAGCATGAGTCCATCTTTGGGGATCTTCTCAAGGCTGTCGTGGTTGCCTCTTGTCTCCTGGTCTGACAAGTCTGGCTGTATTTTACTGCTCCTCATCTAGTGGAGTCGGTGTGATGGAGTGGCTTAGTGCTACCTGGAGTTTGGATCCTAGCCATGTGACCTTGGACAAGCCATATTTTCCCTCTCAGAGCCTAGGTTTTTCTCATTTGTAAGACGAAAGATAATAATGCTGTTTGCACCTTCTTCATGGGGTTGCTGTAAAGATCAAACGAGATAATATCAGTAGGAGACTCTTTAACCGTTACAGTGCTACATAGATGTCATCATCATCCTCGTTAGCACATGTTAGGCAGTATATACCATCACTGCACATGGTGGGGCAGTAGATAAAGCACTGGCCTTGGAGTCAGGAGGACCTGAGCTGTGTGACCCTGGGTGAGTCACTTAACTTTCTGTCTGCCTCAGTTTACTCATCTGTAAAATGGGGGTGTTACCTCCCAGGGTTGTTATGAAGACAAAATGAGATAATTCTTATAAAGCATTTTTTTTTTTTAGTGAGGCAATTGGAGTTAAGTGACTTGCCCAGGGCCACACAGCTAGTGTCAAATGTCTGAGGCTTCCGGATTTGAACTCAGGTCCTTCTGAATCCAGGGCCCGTGCTTTATCCACTCTTACAAAGCATTTAGCACAGTCCCTGGTACACTGTGGATGCTTAATAAATAATAACAATAACAATAATAAGCACTTACTGTTATATAGCATTTAGCACAGTGTCTAATACCTTATGGTAATAAATTCTAATAAATTCTAATAATAATAACTAACATTTACATAACCCTTACTATAGCACTTAGCACAGTGCCTGGTACCTTATAGGTGCTTAATAAATTTGAATAATAATACCAATAACAACTATGAATTTATAACTAACATTTATATAGCACTTACTATGTGCCAGGCATTGTGCTAAGTGCTAAGGAGACCAAGTGAGCCCTCTCCATCCCCCCAAAAAAACCAATATAATTATCAAAATATTTTTTAAAAATCCAGGTTCATAGACACCAGGTTGAGAACCCCTGGCCTAGTTACTTGGCCTCCACCAGGTCCAGACCCCTCATCTGTAATACGGCATACACTGCCTTACCTGCCTCCTTTACAGGGTTGTTGTGAGGAAATTGTTAAACATAAACAAATTATACAAATGGGGTTTGTTATATTTTTCTCACCTTCAAATACTTCTTCTCTCTCCCTCCTTCCATCCAGTCAAATGCCAAACAAACCTTGCTGATTTTCCTTGAGTTCATATCTCTTGTAACCATCCCTTCTGATATGCACCATCCAACCAAGAACCCTCGAATCATGATGTAGATAGAGGTGGTGTATCAGCAACGAGATCACTGGACTAGGAGTCAAGACCTATTGCATAAACCTGCTGTGTCATCTTCCTCCTATCTGGCCTCCTTTTCCTCATGCCAGATGAAGGAATTCTATTCAGTGACCTCTGAAGCACCTTCCAGCTTTGATCTTTGCTGGGCTAAATTCCCTTCCATATCTAATGTCCTGTGTTCTATGTTCTAAGACCCTTTCTATCTCTGGCATATTGTATTCTGTGTTCAAATAGCATTTCCCAGTCCTCATCCTCTATGCTTTAAGTAGGGGTGTGCTGGGGCTAGCTCCTACTGACTCTGTCCAGTTGGGAAATTTTCACGGAGAACATTTCATTTATACCTCAAAAATCAGCAGACTACCAATCAGGCCTTCATTGATTGTTTTGTTGATTGTCTGGAATTTAAAAAGTGATGGAGAAAATGTTAATAATGCAGATTAAACTTAATTAAATTAAACATCAAAGTGTGTTATTCTTGTACTTTTCTTCTTTCCACTCACCTTCCTCCAGAGATATGGTTGTTAAATATTCACCAGCACACCTCTGGTTGTGCCAACCACATCCTGCATTTTAAGGTTCTTCTTAGTTTTGACTTTCTATGTTCTACAGTCATTTCCAGCTCTTACATTCTAAAAAATTGTTTGTTGTTTTTGATGTTGTTCTTAAGTCAGTACCAGTTATAAGGTTGTAGGATTTGAAGGCCTCCAAGGGATTAAGAGTCTAAATTCTGTCCCATCGAGTCACCTGTGGGAACCATTAGGGAGGAATGCGGGAGCTGGGCTTGGTAATGTGGGAAGTTCAGATCTGGGGAGACCTGGGAGTGGGAAAGAGTTTCAGACACGGTTGTCTCTACAGGTGGAGTCAAACCGCAAGTACCGCATGCATACTGTACAGGAGAAGACAGCTGGGTCCATCTATATCAATTCACGCAGTGTCTTCCTGAGGACTGAACAGAAAGAGGGCCGGTATGTCATCATCCCCACCACCTTTGAGCCAGGCCAGACATGCGAATTCCTCCTCAGGATCTTCACAGATGTGCGTGCCTCCTGCCAGTAAGTGCTTGGGGCAGGGAGGGAAGGAGACTGGGGAAGGGGAGAATCTGAAAGAACAGGGCTGGCTTTATTCCCTGCCTAGATGCTCCCACATGCCCATTTATCATAGTCCCTCCTGTATGATACTTTTAGCTTCATTCAAAGTGTCTCATTCGGTAAATGGGACAGAAAGATAATAATTCCCATTTTGTGGAAGAGAAAGCCAAGCCTCAGAGAGAGGGAAGGTCCTTGCCCTGGGTCACAAAATGAGAATTAGGTAGACCTGGAGCTGCAGTCCAGGTTTCCATGGACTGAAATAGTCACTGTCTGTATTGTTTTCTTAGTTCTGCTGACTTTGCTCTTTTTCATTCACCCAGATCTTCCCATGCTTCTTTTTCTCTTCTTTCTTTCTTTCTTTCTTTCTTTCTTTCTTTCTTTCTTTCTTTCTTTCTTTCTTTCTTTCTTTCTTTCTTTCTTTCTTTCTTTCTTTCTTTCTTTCTTTCTTTCTTTCTGTGGGGCAATGAGGGTTAAGTGACTTGCCCAGGGTCACACAGCTAGTAAGTGTCAAGTGTCTGAGGCTGGATTGGAACTCAGGTCCTCCTGAATCCAGGGCCAGTACTTTATCCACTGCACCACCTAGCTGCCCCCTCTCTTTATTTTTTTATAGTCAGCTCTTTAATATTAAGGTTGCATTTCCATTTAGAATGTATTGAGGAATATGATATAAGGTCTTAGCCTAAGCCTGATTTCTGACAAATTGCAGGTTTTGTTCAAATAAGGAGGGTTTTTTTTCCCTATGTAATTTATGTCTCCATTTTATCATATACTTCATAGATCGGATAATAGAATTTAGAGCTGGAAGGAAGCAATGAGATTATGTAGCCCAAATCCCTCATTTTACAGATAAGGAGACTGGGACTCAGAGCTGTGAAGCTGACCATCTGTAACATCACATAGGAAGTAGGAATGGCTGATCAAGAATATGAGGCTTAAGTATAGGTGGTGCCACGGGTCAGATGCTAGACCTGGAGTCAGGAAGACCTGAATTCATTAGTCTGGCATCAGACACTTACAAGCTACGTGATCCTGGGCAAGTCACTTAACCTGTCAGCCTCAGTTTCTATAACAGTAAAATAACACTTACCTTCCAAGTTATTTTGTTTTGTTTTGAAATGTGGGGCAGTGAGGGTTAAGTGATTTGCCCAGGGTCACACAGGTAGTAAGTGTTAAGTGTTTGAGGCCGGATTTGAACTCAGGTACTCCTGAATCCAGGGCTGGTGCTTTATCCACTGCACCACCTAGCTGCCCCTGTTTGTTTTGAGTCTTATACGTGATACTATTTATAAAGTGCTTTGCAAACCTTAAAGTGCTTTGTAAATGCTAGCTATTATTGTTTCCCAGGATGTCTCCAAAATCTTAGTGAAGTTTTATGATATTAAATCTTAAAACTACACTAAGAATTTTGGAGTACCCTGTATATATTTGCCAGAACCAAATTCAATAGAAAGTACCTACTGCTACTAGTGGTAGATAGACCCAGTAATTCACAGGAGGTGATATAAGAATTGAACTATCCAATGAAAAGTCCTTCATGGAAGGACTTAAATTCCCCTTTTGCCTCCTCTTTACTCTCCTGATTCTTGTTCTTACCTTCCTTCTCTTACTCCCCCAAATTGATTCCTGTCTTTTTCCTCACCTTCCATCTCTCGTTCTCACCTCCTATTCCCTCTTCTCATTTTCTGTCTCTTCTCTTTCCCTCAGGGAACTGCACCTGGATCAGCCCCGACACTGGTGGTGGAATAGAATATTCGGTTACCCTCAGGTTGTGTCCCAGGTTCATGTCATCAAAGCTGAGGGGCTGAGAGATGCCCCCTCAGAAGGTAGGTGTTCTTTCTCTTTGTCCCACTCCATCCTCTCCACCCCTTCCTTGCAGTGTTGTGGTCCAGGGCCTCTAGCCTGGTCCGGGTTAGAATAGCGTAGGCAGGCTGAGAGTTAGAGGCTGAGGTTGGTGAATTGCTTGAATCTAGGATTTCTAAGCTGTGATAGGGTCAGCCTATCAAACTTTCACACTAGCTTTTGCCTCAATATGGTGAGCCCCTGGGATCAGAGGGCCCTAGGCTGCTGAAGGAGGAGCAAGCCTCCCGGCGTCAACTCTCCAATCTGGCCAAGAAGAGTTTTAAAATTTAAAAAAAAAAAAAAAGACAAAGTAGTTAGATACTAGGGGTGATGGTATCTAAGGGTAAGATCCTGAGAGTCCATCTTCCCAGTCTTCCAGGTTCCCAGGAGGAGACATATGGGGAAAGAATATCAATAGAAGAATGTACTTTTTATCATATAATAACTGCATAATGTAAGTCTTCATCGATGCTCTCCCTTCTTATCTGCCTGGCCCTAACAACCTCGAAGACTTAAGAGATCGGGCCAATGATAGACGGTGAATCTTCAGCCTAGATAAATTTGGAGAACCTCACCACTGGCAGGCTGGCCACCAGGAGATGAAGTTTTAGGTCATATAGCAGCAGTTGACTAACTAACTCCCTACTAATGCAGGGAGGGATTTGTGATCTCACTCAGGGAAGGGTCTCAGCACACAGGAAATCATGGAGCTTTGGAAGGACTGACTTGTGCTCGGGGAAGGGTACAAAAATGTTTTAAATGACACCATTCCTGTCCTCAAGGATGGTGTAGGCTAGAAGGTATGTACACAAATAACTATATGCAAGTTAGAAGGAGGAATTAACAACAGAGAATGAGTCATCAAAAGAAGAATCTCTTTTAGCTGAGGAAGACCAGAGGAGGCTTCATAAAGGAGTCATCTAAGCTGGACCTTGAAGGAAGAGAAGGATATCAACAGGTGGAGATATCGAAGGGGATGTATATAAGGCAGCTAGGTAATACAGTGGACCAAATGGTAGACCTGGAATCATGAAGGCCCGAGTTCAAATGCAGCCTAATCCTAACGCTAACCCTAACAACATATTATCGGTACAACCGCTTAACTTAACTTCTGTCTGCCTCAGTTTCCTCAACAGCAATTACTTCCCAGGGTTGTTGTGAGAATCAAATGAGATAATATTTGTAAAATACTACAGTGTGTGGCACATAGTAAGTGTTATATGTGTTAGCTGTTATTATTATGGAAATGCAGCTTTGGACATGATCCTGGGCAAGTCACTTCACCTCTGTCTGCCTCAGTTTCCTTATCTGTAAAATGGGGATAATAATAGCACCTACGTCCCAGGGTTGTCATGAGGATCAAATGAGATAACAATTATAAAGCGTTTAGCATAGTGCCTGAAATGTAGTAAGTGTTATCTGCTGCTATGATGATGGTAGTGGTGATACAGCCTCAGACACACACTAGCAGTGTGACTCTGGGCAAGTCACTTAACTTCTATCTATGTCAGTTTCCTATAAAATGGAGATAATAATAGAACCTACCTTCGAAGGATGTGAGGATCAAATGAGTTAATATTTGTAAATATTACTTTAAACGATAACCTTAAAGTGTCTCTCCTACCTTACTTCCTTCTCTTCTAAGTTTTCCCCATGTTCTGTTTTTCTTCCCACAGGGACTGATTCTTATGTGATCATCAAATGTGAAGGAGAGACAGTCCGATCGGATGTATATAAGCGTAATGGCACCCCAGAGTATAATGTGAAAGGCATCTTCTACCGTAAGAAGCCAGAACAGCCCATCATAGTCCAGGTAGGTCTGTCTGGCGCATTGGTTCACAGGCTGCAGATACCTAATCCCTAGGCATGACCCTCTAAAAAAAGAAGCCTGGTGAGTTAGAAAGAACACTGAGAATAGAGTTAAGAGCCCTGGAGTCTGTCCTAGCCGGGTCATATCCGAGCTAAACAATGAAAGCTTACATTTCTTGTATAGGATGTGCACACACTTACACACACACATGCACGAATGCATACGTGTGTATATGTTTATATTTAATCCCCGCCCCCAGGAAACACTTTATTTCAGAATCATGGGCAAAACAAATCACCAGTATTATATTGCAGAAACATACTAAGACAGCCCGCTTGAGAGTATATAATAATGTGCAATTGGAGTATTGTTACACTCTTGTTCGAATTCCTGGACCTTCTTATATCCTGCATAAGGGCAGCTGAAGGATCCAGATAGCCTAGATATTCTAAAGGAAGGGATGGGAGCCCCTTTAGGTAGATCTCATTTTTTTCCTACCTTTGCGGTCACAGAAATATATGATTCCAAATATAAAAGGGTGTGTGTGTGTGTGTGTGTGTGTGTGTGTGTGTGTGTGTGTGTGTAAAATTAAATGAAATTGTGAAAAATGAAAATGTACCTGTTTTAGCAGAATTTTTAAAAAAAATTCATAATTGAAGGAAATGCTAAATTTCAGTTAGAAGTTAGTGAAAATAAAGATGTAATTTATTTTCCCATTCAAGTTCCATAGACTCCCTGAAATTTATCCATAGATATCTTGGGGGTTCATGAACCACCAGATTAAGAACTCTTGCTCTTCAATCAGAACCTCTGAGATCTGCAGCCCAGGCTCAAATCTCTACACACACCCACACCCCACCCCCACCACACACACACACACACACACTTTCTGTTAGGAACCATAGAATCTTAAGTTAGGAGGGGTATCAGAGTCAGCCAATTTAACCCTTCCATAAATAAGAATCAACTCCATAACCTTTCTAAGTAGCCTATTCCATTTTTGCATAGTTCTAATTGGTAGGAAGTTTTCCCTTCTATTGAGTTGTTTAGTTTTCCACTAATTTTTATTCTTTGATTCAAACACCCTTTTTTGAATGTAATTTTTATTGCATTGATTTTGGTAAAAGATACACTTAATATTTGTGGGGGTTTTATACCCTAATACATGGTATGTTTTTATGAAAGTGCCATGAACAGCTGAAAAATAAGTGTACTCCTTTCTGTTCCTACTTAGCATTCTCCAGAAGTCTATCATATCTAACTTCTCTAAAATTCTATTCAGGTCCTTCATTTTAATTTTATTTTTTTGGTTTATTGAGGTCTGAGAGGAGTTATTTGAAGTTTCTCTCTGTTATAGTTTTACTGTCTATTTCCTCCTGGAATTCAATTTACTTTTCCATTAAGAATTTAGATGTTATACCATTTAATGCATATATGTTTAGTATTGATCGATATTCATTTTCTATGGTACCTTTTAACAAAATACAATTTCCTTTCTTATTTTATCATTTTTTTTTGCTGTTCCTTGAGATAGATTGCTACCCTTGCCTTTTTTGATTCATCTGAAACATATGTTTCTGCTCTAGCCCCTCGTTTTAACTCTGTGTATCTTTAATTCCTTACACTGCACAGAAATCTTTGAAGGTCTCAGTTGCTACCTCCTTCACAGCTTTTTTCCCAATTCTCCAAGTTATTAGCATTCTCCCTTCTTGAAATTAAAAGTAGAATACAAGCTCCTTGAGAACAGGGACTATGTTCCTAGACACCTTTCACTATAATAGGGGCTTAATAATATTCATAGAATTTGCTTTAATTGAACAGACCCTAGTAATGATAATAATAGCTAGCACTTATAAAGAGCTCTCAGGTTTACAAAATACTTTACTATGTTATCCCCTTTGAGTTTCACAACAACCCTAGGGAAAAGGTGGTGTTAATATCCCTGATTTACAAGGGGCAGCTAGTTGGTGCAGTGGATAGAGCACCGGCCCTGGATTCAGGAGGACCTGAGTTCAAATCTGGCCTCAGACACTTTACACTTACTAGCTGTGTGACCCAAGGCAAGTCACTTAACCCCAATTGCCTCACCTATCTCTATATATCTATATCTATCTATATATCCCTGTTTTGCAGGTGAGGAAACTGAGGTTGTCAGAGGTTAAATGACTTGCCTGGGGTCTCACAGCTAGTAAGCATCTGAGGCTGGATTTGAATTCAGGTCTTCCTAACTCCAATTTTAGCATTTTCTCCCCTGGGCCCACATAGATGCCTTCTAAAACCACACAGAACAAATTTGCTACCTCTACCCCATGACATCTTACCCATGTATGTGCTCTTCTCCTAGATTTGGAACCATAAATGCTTGTTTGATCAGTTTCTGGGGCAGGTGGCCCTGAAGGGAGATCCAGATGACCTGCAGACATCACATGCCCTGCACCTACAAGACAGGGGCAACGGGAATTCCAATGACCTTCCTGGCACCATCTCCCTCCAGGTCTTCAGCAGTGGCAATCTTACCCACATCTAGGGCTTCCCCTCAGCCCTGGAGAACCCATGGTCTGTGGGGTGCACGGCTGGACCTGCTCCCATATGGCTCCAGCCTTCTCTTGGAGTTCTTGACATACACAGTGAGATTTCTTGATTTCCCAAGGACAGATTCACCATATAGAAGAAACATGCATGTATCTCCTGGAATACAGAGTCTGATAGTACCAGAGGCCTTCTGGGACCTTCAGCATCTCTTAGCCAGTGAAGGGGAATAAGACCCAGAGCCTTCAGGACAGGGCACCATTCAGAGTCACTCATTTACATGCCAGTGGCCCTGTGGATTTTGCTCTTACCCCCAACCCATTCTCTGTTATCCAGTTTTCCCTCACTCCTTTCTTTCTCCCCCACCCACTGCCCTTCATCTCCTCCTGTGTTCTCACTCACCCACAACCTCACTTTTCCCATCCACCATAATGACAGTTTGCCCTCCCCTGGGGTCTCTTTTGTTCAGAGAAAGTAGCAACTTCTTTGTGTAGTGGAGAGAGCACCCAACCAGGAGGTGGAAAGACCGGCCTCCACCATTCATTGTCTGGGTGATCATTGACACCAGGGAATGACCACATCAGTCTGAAGGTATCCAATGATTGAGTAGGACTTAGAGGAGATCTTTTGGGTCTTTGGCCAGGCCAGAGGCCCCTCCCTGAACTGCCCACCCCCTACTCAGACTCCTTGTTACTGCATAGGGGACTTGCCAGGATTGTTCATTCTTAAGAGGTCCATTAATTCATCTGTCCATCAGGATATGTTTTCTTTTGCCAGTTCTGTTAGGTTTTCTGCCAAGAGAGCCGAAGCTGGATTGTTTTAAAGCTTCCCATTAGGTCACTGGGGCCCATTTTAAAGGTGAAGGGACTTCACCTGGGCACATGGGTACATCCAGGCTCTCTCTATCAGCCACCAATGCCATAGTTTTCCCCACGAGTTGAACTAAATGCCAGACACTAAAGTGTCTCCACTCCAAGCATCATCTCATCCAAGTCAGACCAACTGTTGTCACTGGTTCCTCTACCAAAGGGCAATGGGCTGACATGCATCAGAGAGTGGTGCCAAGGCAGCCCTTGCTGTTAATGAGAGACAGGACTCTTAGCCATGCCACAAAGCTGGGGTCCAGGGGGAAGAGGGGTACCAAAGGGCAACCTCTCCCCCTCCAAGAAGGATGGATTTTCTTCTGCCAAACAGGCCACATCAACCCAAAAAGCCAAAGAATCTTCCTTCTTGTCATCTCAGTATTGAGACCAAAGGGTCTTACTGGTTTTCTTCCTTAATTCACTTGTGGTTTTTCTTATGTTGCATTTTAGAGGCTGGGGTTTTGAGATGATTAGGAGAAACAGAAGACCAGAATCCATCTTTTGTTTTCTTTTTTTTAAGTCCTGGTTTCTTTGGATTTTATGAAAATGTGATTCCAGGTGGTTGGAATTAAGGATAGGATGAGTGGAAATTTTTGTGCCATTTTCTCCCCACAACTGGGATTTGGAATTGGATAAAGGCCAGGGCATTCTATATAACTGTTTAGAGATTTTGCTATTTTTATGTTGTAAACCTACACCTTACTCTCTCCCTGATACAATCATGAGGCACGAACAGTTTAACATCTCCAGTCCAACCATCTGTTTTTCCAGGTAGCCCCTAGGATTATTAGAAACACCTAAGTCTACCCAGAGACCCTGGTGACTCAGTTGTGTCTGCACCCTTTCATTCTCCAGGTCAACATCAGGAAGAAAGATCCTGTAATTTCATGATAGTTGAAAGCCATCCCCCTTATAGTAAGAAATCTAGACTCTTCATTAATGCTTGCAAACCTAGGTCTAGTTAAGGGGTAATTGCTCTATAAAGGTATAGCCCCTTCCTTTGCTTTCCTGGGGATCAAGTGAAGAAGGAGGTGCTATCTCTCTGTAACTCTTCTTGTAGGACACCTGAGAACTTTTCATCTCTAGGACTTTTGCCACTGGGACCAAGGTTTACTGAGCTGAGACATAGTCCAGTTCTTGACTGCTCACCTTGATTTTTCCCACCCTTCCTTTCTGTCCCTGCCATGTGCTGGTGGGACACCTCTCTCTCTAGGTTGTCTACATCCAGACACTCCAAGGAGTCCACAATCAGATTTAGGCTCACATATGAGGAGCAGAAGGAAGAAGAAAAGGTTGGGAAGGAGTAAGATGTAAAGGAAGGAAGGAAAAGAAAAAAAAAGAGAGAGAAAGGAAGAAAGGAAAAAAGAAAAGGAAAGAAAGGAAAGAAGGAAGGAAGAAAGAAGGAAAAAAGGAAAGCAAGAAGGAAGAAAGAAAAAAAGAAGTGGGAGGAAGGAAGAAAGACAGAAAGGAAAGAAGGAAGGAGTTTCTCATCCTAAAACTCAGTTGTAGAATCCAGGGTGTTTCACATGGGTCTAAAATTGAGACTCTGTGTGAGTATGATGGTGAAAAAGTCACTTAAACCTCTCTGTGCCTCAATTTTTCCCATCTTTGAAATGGGGCCAATGATACTTGTTGTCGAGCTTTTCACGATGAGTTCAGTATAAAGAAAAAAATACCGGCATGTGTACACATATCGACTTGTGTGTATGTATACATACACAAATATACATATATGTCAATGTGTAGTATCCTGTATTTACATCTGTAGTACATATATGTGGAAATGCCTCAACCACAGAATATTAGAGCTTGCAGGAACCTTAGAGGTTGTCTCCTACAGGTATCTGTCTTACAGCATCCCCTAGTAATGATCATTCTACCTCCTCTTGGGGTAGCCCATTCCGCCCCTCTATTAGGGAGTTTTCCCTTTCATTATGCTGAGATCACCCCCCCCCCAACTCCCACCCATTCCCCCTGGTT
Organism: Dromiciops gliroides; assembly: GCF_019393635.1. Taxonomy (NCBI): domain Eukaryota; kingdom Metazoa; phylum Chordata; class Mammalia; order Microbiotheria; family Microbiotheriidae; genus Dromiciops; species Dromiciops gliroides. The sequence goes on from NC_057863.1 coordinate 549,528,704, forward strand.
CTTAGAGAAAAGTCTAAGCCAAGCCTTATAGCCCTTCCACATGAATGCCCTTCAGATATTTGATTGCAGAAGCCTGTCTTTCCTTAGACTAAAGAGTCTTTGTTCTTTTCATGTGATCTCCAGTCCCCATCCTGGCCTAGTTGCCCTTCTTGGGGAGTGCTCCAGTTTGTGAATTTCATTCCTAAAATGTGGTGCCTAGAACTGGACACGGTTTCCCAGATGGGCCTGACCAAGGCAAAGGACAGTGGGACTGTCACCTTCCTCACTAGGGATATTATACCTCTTTTCATGTAGCTGTTGTGTCCTATCTGTGACCCAGACTGACTCCTAACCTTCTCCTAATTTCTGAGGCCCAGAATTCCAGATGGGATCTGTATTTATCTTCCTGATGGCAGTGGGCCAGACAGAAATCACACCCTCTTTTCTCTGGAGTTTGTGTCCCACCTGGGTCCCTTGCTGTCCTGTTGGGTGACTGCCTCCCTCCCCTGGCCCACTATTTCTTAGGCTGACCTCAACTATGCTTTGCCTCACCCCGGACTGCTTGGCCCTCTCCTCTCTCACCAGCCTTACCGGCAAGCTCGCCACCAGAACCTTCCCTGAACCCCCTTCTAGTTCTGGAACCACAATCTGATCCACTCTACCGTTGTACTTAGAAGGGGCATGTTGCTCCCCTTGCCATCTGTTACATTCTGGACCAAAGTGCCCCACCCCCCACCCCTCTCCACCTTAAGTGTGTTGTTTCTTCCTCTTAGATTATAAGCTTCTGAGGGCAGTGACTGCTTTTGCTTTTGTATTTGTATTCTCAGCACTTAGCCCAGTGCTTGGCACCTAGTCAGCAGCTTAATAAATGCTTTTTTCTTCTTTTTGTCCATTTATTTATTACTTCTCTCATCTGGATTGTGGGGGAAGCAATGTTTGTGTCCGATCTAGAAGATCAGACCCGTGTTGGAAAGAGCATTGGATTGGGGGTCTGGAATGGCAGAAATAGCCTTGTATTGGCATCCAGAGGACTTGGTTCAAAGCCCTGATTGGCCACTTGGATCTTAACTTCTCTGAGCGGGAGGATTGAATGGGATGGCCTAAGAGGGGTTGCAGCCCCAAACTCTGCGATTCTGTGACTTCCTGACCACTGCAGCATTTGAGTGGGCCCATGAGGAGAACCCCAGGGTCACAGGTCTTGCTCGGGAATTACCTTGCGGGTGTGGGCTGGATGCCGAACTTTTGGGAAAGAATAAGCCCCTCTGCTCCCTTCATTCTCCACTCCCCTCCTGCCCAATTCAAACCTCTGTAATCCACCCCACCACCATCATTGGGGAATATTTCTCAAAGGCTTGGGTCCTACGTAGGGGAGCTAAGTTGGCACTATGCCTGCCTTCTAAGGACTTATGACCTGACTTCCCACAGATTTCTCCCACATTCACCATGGCCATTTGCACATTGCTTAGGATCTTTCTTGTTGTTCAGTCATTTCAGTCATGTCTGATTCTTTTTGACCCCATTTGGGGTTTTCTTGGCAGAGATACTGGAGTGATTTGTCATTTCCTTCTCCAGCTCATTTTACAGATGAGGAAACTGAGGCAAACAAGGGCTCAGTGACTTGCCCTGGGTCATACAGCTAGTAAGTGTCTGAGGCTGGATTTGAACTCAGGTCTTCTTGACTCCAGGCCCAGCGCTCTGCCTATCCACTGCACTACCAAGCTGCCCCCATAGAATCCTTAGCTCCCTTCAAGGCTCAGCCCTAGTGCCATCTTGTAAAGGAGGCCTTTTCTGATGCCCTCCAGTTTTAGGCTCTCCTCACCCCCTTGCTTTGTATTTACTTTTTATGTACTTTGTTTTTATTTATCTTTGTACATATGTTCTCCTCTCCCCAGTAGAATGGAAGCTTATTGAGGGTAGGAACACTCGTCTTTGTATTTCCACCACCTGGTACATAGTAGGCATTTAATAAATGTATATTGAAGGGCAGCTAGATGGCACAGTGGATTGAGCACTGGGCCTGAAGTCAGGAAGACCCATCTTCCTGAGTTCAACTCCAACCTCAGATACTTAGTAGCTGTGTGACCCTGGGCAAGTCACTTAACCCTGTTTGCTTCAGTTTCCTCAACTATAAAAGGAACTGGAGAAGGAAATGGCAAACCACTCTAGTAACTTTGCCAAGAAAATCCCAAATGGGGTCACAGAGTCAGACACAACTGAAAAATGACTAAACAACAAATATTGATTCAATTCATTTCCAATAAGGGAGAACTAGTACAGTTCCCTTGATTTTTAATGTGTATGTGGGAAGGAGAGGAAATGAAGGAAGGGAAGCAGCTAGCAATAATGAAGCCATCTAAAAGGACCACTAGATCTTTTTATAAATAATGCATGGCCTGGGTGTGATAAAAACTTGTAATCCCTGTTACTGGGGAGGCTGAAGCTGGTGGATTGCCTGAGCTCAGGAGTTTTGAGCTACATTTCCTAAGATATTGGGTTATTATCTTCGCTAAATTCTGTACCAAGTAAGCTTCTGAGAGTGATGGAATATTAGGTTGCCTAAGCAGGCAGGGCTGAGCCTATCCAGCTCAGAAAAGGAACGGGTCAGAGATCCCAAGATGATTAGCAGTAGGATTTGGCTCCTGAATGACTGGGAAGCTTCCAGCCTGGGTGAGAAAGGGAGACCTAGTCTCAAGACAAACAAAAAACATGGAAGAGTTTAGAAAGAAGTTCAGAAGGAAGTACCATCAGAGCAGTTTTGAAAGATTCTGTCTCTGCCTCTCTTTCTTTGTCTGTCTCTTTCTCTGTCTCCTTGTCTCCCTCTGTCTATCTTCTTCCTTCCTACCTATCTTAATTTTAAAAGCAAAATGTATGAAATGAATCCTCTATATTCTATTCTATATAGAAATGTTCCTCTTTTGGTGTTAGTTCAGAATGCTTAAAAAAAAAAAGTAGGGGCAGCTAGGTGGTGCAGTGGATAGAGCACCAGCCCTGGAGTCAGGAGTACCTGAGTTCAAATCCAGCCTCAGACACTTAACACTTACTAGATGTGTGACCCTGGGCAAGTCACTTAACCCCAATTGCCTCACTAAAAACCAACCAAACAAACAAAAAAACCAAAAAGAAAAAAAAAAGTAAAAGATAACTGGTCCAGTTTCACACAAGGAAAAATTAATCCACTCTAACAATGAGTAGACTTCATTTTCACATAAGAATCAACCCAGTTCCATAGAGGGCAGAATCAATCTCATTTCATCCAGGGAAGAATTCATCCAATTTGATGTAAGGCAAAAATCAATTCATCCCGGACCCTTCCTGTCATGCTATCTTGAGCCTTTTTTGAGGTGACAAAGGCTTTATTTTCTTCTCATGAGAAGGAGGCACCCTAGTGTGCAGCTAGTGGGTGCCCCAAAAGGGGGCTCGCAGACCCTGTTTTATAACGCAAAGTGGACCTTCCCCTTTTTCATCACTGGTCGGGGTTACAATCTACGTGCAAAAACTAGCTAATCGGAATGCAGTATAAATTCTTACCCCCTTGGTGAGCCTGCTCCACTCTGCATTTGCGATGTCTCTGCTGAGTTCCTTGAACTCAGGAGTTGGGGGTGGCCCCCTCCAGGCTCCGGCTCCGACCATCGCTGGTGAAGGGCCCCACAGCTCCTTACATCTCGGTGGGACCTCCAATTGTGAGGGAAAAATTCATCCTCTTCTCAATAATTCTCAGGAACTCAGCAGCAAGGTGACAAAGGCTTTATTTTCTTCTCATGAGAAGGAGGCACCCTAGTGTGCAGCTAGTGGGTGCCCTATCTTGAGCTTTATACAATCAAGGAGTTAATACAGTCCCCCTCCTGTCCTGGTTTGCTGCTCCCACCTCTCCCTTGTGGAAAGCTATTGTCTACAGGGTTGAAGTTAAGGAGTGGTCAGCTGGTGCTGGGAGAGGCTAGTGAGAGATGGCGCAGTGGATAGAGCACCGGCCCTGGAATCAGGAGTACCTGAGTTCAAATCCTGCCTCAGACACTTAACACTTACTAGCTATGTGACCCTGGGCAAGTCACTTAACCCCAATTGCCTCCCTTAAAAAAAAAAAAAGTTATGAGTTCTAGATTCTATGCTTCCTTACCTCCCTCCCTTCTCCCCTCCCTGAGACCATAGGCAATCAGATAAAGGTTATTCATGTACAGTCATGTAAAACATTTTCATATTAGTCAAGATTAGTACAAGAAGACTTGAATTTTTTAAAAAAGAATGAAAAAAAGTAGAAAAATCACATTGTCTGTATTCGAACAATATCAGTTCTTTCTCTGGAGGCAGATCATAGTCTTCACCATTAGTCCTTTGGGATTATCTGTTAAAAATAGCTAAGTCCTTCACAGTCCTTCATCATATAATATTGCTGTTACTGTACACAGTGTTCTGGTTCTGCCCACTTCACTCTGCATCAGTTAATATGAGTCCAGGTTTTTCTAAAATCATCCTGCTTGTTATTCTTATAGCACAATAATATTGCATCACAGTCATATACCACAACTTGTTCAGCCTTGCCCCAATTATTGGTCATCCTTTAGATTTCCAATTCTTAGCCACCACAAAAAGAGCTGCTATAAATGTTTTTATCCAAATATGTTCTTTTAAACCTAGAAGTGGTATTGCTGGATCAAAGGTTAGGCACAGTTTTATAGCCCTTTGTGCTATAATTGTCAAATTGTCAACAAACATTTCTTAAGCACTTAGCATGTACCTGGTACCGTGTTAAGCTCTGGCGATATATAGGCCAAAATGCAATGCCTACTCTCAAGGAGCTCTCACTCTAAATAGGGAAGACAACATGCAAACAAGTATGAATATACAAAACCTATACAGTATAAAAGGGAGATAATTTCAGAGGGAGGGTCCCGGGGTGGAGTCAAGGCCTTCTGCCAAAGTGGGTGGGGGGAATTTGAACTCAGCTACTGAAGTAGGCCAGGAAAGGCAGGGGGTGGAGGCGATAGGGCAGGGTGTTCTGGGCATGGAGAACAACAGATGAAAATACACATTTAGGAGGTTTTGAATGGGAAAAATAGCAGCGAGGCCAGTGGAGCTAGATTGTAGAGTGTGTTGAAGGAAATACAAGAAGACAGGAAGGGGAAGGAGAGGCCGGGTTGGTGGCACTGGAGCTTGAGTGGAGGAGTGAGTTTCTTTCTTTCTTTCTTTCTTTCTTTCTTTCTTTCTTTCTTTCTTTCTTTCTTTCTTTCTTTCTCTCTTTCTTTCTTTCTTCATTTCTTCATTCATTCGTTCGTTCGTTTGTTTGTTTGTTTATTTATTTGTCTATTTGTTTAGTGAGGCATTTGGGGTTAAGTGACTTGCCCAGGGTCACACAGCTAGTAAGTGTTAAGTGTCTGAGGCCAGATTTGAACTCAGGTCCTCCTGAATCCAGGGCTGGTGCTTTATCCAATGTGCCACCTAGCTGTCCCGAGGAGTGAGTTTATTAAGCAGAACAGGTCAGACCTACACTTTAGAGATTGATATGGACCATAAGGGCCAAAGAAGAAACCACAGTGGGCAAGAAATAGGGAAAAAAATCTCCCATCCTGTTTAGCTGTTTGAAAAAACCATGATGGCTCAGTGGCCTATGAGGTGAGCAGGTCTGCCACCGAGGCCTTGCACCTCTTGCAGAATGAGACTAACAACTCCCAACCAGGCCTCCCATGGGTTGTGAGTCTCAAAGGAGATGATGTGTTCAGAGGTAAGTGGGATGCCCAGAGGTCTGGAGAAACCTGCAGAGGTTATGATAGTGATTGAATTACAGGCCCCACCCAACCCTGCTGGTCTCTTAGAATGAAGAGCCTGAAGGAATCCTGGAGTCCGATGGAATCCAACTCCCCCTCCCTTAAACAGAAGAGGAAATCCTACCACACACAACTTACAGAATCCTGCCAAACACTCTAAGTTCCAGTCAAACTTTACTAGATACTTTTCATTTTTTTGTGGGGCAGTGAGGGTTAAGTGACTTGCCCAGGGCCACACAGCTAGTAAGTGTCAAATGTCTGAGGCCAGATTTGAACTCAGGTCCTCCTGAACCTAGGGCCAGTGCTTTATCCACTGCACCACCTAGCTGCCCCAATACTTTTTAAAAATGAAAACAATTTCACATAGAAAAAACATTTATTGGCCCATTCCCGAGGTGCTTGTATTGACTGAAACTGTGTTGTATAACCTGCAAGGAAGACAGCTGACATTGTGAAACCTTTGAAAATGGTCATTGTCTAGCAACTGGTCATTTCAAAGCTGGCTCTCTTCTCACATTCTTAAAATCTTTAAAATGAGAACTATAATAACAAAGAGAGACTTCTCCCATAGGACAGTTGCCCTGTGTTAAAGCAAAGCACCTTTTGTAGTCTGCAGAACCCAGTAAATTGAGGGGTGACAAATGAAGGCATATCAAAGAGCCACACTTCAAGTTTTGTCCAGGAGAAATGCATCAATAAATGGAAAGCAGGAATCTCATGTTAATCAAATATGTGATTAGGAAAGCATATAGGTATATACATGTATATGTACACATATGTATATATGTAAATACGATACAATACACATATACATACACATACATTACATAAACATACACACATATATGGGGAGAGGAGAGAGAGAAGGAGGAGGAGGAAACACAGAGGAGAGATAGAGGAAAAGAGAAAGAAGGAGAGAGACAGACACAGAGTGAGCCATCCAGAGAAAAAGTCGCTTAAAACAGTAATGCCAAACTTAAATGGGGGCCACTAAACCCTACATAACAATCCCTGTGGTCAGCATATTCTTTAGAAAATCACATATTAACATTATGTCCTATTGTATTTTTATTTATTTTGTTAAAGATTTCCCAATTTTATTTTCATCTGGTTCAGGCTCCAAGTGCTGTGTATTTGATACATTTGGTTTAGATGACAGAGAACTAGCCTCTGAGTCAAGAAATGATGGGTTCTAGGCCTGCTTCTGACATATAGGATCATAGATATTGAATGACAGGTAGGATTTGAACCCAGGCTGTTTGACTCCAGAGATGTCATTTTCTAATATTTAAATCACATCGTATTCCCCTTAAAATCTCTATCACATCCATCTCAGCACTCAATTATTACTAACACTACCCACACTGAGGTCTTTACCATTTCTTTTATGCCTGGATGAGGCAGCTAAGTGATCCAGTGGACAGAATGTTGGACCTGGAATCAGAAAGACTCATTTTCTTGAGTTCAAATCCAGCCTCAGACACTTACTAGCTGTGTGGCCCCAGGCAAGTCACTTAACCCTGTTTGCCTCAGTTTCCACATCTGTAAAATGAGCTGGAGAAGAAATGGCAAGCCAGTCCATTATCTTTGCGAAGAAAACTCCAAGTAAGGTCACAAAGAGTCAGGCACGACTGAAACTACTGAAAAACAAAAATTAGGAATATTATTTCATTTGATTCTCACAACCACCTTGGGAAGTAGATGCTATTATTACACCCATTTTACAAAAAGAGGAAACTGAGATTAAGTGATTTTTTCCAGGGTCACACAGAATTTGAATTCAAAGTCTTTCCAAGTCCAGGTCCATCAGTCACTCTATCCACTGCACTACCTAGTATCATTCTAACTATATTATTCAAGTCCCTTCCTCTTCTGCTCTCAGCTCCCTGTCATCCCCACAAGCCCCAACCCTACCTCTGAACTCAGAGGGAGCTTTCCAATGCTTGCCTAGGCAACCCAACATCGCACAGTTTTCCAAACAAAACAGCTCCTGGGAATGCTGTAGTTGACACTTTGTCAGGAGCCACCAGGTGGCGGTATTGTGCTACTGTTGTTGAAGGACATGAAGCAGGAACTCGGCAGATTTGCCCAGGTTGCCTTTCCTGAGATTTAAATCTGACTCAAGGAAGAATCTCTTGACCCTTGATCTTGTCAGAGCCTGGGATGGAGATGGTCACAGGAGAGTTTTGGTGCGGCCCTCTCAGGGCTTTGGGATGACCATATGGGCTTTCATCTGTGTGCGATGACCCTGGGTGGTCCTTCTAGAAAGTAGGGGGATTGTGGGAATCCTTCCAGCTTGGCCATTCTGCGACCTCTCTCGCTGTGTGACCCTGGACAAGGCACGTTCCAGCTCTGTCAAATGATGGGCGTTCAGTTTGGTCACCTTTCAAATCCAAGTTATGGCCTTCTAGCTCTATCCCAAAGCCCTTTCCCATTCTGGCATTCTGTGTTCTAAGCTCCCTGCTAGCCCCAACCTTCCATGTTCTAAGGGACTTCCAACATTCTATGTTCTATGGTTCCTCCTAGTTCTATCATTCTGTGTTCTAAGGTCCATCTACCTCTGGCATTCACAGGGCAGGTGTAACAGCAGGGCACCCTGAGGGAGAAATAGGAGGCAGCACATGCCAGGCAAGTCAAACAACCGCCATGATCTTGACCACAATCTCCCCTCAGATCCCTATGGACACAGCCCAAGACCCTGAATCCAAGAGCCTTGGGAATAGTGGTGGGCCCCCATGCAAGCAGACCTGCTTCTAGCCCAGCCTACATAGCTATCATTGAGGAAAGAAATCATCATGGAGAAGGGGCCCGCCTTCCTCATACCAACAGATGCCACCGATAGGCACATAAGGCCAAGAGCCCTGGGAGTGGCAGCACACTCCTAGATCACTAGCCCAGCCCTCCCAGCACCATCATCCAGAGAAGCAACTACTGTGGAGAAGGGGCCAGCCATCCCACCAACTGCCAGCCAAGTGCTACCCCTGTGGGGCAGGAGGGTCAGCCTAGCTGAAGCAGCAGGATGCCCTGAGGGAGGGACAGGAGGAAGCATGGACCTGGGGAGCCAACCCCTCACCCCCAACCTTGACCAGCATCTCTTCTCAGATTCTAATGGCAACTGCCCAAGACCCTCACCCCAAGAACCACCGTCCCAAGAAGCAATGCCCATGAGCAATGCCTGGCAGCTGCCACAGCTACATCTATTCACCACCGAGGAAAGGAAGCTCTGGCCACCAAAGTCCTCAGCGCCACATCAGAACCAAGATGATTTTATCAAGAGAAATGACATGAAAGAAGAAGTGTTACCATCTGCTTTGCTGCTGTACCCCAAGGATCATGGGACCTTTCCACCTGACTGAAAACCTTCCTTGGGTGTTGTCTCCCCTATCAGAATGTGAGCTGAATGAGAGAAGGGACTCCTTATGTGACTTTCTGCATCCCCAGTGCTTAGTGCATTGTGGTGCACACAGTAGGGGCTTAATAAATGATTGGCTCATTCAGTCATTCATATTCACTATTCTCTGAGGCTAGGATTCTAGGTTCTAGGATGACTCCCAATAGGTGGAGTATGAAGGGGATCGCTGAGCATCCTTTTGTTCTTCCCATGGCCCAGTTTTCTTAGCTTTTAAAGATCTAATGCTGTGTTGAGAGGAAGAGTGGAGCTCTGGAGCTGCAGACAGCTGTTTGCTATTGGTAGGATGTGCAAAACTAGCTGTGGGAAGGGAGGAAATAAAGTAAAGACATTTTGCATTTGTACAAAGCTCCTTCTTATCCATTCATTTCCTTATTAGATTCCCATAAGAACCTAGTATGTTCCTGGGCCTTGAAAAAACACAGGGCAGGGCAGCTAGGTGGCTCAGTGGATAAATCACTGGCCCTAGATTCAGGAGGACCTGAGTTCAAATCCAGCCTCAGACACTTAACAATTATTAGCTGTGTGACCCTGGGCAGGTCACTTAACCCTCATTGCCCTGCAAAAAAAAAGAATAAGTTAAAAAAGACAGGACAGAAATTATTTTTACAGATGAGGAAACTGAGGCAGAGAGCTATGTGGATTGCCTAAAGCAACATGGAAAGTCAGTGGCAGGCCTGGGGCCAGAACCTAGGTCTCTTGACTCCAAACCCAGGACATCATAGATCCACAAAATCATAGAGGTGGAAGGGCACATAGAACACAGAATGTCAGGCCTGGGAGGGCCCTTAGAACACAGAATGTCAGAGCTGGGAGAGGCCTTAGCCTCCCATCTCCTTTGGGAGCTTCCCCTACTGGCCATTTATTCCCTCTGGGTCTCTTCAGTCGTTCCCTTTCTGCAGCCTCCTTCCTCCATACATGCTCATATCTCTTTACCTTAAAAAGCATGGCCCTACCACCCGCCACCCCAACAATATATCCTCTTTTTGCCTTTCCCCTTTTCACTCCCAAAGTCCCGTGAAGAGTTATCTCCACAGGTCACCCTCCTCTACACTCTAACCACTTCTCAGGCCCTATCACTCCAGACTCCAACCTTCAAGATCTCTTGACTGCTGACTTGAATGACTTTTTCCCCTTGACCTCTCTAGATCCCATTGACCACCTCCCCCTTGTGGACACTGTCCTCCTTTGGTTTCCATGACCCTGTTCTGTCTCCTTATCTGGTCTCTCCTTTTCATGCTTCTTTGCTGGATCGTCACCTGTCTCCCTCATCCTAAGTGTGATACTTCCCAAAGCTCTGTCCTGGGCCCTCTTCTCTCCCTACATTTTCTCACTTGGTTGCCTCATCAGCATCCACGGGTTCAAAGATTATGTCTATGTATCTGTCTCCCACATCCACACACCCAGTCTTAGGCTCTCTCCCGAGTTCCAGTCCCAAATCACCAGCCATTTTGCTGAATACTTCTACTTTCTCACACCTACAACTCAACATTTCCAAATTGGAACTTAGCATGTTCCCTAAAATGGTTCTGAAATCGAGGGCGTCACCATACGTGTAGGTTTTTTGTTTTTGTTTTTAGGCAATTGGAGTTAAGTGACTTGCTCAGGGTCACACAGCTAGTGTCAAGTGTCTGAAGCTGGATTTGAACTCAGGTACTCCTGAATTCAGGGCCGGTGCTCTATCCACTGCACCACCTAGCTGCCCCTATACATGTAGGTTTTTAACCTTAGGGTTATCTTTGATCTTCCCCTTCTCTCACTCATGCCTGCCCCACATCTAACCAGTTGCCAAGTCTTCTCAATGCTATGTCCCTAACATCTCTTGCATTAGTCCCCTTCTTTCTAGTCATGTGAGCATGACTAGTATACCTCTTGAGGTCCTGGGAGGAATCAACACGTAAATGCAGGGTATCCCAAAAGTTTTAGTATAGTTTAAAACCTCCTCGCTGAGACTTTTGGGATACCTTGTATAAGACAATTTGAGGATGGGGAGAGTACCAACAACTGAGGAGATCAGGAAGGAATTCCTGTAGCAGGCAGCGCCTATGACTTTCTTGAAGGACATAGTACAGTAGATGCCTAGTAAATGTTTGATGATTTGAACAGAATAGGAAAATTTTAGAATTTGAAAATATTTTATTTTTAAAATGACTAGAACTGGAAGGAACCTTAGAAATTCTCTGGTTCAGATTCCTCATTTTGAAGTTGGAGAAACTGACAAACACAGGAGGAGAATAACTTGTCCAAGATCAAACAGGAAGTCGGGGGCAGCCAAGAAGAGATGGGAAAATGGACTTTCTTTTCTTTGCAGAGGTGGGGAACTATGGGCTTGGAAAACTATATATACTGCTGGGCTTGGTTCATGTTTTGGTTAATTTTTATTGGCTTGTTATTGTTTCTTTTCCCCCTTTCTTCATATTACAAGGGATAGCTGAATGGAGCAGTAGGGGAGAGAGGAATACCTTTGAAATGAAGGTTATATTAAATGAAGATATCAATAAACATATTTTTAAAAATCAATTGGTAGAGAGCTAGGGCTAGAAGCTGAGTCTCCATAGTCCCAGTGAGTGGCTTGGTCCAGGCCACCACATGAAAGCCCATCATCCGGTGTCCTTGTGGTCGATGATGTTCCAGGGTTCCCCCACCACACACACACACACACACACACACACACACACACACACACACACACTCCTCTTCCCACAGGGAGCTCCAGAGGACAGAAATCAAGTGCTCTTCTTCAGGAAGCCAAGAACAGTCTGGTTCCCAGCAGGTGCCAAATGAATGGATTAGAGCAACCTATGTTACTTGGTACATAGTAAATCATGTTTTTATTCAAATAAAATAATATAATTTAATAAAGAATAAATGAATAAATGCCTGTTTGACTGATTATTGTATAACAATAGAAAGGGCCCTGGGTTTGGAGTCAGAAGATGAAGCTTGACTACCTGCTAGCTGTGTGTCCTTGGCCAAGTCACTTCCCCTTTATGGGCTTCAGTTTCCACATCTATAAAATGAGAGGACTAGCAGAACTAGGTGGTTGCTAAGTTCCCTTACAGCTCCAAGCTCTCTGGCTGAATCTTTTATATCCAGGTGATTTCTCCCCGTCCCAGATCTGAGGGCTGCATCCATTGAGATGCAGGGAGGCTAAGGCTGACCCCTCCTGAGCACCCGCCCAGCGCTCTCCCCAGGGCACAGGCTGTCTCCAGCCCAGCCCAGCCCACGTGTCTCTGCCGGCCACAGTACAGGTCCCCCTCGCCCCTCCCCTCCCTCATTGCCGCTGATGTCAGAATGGCCACAGAGTGGGTACCCCCCTCCTCCCACCATAGGCTCCTCCCCCTCCTTTAAGAAGCTCTGGGAGTGGGACCTGGAGGCTCAGCCCCACGGAAGGGGTAGCCTGGCTAGGAGCACTGGATAGAGCCTGACAGACAGACAGACAGACACAGGAAGAGAGGGAAACAGGAGACAGACTGACAGAGGGAGCCAGGGAGAGTAGAGACAGACAGACAGACGGGAGAGAGATCGGCAAAGTGACAGGGGAGTGAGGGAGGGAGAGATAGAGAGGGGCAGAGGACCAGACAGAAACACGAGGAGAGAGGTGGACAAGATAGAAACACAAACATATTCAGACATACAAAAGATCAGATGATCAGAGAATTCAAAGGTTGTAGAGACTTGAGGGATCAGCTCGTCAAACCCTCTTCACTTGAAAGATGAAAAAACAATGACCAAGAGAAGGACCGTGACTTACCCAAGGTCACACAGCTAGTAAGGAATTGAGCTGGAATAGAGACAGAGAGTAAGACCAGGGGGGAGAGAAAGAAACAGAGGGGGTTGGAGGAGTGAAGGTGGGAAAGGTGGGGAGAAACTAAAGATCGTGTAGAGCCTAGGAGTCAGAGAGAGCCCTCAGGAGAGACACTGAGAGACTCCGAGACAGGGGACAGAGAGATAAAGCTGTAGGGTCATTGGCTTCAGGCAGCCTCAGCTCCTACCCTGCATCATTCCAGAAACTGGAGTTTCCTCCCCTCTAAGCTGGGACAACCAGGAGAAGTAGGAGGCAGCTGAGCCCCAGCCCCCACTAAGGTAAGGCCCCTAATGCGCTGCAGCTCCTTCGGAATCAGGATATTGTGAAAGCTTCTTAGAGGTGCTGGCTCCGGGGGTAGGGAAATGGCTGGGATCAAGAGTATCAGGAAAGTCAAACTGAAGTGAGCCACGGTCCTACTCCTCCCCTCCCTTTTTCTCCCCTCCCCTTTTCTCCCCTCCCCTCTCCTCTCCTTCTCCATCACCTTCTCCCTCTCCTCTCCTCCATCACCTCCTTCTCTTCTCCTCTCCTCTCTTTTCCTTCTCCATCACCTTCTTCTTCTCCTCTTCTCTTCCATTCTCCCAGCCCTCTGCACTTTTGCTTCTCATTCACCTCCCATTAGTTGAAGACACAGAGTAGCTTCAGGGTTAAGTAACTGGGCCCCCAATTCCACCCCAGCTCCTCTTCTCCAAATTCTTTCCTTCCTGCGAGTCCCATCTTACTCCCTAGACTGTGAGTTCCTGAAGTCCTTTTCTTCTTTTTTTCTTTTTCGGGGCAATGAGGGTTAAGTGACTTGCCCAGAGTCACACAGCTAGCAAGCGTCAAGTGTCTGAGGCTGCATTTGAACTCAGGTCCTCCTGAATCCAGGGCTAGAGCTTTATCCACTGCGCCACCTAGCTGCCCCCGGCTCCATCCCTCTCCTCTCCCCGACTCAGGGCAGTAAGTGCCCTGGATGTGCTTGGAGAGAGGAAGCACAGTGTGCTAGAACCAGAACTGGACTTGAATGAGAATCCTTGGGTTTACATGCTGGCTCTGATGTTTAGCTCTGTGTCCGTGGGCAAATCTCTTTACTTCCTCTGGCCTTGATTTTTTTCCATCTGAAAATGGGGTTAATAATGCTTACCCTACCTACATCTCCAGGCTGCTGTGAGAACCACACTTTGGAAACCTTTTAGAAATGTGAGTTATTATCCTTGTTCTTTTCTAAGAGTTTCTCTGAAGAAAAATGGCATTCAATTCAGTAAATCTTTGTTCAGTCCTTACTGTTTGCAGAGTCAGCCCTGTTTTCAGACATGATGGGGAAATAGAGATGGATGCTCAACTCATGGGTTTAGGGGTGGGGATGTACGCTGGGATTGGGGCTGCCTATAATACAAGGTGAAAGATAGGAGCCATGAAAGAAGTAGAGGCACTAGTGGAGAATTCAGCAGTAGGCAGGGGTCTTATTGTTATTGGGGAGGATCAAGGGAGGCTTCCTGGTCCCCCATCATGCTAACACCATCCCTCTGACGTTAGCTCCCATTTAACCTATATCCATCTTTGCAGATAGGTTAGCTCCCCCATTAGACTGTGAGCTCCTTGAGAGCAGGGACTGTTTTTGCCTTCTTTGTGCAGTGCCTGACACATAGTAGGCTCTTTTTTGTTTTGTTTTTGCAGGGCAATGGGGGTTAAGTGACTTGTCCAGGGTCACACAGCTAGTAAGTGACAAGTGTCTGAGGCTGGATTTGAACTCAGGTCCTCCTGAATCCAGGGCTGGTGCTTTATCTACTGCGCCACCTAGCTGCCCCCACATAGTAGGCTCTTAATAAATGCTTCTTGACTTGATTTGATCTGGTGGAGAAAGCACTTAAGCTGGGCTTTGGAAGATGTGTGTCTGGTGGGGAAGACATCTGGGTTCAACTCCTGTCATAAGGATGGGCAAGGAGGTACTTGGGGGTAGAGGGGGAAGGGGAAGGGACAGGGGAAAGGGTATAGCCAGGCAAGCAGTCTAGCTAATGCACAAAGTAGGTGAGGAGGAAGAGGCCTAAGGAAGGCTGGTGAGGTAAGACCCTAAGAGATCTTAAATGCCAGCCCCATTGTTGACTCACCCAGGTCGGGCAGTGGGTTGGAGAGGCAAACTCCAGCAGGTCCAGTTTACCCACATTCCCTGGAGACCTGGGCTCCCATTTAAGATTCTCAGATCACAGAAAGCCTTTCTCTCAGTTTGAGGATCTTCCCATAAGTTGTGGGAGGAGGGGAGAAAGAAGAGAGGCAGAAGGACTTGGCTCTGTTGCAACATGGTTTGGGAATTTCTTACCTGAGGAGCTCTGCAAATGTAGACAGATACAAGAGCAATACTGGAAAGATCACAAGACATGGAGTCAGAGGTCTAGGGTTCAAATCCTGCCACTACTACTGACGATTTATGTGACCCTAAACAAGTCACATTTCCTCTCTGACCCTCAGTTTCCTCTTCTGAAATAAGGGGGTTGGACTAGATTATCTTTAACACCCCTTCCAGTTCTCACTGGAATGATCTAATAATACCACCATCACAGGGACTAGCATGATTTTGTTCTGGGACAGGAGAAGGGGAGGAAAGGGAAATCAGTCCTGCCCTCTTGACAGCTGGTCCTGGGCCAGGGCTGGAAAGGGGCTAAGAGCCAGAAGACCCAGGTTCTATCTTGTCTCTAATTTATAAGCTGGGGCAAGTCAGTTTCCTGGTCTGCATCTACTTATTCTTCTGTAAAATGGGTTTATCAAAACTTCCCTACCACTTTCTGAGGCTCAAAGGAGATTGTCCAGCTGTATCAGGGGACTGCTCATTCCTCAGGGAAACTTTCTCTGCCAGCCACTCCACTCCTAATCAGCAATCAACTTTCCCCTCTGATCAAAGAGTAAGTACCTTTTTTTTTTTTTTGCAGGGCAATGAGGGTTAAGTGACTTGCCCAGGGTCACGCAACTAATAATTGTCAAGTGTCTGAGGCCAGATTAGAACTCAGATCCTCCTGAATCCAGGGCTGGTACTTTATCCTCTGCACCAGCTAGCTGCCCCAGATATGCTTTTTTCACTTTCATTTTCATTTTTTCATTTTTTTTGTAAGTACCTTCCTTACTCTCTCAAATGGTACTTCTGTATCTCCCATTCCTACCACTAGACTAAACTCTCCAAGGGCAGGGATCATGCCATATCTAAACTCTCCAGGTACTAGCACTGATGTCAGCAAAAATAAGTGTTTAATTAATGGTTTTTGTTGTTCAGTCATTTCACAATCGTGTCTGACTCTTCATGACCTCATTTGGGGTTTTCTTGGCAAAGATATGGTATATAGTTTGCAATTCATTCTCCAGCTCATTTTACAGATGAGGAAACTGAGGCAAACAGGGTTAAGTGACTTACCCAGGGTGATATGGCTAGTAAGTATCTGAGACCAGACTTGAACTCAGGGAGATGAGTCTTCCTGACTCTAGACCCAGCACTCCATCTACTGCACTACCCCGAAGCCCCCAAAAATGTTTTGTGAATTGAACTGAAGTCCAGAGGCTATCACCAGGATACTGAAAAGACAGGAGACCAGGCCAGGAAAGGATCAGCTGAAAAAGCTGGAGAAATTGAGAAGAGAAGTGAAGACATGGGGTAGGGGCAGAGGATGGAGGGGTGATGGCTTCCTTCAAAGGAGGGACAGAAAACTAGTAACATCAATCAGGTCTGCATTCACTGAAAATTTAACAATCGGCACACCCCTGACCGTAACATGATATTTCATGAATGCATCAGCTGCCAATCATTCTGACATGCAGAGTTCCCATTTCATGATCCCTATCAGCCACTTAGATCCATAGGATAGCAAAGCTGCAAAGGATCTGCCCCTAACTCCCTGTTATCTGGGAGGTAGATTATTGGCTAAAAATCCTTTTCCTCCTCTGGCCTCCAATTTCCTCACCCATAACTTGAAGGATTGAAGGAGATGGTTTCTTAAGTCCATTCCAACTCTGACATTCTATATTCCAAGATTTTTTTCCATTGTCTAAGAAGCTGTGATCTAAGGTCTCATCCAGCTCAGCTGTTCTAAGTTCTACTATTCTATGTTCTAATTTCCTCCCTTTATAATTGGATTTGCCTGACGTCAGTTCCATAGTGAGTTAGTGGCAGAGTCCTTCCTCTTCACTCCTAACCTAATGGTATTTCCACTACTCTATACAGGGTGCTCCAGACATCTCATTACAGTTTGAAGCTATTAAATGAACTAAGACTTTTAGGACACATTGCACTTTCTCTTTGTCTCTTTATTAAACGGTTTCAGGTGGTCATGCTTTGTGACTTTGTGTCTGCTTTTAATTATTCACCTGTCTCCTCCCTACTGTTATTGTCCAAGCTTCTAGTAGCCCCCTTTGGTAGTTGGTTCCTTGTGAGAGTTGGAAATCAGAAAACTGAATGAGTTAAAATAATAGGTAGAGATAAGGATCTGAGGGATGACTCCCTAGTGAGAGGAATGGGCTTTGGTGCAGAAGCAAACGGAAGTGGCTCTCTCCAATGATCCCTTACATGCCAAAACTTATGACAACATCTCAGTTCCCATCCTTTATAACTCTTCTTCAGCATTTGCCACTGTCAATCACCCTCTGCTCTTAGATACTCTTTCTCCTCTAGGTTTTCATTAGCCTGCTCTCTCCTGCTTTGCCTACCATTATCTCTCAACCTCCTCGCTTGGATTTTCATTCAAATCATATCCCCTAACAATAGGTTTCCCTCAGTATAGCTGGCCTTCTTCTCTCTGACCTTTATAGGATCTTGATTGGTGATCTTATCTACTCCCAGATTCAATTTCTTGTGCCTATTGTACAGTTAAGGAAACTGAGGCAGACAGAGGTGAAGCAACTTGCCCGGGGTCACCCAGCTAGTAAGTGTCTGAGGCTGGATTTGAACATGAGTCTTCCTGACTTTAGAAGGAAAAAAAAAAAGAGAAAGTGAAAGAACTGGAGAACTTTCTCAGGGAAAATGAAGTCATTCTTTTTTTGTTGTTGTTGTTGGGGCAATGGGTGTTAAGTGACTTGCCCAGAGTCACACAGCTAGTAAGTGTCAAGCGTCGGAATCTGGATTTGAACTCAGGTCCTCCTGAATCCAGGGCCAGTGCTTTATGCATTGCGTCACCTAGCTGCCCCAAAGGAAGTCATTCTTAAAAGAATATTGAAGAAGGGATTGAAAGAGGAAGACAAAAGAAGAACCCAATTTTGGAGTGAGATTAGGATCTGTATCTGGAAGATAAGGACAGATAGAGGGAAGAAGGACCATTGGAACATTTCCTTCTGTGCAATAGACATGAAGCTCTTTCTCATAGAAGGTAGAGCTTCCCTACTGGGAAGACATCTTGTACTCCAAGAAACCAGCAGGAGAGAGGTCCTCCGGTGATGGTCAGAGAATAAACTAAAAGACCAGTTATAGTGGCTGATACCTACTGAGGGGGGTTGAGATAACCAAATGTTAACCTGAAAGAACATTGGGAAGGCCTGCAGTCTTGCTGGGGCATGCAGCGAGGACACCAAGGATTATGGATCCTGGACAAGAAACTAAAGACTCTTAGGGACCCAGGTGCTATTTTCATCATGGCTTCCAGTTGAAGGTGGGGACTTTGGAAGGTAAAGATGAGTTCTGGAAGTGAACAATTGGTGAAGAAGGTGGTGTCTAAAATCAGGACCTGGATTTCTAAACCACGACTTAAAATCAAGGAATGATGGTTTCCTTGGAGAGAGTTCAACTAAAAGTCTACATTTGAAAGCCTGCATTCTTGAAAATCAGACCTTGATGACTTTAAGATGAAAATGGAATAGGTGAGGGGGGATTGCTCACATACATCTGCCAAGCCAAATGTCACAGAAAGCAAATGGACACCACATATGAAGAATTTAAGCAGAGAAGAGCAGTAATTCAAGCACCCAAGAGAAACCCAAGGCCTCTCTACAGAGATACACAAAGTATGGGTAGCAAACAAAGGGAACTAGAGATTTAACCCAAGTAGGCATAGTCAACCTCATGGGCATCATTGATGGGAGCCCTGAACAGAATATAGCTCTGAAAGAATGTAGCTTATTCAAAATAAAGAAAATAAGCTGCATGATGAAATGGCACTAGAAGCCATCCTCGGGTGAGGAAGTCTAGGAGCTGAAGCAGGGGAGCCTGGTGGAGAGCGTTTGGGTGATCAATGGAAGAAGGAACATGTGATATTGGAATTGGAAATCACTGCAGGCAACCTGTACAGAAGGAGTGAACAGGAGAAAGAGAGTTTAGCAAACAGATCATGAACCTGACATGGAGGGGTGGTGTAGAATAAATGTGGAACTTCTGCTGTTTGCACAACTACTCTTTTTGTTTCTCTGTCTCTGTCTCTGTCTCTTTCTCTTTCTCCTCTCTATCTACTTTCTCTGCCTCTGTCTGCCTCTCTCCTCTGCCTGTCTCTTATTTT
Source organism: Dromiciops gliroides (assembly GCF_019393635.1). Lineage (NCBI taxonomy): Eukaryota > Metazoa > Chordata > Mammalia > Microbiotheria > Microbiotheriidae > Dromiciops > Dromiciops gliroides. Next base: position 549,548,096 of record NC_057863.1, read on the forward strand.
TTTCTCTCTCTCCCCCTTTCCCTTTCTCTCTCTCTCCTCTCTCACTCTTTCTCAGTCTCCTCTCTGCCTTTTTCTCTCTCTCTTTTCTCTTTTCCTCTTTCTCTTCTCTCTGTCTCTATCTCCCTCTTTCTCTTCTATCTCCCCTCTCTCTCCTCTCCCTTTCTCTCACTCTCTCTTCTTTGTCTCTCCTCTCTGCCTCTTTCTGTCTCTCTTCTGTCTCTCTCTCCCTCTGTCTTTCTCCTCTCTATTTTTCTCTTCACTCTCTTTCTTGCTCTCTCTATTTTGCTGTCTCCCTATTTCCTCCTCTCCTCTGTCTCTGTCTCCCTATCTTTCTCATTCTGTCTCTTTGTTTTTTTCTCTGTCTCTCTTTTTCACCTGTCTGTCTCTGACAAAAGCAGAAAAGCCAGTGAATTCTCAGCTTGCCCATGTGATATTTCATTCTCAGGACAAGCAAGAGGGGAACTATTCTAGATCAACACAGAGGAACTGGCTGCTAAAAGGGCAAACCTTATCAGTGATATGAATGACAGTGTGGGTGCCTAGACGGAGAGCTAGAAGGGGATTTGGAGACCATCTAATCCAATTGCCTCATTTTACACATGAGGAAACTGAGGCTCAGGAAAGTTAAGCAACTTGTCTATAGTCACTACGTGAGTAAATATCAGAATCAGGATTTTAATCCAGGTCCTGTTTTTCCTGAGCTACTATCTTTCCTCTGTATTAGGTTTTTATGATTTTGTGGTGACCATTTATCCTCAGTAAAGCCAGCATCCTTGACTTGGGGGTGGTGGTGGTCATGGGGCTGTCCTCATGGTCTCAAAGTCCATGAGAAGCCTTTGGACACAATAGGATGTAGCCTAGTCAGGGAGAGGGCCCAAAGTCCCTTCAACAGGGAGCCCTGGGGCCCTCACAGGGCTTTCAGGGACAGCCCTAAGCCTGTCCTCCATCTCCATGGGAACCCGGGGTTTTCAGGGTCACATGTCACAGAGCACAGGAGACAGAGGGAGGAGGGGAGAAAGATTAAGACAGGAGGACAGGGACAAAGAGAGAACACAGTGGGTAGCACAGGGAGAGACAGACAGTGAGGGACTGAGAAAGGAAGGCAGACAGTAAGAGAGAAAAGAAGCAAAGACACAGAACAAGTGAGAAAGAGAAAACAGACAGGAATAGAGACAGAGAGACAGAGAAAGGCAGAGAGAGAAGGAAATAAAGAGAGATATACATACACAAAACCAAAGATAAACTAAAATCAATATATAGCACTTTAATAGTTTGCAAAGCATTCTATGTACATGATCCCAAGCTGATGGATGGGAATGGGAGCAATGACGGCAGACTGAGCCTTGAAATGGGTCTCTTCCTCCTTTTCCTTCTCTTCCTACTCTTCTTCCTCTTCTTCCTTTTCTTCTTCTGTCTTCTTTTTCTTTCTTCTCTTTCTCTATCTATGCGTGTCTCTGTCTGTGTCTCTCTGTCTCTGTGTGTCTCTGTCTCTGTTTCTGTCTCTCTCTCCCTCTCTGTTTCCCTCTCCCTACAATAGCCTGGACACTGGAGACCTCAGTCTTGGCTCCAGTACTTTTTTCATAACCCTGATCGATCCATTTCTTTTTCTTTTTTCTTTCTTTTTTTTTTTTTTTTGGTGGGGCAATGGGGGTTAAGTGACTTGCCTTGTCTGAGGTTGGATTTGAACTCAGGGGCTCCTGAATCCAGGGCCGGTGCTTTATCCACTTCGCCACCTAGCTTCCCCCCTCCCCCCCCCCATCGATCCATTTCTAATACCACACCTCGATCTTCTCATCTTTAAAATGGGCTACTCCCTCCCAGGGCTGTAATGAAGAAATCACTTTGCTCGCCATCGCCCCCTACAGAAAAGGCAGTCATTGCTTGTTATCCTCCTCTCCCTCACCCCAGTCCGTGGTTATTTCATCTCCAGGCCAGCTCCAGCCCTCAGCTGCCGTTCCCATTGCATCTGCACAAAGAGAGCCAGGCCTCCTCGGGTTGCATTTCTCCCACCGCCAGCATCCAGCTGGATCCGATGCCTCTAGTGACCCAGGGTTGGATTCCTGGGTGGCTGAGGTAACTTAGAGGAAGGGAAGGTCAGGGCTCCAGTTACAGCCCAGTGGGTAGGGGATTAAATAGCGGGGCGCCTTTCTGAATGAGGGAGTATAAGAAATTGATGCCACTTCCCTGATGGGCCTAAAGGAAAAGCTCGTGAGCGAGGTTGCAAAGAAGGGGTATACATTTCAAAGGCAGGCTGTGTGTGTGTGTGTGTGTGTGTGTGTGTGTGTGTGTGTGTGTGGACAAGCCTTTTGGAGATTTTCTTCCAGAGACCAAAGAGGAGTCCCTTCCTCTGACGCCTACAGCCAAAGCAACGTGGGGTGGTATTGATCTTGCCTTTGAAAGGATGTGTAGAAACTTATGCCTCCCCAGGAGGCTCCCCCTGATTTCCCTTGCAGTTGTAATTATAGGATGGTTGAGACGGAAGGGACCTTAGAAATCAGTAAGCCCAACTCTTCCATTTTATGAATGAGAAAATTGAGGCCCAAGGGAGGAGGGTGATCTGCCCAGGGGCACAGAGCTAGTAAGTGACAAAGCCAGAATTCGAATCTGTTTCTCCTTCTAGTCCATCATTCTTTGTACTTATGTCACATGTGCTAACGGCCTTCCCCCAGAACTCATGTTGCCTTATTTTTGGATCCCTCTCTAATGCATTTGCCATGTAACCATGTATATTTTTGTTATCTATGAATGTGTCTTAAGCAAGCTCCATGAAGTCAGAGACTCCGTCTTTTCTAAAGTGTGTCTCTCCCCACGTGCTTACACTCAGATGGGACTTAGTGAGTGTTGAATTAAATGAAAACTACATAGGATCATGGGGCAGCTAGGTGGTACAATGGATAGAGCACCGGGGCTGGGGTCAGGAAGACTCTTCTTCCTGAGTTCAAATCTAGCCCCTGATATTTACTAGCTATGTGACCCTGGGCAAGTCACTTAACCCTATTTGCCTCAGTTTCCTCATCTGTAAAATGAGAAGGAAATGGCAAACCCCTCTAGTTTCTCTGCCAAGAAAACCCCAAATGGGGTCATGAAGGGTCGGACATTATTGAAAATGATGGAACAACACATGATCATAGAGCGAGAGATGAAAGGGATCTTTGGAGGCTATCTGGCACAGAAACATAAAAATGAGTCTGTTGTTAATACAGCTGTGTGAGACTAACATAGGTGTGGAGGGGTTGGGTCAGGCTTGAATTATTGGGCTCAATAGGAGCAGGAATGGGGAATCTGGAGGGATCTTGGAGGATTTGTATCTTTGAATGAGTGATTTTTAATTGGTTGAGGGACTTGGGAAGGAGAAGCAGAGCCAAGCAGAGAAAGCATCATTTAGTGGATAGGGTGTAGGACTTGAGGCTCAGGAAGAGCCCTGGGTTCTAATCCTACCTTGGAAATTTACTGGCTGTGTGACCCTGGAAGAGTCATTGTGCTTTTCTCTCTGTGCCTTGATTTCCTCATCTGTAAAATGAGGGGGTTGGGGTTGATGGTCTGTAAGATCCCTTTCAGCTCTAAATCTATGATAACAGCTAGAATAATAACTAACATTTATAATAGTGGCTACTATGTGCCCAGCACTGTACTAAGTGCTTTTTTTTTTTTTTTTTTTGGTGAGGCAATTGGGATTAAGTGACTTGCCCAGGGTCACACAGCTAGTAAGTGTCAAATGTCTGAGGCCAGATTTGAACTCAGGTCCTCCCACCACCTAGCTGCCCCGCTAAGTGCTTTACCATTATCTCATTTGATATTCACAACAACCCTGGGAAGTAGATATGGTCCTCGTTTTACAGATGAAGAAACTGAGGCAAATAGAGGTTAAGTGACTTGCCCAGGGTCACACAGCTAGTAAGTCTCAGAGGTCAAATTTGAACTCAGGTCTTCCTGACTCTGAGCTCAACACTCTGTCCACCATGTCATCTAGAGCCTCTGAGTCCCCCTTTGTTTGGCAGGAGTAAAGGGTCTGACCCAGAGACTGAGCTAAAGGCTAAAGCTCCACTTCTTTCTCCCCTCTCATAGAATTGTTTCTGGTCTCTGTGGATTTGTTTGAAGAAGAACAATGGTGATTCTACAACAGGTAAGGTCTTTGGCCTGGGGTGGAAACATTGGGGGAAGGAATATATGCTTCCTTGAAATTCATAAAGGCCCCAAAGTAAATGATATGTATTGGGAAAAGCTCTGCACTAAAAGCAGGAAGTCCCAAGTCCTGGAGCCAGCCCTTAGTTGTCAGGCATCCTTGGGCAAGCTGCTTGCTCCTCTCTGTCCCGCTCCCCCCACCCCAAGTCCCCAGGGCCAAATCTCGCTAACATACCGGGCCGGTTTCCAGCCTTGGTCTGAAGACCCCTTCAGGGAGGAAGAACTTACTCACTACATCTTCAGGAGTGTCCTACTCACTTTGGAATAACTTTAAGTCCCAATCCCTCTTAATGCCTCTTCTCTTTTAATGATTTCATCTTTTTCCCCCTGAATAAGCTTCTTTGTACATATTTGTTTGCTTGTTGTCTCCCCCATTAGATCATGAACTCCTTGAGGGCAGGGACTGTCTTTTGCCTCTTTTGTATCCCTAGTGCTTAAAGGCACAGTACCTGGCACATAGTAGGCACTTGATACATATTCATTGATTGACTGTTAGAAAGTTTTTGCCTGACATCAAGCTGGGATCTGCCCCTCTACCTAGTGATGATTCTCTCTGAACTGTTCTGTGCTGTTTCTCCCCGAAATGATGCCCAGTGCATCACTGAGCCCAGCCTAAAAGAGCTTTGAGCTTGGTAGAACTTACCAGAGATTGTGTAGCCTCTAAGAACTCCATGCAGGAACATCAGAGGGGGATGTGAGTTAAGATTGGAAATGAGCTGATTTTACTAGAGCAGCAGCATCCAAAGTGGGGGTCACTGCATGACCCCAAGGATAATCAACCAATGGGACATGGGAAGGTGGGTTACAGGATTGTCACTCTCCTACTCAACAAACTGCAGCCACTCCCTATTGACTCTGGCTAGCAGATATCAATCTGGGGTCCTGAACTTGTTTACTATATTGATAATTAAATTTCAATATAAATATATTCCTTTGTAATACTATGAGTATTATTTTATTCATTAAAAATATGATTCTGAGAAAGAGTCCCTTGGGCTTCACCAGACCTTCAAAGGGGACTATGACACCAACAAAGTGAAGAACCCTGCTCTAGAATCAGTTATTTTTTCATCTTGATCATATCCTTTTAACTTTTTTGCTTTGGTGATATTTTATAGTATATGCAATTATTAATACAGTAGTACATAATACATACATATATAATTTTAAAATAAATAAATATGCACATTCTGGGGCTGCAAACTCAAAAATTTTTTTTTAGTCAGATACATGATTGAAAAAGTTTGGAGGCCATTAGACTCAGGATGAATGTGAAAATGTTACACTGTAGCTCACAGGGGCACAAAGGCATATGGAGATGCCCTCACAGTTATGGGTGGGGGGAGGTTCCCCTGATCCCCTATTCTGGAACTTCTGAAAACTGCTCAGGCGAGGAGTAGAGGAGGAGCAGCTGACGGCCCGAGCTGACTGGCCAGGATGTTTAGGGAAGCTAGATGATGGGAACGCAGCTGGTGTGTCTGGGATCGCACAGGCCCAGTGTGGAAATGACAGTGTAGAGAGGGGATGGAAGGGGCTGAGCGTGCGGAGATGGGTGAGGCAGCAGTGAGCTGCCTGGGGCTCCTCTTTTTGGGGCGTCCTTGTGACATAGGTGCCTGTGTCAGTCTCAGCCCAAACTGGTCCAGAGCCAGAACTGGGGAAGAAGGAAGTTGGGAGTCAGATTGGGCCTACCTCAGTTGTGGCAGCTGAGCTTACTTCTTGTTTCTTGTCCTGAGGGAGGAGAGCCTGGTGGTGGGCACCAGCAGGGGAACTTCATACCATCTCTATGGACACCTGTTCCTAGGGAGTGTAGAGATGGGGACAACAGGGGAGGGGAGAGTCTTCTCTTAGTCTTGGGGAGAGGGAAAGCAAGTAGACCCCCACTGGGATGATGGAAGTCCTCCTTCTGTCTAAGCCGACTGGAGTGGCCTCCTCACTTATGGCTGGCCCACTTTAGTCCCATGAAAACCAGGATGGTCACATAGTACAGTGGAAAGAGCATGCTTGCCTCTGAAGTCTAAAGAACCTGGGTTTAAATCCTACCTCTGACAATAACTACCTGTGTGACCTGGGGGAAGTGATTGGTGTCATCTGTAAAAATAAGGAAGCTGGGGGCAGCTAGGTGAAGCAGTGGATAAAGCACCAGCCCTGGATTCAGGAGGACCTGAGTTCAAATCTGGCCTCAGACACTTGACACTTACTAGCTGTGTGTGACCCTGGGCAAGTCACTTAACCCACATTGCCCAGCAAAAAAAAAAAAAAAGGAAAGAAAAAGAAAAATAAGGAAGTTGGACTGGAAGGCCTTGGCGATCTTTTCTGGTGGATGATCTGATGATTTAGGGAGGGGCAGTGTGTTTTTAAGAAAGAGAAAAGATTAACGTGCCTCGGGGAACTAGGAATCAGCAGACCTAGTTAGGTTCTCATTCCAGCTCACACCTGGAAGTGTGACTTTGAGTAAATAAGTTCCCTCCCCTGTCTGGCCTCAATTTCCCAGTTTGTAAAATGAAGCTGCTAGGTTAAATCGTTTCTAAGGTATTTTCTAGCTCTGATGTTGTGTTCTAAGGTTCCTTCCAACACTCACATTCTACACTCTAGGGTCCCTTCTGACACCAACATTCAATGTTCTTAGGTCCCTCTGGCTCTGAGGGACATTATTTGGTGAACCTCATTTTTCCTTTGAAGCTTCTGGGAGATACGGAGTGATGGGTGCAGAGCTCAGGTTATACAGATTTTGGGGGGCGTGACACTGAGTTACTAGGAAAAGACAGAACAAAACAGTGTTATTCCATGGTGTACGACCTCCTGCCTTCCTAAGAGCACGGCCAGGCCTGTCAGCCGCCTGTTGGCCAATCAACTATGGCAGCCCCCTGGGGGGCTGCAGGGAAAGAAGCCATCAGGCCAAGGCTGCTTGGAGAACTAATGAGCTCATTTGTCACCAGGACTCAAGCCAAAGAATGTGTCGGACTGTGCCAGGTCTGAGTTGGCACCCCTCCCCCTGCCCCCAGCTCCTATGAGTAAGCAGGTCCTCCCCCACCCCGGCCCCCCACCCGCTTTCAGCCACAGAACCAAGGAAGGCGAGGGGGATGTGTTATGTCTGGGAGCTGCTTGGAAACCGCCCTCGTACCCTTCTGTTCTGTGTTCTACTCCCACAGACCTTCAGTCTCTCCTAGGGCTGATGGGATCTCAGAAAGTGCTAGAAAGGGATGTTAGAGACCGATTTAATGAAAGAAACATTTATTAAAATGCCTACTATGCGCAAGGGTCTGTGTGCAGCACTGGGTAGACAAAAAGAGGAATTTCATCTATTCAATATCCCTCCTCTACACACACACACACACACACACACACACACACACACACACACACACACACTTTTTTACTTGGGGCCCAAAGAAATTCAGTAACAAACACGGGGACACATATTGCCCCAAATCCCACTTTCTGTCATGCTTGTCACTTCCTGGATATTTCCAAACCATGCAGCCCCGTTGAGCCTTTCACTAGTATAGACCCATTGTTCCTAATCATAAGCTCCCAGGGCTACACGGACCCTCAGGTGGTGCGCCTCCCCCTCCCCCTCCCCACCCCACATGTCCCAATCTTGGGTCCAGAGTCAGCCACAAAAGCACCCCCCGGGGGAAGATGAAGGAGAATCAGATCTTAAAAGATTTGCATAGCCTTGCTACTGAAGGCATGTAGGGACCCATCCGGCCATTCCCAGGAGCAGCTGGAGCTCATTCCCATAATGAATTGTCCCCATTTACCATAGCTGAATAATTCACAGCCCTTCTGATGTGGACCTGAGCTGGGCGGGCTGTGAGTTACATACAGAAGCTCCCCGGGGACCCATGAGGCTGTAATGAAGAGGCCAGCCTGAGCTACACAGAGGGCACATTTGCATATAGATTGAAACACATCACCACCAGACAGGCCAATGGACCATTCCTTATCTCTGAGTCTTGTCTGACAGGGCCTCCCACCACTCTCCAGTTGGAATCATCTTTCCATCCAGTTTATTCCCAGAGAAAGAATTCTGTACTGGGAATCCGGAGACCTGGTCTCTGGTCCAAAGTCTTCCATTTAAGACATTTTAACAAGTTTCATGAGACTCAGTTTCCTGAATATAAAATGAGGGAAAGGTATCTAACTCTGAGAGCCTATTTCTTTTTCTACCTGCTGTTCCCCCTACATCCTACTGTTTCTCTCCTCTATTCATTTGCTCACACAATTCCCAATGCCTTGAAATCTCCTCCCCCATTCATAAAAGCTCAGGTCAGTTACCACCTCCTTCACAGAGCCCTCCCTGATCTTTCCCCAAAGCTGAAAGCGATTTATCCAATCTTGAATCACTTTCTCTTCAATTTTGATTACACATTTATAGGTTCTAGAGGTAGAAGGGACCTCAGGGGGCATCTAATCCAGCTCCTTCATTTTAACAGATTAAGAAATTGAGGAACAACAAGGTTAAGTGACTTGCCTTAAGTCACATAGGTAGTAAGCTTCAGAGGTGGGATTTGAACCCAGGTCTAGAGCAGAGTTCCTTAACTTTGTGCCTGTGCCCCTTTGGTCATCTGGAAAAGCTCATGATTCCCTTCTCAGAATGGTTTTTAAATGCATAACATAAAAGTAGATAAGATTACAAGGAAACCAATTATACTGAAATTGAGTTATCAAAATATATATTTTAAAACAAGTTCACAGGCCATAATGTGCTCTAGAAAGCCTAATCTAGAGCCAGCGTTCCTTCCATGCACCGTATTACCTCTTGCAATTTAAGCACAGCATTGTGTTGACTTGTCTAGGTGGAAAAAAACCATACAACACACACAAATCTAGCTGAAGGTCTTCTCATGCCTCCTTGTGGTATTCAGGTAACACCTAACTCAGAGGTGTGTGTTCCCTCCTCCCCCAACCAAAGGAATAGGGAATTTCAGAGAAGATGCATGGAACCCCCTCTTCCTACAGAGAAGGAACCCCATTGGTTTGGACCAAAAACTGGGTTCTAGACCAGGCACTGACTTGTGTGTCCCTCTTGTCTCAGTGGCAATGACAAGGGGAGAAGGGCAAGGCATTGACAAGCACTACCCAGTTGGAAAGACTTCAAGGATGGTCCTGGTGATGCACGGTGGGTCAGTTGTCTGGATCACCTGCATGATTTAGTGGAGAAAAGTTCATCCCCGAGGGCTGACCACCAGAGGATGGATTGTGTGACCTCAGCAACTCAAGAGTGCTATCTGGGTGATAGAACACCCAGGATGGGAGTGGGAACCCTTCCTCGGAAATGTACTAGCTCTATGTCTGTGGGCAAGTCAATCCAGTGTTCTTGGCCTCAGTTTCTTAGTCTGTAAAATGGGATGATAATAATAATAACTCCTTTACCAAGTTGTCAGAATCAAATGAAATAACACATGCACAGTGCTTTTGTAAACATTAAAGCAATAAATAAATAAATATTATTATTATATTAAATAATATATTTGGAAGAACTTTTATGTGGTACCTACCTTATAGTCTGGCATCTCACCCACTTGCTGCCTCTGAAACACATAACAATCTATGTCCCATCTCTAGATGCAGCTGGGTGGGGCGGTGGATAGAGCACAGAGCCTGGGATCAGGAAACCTGAGTTCAAATCCAGCCTCAGACGTTTCTAGCCGTGTGACTCTGGATGAGTCACTTGGTTCTTGCTTTCCTCAACTATAAAATGGTGATGATAGCACTTATGTGTCAGCGTTGTTGTGAGGATCAAATGAGGTAATATTTGTAAAACACTTGACCCCAGCGCTTGGCATATAGTAAGCACTTAAATGCTTCTTTCCTTCCTTCCCTCCCCCCTTATGCAGATAATGAAAACCTTAAAGACCAGAGAGGTTCAGGGACCATGCCAAGATCTGACCTACCACAAATTAGGGTCAGGAATATGATTAGGGGTCAGATCTCCTGACTCCTAATTTAGCCTTCAGATACAAGAAAGGGGAGGCAGTGTGGATGAGAGAGACAAGAGCTCCAGATCAGGGCTCAGACCCAGGTTTGAATTAAAGTTCTGTTCCCAATTGGTCGTGTGACCTTGGGCAGGTCACTTCCTTCTCTGTGCCTCAGTTTCCTCATGGATAAAAACCAGGGGCTAGAATGCACGGTCCCTGAGTCCCTTCAGGCTCTGATATCTTGTCAGTCTCTGTGACTCAGAAAGGGGCTGGGGCTTAGTGGGTGAGTCTAGAGAGTGCCACAGGCAGGGGTGGGGGTGGGGGGGTGACCTTTGTAGCCATTGTGCTAAGGCTCTCCGGGAAATGGATGTTGTTGGGTTGGGAAGATGTATGGCTCCTCTCCAGGCCTGGGGGCTGGCACGTGTCTCATCAAACACCCATTGGACTGTCATGTGTTGGATTTATAGTGTCTCCTTAGCATTTACATTCTGCAGCAATTATGGCCTAATCCTCTAAAGCTGGCCCAGTGAGTGCCCTTTGAACAGATTCCTCTGGGAGGGACACAAAGAATCCTTAGAGCCAAAGGGACCTCAGAACACCTGGTATTAAAGTGGGAAGGGGCCTTAGAACACAGAATATCAGAGCATGGAATGTTAGAGCTGGGGTGGGCCTTAGAAAATAGAATGTTACAGGTGGAAAGGGTCTAAGAACACAGAATATCAGAGCTGGGAGGCACCTTAGAACAGAGAATGTCAGAGTTGGGAGGGCCCTTAGAACACAAAATGTCAGAGCTGGGAGGGGCCTTAGAACACTGAATGTCAGAGTGGAAGGGAGAATATTACAACTGGAAGGGCCCTTAAGAAGTTTTCTGGTCTAATTCCCATGTTTCATAGGGGAAGAAATTGAAGTCCAATTAAGGGAAGTAATTTATTCAAGGACAAACCAGTGGCAGTGGCAGTCAGGATTTAAAAACCTAGACCATAGCTCCTGGTTAGAAATATACTCATTATTACAGTGCTTCCTCCTCAAGTCTCTTGCACCCCCCCCCTCCCTCCATCCCCCCTCCCACTACAAAAGCCCTATACTGGGAGCCAACCAACTCTCTGGTGATGAGCCTTAAGCCAGTCCTCAGACACCAGATACCAGCTCCATCTATGGGCCTAAAACTGAAGTTCTACCCATGTTTTTCCATTCTGGTAGGACCTTGTTGAGTTTGGGCTCTGCTGATCTAGTCCGCTAGCTAACACTGTGGATAGAGTGCTGGCCCTGGAGTCAGGAAGACTCATCTTCCTGAGTTCAAATCCAGCCTCAGATATTTACTACCTGTATGACCCTGGGCAAATCATTTAACCCTGTTTGTCTCAGTTTCCTCACCTGTCAAATGAGCTGGAGAAGGAAATGGCAAACCACTCTAGTATCTCTGCCAAGAAAACCCCAAATAGGGTCATGAAGAGTCAGACATGACTGAAAAACCAACAACCTAACCTGCAAGTCCCCGGGGTCACCCCAACATCAAGAGAATGCATCCATTTGTAGGAAAGGAGTCTAAATGAAAATACATAGCAACAGTTGTCAGGAACATCGTTGAAGGAAGCCATGCTGCGGGTGGGACCTTGAGATTCCTTGCAGTTTCTGAAATGCTATGCTAAAACCATGCTCCTTGCTACTGTGGGCACTAGGGGGCGCGCTGAGATAAGGTTCTCTTTTATATACCTCATTGCTGGCTTGGGAACCCAGCCTGGAGTGAGCCTCAGACCCCAGAGTACTAACACACCCTGCTGTAGCAGTTTATCCCACCCAAACAGTTTCTAAAGTTGCGCTTCCAACCTGCCTTCCCAGCCCTGTTTCATTCATACGCCCACCTGTCTAGCCAAGCTGACATCAGCTCAGCTAAACCTTTCTTTTCTTTTTTCTTTTTCTTTTTTTTTTGGTGAGACAATTGGGGTTAAGTGACTTGCCCAGGGTCACACAGCTAGTAAGTGTCAAGTGTCTGAGGCCAGATTTGAACTCAGGTCCTCCTGAATCTAGGGCTGGTGCTCTATCCACTGTGCCACCTAGCTACCCCTCAGCTAAACGTTTCAATCTCCATCCTTCTACCTTTTTTTGCACGTTTTCTCTCCTCATCTCCGTCTTTCAGAATCCTTGTTTTTTTCCTTTAGTCAGTTAATCCAGAAGCACTTATTAAGCTCCTGCTGTATGCCCAACTACAAAGACAAACATCAACATGTCCTTTCTTTCAAAGTTCCTACCTTCTATATGGGAGGAGAAGCACATGTAATTATATAGAAAGGAATATATAGTCCTGGGTATGGTAGTAGTATATGACCAAAACCAAAACAACTGCAACGTTAAGAGGTTAAATGATTTGGCTAGGACTACACAGTAAGTGTCTGAGGCTGGATTTGAACTCAGGATGTCCTGACTCCAGGTCTAAGGCTCAATTCACTGTCCCACTTATCTCCTCCATAGTGAAAGAACTGGCAATGAGGAAGCTTTTTAAAATCCTGTACTGTTGGAGTGCTTTTACAAACTGCTTTACTGGTAGGTGTGAGTTAAGTGCTTTGTAATCCATAAAGGGGCACAGAAATAGGAGAATATTCCCTCACCCCTGCCCCTATATTTATCATCTGGTAGTAGCCATCTCCTCCAATCCTTCCAGCCTAATTCTCTTCCATGTGTTCTTCCCTCTGGCAAATGGACTCTTTTTTAATGTCTCATATTTTAATCATCACAAGCCTATGGACCACTCGTCAGGATAATGTCTTCTTAAAGGTACAAAATTAAATATTAAAATATGGTTATATATAATATATAAATACGGTTGAATCTTTCTATATATAATATGAATATATATTTACACATACAAATATGGTTGAAATGGATTTTTTTATCCTTACAAACAGTAAGTCATTCAATAAACATCTACTATGTACCAGGCCCTGTGTCAAGCTCTGGAAATACAAGGACGGTAAAAGCCAGTCCCTGGTCTCAAAGGGGCTCAGGGTCTAATGGAGGAGACGATATGAAAACAACTATGTACAAACAAGCTATGGACTTGATACACTGGAGATGATCAACAGAGGGAAGGCAATAGAGCTAAGGGAGATGGGGAAAGGCTTATCATAGAAGGTGGGACTTTACCTGGGATTTGAAAGAAGCCTGGAGGTGGAGATGAGAGAGAGCCTTGCAGATACAGGGAACCTCTAGTGAGAATACCTACAGTGGGAGACAGAATGTTTTGTTTGAGGATGGAAGAGCAAATTGAAGGTGGGCATATGGGTGTAAGGCATACATGTAAGACTGCTGTTATCTCCATGTCTTTGCTCCTGTTATTCAGAGCCTGTCCCTCAGGAGAACAGAGGGGAAAGCTGGCTGTTTTTCATTCATTTTAGAGCATCACCTTCTACTGCAAACAACAATAATCTCCAAATGGCTACTTGCTTTGACTGTAAAAGGTCACTTCAGTTTTCTAAACTTAGTTTTGGAATTCTTTTTCTGATTAATTCCCCAATCATCCTTTCATTGAACAATTAAAAAGAAAAAGAAGACCCCCAGGGCAACTAGGTGGCCCAGTGGATAAAGCACCAGCCCTGGATTCAGGAGGACCTGAGTTCAAATTTGACCTCAGATACTTGACACTTACTGGCTGTGTGACCCTGGGCAAGTCACTTAACCCTCATTGCCCCCACAAAACAAAACAAAAAAGACCCCCTCAAGAACTATGCAAGGGTGAAAAGAATTCCCCATGGGCCACATCCAGAAAAGTATACCTTGTTCTGCATTGTTAGGTTCATTTACTTCCCCGGCAGGATGTGAATAATGTTCTTCATCTTCAGCCCTCTAGAACTGCCTTCTGTAATTGCATTGATCTGATCAGAGTTCTTCAATCTCTCAAAATTGTTTTTATAAATGTTATTGTCACTGTATAAATCTTTCCCTTAGTTCTGCTTACTTCACTCTCCATCAGCTCACAGAGGTCTTCTTATTTTCCTCTAACGTTGTCCTTCTCATTATTTCTTATGGTTCAATAATATTCCATTATATTCGAATGGTGCTGTCACATGTGCAGCGGCCACATTCTGGTAAAACAAGCTCGGCAGAGCAGCTAAATCAGGTCGAGGGTAATTGGCAGGCCTCCAACCGGTCAGTCAGTTACAGGATGTCTATCCCAAACATGTGAAGAATTCCCACAGTAGAGTGGGCATATGGGAACAGTCTATTCCAGTGGCCATGAAAGTGGCTGAAACGGGCTTGGTCAGACAGCAAAGAGGCCAAGGTCATCCACAGCATCCGAGGCCACCACCAGTCATCTTGACTTTTGTCCTGCCACTGGACTTGGATGACTCAGGAAGAGAGAGTGAGGCTGAGGACTTTGTACAACTCTGCCTCACACACAAGCCAAACATTTCTCAGCATACCTCTGGTTCTAGGATGATCATTAAACGAGCCAAATTTTACAAACGGAAATAAAACAAAAACAAACCTACTGGTATATTTTCCTTCTGACCCAAGAGATACTTCCCAACAAACACCCAAACAGATTCTTCCCTAAAGGACATTTCTTCCAAATATTTTATTAGTTATTAACCAAGAAGAGCCATGTGTATGTCCTAACACCAACCGCTATACAGGACCAGTCTTGTTGAGTTTCCAGACTAACTTCCTTTACATCATTGTGGTCACAGTGTGGTGCATGAAATAGAAAGAGGGATGAACTTGAAGTCAAAGGATCCCAAGGTCAAGTTCAAATACTGCTTACTGTCTTGGAGACAAGCCACCCTCCCTCCTATGCAACCTAACCGGATTAAAATATAATTGGGAAATATTTAACAAAATAAATACAAATACAATAAAACAGAGATAACATTTTAAAACTAAGTCAATATATAGCCCATAAGGATCCTTCTGTGGGGATTAGTGGCCCCAGTTTCTATTTGAGGTTGACACCATTGGATTAAGGAATTCCATTTGAAGTCAAAAAGTCCTGGGTTCAAGTTCTGACTTAGATACTTTTTTGCTATATGCCCCTGGGCCAATCCCTTAAAATCTGTGCCACCGTTTCTTTATTATTATTATTTTTTTTTTTTTTTTAGTGAGGCAATGGGGGTTAAGTGACTTGCCCAGGGTCACACAGCTAGTAAGTGTCAAGTGTCTGAGGCCAGATTTGAACTCAGGTACTCCTGACTCCAGGGCCGGTGCTCTATCCACTGTGCCACCTAGCTGCCCCCCCCCGTTTCTTTATCTATAAAATGATAAATATATTTTGATAAATATATTTCAATGGAATTGGTTTCCTTTGTAATTCTATGATTTTGTTTTATGCATCTAAAAAGATTCTTCTGAGAAGGAGAACATAGACTTCACCTAACTTTCTTTCTTTCTTTTTTTTGGGGGAGTGGGGTGGGGCAATGAGAGTTAAATGACTTGTCCAGGGTAACACAGCTAGTAAGTGTCAAGTGTTTGAAGCCAGATTTGAACTCAGGTCTTCCTGAATCCAGGGCCAGTGTTTTATCTACTGCACCACCTAGCTGCCCCCAATTTCACCTAACTTTCAAAGAGGTCCAGGACACACAAGAGGTGAAGACCTTCTGCTAGCAGCAGCCTCCGGGCTCTAGCTCTGTGACCTGCCCCCCTTCCCCTCCACAGCTTCCTTTGGGAGACTACTAACAGGCTCCTGGGAGCCTGAACCTGCCTTGGCACAAAGACTTCCTTCCACCCAGGCCCCTAGTTCTGTCCTCTGCCCCAGCCCGGGCCAAGTACAACAGGTCTTCTCCTTGAATTAACCTTCAAACACTTGAAGCAGCTAGTTCCTCCCTCATGCCTTGCCCCCTCCTAGCTGAACATCCTTCAGGCCATTTCTTCCTGCCGCTGACACCGTAGGGGAAGCTCCCCCCTCCCCTTCCCTATACCCCTCCCCCTCCCCCTGCCCTCCCCAGCTGAAGGTTCTTTCCTCATTTAAAGGGCAGGTGCCCCTGGGTGAGAAGCGCTTTGAGCTGCTTCTCAGTTCCAGGTATGAGGAGGTTGTCAGCCCTTTTTTCCTGAGAGCAGGTTTAGATGGGGGAAAGAGAAAGTGTGGGAGCACAGAAGAGGAACCATTGGGTTTGGAGTCAGGGTCGAATCCTTGTTTTGCCCATGGTATCATTCCTGCAACCTTAGGAGAAGTCACCTCTCCCAGCCTTGGTTTCTCTATCTTGGGGGTGGTGGTAGGACTACAGCATTTCTGAGGTTCCTTCCGGCTCTAGATTCTATAATCTTGGAAACCTCACAAGGTACCATGGTAGTTAGAGTGCTGGGCTTGAAACCAGAAAAACTGGGGCTCTAAATACTGCCTCTGACACTTACTAACTGTGAACTTGGGCAAGTCTCTTAACCACTCTGAGCCTTGGTGCTCTCATTGATAAAGTAGGAGTAATGCTATCTGTAACAGGGTTATAAGGCTCAAAAGAGATATCCACAAAGTGCTTTGAGGTCTAAAGCAGTGCGTAAATGCTAGTTATTGAACTGGGGAGGGCAAGGTTGATTTAAGAGGATCATAAATTTGTAGGCTGGAAGTTACCTTGGGGGTCATCAAGCCCAACTCTCTCACCTTACAGATGAAGAAACAAAGGTGTGAGGTCAAATGATCTATCCAAGGTCACACAGGAAATTTCCATCCAAGGTAGGATTTGAACCCAGGCCCTCTGATTTCAGTCTGTGATCTTTCTGCTGGACCAGGTTGCCAGAAGGGCAGAAAGGGAGAGGGAGAGGGTCTTATTTTATCTGCTTCCCGGATCAGTTGAGGAACAAAAGGGTGGGAAGGCTGGTGCAGGGGTGCAAGCCAGTGCCGAATATTACCTAGGCACCAAGTCACATAGGTGGTGTTAGTCAGGGTAGGCCTCAAAGAGGAGGTGGGTTTAAGTTGATTTTGGAGGGATGTGGGAGGGCTTTCTGAGCACTGAGGGAGGGGGTTCTGGTGATCCTTCTGACAAACACAGACAGGATTTCTCCTCTCTGCCCAGGGATGGGGGATCCACGTAATCGGATGAGCCTGGGCTTCGCTGCTCACTGAATTATTCAGATCCCCTCTTGGCTGCTACTTACCTTGTGAGCCAGGGCTGGGAGGGGGAGTGGGGCTCACAGTTCTTAGCAAGGGCTGAGTTCGAGGGTAGAGACTTAGTGACCTACTTGCTTTTAGCATGGAGGGAAACCGGGAAAGGAATAAGGGAGGAAGGGAGAGAAGGGAGGGAAAAGAGGAAAGGGAAGTTGGCAGTGGGAGAGAGCCTTGGGTTGGAAATTCGGCAGGGTCTGGGGCTGAATGCTGGCTTGACCAACTACTACTGGCGTGGATTTGGGCAAGTCCCTTCACCTGTTTTCTCATCCATAAAACCAGACTTCCTTCCAGCCTTGAATCTATGCTCTAGTTCAGTCTCTACCTTTTCAAAGATCCCCTTTACAAAATCCCTGACAAATAGCCACCCAGCTCTCTCTTGAAGACCTCCAGAAATGGGGAGCTCACTACTTCCCTAAGCAGACCATTTTTCTTTTGGACAGCTCTAACTGTTGAAATTCTTTATTTTTCTTCAACATTTGCCTTCCTGCTAACTCTCATCATCCAGGACCCCACCAATTGTTCCCAGTTCTGCCCTCTGGAGCTAAACCACAAATTCAAAACCTCTGCCCTGACAGTCCTTTGACTACTCGAAGTGTCCTGTCTCCCCGCCATCCTGTAGGAAGGAGAAAGGGAAAACGTGAAGCAGAAAGAGGGGAAAGAAGACTGACTGTTGACCTAATATCCTAGATTGAGAACTGGAAGAAACCTCGGGGATCATCAACTCCAGCCCCCCTCGTTTTACAGATAAGGAAATCGGGGCCCAGGGAAGTAAAATCATTTGTCCAAAGTCACCAGGGGAAATTAAGCACCAGGAGCAGCATTTGGATTTAGGTCTTTTGGGCTAAAGCAAGAACTTTTCCCCTTGTATTTTACTTTCATGATCAGCCCATGATTAGCAATCAGTCAATTGAGCACCAGCACAGGAGATAAGTAAGGCCCTCAAGTCTCAGAGAGCTTGCAGAACGAGGCTGCCCAGGCACTCTCTGTCTGTCCTGTGGCACAGATTAGGCCCTGAGCCTCTTAGCTCTTCTGTAGCCCTTCCTCTCTGAGCTACATGGTATACAGCACCTGCCTGCCTCCTCCTGTCCCTGGGGATAGCCAGGTCCCAGAGCAGCCCCCAGCTGGGCGGGGGCTGGGCTGTGATCCATCCGGGTCATAAATTTTGCAAACTCAGCTCCTCTTTCCTCTTGAACCCAGCCATGGGCTGGCGGGACACACCTCCTTATGGGAACCTAATGCTCCCTGCCTCTTCCCATCCCCCACCCCCACTCCCTCTGAAGTCAAGGATGGAACACTTGGAAAGGTACAGATGATGGAACTGGAGCAATGTTAGAACACAACGGGACCTCAGAATATGGACTGTTAGAACGCAGAAAATGGAATGTTAACGTTGGAGGGGCCTTAGAACACGGGGAGTTAGACACTAATCCCTCTAAGGGGACCTTGGTGGGGCAGCTAGATAGTGCAGTGGATAAAGCACCAGCCCTGGATTCAGGAGGACCTGAGTTCAAATTTGAATTCAGACACTTGACACTTACTAGCTGTGTGACCCTGGGCAAGTCACTTAACCCTCATTGCCCCACAAAAACAAACAAATAAAGGAACCTTGGAGCACACAATGATTGGCCAGAGGGTTTTGCTGAAGGAGGATTCTATATACCTCAATGTTTTTGAGGCATCTGTTAATCAAACGCTCACCTCCTGTATCCATTGATTTCTTTTTCCAGTCTCTTCTTTTTCTCTGTTCTCTTTCTAGTACTTGTGTTTTGATTATGATTATTCTTTTGTACATGACAAATCAATTTAGTAGAGTAGCAGGATCAAAAAGGAGCCCAACAAAGCAGGGAGATGGTACAATGGACAGAGTACTGACTCCAGAGTTAGGGGAGTTGGGTACAAATTCTGCCTCTTATGATTACTACCAGTGTGACCTTAAGAAAAGTCAATTTTTCCAGAACCTCAGTTTCTCCATCTATAAAGTGAAGGGGTTGGACTAGCTGGCCTTTGGGGTCTTTTCCAGTTCTAGATCGGTGCGCACTAGCCTGGTAGTCAGAAGATTGTAGCTTTGAATCTACCTTCGTGGCCCAGTTATTTAACCTCTTCTAGTCTTGGTTTTCTTAGTCTGTCAAATTCTCCTGTTTGCACAAAGATAGAGGGCCAGGCCTGGAGTATAGGAAGACCTGAGTTCAAATCCAGCTTCAGACACTTACTAGCTGGGCAAGTCACTTCACCCTGTTTGCCTCGGTTTCTTCAACTATAAAATGAGCTGGAGAAGGAAATGGCAAACCACTCCAGTACCTCCGCCAAGAAAATCCCAAATGAGGTCGCAAAGAGTAGGACACAACTGAAAAACAAAATGAAAACAAAAAAATAACCAGGCCCAGATAGGGTGAGCTTGCCCAAGTTCACACAGTGAGTGAATTAGTGACAGATGTGGGTCTTAGAACTCGGGTCTCTTTCCACTCACTACCTCTTAGCTGCGGAGAGTCCTCTCTCTCTCTCTCTCTCTCTCCACTACAGAGATAATGCTTTTTAAAGTTTAACAAAGTGAAGTTGGACAATGAGCCCTGCAGACAGCAGGCTCGAGACACTGTGGTCCTGTGGCCAGACTTCAGTGTGTGTTAGTGTTTGGGGGTGGGGAGGAGGAGGATTGTTTCTGTTTTCAGCCTGTATCCCTGAACTTTTCCTCTCCCTGACCACCACAACCCAACCAGGACCCAGGACCACTGGTTGGGGGCTGGTGTGTGTGTGTGTGTGGGGGGGTGCCTTGCTCTGGGTTATTTAAAATTCAGTTGCCATGGAAGTGGGTGATCACAGTGAAGAAGAGGCAGATGGCTCCGGGTTTAGGGTTCCCACTGCCCTTTGGCTAATTCCGTAGGTGAAGGTATTAGGTTAATTAAAAGCCATGTGCTTTGTGGGGAATACTTGGCTCCTGGAGGTTTAATAAGTATCCCAGCTTGTTCCACGTCTTCCTGGCAGAGCCTCCCGGCTGGGGATCTATCCCCTTGATGGGGTTCTGGAGGGGGGAGGGAAGCCTTCTCTCCCACTTTCTAAAGAAGCTTAGAGTGGGGCTGGGCTGTGTCTTCTCCAAGGCTCTCTCTGGAGAATTTGTAAGGGAGAGTTCTTCCGCCACCCATTGACAAGCTGAGGAAGGGAAATCTGGAGGCTAGAGGGCTCTGTGAGCAGAGGCTCTGGGCTTGCGGCTGGAGTAGAGAGTCTGCCTCAGTGCCCTCTGAATCGGAGGGGATGCCCTGCCCTTGGGGGGCTCTGTGAGCAGCAGTAGCAGAGCCCCCTTGCCTCTTCCTGGAATCCAGGGCTCTCAGAGTCTGGCCCAGCAGCATCCCGGGATGCTGTAAACATACTTGGGCCACAGCAACCAAAAGGAGAAAGTGTTTGGGGTGCCGGGAGCCCTCAGGCTCAGGTCCTTCCTCACTGACAGAGCATGAGGGAGAGAGGTCTCCAAGATGTCCTGGAAAGCTGAAAGCATGGCTGCTGCTGCTGCTGGTGGTGGGGACCCGGAGGAGATGGAGAGCCTGGAAAAGGAGCAGGGCAAGTGGGCTCTCCTTCGAAACATCAACCAGGTGCTGAAGGCCCATGCCTTCCTGCCGGTGAGCAGCCTCCTGCCGAGGGCTACGGTGGCCCCCTGGGAGTGGGGTGGGGTGGAGGGAAGGGAGGCCTGGAGCAGGATGTGAGAGAACTGGAGGCTGTCTCATCCTGCTTCCATCTCTCTGGGGCAGGGACTGTGTTTTTGCCTTTCTTTGCCTCCCCCTTCCTTGGCAAAGTGCCTGATATATAGTAAGTGCTTAATAGAGGCTTGTTGCCCGACTGGCCCCACAGTGAGACTTCGGGTAGAGGACCTCTTCCCCTCTGTAACCCTTATTCTCCTTCTTTGCAAAGTGGGGATACCAGTCCCACCAGTCTTTGGGGGATGCTTTGAGGATCAAGTGAGTGAATGGGTCTGAAAGAATATTTCTCTGGCACTTTATATTGGACTAACCCAATAACTCTTTGTAAGGTAGGCAGTGTAGGTATCATCAGTCCCATTTTTACAGAGGAGGAAACTGAGGCTCAGTGATGAGACGAGCCTTGCCCACACTTGCACTGATTGGAAGGAGGCTTCCATTAGGCACTCCAAGAAAGGAGAAAATGGATTCTAAATGTAAGGGTTTTCTTTTCTGGTTTATCAGAGCTCTGAATTAAGTTACAGCAGGAGGAAATAAAGGGAGATATGAAGAAGGACTGTTTGGCAGCATGGACATTTGAGGGGGGAGGAGGGCAGGGGGATTCAGAGGGTGTGGGGGGAGGAGGAGAAGTGTTTGTCTGGACCCAATGGCAGCCCTAAGAAGCTAGGGACAGTAACCAGTGCGCCCTTGGGCAAGTGTTTGTAAAATGGGAATGATAATAGCACCTGCCTCTTGGGCTTCTTGGGAGGCTCAGATGAGGTGGCATATGTATAACCATTTGCTCTATTAAAAATAATTTCTACCAGCATCAGTAGGTTAGGAGAGGAGGGCGGGGGGAGACGCCTGAGGCATCAAAAGGACACAAGTACTAGAAAGATACATGAGGTTGTCCCAGATCAACTGTGTGACCATGGATCAGTCACTTCCCTTTCTCTGGGACTCAGTTTCCAACTCTGTAAAAGGGGATAATGATACCTCAGAGGGACTGTTAGGAGAAAAGTTCTTTGTAAGTCTTAAAGGGCTGTATAGAAACAGATACTGTTATTTTGTAATTAGGGTCTGGATTTGGGGACAAGGCTTGGGGTATTTCCTGGGGTGATTGTATTTTTAGGCTAAGGCTGTGCACACCTGAGGGCCCCAGGGCTTCCAAATGAGCTTTGTCTCCTCTCCTCCCCGTTCCTCCCTCTGCTTCCCCATGAAGGATTTCTCTCCCTGATCACATTTTCTGCATCTCTCCTCTGTTCCCACCACTGTCTACTTTGTATCAGACTTCCTTTGTATAAATATTGTATTCCTCTAATAGCAGACAGCAAACACACTGAGGACAGTGACTGTTTCTCTCTTTGTATGTCTAGCTAGGAGCTCAGCACTTGGCATGTAGTAGATACCCAACAGATATTTGCTGAATTTAAGTCTAGATCCTTCCTCTGTAAGGGGTAGTGGGGGGGGGGAGAGGGTGTACAGGCTATACTGTGATAACAGCCTTTTTATGGATCTGGACCTGATCCTGACTTACTACCCAACTGTATTTTTATTAATCATTTTAAGAAGAGTATCAATGCCTATGAACAAGGTAGGAGATATACATTAATCATTTGATCAGCAAATACTTATCTCTCTTTTAAAATATTTTAAAAATCATCATTATTATTTTGCAGGGCAATGAGGGTTAAGGGACTTGCCCAGGGTCACACAGCTAGTAAGTGTCAAGTGTCTGAGGTCACATTTGAACTCAGGTCCTCCTGAATTCAGGGCTGGTGTTTTAACCACTGCACCATCTAGCTGCCCCCTTATCTCTCTTTTTTTAAAGAGTAAAGTGATTCATCTATCCTATTAGATCGTAAGCTCCTTGAGGGAAGGGACTGACTTTTGACTCTTTTTGTATCCTCAGAACTTAGCACACATTTATTAAGTGACTCTTACATGTCAGGCACTGTGCTGAGCACTGGGCATACAAAGAAAGGCAAAAACATGGTCCCTGCACTCAAGGAGCTCACATTCTAATGCAGGAGAGAGCATGCAAACAATTGTATATACGACAGGTCCAGTATAAGTGGAAGGTAGTTTCAGAGGACAGGCACTCGTAGTAAGTGTCAGGATTTCTGTAGAAGACAGATCTAGTCAGTCAATAACTATTATAGAAGAACCTCCCAGCAGTACACTTGAGGAGATAGAGAACTTTTAAGAATTATTGATAGATTTTATTTTTTAACATCACCTTCATTTCTCAATACAACCCACCTCTCTTTTCCCACCTCAATTACCTTTTCTCACTTTTTTTTTGGCAGGGCAATGAGGATTAAGTGACTTGCCTAGGGTCACACAGCTAGTAAGTGTCAAGTGTCTGAGGTTGGATTTGAACTCAGGTCCTCCTGAATCCAGGGCTGGTGCTTTATCCATTGAGCCACCGAGCTGTCCCCTCTCAATTACCCTTTAACAAATAATTTGTTTTAAAGAGGCCTTTGAGGGGAAGCTCAACAAAACCAACCCACACATCAGTCACCTCTGGCATTGAATGTAATGTACCACACCCATAGTTCCACACCATGAGTCTCCCACTTTTTTTGTTTTGTTTTGTTTTTGTTTTTTGCAGGGCAATGAGGGTTAAGTGACTTGCCCAGGGTCACAGAGCTAGTTAAGTGTCAAGTATCTGAGGCTGGATTTGAACTCAGGTCCTCCTGAATCCAAGGCCAGTGCTTTATCCACTGCACCATCTAGCTGCCCCCAAGTCTCCCACTTTTGAAAAGATGGGAAGCAGGATCAAAAAGATGTTCTTAAGGGCCTAGACACTGAACTCGACTTTATGATACAAAGACAAATGTCCTAAGAAGTTTTCAGTCTACTGGAGGTTGCCACATGTGTTCAGGGATGAGTAAATATTTGATGCTTATCAAAAAATACAAAGGAATTTTGGGGACGATCAGCTCACTAACCACTGGGGAATTCAGAAAATACCTTTTGAAGGATATACTACTTGACTTTACCCTTAAAGGTGTTATGATGAATTTAAAAATCACCTGGATTAGATGGAACTGCCTTATTATCCAAAATAATTTTATGAAACCTTGGAATAATAAGACCAATCGAATTCCAACTGAACCCAGACAATATACAAGTGAGTGTCAAGCAAACTCCAGAGTTTTGGGTGTTACATGTCATTTGCCTCTCCAATTGTCTGGAAGTTTATAGCTAGCAGATAAGTCCCTATCTACTGACTTCTTTCCCCAGGATAATTGGTAGATTTTGTGACTCTCTAATGAACACCTTCATCTTCTGGAGCCATTCTTGTAAAAACATCTGGGTATCCTTACCCTTTTTGAATCACATGCTCTTGTCATATTGTTTGTTCTCAAGTTTGAATGCTCAAACTGATTTGTATTTCATATACTCTTGTTATAGTGTTTGCTTTTAAGTTGAACTGTCAAACTGATTTGTATCATGCTAATGGAACTGATAATGCCCTGTACTAATGAGCCAGTTGATCAATCCAGATCTGATTGATTTACCAATGGAGACCTAAACTAAGTTCTGTAACTGGTGAGCAGAGAAAGTTTATATGCATTCACTAAAAAAGGAGTCTTTGAACTGCTTCTTTGGAAGGAGTCTCCACATGTACATGCCTACTTGCTCTTGGGACAAATAAATTGTGTTGTTTTCCTGTCTCTGTTCTGTTCTGAAATGTTTTTCCCATAGGAGACCATTTATGAAAATAATCGCTCTCTGATCTGTTCTGTGAGTTTTCTCACTCCATTTTTTTCTCCTATAGGAGACAGGTAGGAAAAATAATATTATATTTACAAAGGGAACTAAGAGTTCTAAGAGGTAGAGAGGGTATTCCAGGCATGAGGCACAGCCTGTGCAAAGACAGGGAGACAGAATGTAATGTTTGGGTAACAGCAATGAGGACATTTTTGCTGGAGGATTGAGTGACTGAGGAATACTGGGTAATCAGACCTAGAAAGTTAGGCTAGGGTCAGCTTTGTAAAGGACTTTAAAGAGCAATCAGAAAAGTTTACATTTCTATCCTAAAGGCAAAAGGAAACCAAAAAAGCTTCTTAATGAGGGAAGACTAAGACAAGAATCGTATCTTCTTACTGTTCACAATAATAACTCCCAGTTCTGTTGCTCCTAAAGGTTTTCAAAGCACTTTCCATACAAATACCACTGTACGTTAGGTGGTGTAGGTTTTGTTATTTCCCTCATACAATTAAGGAAACAAGCCAAATATTGTTGAGGTTCTAGGTGAATAGAGTGCTAGATTTGGAGTCAAGAAGACCTGAGTTCAAATGCTGCCTTCAGACACTTACCAGCTGTATGACCTGGGTTAAGTCATTTAACTCTGTCTCAGTTTCCTTGACTATAAAATGGGGATAATGATAACACCTACCTCCAAGAGTTGTTGTGAGGATCAAATGAAAGAGTATTTGTAAAGTGCTTAACATAGTATCTGGAACACGTTAGCTGTTTAGTAAATGTTAACTATAATAATAATTATTATTATTCTCACTAATATACCCACTGCAAACATCTTATTATTTATGATATTTGAGCCTAATAATACCTTAAAT
Organism: Dromiciops gliroides; assembly: GCF_019393635.1. Classification (NCBI taxonomy): domain Eukaryota; kingdom Metazoa; phylum Chordata; class Mammalia; order Microbiotheria; family Microbiotheriidae; genus Dromiciops; species Dromiciops gliroides. Next base: position 549,573,540 of record NC_057863.1, read on the forward strand.
TTGCATAGTATTGACAATCTTCAAGTCCTTTTGTTTTTGTTATTGTTTGGGGGGGGGGGCAATGAGGGTTAAGTGACTTGCCCAGGATTACACAGCTAGTAAGTGTCAAGTGTCTGAATCCAGATTTGAACTCAGATCTTCCTGAATCCAGGGCTGGCTTTATCCACTGTGCCACCTAGCTGCCCCAAGTCCTTTTTACAGTCTACAAAACACTTTCACATCTATTATTTCATTGCACCCTTACACAGCTAACAACAAGGCAGGGATTATTATCCCATTTTGTGCATGTGGAAAATGAGGGCCAGGGAGCAGAGGAGACTTCTATGAGTCTATGCCAAAAGCAGGACTTAAGAACTAGAAGGATTTCCAGGTCCCCTCATTTTATAGGTGAAACTGAGGTCTAGAGAAGGAAAGTCACTTGCCCTACTTACACAAAGTAAGGAATAGCAGAACTGGGATTTGAACCCTGGCCTTTGTGATCTTCCCACCAAACCACTCTGACCTGTTTTCAGGGTTTAGACAAGAATCATCCCTCCATGTAACTTACACATTAAGCTTCAGTCAGTCAATAAGCATTTCTTTTCTTTCTTTCTTTCTTTCTTTCTTTCTTTCTTTCTTTCTTTCTTTCTTTCTTTCTTTCTTTCTTTCTTTCTTTCTTTCTTTCTTTCTTTCTTTCTTTCGTGAGGTAATTGGGGTTAAGTGACTTGCCCAGGGTCACACAGCTAGTATGTGTCAAGGGTCCGAGGCAAGATTTGAACTCAGGTCCTCCTGAATCCAGGGCTGGTGCTCTATCCACTGTGCCACCTAGCTGCCCCAATAAACATTTCTTAAGCACCTACTATGGCTGGATAATGTGCTAAGTGGTAGGGAAATAAAAAGAGGCAAAAGACCTTGCCTGCCCTCAAAGAGCTTGCAGTCAAATGTGATCTAATGGAAACAGCCTCTCTTGTCTGGAAAGCTGAAAAGGCATTCTGGCAGTGGGTGGGAGGCTTATCTACTTGTACTCTCTCTGAGGTCACTTCCTCTGAGATTTCAGGAATCAAAGATTCCCATATCCCTCCGGGCCTGGGTTTTCTTATCTGTAAATTATAGGAAATAATTCTAGTCTCACTTGCTGTGAGAATTAAATGAGCTCTTGGATGTGAGAAGACTTCATTGACTGTATGTCAACAATAAATCATTTGGGGGGCAGCTAGATGGCGCAGTAGATAAAGCACTGGCCTTGGATTCAGGAGGACCTGAGTTCAAATCCAGCCTCAGACACTTGATGCTTAACTAGCTGTGTGACCCTGGGAAAGTCACTTAACCCTCATTGCCCTGCCAAATAAATAAACAAATAAAATGGCTTTAAAATATAAAAAAAAAAACAATAAATCATCTGTCCATCGTCAAGGACTGTGTCAATGTGATAGATTGTTGTTAATAATTGGACATATTTGCTGTCACAGGGAAATCTATATCGCCCGGCTCCTTCTATCTGTTCTTGCTTTCTGGGCCCTTGCTCTGGAGGACTGCTCGCCATATTATGGGGCAGCTCTGGAGTGGGTTAGAAGTTGCCTTGGGTCATTGAGTCTCTTGGCAATTATGAATATTTAAAGAGGTTTTAATCCCTCCACCATTCCTCAGAGGGCCGGAGTCATCTGCAGGGAGTGCTCTGCCTCTCAAGGGGAGGACTTCTCTCTTTGTTTTTGAGCTATGAGTGGGGAGAAGTAATGGTTATGTGTAAATGCTCATCAGGTTACAGGTGAACCTCCTCTCCCCCTACTAGCAGAAAGTCCATCATTCACGCCTTAATTATAGCATAGGTTCCTAACCTGTTTTGTGCCTTAGACCTCTTTGATGGCCTGCTGAAGTCTCCAGGACCTTCTTAGAATAATGTCATTGCCTATGTTCCTAATTGAAGGCAATGCTACATTTCAGTGAGAACTTGGGTGTAAATAAAGGTGTTTTGGTTTTTTTTTTTTCATCTGAGTTCACAGACTTCCCGGAAATCTATCCATGGAGCCCCGGCCAAGAGCCCCTGCTATATAAGATCCTAGGTCTAGAACAGGAAGGTGCCTTGGAGATCAAGTCCAACTGGCTCATCTTACAGAAGTTAAGGAACATGTTCCAGGTCACACAGGTAGTCAGTGGCACAGGCAGGCTTTGAACCCAGTCTTTTCCACTCTAATTCCAGTGTGTTCCATTGTACCAGACGCTCAGAGGGCAGGGATTCTCTTCACAAATGGATCTTTGGGTTATAACTAGACTCATTACTAGAGTCCATTTCATTGGTTTGGGTTTTGCTTTCTTTTGGTCTGGACCTATGATTGTCTTAGTGTGGGAAATTCCCAGTGTGGAAACTCCCTCCCCCAATGCAGACCCACAGTTTGGCTGTAACCAATAGTCTTAGAGCTTTTCCAGAGGGACTAAGAGGTTAAGTGACTTGTCTGAAATATGTAGGAGGTCACTGGCAGGGCCAGTATTTGAACCCCAGCCCTCTGACTCCAGATACAGATCTCTCTTCACTGTACTCTACACATAGAGCTAGTTGGGCTCTTCCCCAATGGATTCCTTGGTTTACAGCTCACTTTGGTACCTGCATTTCTTTAATAGTGACTCATATTGGGGCAGCTAGGTGGTGCAGTGGATAAAGCACCGGCCTTGGATTCAGGAGGACCTGAGTTCAAATTCGGCCTCAGACACTTGACACTTACTAGCTGTGTGACCCTAGGCAAGTCACTTAACCCTCATTGCCACGCAAAAACAAACAAACAACAACAACAACAACAACAACAACAAAATAGTGACTCATATTTCTCTAGCACGAGCTTTCCTTACAGTCAAAATGCATGTATTCTGTGCCAGGCAGGGTGCTCAGTGCTAGGAATACCAGCCCTCGAGGAACTTACTTTCTGGTGGAAGGAAACAGCACATAAGAGGTCAGTCAGCCAGTCAACCAGCATTTTTTTTTATAACAAACATTTTTATTTAAAGTTTTGAGTTCCAAATTTTATCCCTCCTTCCCTCCGTCCCCTCCCCCTTCCTGGAGGCAGTAATCAATCAGAAATATCAACCAGCATTTACTAAGCTCCAACTCTGTTCCAGGTACTGCACTAAGTACTGAGGAGACAAAAAAAGGCAAAAGACAAAAAACAAGGCAAAAGCTCCTCCCCTTAAGGGATTTACAGTCTAATGGGGGAGAAGAGATGCAAATATCTATGTACAAACAAGTTATGCACAAGATAAATGGGCCGTTTCAGAGGGAAGACGCTAGCATTGAAGGGGATCTGAAGGGGCTTCTTATAGGAGGCAGAGATGAGGAAGGAGAAGCCATTCCAGGCATGGGGAACAGTCTGGGAAAACACTCAGAGACTGAGTGTTAGAGTATCACATGCAAGGAACAGGAAGAAGGCCAGTGTCACTGAATCATAAGTATATGGGGTGAGGAGGGAGGTGTATGGTGCAGGAAGACTGGAAAGGCAGGAAGCGAAGCCCAACAGACGATTTTATATTCAATTCTGGAGGCAATAAAGGGAATAGAATGGGGGTGAGGGGATATGATCAGACTTGCATTTTGGGAAGATCACTCTGATAGCTGAGTGGAGGGTGGACTGGAGTGGGGAGAGACTTGAGGCAGACAGAACCACAAGCAGGGTCTTGTAAGAGTCCAGGTATGAAGTGAGGAGGGCTTTCACTAGGGTGGCAGCAGTGTCAGAGGAGAGAAGTGGGCCTTTGGGAGGGAGGGATGTTACAAAGTTGGGAACAACAATACTTGGCAACAGATTAGATAGGGGAGACTAAAGAGAGTGAGGAGTCGAGGAAGACACCTAGGTTGTGAGTCTGGATGGCTGGATTGATGACGGTAATAGAGAAGTCTGGAAGGGTTGTGGTGGGGAGAAGTAAGGATAATGAGTTCATTTTTGGACATGTTGAGTTTAAGATGTCTATGGGGCCTCCAATTCAAGATATCTAATAAGCAATTAGAATTGAGACTGGAGGTCAAGAGAGATTTTAGGGCTGTACACTTATATCTGAAAATCAAAAGGAGCTGAGGAGGGGAGCATTGGGGGAAGGCAATACAAGTACTATTTCTTTTTTTTTTTTTTAGTGAGGCAATTGGGGTTAAGTGACTTGCCCAGGGTCACACAGCTAGTAAGTGTTAAGTGTCTGAGGCCGGATTTGAACTCAGGTACTCCTGACTCCAGGGCCGGTGCTCTATCCACCGCGCCATCTAGCTGCCCCACAAGTACTATTTCCATTTGCAGATGAGGAAACTGGGATTTGAGAAGTTAGATGACTTGCCCAAGGTCACACAGGCAGGATGTGAACCCGAGTGATGCAAATCTCAGTCTAGCTCTCTAAGCAGAACCAATGTGGCGAGTGAACAGGTCCAGAACTGAGAACCAGGAGACTTAGTCTAATTCTGCCTTTGTCACTTGGTCAATGTGTGACTTTTCAAGGACCTCTCTCTCTCGCTTCTTTGTGCCTCAGTTTCCTCAGCTGTAAAATTACAAGGCTGTGTACCAGATGGTCTCTAAGGTCCCTTTTAACTTTGACATTATTTTTGGATGCCACAGACAAGCTATACAACAGCATTAGGAGAGAAGCTAGGATAATCATGCCATAGGAGACTCAGTTTCTTTTACTGGGGATGTTAGCCTGAAGAAGAAAAGATAAAGGAAGAGCAGGATCGCTGTGTTCAAATATTTGTTGTTGTTGTCTTTTTAACTTAGAATTTTATTTTTCCCAAATTACATGTAAAACAAATTGTACATCAGTTTTTAAAACTTTGTGTTCCAAATCCTCTTCCTCCCTCCCTTCTCACTCCACCCCCTTAAACACTCAAGGAATTCAATATAAGTTATACATGTGTTGTCATGCAAAACATTTCCACATTAGTCAGGTTGGGAAAGAAAACAGACAAAAAATCTTTAGAAAAAGGATGTGTTCAAATATTTAAGTATGTGGAAGAAGGGTTTGAATTGATCTGTTTGGTAACTGGGGGCAATGGGTGACATGGATTCAGGCTAAATTTAAGGAAAAACCTCAACACTCTGTTGTCCCATAATGGAATGATCCACCTCGGGGGCTTTGCTCTTGGTGCTTTCTCCCCCAGCCCTAGCTGCTCAGGTGCCTTAGACCCTCCTCCTCCCAAGGTTCTGATGCCATTTATCTCCCCCTTTCTTTGGGCAGAGCAATGAGGGTTAAGTGACTTGCCCAGGCTCACACAGCTAGTAAGCGTCAAGTGTCTGAGGCTGGATTTGAACTCAGGTCCTCCTGAATCCAGGGCTGGTGCTCTATCCACTGCACCACCTAGCTGCCCCACCATGGATCCCTTTTGCTGAGCTTTACTTTCCCCCTTCATCTCTGAAGGCATAAGGGTATGTGTTCACCATCAATTCCACAGTTGCCCTTCTCCTCCAAAACTGGTTTGTTCCAGATGAAAAAACAATTGATCCTCATTATCCTTGTGAATTTGACTACTTGCTAAAATCTATCTGGAATCCCAAAATCAATACTCATTGTGCTTTTGGGGTCATTTGAGGATGTGTGCAGAGTAGTGAAAAATTTGACTCCCCCAAAAGCTCACATTCCCAGCTGAGGTCCAATGAGGAGAAGCTCTGCCATCTCGTTTCAGCTTTCACACCATAAACAAGTTCCTTTCCCTTGATCTCTTTGATGCCACATTCATGTTTAATTTGGGGGCTTTTTTGTTGCTGATTTTGATGTTTAAAATGTTCCCTGAGCTTAGAGCTGAAGTACTATCCAGTGTTGCTAAGGACAGGGAGGCCGTGATGTGCCTTATGGAGAAAATTGGTGTATTAGGTAAGCTTCATTCAGGATTGAGTTTTTAGTGCTGTTGGCCATGAGTTCAATGTTGATGATCGACAATACAGTACATCTGGGAAAAAAAGGAAGAGGTAATTCACTGCTCTGGGAAGTGCTAAAGGAAATGTGACTAGAGGATGGTAGGAACCTAACTCTATTCCCTTTAGGAGCAATGGATCACTATTCACTAATTCAGTGTTTGCAGTGACTTTATAGAACCTAACTACCACAAAATGATGAGAATATATTGTATTGGGCCCATAACATATTCTTTTTTTTTTTTTTTTGCGGGGCAATGGGGGTTAAGTGACTTGCCCAGGGTCACACAGCTAGTAAGTGTCAAGTGTCTGAGGCTGGATTTGAACTCAGGTACTCCTGAATCCAAGGCCAGTGCTTATCCACTGTGCCACCTAGCTGCCCCACATATTCTTAATTATAGTTCTGCTCAGGGAGATAGTGAGCTCTCCATCACTGGAGATATTCAAGTGGAGGTCTGTCCCCATTTGCTGAGTATGTCTTAGAGGGAATTCCTATCCAGATATAATAACAAGTGTCTCTTTCTTTCCTTCCTTCTCTTTCTTTCTTTCTTTCTTTCTTTCTTTCTTTCTTTCTTTCTTTCTTTCTTTCTTTCTTTCTTCCTTCCTTCCTTCCTTCCTTCCTTCCTTCCTTCCTTCCTTCCTTCCTTCCTTCCTCCCTTCTTTCCTTTCTTTTTCTTTCCTTATTTTCTTTCTTTTTCTTCCTTCCTTCCTTCCTTCCTTCCTTCCTTCCTTCCTTCCTTCCTTGGCAATCAGGGTTAAGTGACTTGCCCAGGATCATACAGCTAGTAAGTGGCAAGTGTCTTGAGGTCAGATTTGAACTCAGGTCCTCCTGACTCCAAGGCCAGTGCTCTATCCACTGTGCCACCCAGCTGCCCCTAGAGCAGGTATCCTTAACCTGGGTCTCTGAGAGGTTAAGGGACTTGCCCATGGTAACTGAATTTCAGGAGGTCCACAAACTCAAACAGGCAAACAAAAACTCCATCTTTGTTTTCACCAACCTTTGGTTTCCTGTGTAATCCTATGCACTTTGTTTTATGTATTTAAAACTTTTATTCTGAGGAGCCCATAGGCCTCACTAGGTTGCTAGAGGAATCCAGGACAAAACCCCTTGGATTAGAAGGATGGGATTTGGCGCAGAGGGTCCATCAAGCATAGACAAAGCAAAAGATGACACTCCCACCATACTTTCTTTGCTTCCCCTGGCTGTAGTCCCCTCCCTCTTCAAAAGTACTTTTTTTTTTTGGTGAGGCAATTGGAGTTAAGTGATTTGCCCAGGGTCACACAGCTAGTAAGTGTTAAGTGTCTGAGGTCAGATTTGAACTCAGGATATCCTGACTCCAGGGCTGGTGCTCTATCCACTGCAACACCCAGCTGCCCCAAAAGTAGTTTTTTAAGGACATGGTATGTGCCCTCCCTCCCCCAATACACCTCAGAACTTAAGGTTCTTGAGTCAGGGAGGGGCCAGGAGAACTGGACAATGGGAGCACCAGGCCCCATGGTGGCTCATCAAGTTCATGAAGGATTCCTGGATGCCCCAGAGTCTAGAGTCTGGAATCCTGAGCATCTCTGTGGAATTTATCTGGCAATGATGAAAGATTGTCTTACCCTATGATCAAGGAGCCCCGTCTGTAGCGTTCTGGTTCTTCTGGACCCTGAGGAGGTAGTTAGAGAGGCAGTGAGGGGCAGAGGGAAGAATGTTAGACTTAGAGAAGGAAGGTCAGGATTCACATCTTGGCTCTGACACTAATCTGTTCCTGTCCTCAAGGAGCTTACATTGTGTGTGTGTGTGTGTGTGTGTGTGGCAATTGGGGTTAAATGACTTGCCCAGAGTCACACAGCTAGTAAGCGTTAAGTGTCTGAGGCTAGATTTGAACTCAGGTCCTCCTGATTCCAGGGCCGGTACTCTATCCACTATGCCACCTAGCTGCCTCGAGCTTACATTCTATTAGAGGAGACAGTATATACACATGTGAGTATGTAGGAAATGCAAACACAATAAATACAGGATAATGAGGTTTTGGGGGGAAAGGCCCTAGCTGCAGGGGGCGGGGAGGGATAAACAGGAAAGTATTTACTAGGCTGTGTTACCCTTGGTAAAACCCACCTTCTCTCAATCCCTCCCCATCCACATATATAAAGGGAATGAGGAGCATATGGTGTAGGGCTGATTTTAAAGTCAAGAAATCCTGGGTTTAAGTCCTTCTGACAGATTAAATGTGTTTGTGACCTTGGACAACCAACAACCTCTTAGTCCTCCCCAAGCAACTCTGGAAACTGGGAGTCACAGACTAGTTGCTGGTTTGCATTGGTGGAGGGAATTTACACATTGGAAGTTTCTAAAACCAATGAAATCACAGACCTGGACAAGGTGGGAAATGGAGATTATTGAACTGTTCTACCTCATAGGGTGGTTTTGAAAGAAGTGATTCATAAGACCTAATGTGCTATAGAAATAAGAGTTGCAGTTGGTATGGATTGAATGCAGTGATTCAATCTTTACTTTGTCCCCATGATCAATTGTGAAGATGACCTGTTGATGAGCAGACCAAAGAGTTATGTGAGCTCAGTCAAGGAAGGCTTTCTGGAGGTGGTGACACAGTTTAAGTTTAGGTTATGTTTTCTCCCATCAGGCTTAACTCAGGTACCACTTCCTTTATGATAATTTTCCTGATTCCTGCCCTTCTTCCTCACCTTCCTCAGGTGAAAGTATTTTCTTCATCCTCATTTCCCCAGATCACTTTTTTTCCTGGAACTCTCCATTATCCCTTATCATGTCCTTCCTTGTATTATACTAATCTGTGTATGTGTTCTTTCCACACATGTACATTAGATTGCAAGTTCTTAGAAGGCAGTGACATTGTCACATTTCACCTTCAGGTCCCCAGGCCAGAGCATTGGATCATCTGCGTGATAGGAACTTAAAAATATTTGTTGGTGACTAATATGGAAATGTTTTACATGATTGCACATTTATAACCTATATCAAATGGCTTACCATTTTAGGGAAAAGAAGGGAGAGAAGGAAGAAGAAATATTTAGAACTCAAAAAAATTTAAATAAATGTTAAACATTGTCTTTACATGTAATTGAAAAAATACTATTTATTAAAATGCTTGTTGGATTGAGTACTGATGGGGTGCTTTTTCTCTTGCAGGGTGACTATGTCTGGATGGACCTCAAAACAGGACAGGAGTTTGATGTCCCCATTGGGGCAGTGGTGAAGCTCTGTGACTCCGGGCAAATACAGGTGGTGGATGATGAAGGCAATGTATGTCTTTCTCCTGCTCAGACTCAGGGAAGGTGGGGGGTTCCTCAGTCTGTGTGGGGTGCCTAGTGAGTACAGGAGCTAATCAGAATGACCCAGAGCAGAGGCAGGGTGGATTGCTCTTCTCACTCAATACCCCAAACCCAAATGACCTACCATGTGCCTAGAATTCTATCATTATTTCCTGTTTTGGTTCAAAACATTTTAGGCCACTTTAATCTATCATCAGCTAGTAAAATCTCAGTGTGGATTTTAAAAATCACAAAATAATCTGATAAACATTTAAGTGTCTCCAAAATGGGCTGGTCATATGTCAAGGGCAAGGATGACAAGTGTATAGCCAGTGCTCCATCAGTGCCCTTGAGATGACAGGAGAAATAGAAGAAGGTATCTAGGCATGTTGGGTTGATTCCCTGTGGTGTATTTATGGGAAACCACAGACAAGGGTCACATTGAGGCATGGGTGTTTGGAATCTGCATGAATGAAAAGGACCTCTCAAGTGATGTGATCATGGACCCATTTGGGTATTTAGCAAGGGTGCAACATGTTCCAGGCCCTGATCTTGACCTGGGGATAGAGTCTCTAACTTCCTGAAGTTAACAACCTAATTGAGAAAATACATTGCATACCAGTAACTGTGTGTAACCAAGTATTTTGAGATGTCCAACTGATCTCTTGTAGGTGGGGGAAAAGGTTCAAAATTTCATTGTAAATTTTTAGATTTGATGGTCTAGAAAAAGACAGACTATCTCAAATTCAGAGCTAGCCAAAAACTCTCAAAGCAAGCAAAGTCCTCCCCCTGGTTCATGAGAGTCTCGAGTCTCTGACCTGGTTGGAGAAGAATGCCTACCTATCAAAAACTATATAAATCCCTGAATTCACAGTTCATTTTCCCACCTTTTCCTCATCCATGGGGAGATCAGTATAAATGCTTCCAAATACCAGGTTACGTGTCTATTCCAAGAGCTAGGGACTGTTTCATCTCAACTCTCTACCTCCCCAGCGCTGAACATAATAGGTGTTTAATAAAGGTTGGTTATTTTAGAAGGGAGGGTACAAAGGAGAGTTGGACACAGTCACAGAATATTATAAAGCCCTTTAGAATCCAAACCTCTCACTTTACAGATGAAGAAAACGAGCCCCAGAGAGAGGAAAATTGATTTGACCAATGTCACATAGCTACTACATGTCAGAGGGAGAACTGGAACCTAGACTGTTGGCTCCAAACTCAGTGTACCTTCCAGCAGACCACACCATGTTACCTTTAAAGAAGGTCCTTTCCGAGGACATTCAGCCAAAGGAACACTTGTACTCACAGATTGGGGGCTCTAGAAGGTAATGATCATGAGCCCCCACCAGTGTAGACCTCTGTCAGGTGGCTTTCTGTACCCATCCATGTCCATGTTTATCTGTGTTTGGTTATCCTTTGAATGCATTCTCTGCCAATAGATCCTGTATCTCCAATAGAGCATGGTTGTGGGAAGCAGGGGGAAGAGCAAAGGGGGTGGGGGGGAAATTCTCTCCTTGTCCCAAAGTGAGATTCCCTCTCAAAGTCTTGCCTGGAATCCTCCACAAATGGACCTCTCCCACCAACTAGACTGGTCTTTCACTTGACTAATCGCTGAACTTCTTCCTGCTATTTAGAGAGCATCCAGAGGCATGGTTTAGCTTGTTTGGTTACTAATCAACTGCTCCTACCCTCGACCCAATCAAGAGATTCAGACCTCTTAAAGAGATCATCTGCTTATACATTTAAAACCTCAAATGTCTTTGCACTGATGTCAGTACATTAATTGAGGGTGAGAGTGGTGTATGGAACCTCCCCTTCCCTTACAAAGCAAAGAGGATCATTCAGGGAGGGATGAAATAAGGGAGGTGTTCCTGGAGGAGGTGGCCTCCTAACTGAGCAGAAATCACATGGGCAACAGGACCTGGTGATGCTAGGGCTCTTTGGGTTGGACCAATCCCCCATGATAGCAAGTCTACACAATATCCTGAAGTCTCCCTTCCAGCTCAGGACACTTGCTTGTACATGGTGATAGAGCAAAAGGATCCCCACTGAACTGTCCTCTTGGAGTTTCTAAGTCATCACTAGTCATAGGAGCCCCACCAGAAGTCAAATTTGGACACAGCTTTCAATAGAAAGCCCATGAGCTTTGGAGTCTTATCCTGGATCTCCCCACTGGCTTCCTACATGACCATGACAAGTTACAATCATCATCGAAGAAATCTTTTTTTTTTAATGTAGAGAAGAGAACAGAAGTCAGTTTCTAACCTCAAGGAACTTGCATTCTATATTCTAATGAGGAAAGACCAGCATGTAAATAAAAGACAAAAATAGAGCATATGAAGGTAATCTCAGAAAGTAGAAACCTGAAGGGACTGAGAAAAACTCTTGCAGAAGGAGAGCGAGAAGGGATCACAGACAAGCGGGACAGCTTTGAAAGTTACATAATAAATTCACTATATGTTTAAAAGAGAAAAGTAATCTATACATAATATATATCACAGTTTCATGTCCAATTTTCTTTTTCTGTTCTACTATATATATGGAATATGCCCATTTTGTTTTATATTCATTTCAAAATTTTCCAAAAAGTTACAATCCCTTCTGGCTTCAATATCTTCTTCTATAAGGAAGCTAGGTGGTACAATGGATAGAGCATCTGCCAGGGTCTTCAATCAGGAAGACATGAGTTCAAATCTGACCTCAGACACTTACTAGCTGTGTGACCCTGGGCGTGTCACTTAACTCTGTTTGCCTCACCTTCTGCATCTGCAAAATGAGTTTGAGAAGAAAATGGCAAAATACCCCAAATGGGGTCACAGTGAGTCAGACATGACTGAGATGACTAAACAACAATAAATGTTTATTTCCTTCCCTCTGTAACGATTGGAATAACGCCACCTGCTGGATACTTACTGTAGAAGAGTTCTGCCCATGAAGGGAAGGTCTTTGAGGGCAAGACCAGGAGTCAGGAAGTGACGCGAGCTAGTGGGAGGAGGAAGGAAGAGACTGGCGCTCAGTCTCGCGCCTCTTTCCTGTGGACGCTGGCGGAGAAGGGAGCTAGAAATGTGCTCTCCCTTTAATAGATAGGAATCTAGGCCTTTCTTTCTCTTTACCAAATTCTTATTCTCCTTAATAAATGCTTAAAAGTCTAACTCTTGCTAAAGCTTATAATTTATTGGCGACCACTCATTAGATATTTTAGACAGACTAGCTAGAATTTTAGCCCTTAACACCTCATTCATTCCTATAAAATGAAAGAGATGAGAGGAAGCAGCATGAAATAATGGCTAGAATTCTGGACTTGGAGTCAGGGAAACCTGGGTTCAAGTGCTACTTTAGATACTTACTAGCTGTGTGACCCTGGACAAGTCATTTAACCTCTTTGTATCTCAGTTTCCTCATATGTTAATGAAGAAGATTAGACACATGTCCCCTAAGGTCCCTTCCAGTTCTAAATCTTTATTTTCAGTGACCCCTCCAGCTCTTATATTCTAAGGTCTTTTATGTCAGTAGGTCTATTCACTAATTCAACTAACATTTATTATTATATGCAGAGCATTGGATTGAGCTAGAAGAGAGGAAAGAAGGCACAAAGAAAAGCCATTATTTATGAGAGTGAGAATCAGGGCAAGGCTTCTCGGAGGAGTTGGGCTTTAAATGACAGATGGAAATTCCATAGGTGAAGAGGAAGGAGAGAGGTAATTCTGGGGATAGGGAACAGTATGAGCAAAAGCCTGGATGCTGGAAAGTGCTTGTTGTGTTCAGTGGGCAGAGAATTGGCCTGGTTTGGCTGACATCTTGAGTAAATAGAAAGAATGGAGATATGACCAGAACAGTGAGTGGCATCATCTTGTAGAAGACCCTGGATACTTGGCTTTTGGGCTGAGGGATTCTGAAAAGAGAATTGTACGAGACATGTCAAAGTCAAAATTAGAAATAAGCTTCTTGAAAGCAAATATGGTTTTGTTTTAGTCTTTGCAGGCCCAGTGCCTGCAGAGTGGTACAGTGGTTAGTACCTAAGCTTATGCTTAATTGGACCATTATGTTTTTGGCCTATTGGACCAGATTGAATTGAATGCCTTTGTCCTGACTCTCTGGCCCTAGGTCTGGGAAGTGTCTCTCCCTCACTGTCCCTGGGAATTCTAAGTTAGAGATTTCCTAGGAACTTCTCCCTCCAGAGTATGCCAGAACCCTAGGGATTCCTGCTAACCCCCGCCCCCCTTCACTGGGACAAGAGTGAGTGTGAGTGACAGGGAGGGCTTGGGATGTGCTGCCAACCTGGTGATGATCTACTATCAGATTTCTCCTGGTTTTGTTTTTGCATGTCAGGTGGTGTCTGGTAACTACATGTCACCCCATCTGCCTTTAAGTACACTCTAATACCCACTCTTTCCATCAGCCCCTTCTCCCACCCCAGGATGGGACAGGGAGGAGACAGTGTTTATGTGATCTTAGGAAAACTACTTCCCTTCTTTCAGCCTCAGTTTCCCTCCTGTAAAATAACGTTGCAGTAGATAATCACAGAATGTCAGAGAACGAGATCATCTGGTTCACCCTTCCATTTATAGATGATGAAACTGAGACCCAGAAAGGAAAAGTGACTCAATCAATATCATTTCAGAGTCAGATGGGATTTCAGAGGCTGCCTATCCCCAATTCTACCAAACAATAAATCCTTCTTACAAGATACCTAAGCCTGGAAGATCCCTAACTGGGGGAAGCCCACTATGGTCCAAGGCAACCTGGTAGAAAGAGTACTACACAGGGAGTCAGGAGAAACCTAGGTATGAGTACTTCCTCTGGCACATTAACAATGTGACCCTGGACAGGTCACTTAATCCTCCAAGCCCACCCAGTCTCCTCATCTGGAAAATGGGGATATTACCTGTAGTACCCATCCTGAAAGCTTGTTGTGAGGCTTAAACAAAATAATGTTTATTCTATGCTCTACAAATCTTAGAGCACTAGATTTGTTACAACTATTATTCTTAACTTTGCACAACTTTCTGAGAATTGCCTGGGAACATTTAGTATGTAGCAAATACCTAGAAGGATATGACCTGGTAGCTAGGATTATACATCAGAAATTCATGATCTTTTATTTATAGATGGATGGGAAATCCCCTAACTACAAATAAAACCCTCAAACCAATAAGCTAGGCTGGACCTAGATCATTATCAGAGTCCAAACTGTTGCCCACAATCACCCAGGCAATTTATTGAGTCATAAAATTTGAAGAATAATGGGTTTTGAAAAAATTGATATTTATTGCTATCACCTTTGTTTTTATATCAGGTGAATTTTCTCTTGTATCCTTTCCCATTGCTTTCCCAGAGAACTATCTTTTATGAACAAATATTTTTTAAAGGAGAAGAAAATTCAGCAAAAAATTAATAGCACATTAAAAAATTGACATTATATACAATGTTCTAACCCCCCTCTCCCTCACCCCCATGCTCACCCTGACATACACACCTTTGCAAAGGGGTGAATGGAAATATCTTCTCATATCTCTTCTTTGGGGGCCAAGCTTGTTCTTTGTAATTTTGCAACATTTATTTTCAATTGTCTTGTGAATGTAAGAACAATGTTTTTAGAATCCGTTGATGTACTGGAAACTCATAATCCCCAAACTACATGGAACAAAAAACTCTCAAAATATAGAGTCCTAGCAGAGGTGGTGAGAATTACATGAGAACAGGATAAGATGCTGTCATTTCCATAGCCCTGTCTGCTTCTAGAGTTGTACTGAGGATATTTCAGGGAGCCTACAGGGGATGAACTGACATCCTAATACTGTACTTTTGCTCAACAACAAAAAAGAATTTTTAAAAAAATTCATCTGTGCAAGAGTCCACAAGATAGCAGTTTGTCCCAGAATCATTTCTATCTGAACTCCATTGAACAAGATGAGAAGAATGACAATATTGATGGTAATGGTGACCATTGCTACTGAAACCCAGGCATTCTGACCACTGGGGTTGACTACCCATAGTCTGCAGAGCCTCTCTGATGATGATGATAATTGATTGATGATAACCACTTCTGTTATAAATGACTCCATTCCAAGACTTTATCATCTCTAAATAAGGCCTTTCCTGACTAATAACTAGTATGTTGAAGGGTCTCAAGTTCATGACATAAGATCATTTGGGGAGGAGCAGGTGGGGTCAGGATATGATGGCTGTCTCTAAGTAGTTGAAGGGTTATTGGAAAGATTCGATTTGTGTTGTTCCTGGCTTCAGTGCCTGGAACAATGTATGGGGAAGTTGCAGAGAGGCCTATTTTAACTCAATGAAGAACTTCTAAAAGACCAGAGATACTGAATGATGGAATAGTCTGCTCTGTTAGGTAGCGCCATGACTGGAAATATTCGAGCAAAGGCTAGCTGGAGAGGAGTCTAACTAATTAATTCAAATTAGGGGAGGGGGAAGAAAAATGGAAAGAAGGGGTGGGGCAAGAGAAGGACTCATATGTTCACTCCTCTCTATCCACAGGAGCACTGGATTTCTCCACAGAATGCTACCAACATCAAACCCATGCACCCCACCTCTGTCCATGGAGTGGAGGACATGATCCGCCTGGGGGATCTGAATGAGGCTGGCATCCTGAGAAACCTGCTCATCCGCTATCGGGACCATGTCATTTATGTGAGTTGACTACCTTTTGAAGCCTCCCTCCCTCCAACCACCTCCTCTCCTTGTCTTCTATCTACTACAACCAATGGACTCTTCCTTTAGATGTTTTCATAGTTCTCTTTTATGGGTTTGGGGCACAAGGGGGATTGCAGGGAGCAGCATCCTTCACTGCAATGCTTGGATAGTATTTTGAATTTACTTTATCAAAGAGCCATAACATTTTAGAGATGTAAAGGACCTGAAGGCTGTCATTTTCAATGCATAGCATATCAGAGATGGAAGAGATCATAGTATACAGAATGCTTGAGCTGGACAGGCTCCTAGAGCATAAAAAGATAGAACATACACAGACCTGAAAGGGACCTTAGAACAGAATGTTAGAGCAGGAAGAGATCTTAGGAAGGAAAGAAAGAAAGATTTAATAAGCACCTACCATGTGTCAGGCAGGGCAGCTAGGTGGTACAGTGGATAGAGTGCGGGGCTTGGGGTCAGGAAGACTCATATTCTTGAATTCAAATTTGGCCTCAGACACTTTCTGGCTGTATGACTCTAGGCAAGTCATTTAATCCTATTTGCCTCAGTTTCCTCATTTGTAAAATGAGCTGCAGAAAGAAATAGCAAGCCATTCCAGTATCTTTGCCAAGGAATCCCCAAATAGGGTCACAAAGAATTGGCCAGGACTGAAAACAGCAACAACAACAACAACAAAATGTGCCAGGCACTGTGCTAAGTGCATTACAGGTAATATTTCATTTGATCCTCACAACTACCCTGGGGGGTAGGTGCTATTATTATTCCCATTTTATAGTTCAGGAAACTGAGGCAGTTGAAAGGTGAAACTATTTGCCCAGAGTCACATGGCTAGTAAGTATCTGAAGCTAGATTTGAATTCAAGTCTATACTTACTCCGAGCTCAGTGTTTCATCTACCCTTCCATCAAACTGCCTTTTAGGTGACCTTAGACCATAATATTTTAGAACAAAGATAGACCTGGAAGGGACCTTAGAACATAGAATGTTAGAACATAGGATATAGAATGTCTGAGCTAGAGTAGATCATGGAGATCCCATAGTTCTGTTCTCTTATTTGGGGAAAACAAAGCCTCAATCAGGGAACTGATTTGCTCAGGGTCACATAGTAAATTAGTGGAAGAACCAGGATTCGATCCAAGATCTCCCATTGTTCTGGGCTGCTTCCTGACCATTGCCCCACTTCCTCCAATGGAGAACTCTGTAAAAGAAGAAAGATAATGAATTCTGTTTTGAATATGTCGAGTTTAAGATGCCTGTGGGACCTACCGTTCAAAATGTCCAGTAGACAGGTGGTGATGTGGAATTGGAGCTCAGGACCAGTACTAGGGCTACATATGTAGATTTGGGAATCATGTGCATGGGGATGATAATGGACCGCCTTAGAGCTGATGAGGTCATCAAGAGAGTGAGAGAAGAGAACCCCAGACACCTATCCTTCCACTGTATTGTCTTCCAACTCTATGCTTGGGCCAACATGCAATCATTGATTCCCTACCTTCTTGTTTATGAGTGCATTCTCTACAGCTTTCTGGTCTGTATTATCATCTGGACTAAATGCATGGTATATTTAGTTGGAAAATCTGTATAATTTCATGGTCCATATACTCATATGGTTGAAACAGTTGTGCAATATTTACAATGATATGGTCGCTACAGTAAGGTGTTTTGGATCGGTGCTGGCTGTGAAAGCTCTGCAGGCTATGGGACCGCATTGTTCATTTGATTATTGCATTCATGCAGTAGTGTAGTCTGTATCTTGGTGTGGATCATGTAGCTGACACGACTCTTCAAGAATAGAGGCAGGAGGGGCGGCTAGGTGGCGCAGTGGATAAAGCACTGGCCCTGGAGTCAGGAGTACCTGAGTTCAAATTCGGCCTCAGACACTTAACACTTACTAGCTGTGTGACCCTGGGCAAGTCACTTAACCCCAATTGCCTCACTAAAAAAAAAAAAAAGAAGAAGAAGAATAGAGGCAGGGGACTAGCTGTGTGACCCTGGGCAAGTCACTTAACCCTCATTGCCCCGCAAAAAAAAAAAAAAAAAAAGAATAGAGGCAGGGGGATGGTCAAAAGCCGTCTGGGGGGAGGGGCAAAGAGGAAGGGAAGTAAGGTGGAGTTACTGGGGGTGGAACCTCCAAGGCTTTTCTCCTCCAGCTGGGTTGGACTTGGGCTCTTAAAACCTGATGTGTGTGAACTTATTTTAAAAAAAATTCTGATAACAGTGTTTCAATAGAATTAGTTTCCTTTGTACTCCTATGTATTTTATTTAATGTATGTTAAAAGCATTATTCTGACTAGGGGTCCATTGTAGTTGCTTGTCTTTTGTTCTCAAAAAGGACCATGACAGATATCATGACTTGCACTGAATTGGATTTAAGTGAGGAAGGGCTAGGCAAGGTCACCAACCTCACTCTCTCCTCCAGAGCCATCTGAGTCCAGTGGCAAGACATACGTCATGATGACTGGAGATGGCCCTGGATGTCTTAAGGCAATTGGGGTTAAGAGACTTGCCCAGGGTCACACAGCTAGTAAGTACTAGGAGTCCATAGACTTCACCAGACTTAGGATAAAACCCCTGGTCCAGATGATCTCTAAGGTCCCCCTTCAGCTCTAAAATTCTATTATTATATGATTCTAAGGTCCCTTCTAAATTTAACATTCTGTGCTCCAAACTCCTTTCTGGCTCTCATCTTTTTCTAATGTTGCTTGTAGCTCTGACATTTTATAATTCTAAAGTCCCTTTCAGTTCTGAAATTTTAACATTCTCAGGTCCTTTCCTGCTATATATATATTTTTTAGTTCTATGATACCATGAAATTCTTGAGCTATTGATTGGAAGGGGGCAGAGGTGGCAAGGGACATCTGTCTGAGGTAATACTGAGGCCTCTCCAACCCAGACAAATAAAAGCTGAGAAATAGTATGGACAGCTACAAGCTTATTGATTCTATAAATAGATACTGGTCCCTCTTCTCTTCCCACCCTTGAAGTTTATAGGTGATAAGTTTGTTGTTGTTGTTGTTGTTGTTGTTTTTGCGGGGCAATGGGGGTTAAGTGACTTGCCCAGGGTCACACAACTAGTAAGTGTCAAGTGTCTGAGGCCGGATTTGAACTCAGGAACTCCTGAATCCAGTGCTTTATCCACTGCCCCACCTAGCCGCCCCTGGTAAGTTTTGGACAGAGTAAAAAATCCTCTCTGCTTTACTAGGCAAAGTATATGGAGCAGACCTAGTCATTCCAAGAGAGAGAGAGCATAGCCTTATTTGTGAGGATAGATTAAGTGGTTAGATCTGGAAGGGGCTTTGGGGCCCATCCAATGGTCCAATGCCCACATTTATAGAAGAAAAAACTGGTCACTTGCCCATTGTTTTATAGGGGCAGAGAGTTAGACAATCATAGAATATCAGCACTGGAAGGAACCTTAAAACACAGAAAGCCAGCCCTGGAAAAACCTTCAGGATATAGAACATGGAAAGTCAGCACTGGAAGCAACTTTGGGATACGGAATGTCAGAGCTGGAAATTGAAATATCAATCATAATAATAAGAATGATAACCGTTAGCATTTCTGTAGCATCAGTTTAAGGTTTGCAAAGCACTTTACAAGTACTATCTCATTT
Source organism: Dromiciops gliroides (assembly GCF_019393635.1). Classification (NCBI taxonomy): domain Eukaryota; kingdom Metazoa; phylum Chordata; class Mammalia; order Microbiotheria; family Microbiotheriidae; genus Dromiciops; species Dromiciops gliroides. Next base: position 549,592,952 of record NC_057863.1, read on the forward strand.
TCTCTTCACAATTATCCTTGGAAGAAGGTTGCTGTTTTATAAATTTATTATCCCTGCTTTACAAATGAGGAAAGTGAGGCAGACAGAAGTTAAATGACTTGCTCAAGGTCACATAGCTAGCAAGTATCTGAGGTGAAATTTGAACTTGGGTCTGCCTGATTCTAGGTCCAGTGATCAATCTATTGTGCCATCTAGCTATTTCTGATATCAGAGCTGGACAGGCCCTTAGAACATAGAATGTCAGAGCTAGAAAGTCCTTTAGAACATGGAATATAGAATTTCAGCACAGGAAGGAACCTTAGGGCATAAACTCAGGTCTTCCTGACTCCAAGTCCAAGGCCCTGTGGATCATATTTATTTAACATGCCCTCAATGGGAAGAAAAAGGACCAATGGGGGAAAGTTACAGAGAGATTGATTTCAGTGCAATATCAGCAAGAACTTTCTAACAGTTCGATTTGGCTCATAGTAGGACCAGCTGCTTCAGTGGGGAATGAGCTCCCAACACTGGAGTTGGCTAGATGACTCCCCAGTTAGGAATGCCTTAGAGAAGCTTCCTGAACTGGATGGGGATGGGAAAGGGGGCTGGGTGCTCCCTGAAGTCCCCTCCAGGGGCCCCTGGACATAGAAGTAAAAGGGATCTTAGAAACTACTTGGTTCTAACCCCTCGTTTTATAGATTAGAAACTGAAGCCTAAGAGAAGTGAAATGTGACTTGGTCACACAGGTAATAAGCATTAAAAGTGAGATTTGAACACAGGTCACAGGACCGCAGAATCAGTGTTCTTTGCACCGTGCCAAAGACACCTAGTGTTCTATGATCATACATGAGGTGGACTTTGAGATGAGTCTTTAAGGATGATGGGTCTAGTTTGGTGGGAAAGAACACCACCTCCCAAGAACCAATCAGAAATGAGAGAATGTGGCCTTTGACTTCCTTGCTGTCCCCAGTGATGGCGCCGAGGTACCGATCCCTAGCGATGGCACCCTTCACTGCTTGGGTAGAGTTACCCTCAGGGGACTCCTACCTAGCATGTTCTCAAGTTACTAGGCTGCATGTATCACCTGGCAGCTGGGGTACCAGATGCCACATCCCTTCAAATAAAGGTGCCAACCCACGGGTTTGTGAGGATGGGTTGGCCCAGAATAAGAATTCTCCGAGGAGAGAAACTCTTCTTGACAATGCGCCCTACCTAAGGCTCTTTCCTCGGTTCTCTCTCCTTTCTGTCTGTATTCTCTTTTCTGGAGCCAAGGCATGCAAGTTTGAATCTTGGACCTGCTCCTAAATATGAGATCTTGGACAAGTCCCTTAACTGAGACAGAGACCCAGGGAGTTTAGAGGACTCTCTCCTCGCTTCTAGAGTGGAGGCAGAAGGGGTTGGGTTAGATCTCTAAGGCTTCTTAGGCTCTAAACCCTATTATCCCATTCATTCCCTAGGGGGGAAAAAGTAGATGTGTATTCTTTCTGGTCAGAATACATTATTACGTTCTTTTTTTGGGGGGGGGGGAGGGCTCCTTTAGGATGATTTCTCTGACCTCTCAACTAGACATGATCTCTCTCCCATCATATCTCCTACCACTTTATATTCAGTATCATACTCTGCCTTGGGTTATAATTATTTACAGGTATGTCCTCTCTCCCTGAATGTAAACTCCAGAGTGCAGATAACAGCTTTTGTGCCTTTCTGTACAATGTGTCTTCCTTCTTTTTCCCCCTATCCCAACACCAAGGCCCAGTATAAAACTTAATAATAATAGCATTAATTTAGCATCTACTGTGTGTGCCAGGCACTGAATTAATGCTTTACAAATATTATATCATTTGATCTTCTCAATAATCCTGCGAGGTAGGTGCTACTATTATGTCAATTTTATAGTTGAGGAAACTGACACAGACAGAGGTTAAGTGACTTGTCCAGAGTCACACAGCTAGTAAGTGTCTGAAACTGGGTTTGAACTCTTCCTGACTCCAGGTCCAGTGTGCTAGTAAATGAGTTACCTAGATATCTACTTGGCTTTGCACATAGTAGGTTAGTTGATCAGTCAACCAACATTTATATAGCTTTACTATGTGCCTAGAATTTATTATTATTATTATTATTAGATGAGGCAATTGGTATTAAGTGACTTGCCCAGGGTCACACAGCTGGTAAGTGTTAAGTGTCTGAGGCCAGATTTGAACTCAGGTCCTCCTAACTCCAGGGTCAGTGCTCTATCCACTGTGCCTCCTAGCTGCCCCTTATGTGTCTAGAATTATGCTAAGCACTAGAGATACATAGAAAGTCAAAACAGTTCTTGCCTTCAAGGTGCTTTCATTCTAATGGGCGAGATGACATATAAATAATTAGGAACATATAAGGGGAAATCATCTCAGAAAGGAAAAGCATGGAGCTGAAGGGACCAGGAAAGCCCTTGTGAAGGAGATGGGATCAGATCTTTCTTGAAGGAAGTCAGTGAAGAAAAGTGGCAGAGGGGAGAGGGGAGAGCGTCTCAGGCATGTGGCACAGCCGATGCAAAGGCCCGGAGATGAGAGGTGAAGTGTTGTTATGTGAAAAACAGCAGGCAGGCCAAAGTTCATGCTGAGTAAATGTTTGCTGAATGAAACTCAAGAAACTGCAGACCAGGACATTGGACAATGAGATTCCCCATGATCCAAGGATGGATTCACTTGATTGAAGGCCCTTCCCATCTCCCTACCTGCACATCTCAGAGAGGTAACCATTTAAAATCAATCAGTCAGGTAGCATTTATTCAGCCCTTACTTTGTGCTCAATTCTATCCTGGGGGATTTGGAGGAGATAGAAGAAGGAAGATACATAGATCCTGTTCTCAGGGAACTTGCATTGTAGCCCAGGAGACTCCTCTAATAATGGTGAGACAATGAGTGTTTAATGAGGGGACCACCTGGTTGAGGCCTCTGGGAGGAGGAGGGGGGTGGTGTAGCAGAGGGAAGCATGGATGGGGAGTCCAGGGACCTGCTTCCTGATCCCAGATCTATCATTCACTTGGGCATATAACCTCACTTATCTGGATCTCAGCCTTCCCTTCTATAAAATAGACTCATTCACCCAACTCCTAGGGTTTTATAACCTTTACATTGTAAGCCGTTGTACACCTTACTACTACTACTACTACTACTACTACTACTACTACTACTACTACTACTACTACTACTTCTTCTTCTTCTTCTCCTTCTCCTTCTCCTTCTCCTTCTCCTTCTCCTTCTTCTTCTTCTTCTTCTTCTTCTTCTTCTTCTTCTTCTTCTTCTTCTTCTTCTTCTTCTTCTTCTTCTTCTTCTTCTTCTTCTTCTTCTTCTTCTTCTTCATCTCTTTCTAGCAAAATGAAGCACTTTGCTCCCTCTGTTTCTCCAGATCCACCTAGGAACTGAGTTAGGCTGCCTTTGGGTACCTGGCCAGGATTCTCTCTCTCTCTCCCTTATCTCTTTTCGCTGTGCCTCTGGCCTCCTCCCAGTGAAGGGTTTTATTACACTAGCTGGATATAGGAGGCCTCAACGAGGCTGTCTCCTCATTAACCCTCTGTTGACCATCTGTTCAGGGCCTACATATGGGTTCATCCCCCAGGACATGGACCCTTAGAATGCCAGTGAAGGAAGCACTTTCCAGAGTTCTGGAGCCCTATGCTCATTGTAGACATGTAGGCAGAAACTCCCAGGAAAGGCTTGGGAGTCTGAGGGCCAGTGAGATAATATGGGTAACTCTTTATAGTCACCAGGAGTATTATCATTTCTAGAGTCCTTTCACATATTTTGTTGTTGTTGTTGAGACATTTCAGTTGTATCTGACTCTTTGTGACTCCGTTTGGGGTTTTCTTGGCAAAGATACTGGAGTGATTTGTGATTTCCTTCTCCAGCTCATTTTACAGATGAGGAAACTGAGACAAATAGGGTTCAGTGACTTTCCCAGGATCACTTAACATATTTGTTATCTCATTTGGTCAAAGACATAATAGAAGAACTTAGAAACAGCCTTAAAAGAGAAAACTAAGGACTAAAAGAGACATAGAGTGTTTGAACATAGAACGTGGAATGTTGCAGGCAGAATGAACCTTAGAAATCAAGTCCAAGTGTATTGTTTTTATTTTTAAAATAAGCCTTATTGATGCCTTTTGTTTTTCATTCAGTTGTTTCTGGATAGTCTCCATACCCTACTCCCAGAAGTGAACCCTCCATTGTAACAAAAAAATAAGAATAATGATAATAATATGGAGAAAATTTATAGAGAGCTTTTAGTGCTTTATAATTATTATTTCTTTTGATCCTCACCACAAGACTACAAGGTAATTGTACCCTTATTACAGAAGAGGAAATTGAGGCTGAAAGTGACTCACCTAGGATGAGTAAGTGTCTGAGGCAGGTTTTGAACTCAGGTCTTCCCGACCCTAAATCCAGCATTCTATCAACCACCTTGCTGCTACAAAAACAGCCTCTGCCCCTCCAAAGTGGGAAAGGGAAAGGCAAGAGAGGAAAACAATCAGCCCTTATTAGCACAGTCCTTGGCCCATAGGAGGAACCTAAGACATGCTCATTGATAATTAATTTATTGAACCATGGAGGTAGCCAGGGAGCCTCAGGCATCATGGTCTTCAGACCCCAGGGGGAACATAACAAGGAGAGAGAAGTCCAAACTGGTGCTGAGAGAGGCTGCTCTCAGGACATGGAATGTTCTTATGCTTGGATCCCCTGGGTACAATTTCACCCCACACATAATGACCTCTTTTACAGAGGGGCCCCCAGCCTTGCTCAGGTTCACCTGATTGGCTTCTGACTTCTGGGGTCACAGGCAGAGAGGGAGGTGCCAAGCAGATGGAAAACTGAGAATTTCTAGCTTGGAAGGTTCTAGCTTTAGAAGTTTCCAAATGTGGGAGGCTGGAGAGGAGGGTCAGGGTAAATATAGCAGGTTGGATGGAAAAAACAAAACTAGATCCAAACCTCAGCCCCCAATCAACATAGGATGCTATACCCCTCAACAATCTGGCAACAGCTACAGAAAACTATAGGACAATTAGAGATAACCAAACACAATCGGGCACATAGGCCCAAACTCATAAAGGGACCCAGAACTATGCAGACAGGCCCTGCAAGGTGAAACTGAACAGTATAAAGTGAGCCTGGGACAGGAGGCAAATCCTACATTTCAGCAAGGGTGCCAATCCAAGCAATGCTTCTTGGGTGGTGGGTTCAAGGCTGTAGCCCACTTCTCTTCACTGGTGGCATGGGAAGGATGGCAAGAAGCATTTTAAAAGGAAAACTGGATATTATCTTTTGGAGGAATAGTTCTATATTCAACCCCCACCCCCCTGCTCATCACATAATAGGCCTCCACATTAGTGAAATAGTGAGGGGTTAGTATAAACGGGGCCTGTGGCAGCTAGATGAAGCAGTAGAAAGAGCACTTCAACTAGAGTCGGGAAGACCTGAGTCCAAATCCTATCTTAGATACTTGCTATGTGAGTTTCCTCAGCTGTAAAATGAGATTCATAATAATGGCACCTGCTTCACAGGGTTGTTGTGAGGTTCTAGTAAGATTATATGGGGCAGCTAGGTGGTGCAGTGGATAGAGCACTGGCTCTGGATTCAGGAGGACCTAAGTTCAAATTCGACCTCAGACACTTGATACTTACTAGCTGTGTCACCCTGGGCAAGTCACTTAACCCTCATTGCCCCGCCAAAAACCAAAAACCAAAAACAACAACAAAAAAGAATCTATGTAAAGTGTCTTGTAAGCCTTCAAGTGTTGCCTAAATTCTAGCTATTATTACTCTTATTGTCTCCCAGAGGTGGACCCCTATCTCTGACATATCTCAGCCTTTGACTATTCCTCAGCTAAGAACTCCTTTTAAAATTTACTTGAGGCCTGCTAGCAGTTCTCTTAGAACAAGGGTTAAGACCTGAGGACCCCAGAACTCTCCTTAATAAATGCTTGTTGATTGATTAGGATTAAAAGGACTTCCCAGAAGAATTACACAAGCTAGTCATTGTTGAAAGAACTTGGATTGTTCGTTTAGTCTGCTGTGGATTAACTGGAGACAGTCAAGTAGGCACTGAGGGGAAGGAGGAATGAGAAGCAGGGTAAGGCCCATCTGCTGAAATGACCCCTTCATAGCCATAGGTGAGGGCTTCTTAACCTGGGGTCCACTATTTCTTTTTTTTTAATTCCATCATTTTTCTATAGAATTGGTTTCCTTTGGAATTCTATGTGTTTTATTTTATATATTTAAAAACGTGACTCTAACAAAGGGGCCCAAAGGTTATACCAGACTGCTAAAGCAGCCCATATTACACAAAAAAGGGGAATAACCCCAATGTACAGGAAAAGGGTAGCAGAGAAACCCAACCCAGGAGCCTCAGACAGGATGGACTTAAGGCCAAGGTAGGAAGATTAAAAGAGGGAACTCAGGAGAGTCTTGCCAGGTTGGTGCCAGGTCTTGGTGCAACACTGGGCTGAGCCATGGCTGGGTCTCCTGGTGCCATCTTCACATCCTGCCAGAGAGCTGCTGTTGGGGCAGGGATGCTCACCTATTTATTTATTATTAATTTTTTTTTAGTGAGGCAATTGGGGTTAAGTGACTTGCCCAGGGTCACACAGCTAATAAGTGTTAAGTGTCTGAGGCCGGATTTGAACTCAGGTACTCCTGACTCCAAGGCCAGTGCTCTATCCACTGCGCATCTAGCTGCCCCTGATGCTCACCCATTTATAAAGAGGGCTGGGTTCTTGTCCAGCACAGGTGATTGGTTTTCTGAAGTTATACACAAGGGAAGCTAGGAAATTGGAACTTTCCAGCATGAAAGGAAGGAAATACAAGACACTATCCCTACCATTGAGGAGTTTCAGTCAAGTAGAAATGCAAGATACCAATGCAGACAACTAGAATACACAATATTACATGATAAATATAGACAGAATTGTGGAAACGGAAATCTTTGTGGGGTCCTTTGGGAAAATAGGCCAATTTATTCTCTAATAATTTCTCCTTGTTTCTTTGATTTCCTTTCACACTTAAGACTAATTGTGGAGGGCGGGTGAGTATGTACCCAATGGTCTTCTTCTTGAATCATTTTCACCCGCTTCTCATCAGAGCGGTCACCTGTGGCTTGGTTCTGTGCACCTCACTGTTCTCTTCATTCCAATGCTTTATGCCTTTAGTCTTGGCTCTCCACTGACCCCTCCATGACACTCTCCTTCCTCACACTTTCTTTGTTCTCATGGGAAGACTTTACTAACCTTGGCTGAATGCATCTCCTTTACCTCTGCATGTGGGAAGCATGTGGGAAGAGAAGATATAGAAGTGATAATAACATCACCCAATTCTATATCACTTAAGGATGGAAATAGCATTTTTCATATGGCTACTTTGTGAGGTAGATTGGTTCAATTAGAACCATTCTCCCCATTTGACAAATGAGAAATTGAAGGTTTGAACAGTGAATGACATAGAAATGTCAGGGATGGGCTTCAAAAACGCAAGTCTTCTTTGTAAATGTACTGTGACTATAATATGAACCACCTGTCCAGAAGGAGGAAACAGATATTGAGTTTAGGAAATAGGTCACAAACCTGACAAGGAAGCATTCTCTGTTAAGGACAGAGAACTTCAAGAATCTGGACAACTATGGCTTGAAGTCCTGTATTCCTGCCAATAGACTATTTTAAAGTCAGAGTTTGAAGGAGTCATTGAAATATAAGATGTGAAAAGTAGAAAGGAATCTGGAGGTTGAGTTTAACCCTCACATTTTCAGAGATAGAAATAGGTTCAGAAAAGGGAGATGACTTACCCAAGGTCACATAGTGAGTCAGGGGAAGAGCCAGGATTAGAACTTGCTATTTAGGAGATCCCTATTCTAAATTTCTCCCTGTTGAACTAGGACTGCCTTTCCTCAGCAATGTCCATCCAGTTTGGACCTTTCATCCTAAAGAACGAAAGCACTTAGCATGGTACCTGGCACACAGCAAGTGCTTAATAAATGCTTATTGATCGACTGTTGGCTATGTAAGGGGCATGGGGCTATGCATGTCAGGTAGCTGAAGGCACCATTATCTGGTGGAGAAGGAGAGGGAGAATGCCTAGGATGCTTGTGAGAAGATGTAGGATATCCTACAGGATGAGAGCAGCTATGGAGTTCTAGTGCCCGACCATACAGACCAGGGAGCCATCCGCTTGCCTTTCACCTCTCCCCTTGCTCCCGTACAATCCATTTACAAATGACTCTTTGTACGCAGCCTTTCCTGAGCTCCAGGAAAAGATGCTCCGGAGAGGACTAACTCAGGCAAATTGAATAGAGAACCTATCGAGATTGTACAAAGTAAGATCCCCTATAAGAACACTAGGATACTTGGTAGGCAAGTAGAGGTGGGGGATGGGGTGGCCAGCTCCACTGCTGGACCCCTTTGGCTATGAGCATGTTCTTCTCTCATGCCCCAAACCCGCCCTTCCATTAGTACTGTTTCTGCCTTTAAGAATCACAGACGTCTGCTCCTTATTATTTGAAGAGAGATACCGTGGCCCCCTTGAGTCTTTTCTTCTCCGGGCCAAAAAGCCCTTGTATGTCTCACATGGCCTTGTCTCCAGGTCTCTCACCAGCCTGATTTCTCTCCCATGGATGTGCCTTAGCTTGTCTATAGCCTTCCTAAAATGTAGTCCTGAGAAACGGACAAAGTCCTTGCAGTGTAAGGAGTCAGGTCAAGAGAACTGAGCTGGGAGGTCAAGATGACCTCCCCAAGCAGGGGATGAGGCAATGGGGCAGTGTGTTCAGGACCTAGCACTCCTTCTCTCCCTGCCAGAAAAAAGCAGTGCCACACCCACCCCAGGTTTCTCTTCCCTTCTGTCTACCCCCAACAGTCCAATGTCCTGCCCATGGGCACTGTGTTTATCTCTCCTCAGACATATACTGGGTCCATCTTGGTGGCTGTGAACCCCTACCAGCTCCTCCCCATCTATTCACCGGAACAGATACGCCAATACACCAACAAAAAGATTGGAGAGATGCCACCGCACATCTTCGCCATTGCTGATAATTGCTACTTCAACATGAAACGGAACAGCCGAGACCAATGCTGCATTATCAGGTGGGCCTGAGGCGAAGGAAAGAAAGGAAGCAAGCACAGTCATAGAACTATAGAATGTTAGAGCTGGATGGGGCCTTGGGGCATAGAATGTAGAATTTCAGTAGGGAGGAATTCTAGAACTTAGAACTTTGGAACTGAATCAGAGCCTTAGAACATAAATTGTAGAGTCTAAAGAGATCTTAGAGATCAAGTAGTTCAATCCCTTCATTTTACAAAGAAGGAAAACAGGGAAGGAAGAAGAGAGGGAAAGAAACTTGACTATTACCGAGGAGTATGTTGGTAAATATTTAACAACCAGCTCTCTAAAAGAAAAATATACTCAACATTATATTAAGTTTAATCTGTATAATTAACATATTCTCTATCACTTTCTTAAGTCTAAACAATAAACAAAAGAATAAATCAAGCCCTGATTTGTAGCATTTTCCCATTTCTGAGGTATAAATGCTCACGACAAAAATTTAATAATCAACTCTCTTTTTTTTCTTTTGGGGCAATGAGGGTTAAGTGACTTGCTCAGAGTTACACAGCTAGTAAGTCTCAAGTGTCTGAGACTGGATTTGAACTCAGGTACTCCTGAATCCAGGGCCAGTGCTCTATCCACTGCTTCACGACCCCTTTGGGGGTTTTTCTTGGCAAACTGGAGTGGTTTGCCATTTCCTTCTCTATCTCCTTTTGTTTTTGTTTCTTTTTTGCAGGGCAATGAGGGTTAAGTGACTTGCCCAGGGTCACATAGCTAGTAAGTGTCAAGTGTCTTAGGCCAGATTTGAACTCAGGTACTCCTGAATCTAGGGCCAGTGCTCTATCCACTGCTCCACCTAGCTGCCCCCATCCATCTCCTTTTACAGATGAGAAAACTGAGGCAAACAGGTTTAAGTGACTTGCCCAGGGTCACACAACTAGGAAATGTCTGAGGCTATATTTGAACTCATGAAGATGAGTCTTCCTGACTCCAGGCTCCATTCACTGTGCCACCTAGCTGCTCATTTATTAAGTATCTATGATTTGCCAAGCTTTTTGCTTCAATCAGAGATAAAGTTCCTGTCCTCAAGCAGCTTATAATCTAGTAATGATCATAAGACAGGAAAACAAATAATAACTATGCTACTAGAGTAATAGAAGAATTAGAGGTATACAACAGTAATAGGAGATCAGATAAAGGCAAGGTAGCTCCCATCAGGAAATGTCCATCCCTGATCTTCAGCAGTGTAGAAGATTGAGTCAGTGTTGGGCTAGATGGGGAAAACTATTCCCCAGTCAGTAGTGTGGGGCCCTAAGGCAGGGGTTAGAGAGATTTTGTTCTGGGATACCATGTAACTAGAATTCTAAGATTCTATGACTAATTCTAGAATTCTCTCCTTCTGGGCTTCTCCAATTCTATGACTCTCAGATCCTTTGATTCTATCTATACTTCTAGGTTTCTAAGATTCTCACAACCAGGAGCCTATATTTTAGAAATATAATTCTGTCATTGTAAGATTTGGGAATTCTTTGAACCTATGATTCTAGTCTATTCTTTTAAAATTGAATAATTTTGAGTCTATGATTTTTTTTACCATGATACTATAGTTATAGAATTGTATAACTCTTCTTCTGTGATTCTGACTCCTGGATCTATAATTCTGTGATCTGAATATTCTAGGATTCTATAATTATAATTTCATGATTCAATGACTATGTGTGAACTATCTTACAGGGGGCAGTTGGGTGGTACAGTGGATAAAACACCGGCCCTGGATTCAGGAGGACCTGAGTTCAAATCTTACCTCAGACACTTGACACTTACTAGCTGTGTGACCCTGGGCAAGTCACTTAACCCTCATTGCCCTACCAAAAAACAAACAAAACAAAACTATCTTATAACTAAAATTCTAGAATTTTATTATTCTGTGACTGCAAGATTCCATTGCTATGACTCTATCATTTCTGGATTTTATGTCTGTGATGTTGGGATTCCCAATACTTGATAACTCGACTGTTCTAATAGTATGATTATAAGCTTCTATCACTATGATTTTGTACTTCTAAATTCTCTGACTAGGATTCCAGGATCCTGCAATTCTATGCCCACTCTTACTGTATAATTAGAAGAACCTGTAACTATAATTCTAAGATCCTAGAATTGATTTTAGAATTCTAAGAAGGTAGCACTAGCATAACATGCTAGTGTGGGTCTGGCATTTTACGAGTCTATGCATATGAATGTTTGCTTCTAAGACATGATAAATGTGATTCTAATTATTTGTTGACTGTGAGCCTAGCATCCTAGGAGTATTATCATGCCACAATTCTAAGATTCTAGAAGGATGATCCTATCATTCAAAGATTTCACGGCCCTTAGCTTTTGGCTTTGTGATGCTGAGAGTCTAGGGTTGCATGAACACTAGCTCACATCTATTTCATTCCTTACTGACTAGTGGCGAATCTGGGGCTGGGAAGACTGAGAGCACCAAGCTGATCCTTCAGTTCCTGGCAGCCATCAGTGGGCAGCATTCCTGGATTGAGCAGCAAGTGCTGGAAGCTAATCCCATCCTGGAAGGTAGGCTGGGCTTTAGGGATCTCTGTGAGAGAGGACAGATTGGGTGTGGGGGGAAGGAAGGGTCTAAGAGTGGCCTAAGAGTTTGTGAGTCAAGGGCAATGAGAAGATGTGATCTAACAGCAACATCTAGAGGAATCAGGAAGCCAAGGTTACCCTCAGGGGATGTTTGGGAGGTCCTGTGATTTTTCACATCAACATTGATTTCCAGTCCCCCACCCCCTCTATTACCAGCACATTGTCCTCTGGCACTTAGCAAGGGATGGGCAAAAGGAAGTCATTTTTGGAGACTGAAGTCCTGAGGAGCATTGTTACAGAGTAGAAAGAAAACTCACCAATGGTCAGAGGACTGGCCTTGTAACCTCCTTCTGCTCACTAGCTGTGTGATGTTAAGTTAGTCACCTCCTATTTCTGGGTAATAATGTCTATTTCTATAAAAAGAAACTCAGTGATTGCTAAAGTCTCTTCCAGTTCTAACAATGAAAATGAGTGAACTGAGGGCAGAGGCCACCTGGTAACTAGATTTTGATCAAATCTTTAAGACATCCAATCAGTGAGTATTTGTGGAGCACACACTTTTTGTCCACCCCTGTTTTACGCGCTGTGCATGACCAGAGAAGGTGAAGACACAGTCCCTTATTGTTAAGTCAAGAAGCCAACAGGAAACAACCCACAGGAAACAACCAGTGAAGATTATAAAATGGTGTAAATAAATGCTGTGTTGTATGGGCTCTTCAGCCCTGCAGGAGAGAGAGAGAGAGAGAGAGAGAGAGAGAGAGAGAGAGAGAGAGAGAGAGAGAGAGAGAGAGAGAGAGAGAGAGAGAGAGAGAGAAGACAAGGGAAGGGAAGACAAGGGGAAGGAAGGGGAGGGAAGGGGAGGGGAAGGGAGGGGAAGATAGACTCAGTGTTGAGAACAGGGGCTTAGTCTGGTGGGGATGGTCCAAGAAGTCTTGCTGTAGGAGTGGGTACACCTTGAAGGACAGGTAGACTTTGGAGAGGCTAGTACAAGCAAAAAGAAAAGGCTGGGCTGTGGAAATAATAGCTCACATTCAAGAGCTCAAAGAGGTACGGGGGAATCATAGAAAGCTTCCTGGTGGAAAGGACACGTGAGCTGGGCCTGGAAAGATCTCAGCAGGCAGAGATAGAAGAGCAAACATTTAGGCAAAGGGACCACCTTGAAGGTGAGGATGAAAGAGAGAGGAAGGCCAGATTGATGAGTGGAGAATGACCTTATATGTTTGGATTCATCTACCATTCCCAAGGCTACCACCATAGCTAACCTCCCTGTGAGTCTCTGCCTTCTAGCTCTCTGCATCCAACTGCTCCTGTTCACATGTCCTTTCCCAAAAGGCCATTCTCATACTATCCCTCTCCTACTTCTATAATTCCCTTTCTCCACAGCTGAATGTTTAAGCTTGGCCTTCAAGGCTCTCCCTAGTCTGTCCCTTTCCAACTTTTCCCCATGGTTCTCCTATGTACAACCCTTTACTGCAGCCACATTGGGTTAGTCACCTTTCCTGAACACTCCTCATACTTCTTTGTCTTGGTGCCTTTACTTATTTTGTTCTGAAGTGTTCTCCCCAACCCTTTCCATTTCTGCATGTCTAGTTCCTACCTATCCTTAACGACCCATTTGCAACATTCCTTCCTCTGGGAAGCCTTCTCTGGTTCCCACCGTGCAGAAGTGATCTCTCCCTCCTCAGAATTCTCATGCCTCTTTCTCTGTTCTCTTATGCCCCTAATCCCATTATTGGGAAGTGCATCAACATCCTCTTTAATAAGAAAGGAGTCACTAAGTGGAGCAAGACCTTTCTAGAGTGTAGAAACCACCTTCCTCCCAACACCCTGGAAGTAACTAAGAGTGAGGCAGACACTGCTGGATTGTAGAGAAGAGGATGGGGATAATAGTCCAACCTGACTGTGAATCTGAAGGGTTTAGACAAACACATGTGCAAGAGTGGGGCATCTTCTGAGCTCTAATTCAGGGTCTAGAGATAGTTTAAAGTGCTTCTAGGGGCAGCTAAGTGGCACAGTGGGTAAGAGCACCAGCCCTGGAGTCAGGAGGACCTGAGTTCTAATCTAACCTCAGACACTTGACAATCACTAGCTGTGTGACCCAGGGCAAGTCACTTAACCCTGATTGCCTTGGGAAAAAATGCTTCTAGCTAAATCAGAGAGATAGAGGATAACATTTAGAGATAAAGACTCAGAGTTACAGATGAGGGCTTATTACCAAGGATGTGGACTCAGTCCAGGGATGGGCAGGGGTGTGTGTCTATTTATTGCATATAGGAGGGGTGCTACCTCCTAGGACTGGAAATCTAAGTGAAATTAATGGTCAGGGACCCCATGGTTGAGGCTAGCCTGGAAAAAGGTCCTTTCAAAGGCAGCATTGGCCTCAGTTGTATGTCTGGGGCGGGTGGGTCTTTGGGGATCTCTCTGCAGCTTTGGCAACGCAAAGACTATCCGCAATGACAACTCCAGCCGATTTGGGAAGTATATTGATATCCACTTTAACAAGAGAGGAGCCATCGAGGGGGCCAAGATTGAGCAGTACCTCTTGGAGAAGTCTCGTGTCTGCAGACAGGTGGGACCAGGCTTAGGATGCATTGTCGGGCCAGGCTGGCCATTTTGGGGTCCCATCAGTGGAGTCAGGGACCCCCAGGGTGACCCGTCCTGTGAGTCAGCCTTCCTTCAAGTCTCCACTAAAAGCCCATCTTTTACAAGAAGCTTTTACCAATCCTCTTTAATTTTAGGATCTTCCTTCTGTTCATTATTTTAATTTAGCCTACATATAGCTTGCAGGTGCAGAGTTGTTTGCAGATTGTCTCCCCTGGGATCTCTTTGAGAACAGTGACTGTTTTTTTACTTTATATTCCCAATACTTAGCACAGTGCCTTGTGGCACATAGTAGGCACTTAATAAATGCTACTTGACTAAGTCCTTGCCTGCTGGGCCTTAAAGAAGCAGGGAGCTTAAAGACTCACCCAAAGCTATCTCCCTCAGTTAACTTGCTGCCCTACATTAAGTATTTATACTTATATATAACCAATAAATGCCTACTATGTGCCAGGTACTGTGCTTAGCACTAGGGATACTCTGCTGCTCACTACTGGTTGGACTTTGGATGGGTCTCTCTGGACCCCAGTTTCTTCTCTAAAAAATCAGGAAATTGAAACTGGTTTCCATTCAGCATGCCTTCTAGCTGTAAATCCTAGGATCTGTCCTGGGGCCAGTCCTGCACAGTAGGGGCTTTATAGCTTTTGGTTCGGTGGTTCAGGGGAAGGAACATGGAGCTGGGATAAACAGGTAGAGCTGGTCTCTAGTTCCAGCCCTGTTACTAACTCAGTATGTGAAGAACCCCCTTGTCCAAAGACTCAGGCTGCCGGCTCTGATCACAGCAGCAGGCAATAAGGGAGGCATGGGGATGGCTGTGTCCAGCAGGTAGACAACGTTTCTTCAGGGATTGCTATCTGCATCTCCCATCAGCCTAATTAGTCTAGGATTCAGTGATGTTACTAGGCCATTCGGAGGCTAGCTTTTCTTCCTTTGGGGGTCTCTGATGTTGTTCCTTCTATCTTCATCACCCAAGCAGGCTATCCATCGTCCCTCCAGCCTTCTCTGGCAGTGGGCATGGAGGGGGAAAAGAGAATGAGGACTTTTTAAGCACAAGACCAGACCTCTTTCTCACTCTGACCAGAGTTTAGCAAGCCCCCACCCCAAACCTGCTAACCTTTGTTTCAGTCCCTAATTGTCTCCTCTCTCCTTGTCTCCCACTCCATCACCCTTTCTGTCTCTCCCTTCCTGTCTTTTCCTCTATCATTCCTCCTTTCTCTCTCATCTTCTCCTCCTTCTCCAGGCTCCAGATGAGCGGAATTACCATGTTTTCTACTGTATGCTTGAGGGTATGACTGTAGACCAGAAGAAGAAATTGGGCCTGGGCCAAGCCACCGACTACAACTATCTGGCCATGGTAAGAGCTGTAGATGGGCAGCCAGGGCCCCTCTATCAGGCACCAGGAATATCTCCCAGCTCCTAGGGAAATAGCTCCTTTGGGAATGGAAGTGGGTCAGTTTGAGTCAGGACATAAGTGATGATGATGATGGCAGATATTTATATAACACTCAAAAGTTTTCAAAGTCCTTTATATATGTGATCAGCACAATAACCCCATGAGAACTAAGTGCGATTATTAGCCCCATATTACAGATGAAGAAAGTGAGTTGCTTAGGGTTACATAGCCACTAAATGTGTGGGGCAGAATTTTAACTCAGGTCTTTCTGTTACCAAGGCTACTTTATTTACTGTGCCACCCAAGTGCCTAGTCCCATCTCCTTATTTTAGTGGTGAGTAAGCTGAGGTCCTAGACAGCTAGGTGGCACAGTGGATAGAGAACTAGGCCTAGAGTCAGGCAGAACTGAGTTCAAATCCAGCCTCAGACACTTACTAGCTGTGTGACCATGGGAAAGTCACTTAACCTCTGTCTACCCCAGTTTTCTCATATACAAAATATATTTGATATGAATAAAAAATTAAAAATAAAAATTTATAAAGCACTTTCCAAACTTTAGAGTACGATAGAAATATTAGCTATTATTAAAAACATGTTATTAACCAGAAGGGATTGTTATAGTACCTTAAGATCAGTGGTTATTACTCTGTCTAATCTGTGAGAAAGGAAAAATATTTAGAGGTTAGAAATGGGAGTTGGCAGGGCTGAGCCTGTAGCAAATGGCCTGATAACTTTGACATGAGTCATCATGACAGAGAGACACCCAACATTTAGGCTGTGGCATCCTTTTGCTAGCAACTGGATCTTCCCAGCCCTAGCCTCACACTAGTCCGTGTGTCCGCAGGGCAACTGCACCACCTGTGATGGCCGAGATGACAGCAAGGAATATGCCAATATCCGCTCTGCCATGAAAGTGCTAATGTTCACTGACACAGAGAACTGGGAAATCTCCAAGCTCCTGGCTTCTATTTTGCACATGGGCAATCTCAAGTATGAAGGTAAAGGACAGGAGAATCTGGGTTTTAGACTGGAAACTATGCCACTGACTTGCTGTGTGACCTTGGGCAAGTCACTTGCTTTCTCTGGGTCTCATTCTCCTCATCTGTAAAATGAGGGGATATAATGAAATACTCTCCAGGGTCTTTCTTGGCTCTAAAATTCTGTGTTTAATTAATTTCCCCTTTCCAGCTCTGGTAGTGTATATTCTAACAAACTCTTCTTATATTTACATTTTATGTTCTCAGTTGTGTTTTTTCTCCCACCTCTGACATTCTATGTCCTATGGTCCCTTCCATTTCTAACATAATTCTGTGATTATTATTCGCCACCAAAGGTGCCCTGAAAAGGACTGTAGCCTCAGAGTGAGATATGAAAATCACCTGCCCATCCCTCCCCTTCCCACCCCCCATCTTCTTCACCTTATGGTCACAGAAACTAAAATATAACGCTTGAAGCTTTGTTTCTTTGAAGGAATCCTATCCTCGAAAATGCAAATACTTCTGGGAGATAGGATTCATTTGGGCAATTCACAAGATGCAGTGCTTGGCTCTCATTTTTCTCCGGACAGGAGTCAGACCTCAGGGCTTGTCAGAGGCCAGAAGCCTTTGTCCCAAGGTCCTTTTTCAGGAGAGGTTTCAAAAGGCTGCATAAGGCTTATATAGCATACACTCAATCCTGGGAAAGGAAACCTGCTTCATCACTGTCTTTCTCCCATTTTAAAAAACATTTTTTAAAGTAATAAACATTTTATTTATAGTTTTGAGTTCTAATTTTTATCCCTCCTTCCCTCTCTCTCCTCTCCACTCTCTGAGGTGGTAAGCAATGAGATATGGGTTATATGTACGATTATGTACAACATTCCCACATTAGTAATTTTGTACAAGAAAACTTGAATAAAAGAAAAAATGGAAAAAAGTGAAAAATAGCCTGCTTCAGTCTGTGTTTCATCAATATCAGTTCTTTCTCTGGAGGTGCATAGTATGTTTCATCCATAGTCCTTTGGGATTGTCTTGGATCATTGTATTGCTGAGAATAGTTAAGTCATTCATAGTTCTTCATCGAACAATATTGTTGTCTGTGCACAATGTTCTCCTCTTTCTGCTCTCTTCACTATACGTTAGTTCATATGTGTCTTTCCAGGACTTTCTGAAGTCATCCTGCTTGTCATTTCTTATAGCACAATAATATTTCATCACCATAATATGCCTCAGCTTGTTTAGCCATTCCCCAATGGATGGGCATTCCTTTGATTACCAATTCTTAGCCACCACAAAAAGAGCTGCTATAAATATTTTTGTATAAATAGGTCTTTTTCTCTTTTGGGGGGAATGTCTTTGGGATATAAACCTAGCAGTGGTATTGCTGGATCAAAGGGTAAGCACAGTTTTTCCATTTTTAAGAGACTACTATTTGCAAGGTATGGTGCTAGGTGCTACAAATACAAAATCAGCTCATCACGCACCTGTTATGTACTGGACATTGTGTTAGGCATTAGGGATACAGTCCCAGACCTCAGGGCGCTTACATTCTAACAGGGGAGACTCAGTGTGTACATGTACAAAAACAGATATGAAGTAGGTACGAGGTAACATTGGAGTGGAAGGCATGAGTTACTGGTGGGGGGTAGGAAAGACCTTCTGCAGTAAGTGAAATTTGAGCTAAGTCTAGAAGGAAACTAGGCATTGCAAGGAGCAGAGGTGATGAGGGATGGCACTGAAGGGATGGCATATAGGGAAAAGACTGCTAGATTAAATGTCAAAGGATTTGGGTTTGAATCCCAAGTCTGTCATCTCCTTTACTTTGGGCAGGTCACCTGACCTATCTAGGCCTTGACTGGCTCATCTTAAAACGAGAGAGGTGGGCTAGATCAGGGCTTCTTAAACCTTTTGCATTCAGGACCCCTTTTGGGCAAAATTTTTTTATATGACTCCATGATGGTATACACTGTGCAAAGTGCATGTGTTGTGTGTTGAGAACCAAGGCTGTAGTGACCCCCACATTCAGTTATGCGGCTCACAATTTAAGAAACTTTGGGCTAGGTTACTTCTAAGGTCTCTGGTGAGTATTTAAGGGAGGATTCAAATTCAAGTTTGCTTGAATCCAAGCCTAATGTTATGTCCACAGTACCACCTCAGTGCCACCTCAGTGCTTAAAATCTCTTTGGTGGGGGGTAGGTACACACAAATAAGTAGGATACAAGGTAGAAAGTGGTCAGGACAAAGGAGAACCCAGGGAAATCACTCTAGGAGAATTTGGAGCGTGTACTACAATGACTCTGGAGTCAGAGGACCTGAACTCAAACCTCAGATCTGATACTTACTACCTGTGTGACCTTGGACAAGTCACTTCACCAAATGAGAGAGTTGGACCCAAAGGCTTCTCAAGTCCCTTCCAAAATGCACAATTTATGATCCTAAGATCATTTCATCAGGTGCGACCTGATGAAGAAGAGGATTTTGATAGGCAAAGAGACATGGAGGGAATCTGTTTCTGGGCAACGGGGGAGATCTCCAGTGGTGCTTTCCTCATCCTCGTGGAACTGTCTGACTTCCTGCCTTTGTTCCCTCTGCAGCCAGAACATTTGAAAACCTGGATGCTTGTGAGGTCTCTTCTCTCCTCCTTAGCCACAACTGCATCTCTTCTTGAGGTAAGTCCAGAAGTTGATGTTCCTCATGGAGTGGGGGGGGAGCATTTCTGTTAATTTGGGGGGGGGAGGGATCTGGCAGCAGGGAGGGAAGAAAGGAAGAGAGAAGGATGGGGGCTACTTTAGGTTAGTGAAAGCAGCAACCAACAAGCAAGTCAGAAATCTTTGAAACGAGTACAGCCCCAATTTTATGCAAAACATTTTGTAAACCTTAAATAAATACTATTATTACTACGACGACGATGATGTTATTCTTGTTCCTTTTCAAGTATGCATTAGGTTAGGTGACCAATGAAGTCCCCTCCAGATCTAAGAATCTGTGTTTGTGAGGGGTTTTTTAAACTATTTTTTTTGTGTGTGAGGCAATTGGGGTTAAGTGACTTGCCTAGAGTCACACAGCTAGTAAGTGTGTCAAGTGTTTGAGGTGAGATTTGAACTCAGGTCCTCCTGAATCCAGGGCTGGTGCTCTATCCACTGTGCCACCTAGCTGCCCCTGTGAGTTTTTTTCCATCATGCTTCCAGGTTCATCCTCCAGATCTGATGAATTGCCTTACCAGCCGAACCATCATCACAAGAGGGGAAACTGTCTCTACCCCACTAAGCAAGGAGCAAGCTCTGGATGTCAGAGATGCTTTTGTCAAGGTAAGGTTTCCAAAGGAGGGGGCAGGGAGACTAGGTCAATGAGTCTCACACATGTGGAGACTTGCCAGGAATTGTCTTTCATTTTTATTCATCAGGATGTTGCTAAGAAAAGAATTTCTGTTGAGTTGTGAAATGAACTAAATGATTGCTGAGTTCCCTAAAATAATATTCTAAGCTTAACAAACACCAAATAAAGTGAATATTTCTATACATAATATAGACCTGGAAAAGATTGTACATGAAGTCACAAATCTCTTTTTGTTTTTTGTTTTTTGGGTTTTTTTTGTGAGGCAATTGGGGTTAAGTGACTTGCCGAAGGTCACACAACTAGTAAATGTCAAGTGTCTGAGGCCAGATTTGAACTCAGGTCCTCCTGACTCCAGGGCCAGTGCTCTATCCACTGCGCCACCTAGCTGCCCCCACAAATTTCTATTAAATATAACCTTATGTTTTCTTTCTAGTATAGGAATTCAATACGTAACTTTCAAAGCTGTCCAGCTTGTCAGGGTTCCCTTTCATCCTTCCTTCTTTTCTCCTCTCTATACTTAACATAGCTGTTTCAATGAATCCCTTTTATTTCTTTTCCTTTTAAGGTGTCTTTTAATTTTGTGATTCTGAAGAAGAGTCAGGGAGCAAACTCTTATCTGAATAATTGTCTATATAAGTGACAAAGGAGACAGAATATTGGACATGGAATCAGGAAGAACTGGGTTCAGATTCTACCCCTCACACTTACAAACTGTATGACCCTGGGCAAGTCACTTAGCGCTTTTCCTAAAGCATGTCTTGTCATATCAACTTTCCTCCTTTGCCACTCACCACTCAATAACTTTCAGTGGGTCCCAATTAGCTCCCTGTATCTCATGATCTAGCATTAGACCACCAGAGAGAAATAAATTCCTTTTGTTGCTTCTTCAAATAGACTACTCATAACTCCAAAGGCTCTCCATCAGCAGTGTGCCAGTAAATGTTTAACAACTGGCTCTCTGGGAAAATAAAAATGTGCTCTGGATACACTTTTAGGTTTAATCTGCATTATTAATATTTCTCCATCACTGACAATTAATAAAAACAAAAAAATCAAGCCCTGAATTGTAGCATCTGTTGATGTTCAAGGTGAAAATGTTCAGACTGGGGGCAGCTAGGTGGCGCAGTGGATAGAGCACCAGCCCTGGATTCAGAAGGACCTGAGTTCAAATCCGGCCTCAGACACTTAATACTAGCTGTGTGACCCTGGGCAAGTCACTTAACCCCAATTGCCTCACACACACACACACACACACACACACACAGAAATGTTCAGACTGAAAATTTAACAGTTGCCTTTTGTTAGCTGGTTTGATCTGGCTCCAGCACACACTGCTCTCAGTCCTCTTCTATTTTACACTGCCCAGAGGGGAATATTTCAGTGACCTTGAGGAGTCAAGGTTGGCAAAGGGAATATATAATTCAGAGAATCTCAGAGTAGGAAAGGATAACAGAGGTCACCTAGTACATTCCCTACCTGAACAGGAATTTCCTTTATAACATCCTTCCAAAGTGGTCTCCTTGAACACTATCTGTGATATGAAATTCATGACTTGAAAGTCCGTCATTCCATTGTGGGACAGCTCAGATGCTTAGGAAGTTCCTACCAAAATTGAAATCTGCCTTCCCATAACTTCCCTTTATTGTCCCTAGTTCTAGGACACTTTGTGCTTTACTCTAATGGCCTTTGAGAAGCCAGGGTCATGTTCATGCCACACTGAGTCATTGGGTGGGAATGGGGAACTTAGGCCCCTTTTGTGTTAAGGCCCCTTCTAAAATGCAGTTTCTACCTTTTAGGTAGCAAAAAGTTGGACGCAAAGTGGGTATCCATCCGTTAAGGGGATAGCAGAAGCAATTGTGGTGCATGAAAGTAATAGAATACTAGAGTACTGTAACAAATTATAACAAGCAGAGCCAGGAGAATAGTCTATTCAGTGAAAGTAAATGAAAACAACACTGAAGGAAGCCCCACTTAGACGAACTGCAGCAACCAGAATGGATAATGAAATCCACATCTCTCCTCTCAGTAGTTAGGGGAGAGACGATGGGAGTGGAATGTTGTATGTGTTCTCTGTCACTGTTTTGTGTCTAAAGCTGAAGCTTTAAATACTTTGCCTACATAATGATAAGACAGGACTCATTGGAAAAGACCCTGATTTGGGGGAAAGATTGAAGGGAAAAGGAAAAGGGGGTGGCAGAGGATGAAAAGGTAAGATAGTGTCATGGAAGCAACAGACATGAGCTTAGACAGACTTAGGGAGACAGCGGAGGACAGAAGGACCTGGTGTGCTATGGTCCGTGGGGGTCACAAAGAGTAGGACACGACTGAATGACTGACCAACAACCACTGTTTTTCTGAATTGTTTTTCTTTGTTAGAGAGGAGAGTTCGATGTGGATGTATCAGTGAATAATTGTGTTCTACAAAACAGAAGCATCAATAGAATAGATTTTTTAAAAAATGTGGTGCCTGGAATTGAATGCAAAACAAAACAAGACTAAACAAACAGGCAGCATGGCAAATAAATAGAACGCTTGAGTTGAAGTCAGGGAGACTTAGGTTCAAATCCCACCATAGACACTTGGAAACTGTGTGACTCTGGGAAAGTCACTTAACTGATCTGTGCCTCAGTTTCTTTATTTGTAAGATTAAGATAATAGTAGAACTTACTCTCCGGGGTTATTGTTAGGTTCAGATGAGACAGTAAATGTAAAGCACTTTGCAAACCTTAAACATGTAAAGCATGATGATATGTGTGAATTGTTGCTATTGTTACTATTATTAAATACTGTAACCTAATTGCTTTTTGACCTTTTTTGTGTGTCTTTTTCTGGAGTACTGCAAGGGGGTTAATGAGTGGGGAATGTCTCTCCTACCCACCACCAGGAACAGCAATAGTAACTTACAGCAAAAACACTTGGCAGGAGAAGACATGTGCTTATAAATGACCTGAAAGGGGAGTTCAGGGACATCATTACTAAACTCCAAATCCTTGTGTAGAGGTGGTGGGATTTTGAAGTTCCTAGGCAGGGTAAGCACTGAATATAGCATTCTATTAGAAATGAGAGATTTTCATGCTGCCTCTCCAAAGTATCTGAGTTCACATGGAACAGGTCCCATATCTTGGGGACTTGAGTCTTTGACCCCTAGGGGTCAAGTTCTCTTCCTTTGGCTCATTTGGCTCACCTGAACTAATCTAGAAAGATTTCCAAAATAAAGCTTCATTTCAGCATGTTCTAGGGTGTCCCAAATATGTGTGGTCAGGCCCTACATGGACAGCATACAATATGTTTATTGAGGATAAGACAACCTTTATTTCACCCCTAAAGAAAAGGGAGACAGAAGGATTCACATTTGCCCATGAACAGATATAGAAACACAAAGTATTCAAACAGTCCATCAGCATCCCCCCTCTCCCACCTTCTCCTTCCCACTGGAAGTGAACTAACTTGAGATTGCTACTGGGGCCATCCTCCATCATTCTGGTATCTCTTTCCTTTATTTTTTCTTTTTTTCAGGACAATGAGGGTTAAGTGACTTGCCCAGGGTCACACAGTTAGTAAGTGTCAAGTATCTGAGGCCGAATTTGAACTCAGGTCCTCCTGAATCCAGGGCTGGTGCTTTATCCACTGCCCCACCTAGCTGCCCCCCACCTCATCTCTCTTTCCTACAGAGTTCTACACACTCTTTCCAGGACTCATAATACCACCCTGTGGTTTATATACCCCCCCGCAAGGGAAAGATACTTTGGAAGTTGCTATACAAAAGACCCCCTTCTCATCAGACATGAAGTGTCCAAGTAACTTCATGGCTTCCCTCTCTAGGTAGGCCATTGGGTAGGAACCTTGTGGACTCTCCCCTTCTCTAAGGAGCAGGGGTGCATTAGGAAATATTATCACTCTGAAAGGTTCAGTGCCTGAACTCTCAAATTAAGGAGCTCTTGAACTTGGAATCACTCATGAGGCGTTACTCATGAGACAGTTCTCAGAGACATCATTGCCAAGAAAATCTCTCTTCTCCACCAGAATGGTAGCTAGATTCAGTGCTTACCCTCCCTGGGGATTTCAAAATCCCACCTCTACTACTTGAAGTTTGGGGTCCAATAAGAATAATTTTTAAGTAAGTATTCCTCTTTCAGGGCATGTACAAGCACATGTCTCCTGCCATGTGATTGTGTTATAAGCTGCCATTGATGCTTTTGGAGATGAGTAGGTGAGACATTCCCCACTCCCTATCCCTTTTGTCGTACTCTGGAAGAAGGTACAAGAGAAAGGTCAACAAACACCATCAGCTGACTTTTACAGGTCACTAGGAGTGGCTGATTCAGCCAATTACTATGAGTTCCCTATGTCCCATCAGCTTGATTGGGGGACCTCTTCCATTTGATCAGACACTAACAATGGACCTTCCCCCGTACAGTCATCAAATTGACTGGAGATCTCCTCGCTTTGCTCAGGGTTCCCCCGATCAACCCTTTTTACATTATTATTACTCTTTTGTGTTCTGACCAAGGAAGAAGATAGTGAGACTCTCTTCTCGAGACATGAGGCCTCTGTAGCATGTGTATAAATATAAGACCCAAGGATCCCAAGAGTTTTTTAAAATCCAGGTTATTTTTCAGGGAATTTACGGGAGGCTCTTTGTGTGGATTGTGGACAAGATCAATGCTGCAATTTATAGACCTCCAACCCAAGGAGTCAAAAATACACGAAGATCAATTGGTCTTTTGGACATCTTTGGCTTTGAAAACTTTACTGTAAACAGGTACAGTATGAAGCACAGTCCCTGTCTTCAAAATGGCTTGAAGTCTATTTGGGTAGTTGGGCAATCAAGGTTCACAAGCTGTGAGATTTCAGGATCAAGACAGAATATCAACAGCATCTAAATTCTGTACTTGGACTGATCATTAGGAGTCTGCAAAGTTGCCCCTTTCACACCCACATTTCTAATTGCTATTCTCCTGCTGTGCGACTGTCTGTCTACAGATTTCAGTTCATAAGGCCAGCCCTCAAGAAGTTGTTCATTTGTTTGCAATTAGGATAAGGGGCCAATAAAGAAATAAATTAAAAAATAAAAGTAAAATAACATAATAAAACTAAAAATCATTTTAAGATAAGAAAATAAACAAATAAATTACAATAAATTAAATAACAATAAAAATAAAAAGATAATGGTTTTCTGAATTCAACTAAAATTTTTAAATTAATCAATTAAAAATTGATCCTTGAGATTTTGATCTTGTAGTCAGTTAATATGCACGTATTAAGTGACTATTGTGTGTTGTCAATTTTGCTAAGCACTGAAGATACAAAGAAAGGCAAAAGATATGAATTCGAAGTTTGAATGACTAGAATTCTTAGACATGTGGATAAATGAGATTGAATATTAGCAGGCTTTCCCCTTTAACCCTTCATTTAAAAAAAATAGCCTACAAGTAGAACTCTTTATTGAAACAATGTCCAGAGCACTGGCTTCCTCATCCATTGTTTCAAATAAGCATTTAGAGACATATATCAAGTTGGGATAGGGAAAGTAGGGAAGGGAAGGATGCGTGGTTTAGATTAAATACATTCTCAGCCCTCCATGACCCCATAATTTAGCACAGAAAGAAAATGCTTAGCATAGATACAATACGCAATATCATGTTCGATTCGATTCTAATTGTATAATATTCCCCTTCCTGTACTCTCTGCCTTCCAACCAAGCTGCCTTTCCATCTCCTACCTCATACCCTTGCTCCATGCATGGGATAAACTCAGTCCTCAGTTCTCTTCAGTGCTCAGCTCAATTGCCTCCTTCTAATTGTAGCCTTTCCTAGTATACCCAGCATCTAGTACTTTCCCTTCACAATCACCTTGTATCTATTTTTAAAAATCTATATACCCAACTATGTACATGTTGTCTCCCACAGCTAGATTGTAAATTCCTTGAGGGTGAGGACTGTTTTAGCTTTTTTCTTTGTATCCCGCAGACATAACATAATACCTGGCACATAGTAGATTGTTGGTTAATGAAAGCAGAGGATACCAAGATAAAAACTAAAGTGCCTGCTCTCAGGTAACCTAAATCAGGGCTTCTTAAACTCTTTCTACAGTCTACCCCTTTTTGCCTGAAAAATTTTTACTTGACCCCAGGTATATAGGTATATAAAATAGGTATATATAACCTTTTACCATTGCCAAATTTTTCACAACCCCCACATTCAGTTACTTGACATCTTACGGGGTCTCGAGCCACAGTTTAAGAAGCTAGGACCTAAATGACAAATACATTAAACGAATACAAAAGGGGCAGCTAGGTGGCACAGTGGATAAAGCACCAGTCCTGGGTTCAGGAGTACCTGAGTTCAAATTCGGCCTCAGACCATTGACACACTTACTAGTTGGGTGACCCTGGGCAAGTCATTAACCCCAATTGCCTTACAAAAAAGAATACAAAAAAATTGATCCTGACAGTTGCATTAAGAGGGATGGCATATTCAGTTCAATTCAGTAATTCAGGACATATTTATTAAGTATAAAAGCACTGTTTCTTCAGGGGTAGGATTGGGGAGTGTTAGATAAACTATAGAATTTAGGTAAGACATGGAGTACTGTACCAGGAGTCAGGAGACTTGAAGTCTAGCTTTACTACTAACTCCCAGTGTGGTCTTGGGTAAATACCCTCACCTGCTTTGGGATTAGTTTCTTTCTCTGTTAAATAAGAGGACTGGGCCAGTTAATCTCTAAGGTCCCTTCTAGCTCTAAAATGAGAACCCAAGACTTGTGGGAAGGGATTTGCTGATTTAGTGACAGCCAAGGTAAGATACCAGGTCATCTGAGTTACAGTCCTGTGCTCTTTTCTAACACACTATGATACTTTTTGTGGGGAATGAAACTATAATAATGGAGTGACAGGATCCTGGCTTTCATCTTGGGTGCCTCCCATTCCTACACAGAAGGAGTCTCCATTCTTGGGAGAAGAGACCTTACAGTCTTATCTTGTCCTCCTTGCCCCATCATCTCCCTCTCTGTGACTACCCTCTTCCCTGGCCTCCAGTTTTGAGCAGCTCTGCATCAACTTTGCCAATGAGAACCTGCAGCAGTTCTTTGTGCGGCATGTCTTCAAGCTGGAGCAAGAAGAATACAACCTGGAGAACATTGACTGGTTACATATCGAGTTCACAGACAACCAGGAAGCCTTAGACATGATTGCCAATAAGCCTATGAACATCATTTCTCTTATTGATGAAGAGAGCAAATTCCCTAAGGTGTGTATGCCTGAGTGTGCATGTATGTGTATTTGTGTGAGAACAGGGAGGGAATTGGGAGCAGAGTATAGAATATCTTTGCTTTACCCAAGTCCCATCACACTCCAGGAAAACTCAGAAATTATTAGTGTTAGCATTGTAAGAGCCTTTAGATCATAGAATTGTAGAACAAAGAACATCTAGGAGGACCTTAGGAGACAGTGGCTATGGCGGGGCAGGTGGTGAGCTTGGTTGTCCTCCATCTTACTGGAAAGAGGTCACTGGTGACTTTCACCTTCACCAAGTCTATCCAAGCTATATGAACAGTTAAGCAGCCTGGCTGGGTTCCAAGTGCCTATGGCCAGGGGAAGGGTGAATGGGGCAAAAACAAGAGGGAAAGGGTCCTCCAAACCCAATTCCATGATGGCTGGTATTCCCACCACCATGGAAGAAGGAGAAAGGGAA
Source organism: Dromiciops gliroides (assembly GCF_019393635.1). Lineage (NCBI taxonomy): Eukaryota > Metazoa > Chordata > Mammalia > Microbiotheria > Microbiotheriidae > Dromiciops > Dromiciops gliroides. The sequence goes on from NC_057863.1 coordinate 549,620,585, forward strand.
AAAGGAAAGTGCTGAGTATTATATAAACATTCTAGAACAGTGGTTCTCAAACTTTTTGGTCTTAATACCCCTTTTGAAATTTGAATATTTTCCAAAGAGCTCTCAGTTTTATGGGTTATTGCTATCAATATTTACAGCATTAGAAATGAAAACATCTAAGTATTATTATGAAACAATAATATTTGTAGAACCCCTTAAATGGGCCTTGGGGACTCCCAAGGATACCCAGATCACACCTTGAGAATCACTGTTCTAAATGATAGAATATTAGTGCTGGAAGGGACCTTAGAACATAAAATGTTTCACCAACAGATTAAGGTGATAATCATAGTCAGTAAATATTTACTAAGGACATATTATGTGCCAGGCACTGTGCTAAACACTGGGAATACAGATTTAAGAAAAGAAAGACAATCCTTGCCCTCAATGAGTTTATAATCTAATTGGGGAAGATCAAACAGAAAAAGAAGCTGAAAAGGGGTCAGGTGTGTGTGTGGGGGGCCACCAGAGGTTACCCCATGCCAGGCATTTATAAAGTCAAAACCAAGTAGAGCAGCTGGTGGGAAATGAAAAGCTGGTTGGAACATTCTGAGCCCTCTATAAAAGGAGGTCTTAGAATGGGGTTGGTGACTCCTCCTTCAGCCTTCTAATCAGAGGAGAGAGGCAGCTGAGGGTGCTGAGGGTGCTGGGTATCAAAGCCAAATCCATTTCCATGATGATGAGATTTCCAGGTTGGGTACGGGTGGGGGGCGGGGGAAGCAGAGCAACAGATGGGAAGGGACACAACTCTCAGTCAATCATCTGTTTTCAAAGGCCCCCTATTTTAAAGACCATGCCAGTTTGAACAAGCCCTTCCCTGAGCTTTGATTTCCTTCTCTGTAAAACTATGGAGTTAAACTAGATTATTTCTAAGTTCCCTAAAGCTTTTCATATTAAATCTCAAGCTACTTGTGGGCACAGGAACCAAAATAGGGACGCGTTTAGGGAGCTAGGCATAAAAGCATAGACTTTGAGCTGGAAGGACTTTTGATATATAACAATAATAGCTAACATTCATATCATACCATCGCAGCAGAAGATCCAGTGAAGGAATCTAAGGAAGGAGCAGTTAAGTAGGCAGGAGGAGAACTGGGAGAGAGTGGAAATCCCAAAAACCTGGAGAAAAGGTGTTCAACAGTGTCAAAGGCTGCTGAGAGGTTGAGAAGAATGACAATTGAGAAAGGCCATTGGTTTTAGCAATTAAGAAATCATAGGTACCTTTGAGAGAGCAGTTTTGGTGGAATGATAATTGTTGGAAGCTAGGTTGTGGAGAGTTATGAAGAGAGTGAAAGGAGAAATGGAGGAAGAGGCAGGAGAGACCTAGGATGACAGCAGAGATTAGTTGATTGAGTGCCCTCATTTAATCAATCAATTAATTAATTAATTGATTTTTTTGGTGAGGCAATTGGGGTTCAGTGACTTGCCCAGGGTCACACAGCTAGTAAGTGTTAAATATCTGAGGCTGGATTTGAACTCAGGTCCTCCTGACTCCAGGGCCGTGCTTTATCCACTGTGCCACCTAGCTGCCCCAGTGCCCTCATTTTAAAGATGAGTCTACAGACTTTTAGAGGTGAGTAAACCGAGTCATGAGAAGTGACTCCTCCCAGATCCTCCTAGTCATAAATTGACCAGCAGAATTGAATTCGGGTGCTGGTGGTGGTCTAGGAAAGGTGGGGTGAAGGAGGAAAGGAGTGGGGCTGGTTCAGCAGTGGAGGCTTGGTTTCTGCAGGGGACAGACACAACCCATGCTGCATAAACTCAACTCTCAGCACAAGCTCAACACCAACTACATCCCTCCAAAGACAACCACGAGACCCAGTTTGGGATCAATCATTTCGCTGGAATTGTCTACTATGAAACACAAGGTACCTGCTCCTGGCCCCTGAGACTCAAAGAAACTTCATGCTGCTTTGGGGAAGACCTACTTCTTTCTGGTAGTGGGCCAGAGGAGGATTGAAAACCTGGTTGCAACACTGGCTTAGAGGGAGGGAGCCTTGGAACTCATTGAACAAGAGAAAGAGTGAGACTGGGGAGGCCCCTGGGAACAAAAAAATGCCCTGGAATCTTATGTTTACCCATAGCTCCTTCCTCCTCTCTCTTGAGGGGTCACTGACCACCCCGTAGGATCACAGAACCTCAGAGGTAAAAGCAACTTCAGTGGCATGAATCCAACATTTGGAGACTTCCCACTCTGGGGAGCTGACTACCTCTTGAAGTAGCTCGTTCTGTCTTCGAACAGCTCAAATTGTTAGGAAATTTTTTCCTTCTATCAAGGCAATTTGCCTTTCTATAATTTATAAGTTTATAACATCTAGAGCTAGAAGAGATGCATCTTTTAAAAAATCATCTAATCCAACCTAGTATTTGCTGATTTCTGAGATGTAAATGCTTATAGTGGGGGCAGCTAGATGGCGCAGTGGTTAAAGCACTGGCCCTGGATTCAGGAGTACCTGAGTTCAAAGCCGGCCTCAGACACTTGACACTTACTAGCTGTGTGACCCTGGGCAAGTCACTTAACCCCCATTGCCCCGCAAAAAAAAAATGCTTATAGTGAACATTTAACAATCAGCTTTCCTAAGTTGATTCAAGATGGCTGCAGTATGGATGGGCTCTGGCCTTCTGCAACAGAATTGGGACAAATTACACACACAGAGATATACATAGATATGGATAAATATATAGATATACAACACACACACACACACATATATATATATATACATGCATATACACACAAACATACATATAGGTACTCCACATATATATATTGGAGTATATATACACATATATATTATAGGCAGAAATATACACATATACATACATACACATTTGTGTATATATAAAATATAGACATAAAGGTTTTCCATATGTATACATATTTAAATTTCATACATAGAGTACATGTATATGTACATATAAGTATATATTTGTATTATTTGTGTGTATATATGTATTATATATATACCTATATAATATTTCTATATCTATATATGGAGTACTTCTGTGTGTGTGTTTATGAACAGTGGAACAGAGAGAGAGGGAGAGAGAAACAGAGAGACAGAGAGGATGAAGACATATAGTACAATGGAAGGAGTGCTAGGTTTAGACAGGGGGCCCTGAGTTCAATACTGATGCCACTTAACTACCCAGATGACCTCAGGCAAGTCACTTCTAATCCATGGGCCTCAATTTTTTCATCTGTAATATGCTCTCACATCCTCCCCCCTCCCCGACAAGGCATTGCTGCCATTGCTGAAATTGCCAACAATTCCCTGTTCCTTGACCTTGGTCAAGACACTTTCTTCTCCTTCTATCTCAGGGGTCACCTCTGAAAGATGAGAGGGTTGGACTAGACAACCCTTAAGGTCCCTTCTAGCTGTAAAACTTCAAACCTCCCCCACCCCAGCCACACCAATCCAACCACATTTTATTTTGATGGGGCAGGAGTAGTTCTTGGGGGTGGGATTTTTTCCTGTGACTTTTCCCACTTCTACAGGCTTCCTGGAGAAAAACCGGGACACTCTCCATGGTGACATAATACAACTGGTCCACTCCTCAAGGAACAAGTTTGTCAAGCAGATCTTCCAGGCCGACGTTGCCATGGTAACAGGTGTCCGGGGAGAGGGGGGGCCCCCCCGGCTGGCCATCTGCCAACCCCACCCCCCACCCTGGGTTTGGGGGAGGGTGCTACTAGAAGGGGGAGGAGGAGATCTGGATGAGAGCAGGCATTGTCCTCAGATCAGTTTCTCTGTGGGAACTCTAATGTGGTCTCTACAGCTAGACCCCAGCTTTCAATGAACCAGACATAGCTCCCAACCTCCACCCCTGGTAAAATAATTAACTTGTTGAACTAATGGCAGTCCAGTCAGCCTCTGGTGAGGTTCTCAGACGACAGAGGGTTGAGGATGGGAGTGGGGTTGAGTCACAGAATACTAGCGCTGGAAGTGACCTCAGATCTTAGATCTGCTGGAAGGGATCTTGAAACATAAAGTGGAAGAGTTAGACCATGGAATGTTGGAGCTGGAAGGAACTTTAGAATATAGAATGTGAGAGTTGGAAAGAACCATAAAACAGTGTTTGAGCTGGAAGGGAGATGGTGGGAAGTTCACCAAATTAAGGTCTTTTCCTTAGTGGTAGTGGTGTTCACCCTTTCCTTTATGTATAGGCTGGTATGGTTAAGGTGTGCAAAAAATATTCCTGGAATCTGTCCATGTCCTTATACCTTGTCTTTCAGTGGACTCTTCCTCTTCTGGCTTTTTCCCCCCAGAAGAAACATTTCCTAGTCCCACTTGAGTCTCAGGATGATTAGAGGAATTGTGGATTAGGGAGCAGGAAAGACAAAGTTGATAAAATTGGTGCCAGGCCGAAACAGGCACAAATAGACTGGAAAGAATTTCCATTGGACTAGCCCTTCCTCCCTCCATTATGTCATCAATATAGTAGGGTGTGGGGTGTTTTTTTCCTTTTTTTGGTCTTTATTCCCCTCAACTGTGAGCCCTTTCTTCTGGTCTCTTCCTAAAGGATGAATGGTAGAGAGAAAGATGAGGAAAGTGCTGGTAAATGTTTAACAAACAGTTCTGTGAAAATACATGATGCCCTTTTTTTTTTTAATTTTTTTTTCATGATGCCCTTTTAATTTAATCTGCACTATGAACATTTTCTTCAACGCTTCCTTAAGCCAGAAATCAACCAAACAATCAAGCTCTGATTGTAATGTTTGCTGATTTCTGAGTGTAAACGCTCACACTGAAAATTTAACAATTGGCTCTTGGGACCTGGTAGGAGCTGGCAGCAGCACAGCCCTGGGTGGATGGATAGATGGATGGATGGATGGATGGATGGATGGATGGATGGATGGATGGATGGATGGATGGATGGATGGATGGATTAAAGATAGACAGAGGGATGCATAGATGGATGAATGGACAAGTGAATGGATGAAAACATGGAGGAATGGATAGACATTGTAATGGAGTCATACATAGATGGATGGGTTCAGATATAATGTAGGATGTTTGTTCCTGAAGCTAAGGGGGACACAAGACAGCTGAGAAAGTTCCAAAAGCTAGGTGCAGTTGGGTTGGGAGGAAGAATTGAATGAGAACTTGAAGGGGGAACAGGAGATGAGGGAGGTGAGGGATGGGGAAGAGGGAGTAGTAGTTCCATTTTTTTCTTAGCAACCTTAATTCTGCTTTCCCACATCTGAGTTGGAACATTCCAACTCCTTTCTCCTTCCTCCTTCTTCTATGCTCACAATCCCCCCTCTTCCTCCCTCTATCCTCTCCATTCTTCTTTCCCCCTTTCTCCTGTAACAATTTAATTCAATTCAGTAAACATTTATTATGTGCTGACTTTGCACTAGACACTAGGCTAGGGTCTGGAGATACAAAGCTAAAACAATTTTGGATTTTATACTAGAGACAAGATAGAGTCATTGAAAGCTTTTGAGTAGAGGAAGGATATGAGCAAACCTTCGTTTTTAGCAGTATCAGTTTGGTAGCTGTGATGAGGATAGATTGGAAAAGGGAGAGACCTGAGGCAGGTAGACAGTCTAAAATTATAACTATGTGTAGTTGAGAGGTGACTGAGGGCATGGACCAGAGTAGAGGCTGAATGGAAAGAAGGAGATGATGTGACAGAGATTGTGGAGGGAGAATTGACAAGACTTGGCCACTGATTGGATATAGTGTGGGGGGGGGGAGGGGAGAATAGGGGGGATTGAGGACAAGGGAAGTGTCAATGATGAATCCAAAATTGTGGACCTTTGTGACTGGAAAGATGGTAATACCCTTAACAGGGAAGCTTGGAGAAGGTATGGATGATATATTGATTTTGAGAAATCTGCAAGGAAATATGTCTAGGTAAAAATGCTCAATTTGATAACAATCCAATAGAATTCAGGAAAGAATTTAAGGCTATAAATAAAGATCTAGAAGTTAGCTAGCAGCTAGGTGGCACAGGTGGATAGAACACTGGGCCTGGAGTTAGGAAGTCCTGAGTTCAACTCCAGCATCAGGCACGTATTAGCTGTGTGACCCTAGGCAAGTCACTTAACCCTGGTTGCCTCAGTTTCCTCATCTGTAAGATGAGCTGGAGAAGGAAATGGCAGACCACTTCAGTATCTCTGCCAAAAGAAACCCCAAATGGGGTCACAAAGAGTCAGACATGACTGAAAAAGACTAAACAACAGCAAGGAGTTACTTACCTGTGTAGAGACAAAAGTTACCATAGGAGGTGATGTGGTCACTAAGGAAGAGAGTGCAGCAAGATTATTTTAGCGGTAGTGTGAAGGATAGATTAAAGATTGGAGAGAATGGAAGCAAGGAGACTAATTTGGGGTCTAGTACAATAGCTCAGGGAAAAGGTAATGAGGGCCTTAACTAAAGTGGGGGCTATACACATGAAAAAGGGGGACAGATACAAGAATTACTTGGATTAGATTTTAGGGGAAGAATCCACGTCTGGCCAACTTATTGGGTGTGGGGAGTTAGGGAGAGGAAAGATTCAGAACTGTCTCTGACGTTTTGAGTCTTCCTTACCCAGAAAACAGTGGGGTCATTAGCAGAAATCAGGAAGTTAGTAGAGTGGCAGGTTGAAGAGAAAAGATGATGTGTTCAGATTTGGGCATGTGGAATCTGAAATGAATGCAGGATATCCTCTTTCCTCTCTTTTTCCCCTTCCCTCCCTCATCTCCCCTTTACTTTTGCTCCTTCCTTTATTTCCTCTTTTGTCTTCCCATCTTCCTTCCCTCATTTCTTTTTTCTCTCCTCTCCTTCCTTCTCTTTCCCTCCTCCTTTTGTTCATTTTTTCTCTTCCTCCCTTCTTCCTATTTTTTTCTCTCTTTTCTTTCCTTCTCCCTCATCCTTTCTTCTTCCTTTCTTCACTCATGCTTGGAGCCCTAACACCGACTAGTCAGGAGGGTTTGTAAACTGAGTGCAAGAGGGGGGATGATCGTTCCTGTACCCCTTCCCCTCTTCTCGAGTCCTGCAGAAAAGCACCGGCGATGTTGCCCTCACCCTATCATCCTCCCCCACCCTCCCATCCCCAGCTTGATCAAACAGTCTTGTCAGCACTGGGACAGGGCCAGAACACCCTCTCAGAACTCTCTTAGCTCTGGAACTTCCTCTTTTCACTTTTTGTTGTTGTATTTTTTTTTCTCTTCTCTTCCCCACCCTCTCTCTGTCTTCTCTCCTGCCCCTGCCCCTGCCCCTCCCCCATTGCTCCCATAGTTTCTCTGTGGCTATGCATCCGGTTCTTTTGGCCAGTCAGCAACCTCCTCAACAAAGGTAAAAACACTATGGTTAGCAGTGCTAAGAACATCCCCCAAAGCCCACACTCTGGGCTCTGGGTTGGACTCCTGGGTTTGCTGTTGGGGAACTGGGGGGGCTTTGGATTTGGGGGAAGGGGGTGCCTTTGAGTGCCGTGATCTTGCTGGTTGATGTGTGGGTGACAATCAGGGAGGGGATTTGTAAAAGGGCAATTATGCAGAATCAATGGAGAATGGAGAGTTTTATAGACAAAGTTCTGAAGGGCAATCTAAGGTAACTCCATACAGTATTAATAAAGGGGCATCTGTGTGGTGGATTGCTGGCAGCTGGCCATAGAGTCAGAAAGACCTAGATTTAAATGCTAATTCCTGCCAACTGTGTGATCATGGGCGAGCCATTTGACTTTTCAGTGCCCCAGGCTGCATGCGTACACACTTTCTCAACTTTGTCAGGGCTCAGCCTTGTCTAGGGGTGACAGTTGGGGTGGAGATGGCAGTGGGGAAGGGCGCCTGCCTCAGGGAATTGTAATGGTGCTCTGGGCCTGCTCTTTAAAAAAATATTTTTTTGGGGGGGGCAATTGAGGGTTTAAGTGACTTGCCCAGGGTCACACAGCTAGTGTCAAGTGTCTGAAGCTGGATTTGAACTCATGTCCTCCTGAATCCAGGGCCAGTGCTTTATCCACTGCCCCACCTAGCTGCCCCCTGGGCCTGCTCTTAATCTAGAAATTTAGGCTTCCACTGTGGAGAAGAATGAAGGAATCCCCTCTTGGGAAATAAGGCAAATCACAGGGAGTACAAAGCTGTCAGTCAGGGGAACAGTGGTTCCCCAACAGTGGTGGATAGGTTTACCTTTTCAACAAGGCCTCCATCCAAAGGGAGAAGCCATCCATGCTGCAATTATAGAATATCAGAGCCAAAAGGGACCTTAGAACACACAACATGGAAAGTCAGAGCCAGAAGAGGCTTTAGAACATAGAACATCATAATGGGCACTAAAATATAGGCAATGTGTATCCCATGGACGAGCCCTCCATGCTAAGAGTTCAAAGGCCGGAAAAGTCACACATGCTTGAATCATAGAATGTCAGAGCTAGAAAAGGCTTTAGAACACAGAATGTAAGAGCTTAGACCTTAGAACATAGGACAGAAAATGTCAGAGCTAGAAGAGGTCTTAGAAATAGACTATCTGAGGAGGAAGAAACCTTAGAACATCAGAACTGGAAGGGACCTTAGAACATAAAATATCAGAACATAGAACATCAGAATTGGAAGGAACCATAGCACATGGATGTTAAATGTCCAGAGGTGGAAGGTAACTCAGGACACAATCTATTGAAACATGCCTTTAGTCCCTTGCCTGTCACTTCACATCCTTCATCTCATCTGATCATCTTGATCCTTTTGAGAAGTCAGATGGAAAGGTTTATTGTCTCCACTTTATAGTCGAAACTGGAGCTCAGGGAGAGGAGCTTGACTTGGTCAAGGTCACATGATAAGTTAATGATTAGATCCAGAACCAGAATTTTACATTCTTCTCTGTCCTTAGAAGGAACCTTGGAACTTAGAACATCAAATATGAGAACCAGAAGAGATAATAATAGAATGTCAGATACCAGATTTTATTTTATATGTCCATTGGACAATCCCCACATTTTACATAGGAGACTATTACAGGCTCAGAGAAGACAATGATTTGCTCAGAACCCAAGTATCCCGAGGGACTCCCAATTCCAGGGCTCATTCTATTACACAGTACTTATCTGTCCAGCCTGTGGTCCTGTGGTTGGGTTTTTGGTAAGGCTTTGTGTGAGGGAGATGCCTGTTTCTCAGTCATAGAATTGATTTTTCTCTATGTATTAATTCATTTCTAAATTTGGGGGCATCCTCTTGGCAAAAGCTGAAAGTTTGGGCCCTAGGCCAACCACACTACCTTTGGGGAATGGGAACAATGCTAGCAAACTGGGTTTTGCAATTGATTGACTCTCTGCCAGGGAATTCCCAGCAGGTGCAAAGGGAATCCTTTGGGTTCCTAGGATCATCTGGACTGGCTCAGATGCCCTGCTTGATACCTCTGTATCTTAGTTTAGAGAAAACCCACCAAGAGAGGGTTGCAAAGTGGGAATGTCTCTCTCCGACCCCAGCTCCATTCCCCACCCCCTCACCACATTTGGCTTAGGGTCAGGGAAGGGACTGAAGCCAGTGAGAGAGGGCAATTTCTTAGAATCCTGCAGCATTAGAGCTGGAAGGGAGGGAGCTTAGGGATCAACCCCCCAAACAACCCATTTTACAGATTTACAGATGAGGGAGCAGAGGCTCAGAAAGGAAAAGGAACATCTCCAAGAACATGATGCATGTTTCTTGTGCACATTTAGTGTCTTTTCACTGGTTCTACACTTACATAAATAAGGAAGCTAGGTGGCATGGTGGATAGAAGACCAGAAGTGGAGTTCAAATCCATGTTTGTGAGTTCAAATCCAGCCTCAGACACTTACTGGGAAAGTCACTTCACCCAGTTTGCCTCAGTTTCCTTCATGAGCTAGAGAAAGAAATGGCAAACCACTCCAGTATCTTTGCTAAGAAAAACCCCAAAGGGGTCACAAAGACACAGACACAACTGGAAATAATTAAAGAACAACAACAACACTCATATAGTTTCATATCCTGGATCTCACTTGAGCCTTGCAGCAAGGTTGTGCAAGAGGCAGGGCAAACAGGGAAACTGGAACCTAGGTGAAGTGATTGGACTAAGGTCACAGGGCAAGCTGAGAGTTAGAAAGGATGCTAGAATTTCCTACTCTTCCCTATGCTAGGGGTCAGTCCTCTAGAACAGTGCCCTGTCATTACATTTTGTATGATCTTCCTTCTCCCTGCCCGCCTTCCCCCAGAGGGCTCACATCCATTTTCACCTTTGAGACCTCACAACAGCCCCCTGAGGTAGGCATATCAGGGATGAATGGCCCCATTTTACAGTTGGGAAGCTAAAGCCTGGAGAGGTTGTGACTTGCCCAAGGTCACACAGCAGCAAGTCATCAGTAGACTTGGGACCTGAACCCGAGAAGCATTCTGAAAGGAATGACAACAGCTCTCATTTCTCTCCCACTTTTCTAGTTCACATAGATCTTCCTTCGAAGCAACACTTCCAGGGGGGTGGGTACAAGTCAGTAAGCATTTATTAAACACCTCAGGTATGCCAAGTACTGTGCTAATTACTACAAAGAAAGGCAAAAAACAGGCCCCACACTCAAGCAGCTCCCATTCTAATGGGTGAGACAATAGGTCCCTACAGGGCCTCCCCAAAGTCTTAGGTACATTGTGAAGCTTTTAAAGACCTTTGGGGCGCTCTCTGTACAAGGTAAATACAGAGGAGCTGGAAGGTAATCTCTGAGAGGACCCAAAAATCTCCTGTAGAAGATAAGATTTGGGCCTCAAAAGGAAGCCAGATGGAGGGGGAGCCGAGAGAGCAGCGTGGCCATGGACAACCACCATTGCAAGTTGGAGTGCCGTGTTGGAGGAACACCATTAGGCATGGAGCAGGGACCTGCCTTCTGCCGGGTGCCTGAGCCTCAAGGGAGGAACCCCAAAGGGCAGCTGGAAGGCAATTTCCCCCACCCCCTTTGGAAGAGCAGCTCAGTAAAGATTAGCCTACTTCTCCAGTCCCCCTCCCCCACACCCCAGCGCCTTCCAGGAGGAAGGATTTGACCCAGCAAATCTCATTAAGGATCATGGGATCAGTTAAAATAAGGCTTCAGGGCTGGGCGCCTCTGGCCAATGGGGGATCCCCAGGAAGGGGAGGAGATCCTGGCTTTACTGGGGATGGCCAGTGTGGGCTGTCCCAGAACATTCTTACCCTATCTATTTTCCCAGGTGCCCCCTTGCTCTAATAGGCAATTCCCATTTTTAATTAATTGCCCCATCTTCTCGCTTACAAAGGGTCTGGGGTCTTTTTTTATTCCCACTTGAGTCCTAATCGAGAGATATTAGAAGAACAAACAATAATCATAATCACTTTTTTTTTTTTGGCGGAGCAGTGACGGTTAAGTGACTTGCCCAGGGTCACACAGCTAGTTAGTATCATGTGTCTGTATTTGAATTTGAACTCAGGTCCTCCTGAATCCAGGGCCGGCGCTTTATCCACTGCGCCACCTAGCTGTCCCCATAATAACTAACATTTAAAGAATAAGGTTTGCAAACAGGTTTACATGCCTTATTTCATTTATTCCTCACAAAACAGCTCTATGAAGTAGAAACTATTATCATTGTTATTTTATATATGGAACCACCTGGTGGGACAGACTGGAGGATCTTAGAATCCCAAATTCTCGGACCCGAAAGGGCCCTCAGCTGATATAGCTCAGGACAGCCTCCCTTCAGGATGTCTTTCAGTCACTGCTTGGATACCTCCAGTGACTGGGGAGCTCATTTCTTACAGAAATGGCCTGTTCCTCTCTGGATTGGCTCTCATTGTTAGGAGATCCAGCATTGCTCCGTCTTCCCTAGCAGGGCTAAAGCAGAACAAGTCTGCTGCTGTGACAGCCCCTTTCAGAGGGGGTTGGCTTTGTTTTATATTTTCTCTTTTCCGGAAGGAAATGTCTCCTGGCCCCTCCTATGAATGATCTTCCTCTACCTGCTTCCTAGTGTGGCCCCTCTTAACCTTCATCCCCTGAAAATCAGCTAGCTGTAGTAAGATCACTGAGGGCTAGAATTGGGCCATAGGGAAACTGAGGCTCAGAGAAAGAAAGGTGACTCCAAAGAGTAGTTGGGAAGGGCTACATGGAGGAAATGAGCCTGGAATCAAAGGATCATGAATTAATAACACAAAATATTCATGACAAACACATTCCCATAGTATTTTAACATTAAATTGCTACAGAAAGATGAATTTGTTATTTTCATCATGGTTTACAAAATACTTTTTTTCAGGGAATTAGGCAAAAAATGGTGGATAGAGCCCTATATTTGGAGTTAGGAAGACACAAATGTAGATCTTGCCTCAGACATTTAGTAGCTATTTGACCCTAGACAAATCAATTAACTTGTTTCAGGCTCCCTTTCCTCATCTGTGAAATAGGGATATCTACCTCAGAGCTTATGTGAGAATCGAATGAGGTAGTATTTGCAAAACACTCTGCCAACCTTAAAGTCCTACGTAAAGGCAAGCTTATTATTAAGACCCATTTTATTTATTTTTCATTAAATTTTTTCTTTTTTTTTTCTTTCTTTCTTTTTTTTTTTTAGTGAGGCAATTGGGGTTAAGTGACTTGTCCAGGGTCACACAGCTAGTTAAGTATTAAGTGTTTGAGGCCAGATTTGAATTCAGGTACTCCTGAGTCCAGGGCTGGTGCTTTATCCACTGAGCCATTCTAGCTGCCCAAATTTTTACTTTTTAATGAACAAAAACCTATTTTTTCTCCCACCTTCTTGGAGGGGAAAAAAAAGAAAACAGAATTCCTTGCAAGAAATATGCATTGTCAAGTAAAACAAATCCCCTCATTGGTCATGTAAAAAAAAACAAACAAAAAAACACAACTAACTAATTAAATGAATGAATGAATGAATAAAGACAGATAACTAAATAAATAAGTGATCAATCAAATAAATTAATGAATGCCTAGATAAATAGATAAATAAACAAATACATGAATGAATAAATGAATAAACAAATAAACATATATACACACATTTATATGCTAAAATAAATAAATATATGCACATGTATATACATATTTACACACATAATACACATGTACATCTATATACCTACATGTACATACATATGTACATGTATACGTATGTACATATAAATAGATATATACATACACACATATATGATGCTGCATCCTGAATCTATTGCCTCTCAGACAAGGGTAGGATAGCAGGCATCCCACTGGTCCTTTGGGATCACAATTGGTCAGTGTTGATCAGTGTTCTTAAAAGTTTTTGAAGGCATCTGCTTTTATAGTGCTCTCCTACTTCTACTCACTTCATTCTTCATCAATTTATATAAGTCCTCAAAATTGTTCCTTTTTATATTATTGATTTTCCTAGTTCTGCCCAGAGGACAGGTGATTCGTCCCAGGTCGGATAACTGTTGGTTGAGCCAAAAGAGATCTTAGAGATTTCTAGGGGAGAAAGCTGACATGTCACAAAAGTGAACTTTAAGTTATTAAAAATTAAAACTTCACTAAGACTTTTGGGACACCCTGTATAAGCAATAAGTGTTAACGCCAGAATTCAAATTCAAATTCACTCTCGCTCTACATTTGGTGCCCTTCTGTATGTTTATAATTAAAAAGAACAGGCTCAAAAACAGAGAAATTGCCTCAGAGAGGGGAAATAAAAACCCTAGCCCCAGCCCCTTCCGTTTCCCATTCCCTCAGCTGGGCCCTCTGTGGCTGTGTCCCTGGCCTCCTCTGACCTCCTTCCTTTCCTTTCCCTTCCCTTCCCTCTCTCCCTCCCTCAGCCCGCCTGGGTCCAGGGCCTGTGGGGGGTGGGGGAGGAAGAGTCTCCCCTTCCCACCCCGCAAGTGTCACTCCTCCCCTTCCTGAGCCTGACGAGTCCCCTCTCCTCTCCTGTTCCAGGGAGCAGAGACTAGGAAGCGCTCCCCCACTCTCAGCAGTCAGTTCAAACGTTCCCTGGAGCTGCTGATGCGAACCCTCAGTGTCTGCCAGCCCTTCTTTGTACGTTGCATCAAGCCCAATGAGTTTAAGAAGCCCATGGTGAGTAGTTGGAAGGGCCCTGAGGGTCATGAGGGAGGGGGAGAAGGGTGGGGGGTGGGAAATGGCAAGAGTAGGTTAAGTTGGTGCCTTAGATTCTTAGAGTTAGGATGTTAGAGCTGGAAAGCAACTTGGAACTTGGAACATAGAATGTCAGAGCTGGGAGGAACCTTAAACCATATAATTTCAGAGAACACAGGAATAATTACATCATTGCTGGGGATGATAATAACTCACATTTATTTTTAAACGTCAGGTATCTGAGGCTGGATTTGAACTCCAGGGTTGGTGCTTTATCCACTGTGCCACCTACCTGCTCCAATAATTCACATTTATGTAGTTCTTCAATGTTTACAAAATGCTTTCCCCCAATAACTTCATGAGGGAAATAGTATAATTATTAGAATCACTACTTTACTGATAAGGAAATAAAAGTTTCAAAGAGGTAACATCCCTTACCCATAGTCAAACAGAGCTAGGGCATTGATCTATAATGCAATTAACTAAAGGGAGGCATCAATTGGCATCAAAGTTTCTGTTTTAATGCTGGGAGAGATCTCCCAGCTCCTTTCTTGTCAGCTTTGCTTCTAGAACCTTCTCTGAGGAGATATTCCCTCATGTCTCTCCTCTTAGATGATGCCATTATCAATCCTTATTTCCCCTTATTACTTTGAGTTGGTTAAAACGAACACTCAGTTATAACTAGCAATTTTAGCACCTGAAGCAAAGTGCATCTCAGGCAAGCCAAATAAAAGTGCTCCCAAATCAACTTTTTAAATTCTTGATGAGAAAGTAACATAAGAAGCAAATAAGCAGGAGAAGGAATCTGTTACTATGACAGCTTCTGCCCCCGAATGCATGTAATTTTATCACCCTAGGACAAAGCCCAAATTGTCCCACCCTTGTTCTAGTTCTTCTTGTATTGGGTTCTTAGGTAGCAAATTAGACTGGGAAGAAGTGGGATGAGTCTCTCATGGGGATGAGAGACATCTCAGAAATGTTTATTGACTGATGTCAGGGCCATTTCACAGTAACCAAGGAATTAGGGGGCAATGACTCACTGGAAATAATTATCAGTAATTACAGTTTTAAAAGACAGAACTCTCTTCAGAGAGTGACACAGAATCACAGAACATGGAGCATCAGAACAGGAAGGAACCTTAGAACATAGAATTCTAGAAATAAGAGGGTCCCTCCAATATCTTTGCCAAGAAGACCCCAAATGGGCTCACAAAGTGTCAGATGTGATTGAAATGATTCAATAACAACAACACACCATCTAGATCAGGCGTTCTTAATCTGATCTTCATGAACTTGGTTTTAACTGTATTTCAATATATCTGGCTTGCTTTGTGATCCAATGCCTTATTTTTTATGCATCTAAAAACATTATTCTGAGGAGTCCATAGGTTTCACTAGACTTCCCAGGAAGTCTTTGACACAAGAAAAGGTTAAGACCTCCCAAGTAGAATATCACTTTCTTCCTCCCCCTGACCTTAATTTTAAGAGGTGGGGTCTAGAGATATTAAGTGATTGAGGATTATAGTTATAGAGCTGAAAGGGACCTCAGTGGTCAACTAGTCCCACCCCTTCATTTTACAGATAAGGAAACTGAGGCCCAGAGGGTTAAGTAACTTGTCCAAGGTCCCATAGGTGGTAAGTGCCAGAGCCAGGGGCCAAACTCTGGTCACCTTCAATATACCATTTGTTACCTGATATACATCTCTTGGTTAGGTCCAGAAGAACCGTGAACACTGGGTGGAAATTAAAGGCAAATTTGAGTTCGTTATAAGAAAAAGCTTACTAATAACCAGAACTGTCCAAAAATTGTAGGCTTCCCTTAAGTGTCCCCACTGGATGTCTGCTAGTCAGGAAGACTAAAGGAGATTCCTATTCAGGTACAGGTTGGTCTAGAGGGCTAGTTCTGAGATCCTATGACTTCATTTATTATTATTATTTTATTTTGTGACTTTAAATCAGATAGGAAAACACCCTCAGTAGTTTCTTAGGTGAATTCTTTTTCTTTCCTTCTTTCTTTCTTTCTTTCTTTCTTTCTTTCTTTCTTTCTTTCTTTCTTTCTTTCTTTCTTTCTTTCTTTCTTTCTTTCTTTCTTTCTTTCTTTCTTTCTTTCTTTCTTTCTTTCTTGCAGGGCAATGAGGGTTAAGTGACTTGCCCAGGGTCACACAGCTAGTAAGTGTCAAGTGTCTGAGACTGGATTTGAACTCAGGTCCTCCTGAATCCAGGGCTGGTGCTTTATCCATTGCACCACCTAGCTGCCCCCTCTTAGGTGAATTCTTAAGTCGTTGCTAAATGAGCACACACACCTTCCTTTCTCCATATTCCCACATTTTGGATAAGCCTTGGTACATTGACTGGGGCCATGGGGAACTCATCCAAGTGTCCTCTTTAGGGTGTAGTAGATCCCCATGGTTGTCCTGGGCAGCATGCACGGGGATAAGGGAAGGGAATAGTAATGATCTGAAGATGAGAGAAGATGCTAATGGCAAAAGCTTCCATTTCTTTTTGAATGATGAGGTGTTTCCCTTATATTTTGTATTTTCCTGAATGTTCTAATTTATATGTGTCATCTCCCCTGTTAGAATGTAAGCTGTTTGAGGGCAGAGACTGCTTCTGCTTTTCCTTTGTATCTCCTTGCACAATGCCTGACACATAGGGATAGAATCTAGACCTGTGATTTCACTGGCATAGAGAACTGAGTCCCTCAATCTATAAGCATTTATTAAGTGCCTGCTGTGTGCCAGGCACTGTCCTGGGTTCAGGATACAAAAAGAGGCAAATAGAAAATGTTTCAGTCGTTTTCAGTCATGTCCATCTCCCTGTGACCCCATTTGGAGTTTTCTTGGCAAAGACACTGGAATGGTTTGCTATTTCCTCCTCCAGCTCATTTTACAGATGAGGAAACTGAGGCAAATAGGGTTAATTGACTTGCCCAGGGTCACACAGCTAGTGTCTGAGACTAGATTTGAACTCAGATCTTCCTGATTCCAAGTCTGGCACTCTATCCACTTGGCACAAAAAAAAGTGCTGGATACAAAAAGAGACAAATGACAGTCCTTGCCCTCAAAGAGCTTACAGTCTTATGGAAGAGACGTCATGTAAACAAATATATACAAAGCAAGCTCTCTACAGGATAAATAGGAAATAATTAACAGAGGGAAGGCACTAGAAATAAGATCTTCCTGTAAAAGAAGGGTTTTAGTTGGGACAAAAAGGAAGCAAGGGAGGTCAGGAGGTGGAGATGAGGAGGGAGAGCATTCCAGGCATGGGGATGGCCAGAAAAAATGCCTGAATTTGTAGATGGACAGTCTTGTTTGAGGAACAGAGGATGTGTTTACTTCAGAGCAGGGAGTATAGATTCTATCACACACATCACCCGGCACCCCAACCCCTTCACACAATAGAGCTGAATAGGAAGATAACTGGAGCTCTGAGAGGGAAAGGAACTGTGACTTCAGTAATCTCAGCAAGAACTGAGTTCGAATCCAGCCTCAGTCACTTACTAGGTGTATGACCCTAGGCAAGTCACTTAACTTCTTGTATGTCTCAATTTCCTCATCTGTGAAATGAGGATAATAGCACCTCCCAGGGTTGTTATGAGGATAAAATGAAATTATTTGTAAAATGCTTTACAAACCTTATTCTGCCTTCAGGGCTTATTGTGATAAGAGATAATAAAGCTCTGTAGAAATGAGAGACATGATTATTACTACTATTACTAGTGCCAACTTGCTTCCCAGTGTGTCTTTTATATGATGGCTTTTCCAACCCCTCCTTATTTCTAGTGTCTTCCTTCAGTTAAATATCTCCTATGTATCCTGTATATATCTTAGTTTGTGTATATTTGTTTACATATTTGTCTTCCTCATTAGACTGTGAACTCTTTGAGGGCAGGGACTAATTTTTGCTTCTTTTTGTATCTCCAGTATTCAGCATAGTTCCTGGCACATAGTAGGCACTTTATTAAATGTTTATCGATTAATTAATTATAAGCTCCTTGAGGGCAGGGACTGTCTTTTGCTTTTTCTATCTCCAACACTTATCACAATGCCTCTAGAACAAAGTAGGCACTTAATAAATGTTTACTGATTAATTAATTATAAGCTCCTTGAGGGCAGGGAGCATCTTTTGCTTCTTTTTATATCTCCAGTACTTATCACAATGCCTCTAGAACAGAATAGGCACCTAATAAATGTTTATTGATTGTAAGCTCCTTGAGGACAAGGACTGTCTTTTGCCTCTTTTTGTATTTCCTTATTAGCACAGTGCCTGGCACATAGTTGGCACTTAATTTTTTTTGATTCAGTTTCCTATACCAGTGAAATTGTTTGTTGTGGGGATGATGGGTTGGAGGACTATGCTTGATGAAAACTGCAGGAATACCAGATGGGAGTGGGGCATTGGCATGCCCATTGCTCCCAGAGAACCTTGCCCTCTCTTGGTCCTGAGAAGGGAATACTTCCTTTTTGGGCAGGCACCTGCATTTTAACTGAGAAGTGCTCTCTCCTAGCTTGGGGCTGCATGCAGGGTAAAGGAAAACTCCTTCCCTTTTTCTCAGCAATGAGGTGAAGAGAGCTGCTGGTCTTAACTTCAGGTTCCTACTGCTTAGGAACCATAAGAGGTCATAATTATAAGCTGCTTTAAAAATGACAAAGCTGGGGCAGCTAGGTGGTGCAGTGGATAGAGCACCGGCCCTGGAGTCAGGAGTACCTGAGTTCAAATCCGGCCTCAGACACTTAACACTTACTAGCTGTGTGACCCTGGGCAAGTCACCTAACCCCAGTTGCCTCACTTAAAAAAAAAGAAAAGAAAAAAAAAGAAAGAAAAAACGACAAAGCTTTTCATGTTTGGCATTTCACTGTCAGTGTAGGTTGGGGCATGAGTGCTCCACGTGGAACCTGAGGACCAGGGTGGAAATCCTGGCTCCCCTACCTACTTATAATACCTGTGTGACTTTGGACAAGGTTGCTTAATCACTCTGGGCCTCAGTTTCCTTATTTGTAAAATAAGAGGATTGGAGTAGATGACTAGTAAAGGCCTTTTCAGCTCTGAAGCTATAATCCTATAAATACTAGATTTTGGATCAGAGGACTTGGGTTTGTTTTGTTTTTGTTTTTGCCAGGCAATGAGGGTTAAGTGACTTGCCCAGGGTCACACAGCTAGTAAGTGTCAAGTGTCTGAGGCCGGATTTGAACTCAGGTCCTCCTGAATCCAGGGCTGGTGCTTTATCCACTGTGCCACCTAGCTGCCCGAGGACTTGGGTTTGAATCTCAGCCTTGTAACTTATTACATATGAGACCTTGGATAAATCACTTAATTTTTCTTGGCCTTGGTCTCTTTATCAGAAAAATTACCTCAGTTGGCCTGAAGTTACAATTAGTAAGAGGCTGAACTGAGATTACTACACAGGCCTTCTGGCTCCAAATCCTGGATTCTTCTTCTTCTCCTTCTCCTTCTCCTCCTTCTTCTCCTTCTCCTCCTTCTCCTCCTCCTCTTCCTCCTCTTCCTTCTTTCCCTTTCCCTTCCCCTTCCCCCTCCTCCTCCTTCTATAGTGCTCTGTCTAATTGGAGGAGGAAGATAGGCAGAGGCCTAGGGGGAGAGCTATTCCTCACTTCTCCTGTTTGCCCATCCAGCTCTTTGACCGGCACCTTTGTGTGCGCCAGCTGAGATATTCTGGGATGATGGAAACCATAAGGATCCGCAGGGCCGGCTACCCTATCCGCTACACCTTTGTGGAGTTTGTGGAGCGTTACCGTGTGCTTATGCCTGGAGTGAAGCCAGCTTACAAGCAGGTATAGCCCGGCATGCTGTGCAGCAGTCCCCAGACATTTGGGGGGATCTTTGTCCAGGGCATGAAGAATGGGCCAGGTTCTGGAGTTTCTGGGAGGCTGCTACCAAAACAGGGTAGGGAGGGGAAAGGGTAAGGCTGAGACAGGGCCTGGGGATGAACATAGGGGCCCAAAGGCCGGTGGGAAGCCATTCAATCAAATTCACCAAATGTTATTTCTGCCAGGGCCCTATATTCAGTCTTGAGGGTACAAAAGGAGAAAACAACATAGCCCCTCACCTCAAGGAGTTTACAATCTAGTACAGGGAAGGAGTATAGCATATACACAGATAGAAGCATAAAGGGGATACTGACAAGGAGAAATCCAGACAAAGTCCTCTGTGGAAATCTGTTGAAGGAGTAAACTCTATCCTCTGAGGAATTCAGGGAAGGTTGCATGGAAGCCTTATCACTCAATTTAGACCTGGGGAGAAGGCATGAGGAGGGGCTTTGTTCCAGGCCTGAGAGAAGGGCAGCACAAATATCCAGAGACACAGAGTCAGAGAGGGCAGGATGAGATGGGGCCAGCTAGTCCCCCAGTTCAGATGGAATGTAGACTATATGAGGGAGAGAAGTGTAAGCGAAACCTGGAGAGGTAGGTTGGAGTCCAGTTATGGAGGGCTTTAAGTGACAGGCTGAGAATCAGTCAGCAAACATGGTATTATCTTCTAGGCACTATGCTAAGTGCAAGGGATGCTTGAATACCAGCCCAATCAGGAAGCTCATCACCTTTTCCCCTACCCAAGTAGCCCTTTCTACTGTGAGTCAGGTCTCATCTGGTTTTGAATCCCTTGAATTGTATGAGCTTTTGTGTGGTCACTTTTATTCTGGAGTGGGGGGCGGGGGAGGAATTCCACAAATAGCACCAGTTTACTTTCTGTGTTTGATTGTTAGGAAAACACAGGACCAACCATGTTACTTTCCTACTTAATGTACTCTCAGTGGCTCCCTATCATCTCCAGAAATAAAAGCAAAATCTTCTCTTTGGCATTCAAAACCTTTCCTAATCCAGTCCTCTCCCATCTTTCTAGTCTTCTTATACCTTGCTCCCTAACACATACTCTTCAATCTGGTGACACTGGCCGCCTGACTGTTCCCCAAACAAGACACTCCATATCTCAGCTCCAAGAGTTTTCTCTGGTTGTCCCCAATGCCTAGAACCTCTCCCTCCTCTGCTCCAACTACTGACCTCTCTGACCTCCTTTAAGTCCCATCTAAAACCCCATCTTTTACTGGAAACCTGTCCCAACCCCTCTTAATTCTAGTACTTTCCCTCTATTAATTATCTCTTATTCATCCTGTATGTAGCTTCTCTATATATTTGTTTGCCTGTTGTCTCCCCATTAGATTATAAATTCCTTGAGGGCAGGGTCTGGCTTTGCCTTTTTATGTAACCCCAACACTTAGCACAGCACCTGATACATAGTAGTCACTTACTTTTTTTTTTTTTTTTTTTTTTTTTAGTGAGGCAATTGGGGTTAAGTGACTTGCCCAGGGTCACACAGGTAGTACGTGTTAAGTGTCTGAGGCCAGATTTGAAATCATGGATTTAGAGTCAGGAGAGACCTGAGAGGTCATCTAGGCCAATCCTCTTATTTACAAAGGAGTGGATAAGCTTGGATTTGAACCCAGGTCAGAGGAGGAACCTTGGGGTAGGGAAAAGAACCCCCAGGTCCATAGAGTCAGCAAACCTGGCTTCCAGTGCTGGTTCTGGCTCTAATTTGTTAAGTGGCCATGGACATGTCATTCTCCCCTTTCTGGGCCTCAGTTTTATCATCTTTCAAACGGAGATTAGGATAAGCCGTGTCTGGCCCATTTCATGAGGTTGTTGGGAGGAGGTGATGGCATCAAAGTGATTCAAAGCGGTGGCACTTTGAAGATCTCTGAGAGCACTTGAGATGTCATGCACAATTTTATTTTGGAGCTAAGGTGGAAGATAAGGCTGGGTTTCTAAGGACAGGGCATTTATCTGGTGGTTTGTAAGAGAACTTGTGCTTTTAGAGGTTGGGCAGTGGGTGGAAGGCTAAGAGGCACTAGAAATGAACAATGACTGAAAAATAGATGACAGGCCAGGAGCTACCTACGGCCGAGCCTCAAGGGATGAGGGTATCAATATGTAGAATGTACTACTTCCTCATTTGTATCTGGTGAAAGTTCTCTATTCCTTTAGGACCAAGCTTGGGGGCCCTACCATGTAGATTGTCAAAGCTGGGAGGGGCCTTAGAACACAGAATGTCAGAGCTGGGAGGGGCCTTAGAACACAGAATGTCAGAGCTGGGAGGGACCTTAGAACACAGAATGTCAGAGCTGGGAGGGACCTTAGAACACAGAATGTCAGAGTTGGAAAGGGGCTTAACCCATAGAATGTTAAGAGATGGAAGGATAGAAAACTTGGAAGATAGAATGCTAGAGATGAAAGGAACCTTAGAGCATATCAGAGCTGGGAGGGCCCTGAGAATGTAGAATGGACTCATCAAGAACAAGTCAAACCACACTAACTTTATTTCCCCTTCCAACACTCTCCCTTCTCCAGGAAGATCTTCGGGGCACCTGCCAACGCATTGCTGAGGTCGTACTAGGGAAACATGATGACTGGCAGATTGGCAAAACTAAGATCTTTCTGAAGGTAAAGTATGACCACATCATTGATGGTAATTGAGGGCAAGCCAAGGGTCAAGAGGTCACTGTCTGGAGTGGGGGAAGGAATTACTTTTTTTTTCTTTTTTTTTTTTTGGTGAGGCAATTGGGATTAAGTGACTTGCCCAGGGTCACACAGCTAGTAAGTGTTAAGTGTCTGAGGCCAGATTTGAACTCAGGTCCTCCTAAATCCAGGGCCAGTGCTCTATCCACTGCACCACCTAGCTGCCCCCGAAGGAATTCCACAAACAGGACCAGATTACTTTCTGTCTCCAAGCTCATTCTATACTTTCTTTTTTTTCCTTTTTTTTTTTTTAGTGAGGCAATTGGGGTTAAGTGACTTGCCCAGAGTCACACAGCTAGTAAGTGTTAAGTGTCTGAGGCTGGATTTGAACTCAGGTACTCCTGACTCCAGGGCCGGTGCTCTATCCACCGCGCCACCTAGCTGCCCCTATACTTTCTTTTTAAAAATATTTAATTCTTTCATTATTTATTTATTTTTAACATTCTTTTCTTTTAAAATTTTGACTTCCAGATTCTCACCCTACCTCCTATCCCTAGCACTGATACGGCAAACAATGTGCTATTTATTATACATGTGAAATCACTTAGAACATATTTCCATATTAGCCATATTGTAAAACAAAGCAAAAAAATAAAATGAGAAAATTATACTTCAATTTGCAATGAGAATTCATCAGTTCTCTCTCTGGAGTTAGAGCGCATTTTTCATCATGAGTTCTTTGGAACTGTCTTAGACCCATTGTACAGATCAGAGTAGACTCGAATGCTAGCGCTCCTCTTGGCCCTGAAACAATAACCAGGGCCCTGCTCCCTTGTGATTGACCACAAGGGCTCCTCTCCATCCTGAGACTGTGACCCAGAACTGCTTATATAATAGAGTTGCCAGGGGCAGCTAGGTGGCGCAGTGAGTAGAGCATGGGCCCTGGATTCAGGAGGACCTGAGTTCAAATCCAGCCTCACTTACTAGCTGTGTGACCCTGGGCAAGTCACTTAACCCCAATTGCCTTACCAAAAAGAAAAAAATAATAGAGTTGCCAATCAGCACCAGCTGCCCCCAGTGCCAGCAAAGGGACCCCTGTAATCTCTTTCTGACCAGATGTCTGACTCCCTTACCATATCTGGCCTGAGAGCTCCTGAAGTTGCTGCTGCTGCTGGTGCTTTTGCACCTACCTCCGAGGCCCACCACTGACTGGTGCTCCTGCACTTGGGGGCTGCACCAACCCCAGTGTTATAGACCTCTCCTGAGGACAGGCTAAGTTGTCTTAGGCTAGGAAAATGTTTGTTTCAGAGCTTTGTTTGCTCTGCCACTCCAAAAATTATTTTAGGCTTTATTTTAAAGTTGTTTTGAGGGTAATGTTGGAAGAATTCATATGGGTCTTGGTATGGACTCCTCCATCTTACCTCTGCCTGGAACCATGGGCTTTAAATGGACCTACCTTGCCCTTTCCACCTTCCTTACCTTTGCCCATGCTGCTCCCCATACCAAGAATGCCTTCTGTCGGGGCAGCTAGATGGTACAGTGGATAGAACACCAGCCCTGGAGTCAGGAGGACCTGAGTTCAAATCTGGCCTCAGACACTTAACACTTACTAGCTGTGTGACCCTGGGCAAGTCACTTAACCCCAATTGCCTCACCAAAAAAAAAAAAAGAATGCCTTCTGTCTTCCTCTGTACCTGTTCAGTTTTTTCCACCTGCTCGATGGGGTTATCCATACAACTTTCCCTCTTGAAGCCCAAAGGAAAAGTGACCAAATGCTTTAAACTCAGAAATGGTGAAAAATAAAATATATTTTTAAAATCCTGCTTTATTTACAGCCTAGCTTCTTAAACTGTGGGTTGTGACCCCATAGGGGGTCACATAACTGAATGTGGGGGGTGCAAAAAATTTGGCAACAGTAAAAGGTTATGTATACCTATTTTATATGCCTATATGTAAAAATTTCTCAGGTGAAAGGGGGTCAATTGCAAGTGGAAAAAAGTTTAAGAAGCCCTGATTTACAGAACAAAACATAGTGGATACCCCTTAGAACATTGAGTAGGTCCAGCCTAGCAAATTAATCTGTTAATAATGTCCATTAAATAGTCCAAATCTTAAGGCACGGAACTCCCATATAAATGTCTATTATTACACAACATAATACAATCCAAGGATTTCAATTTCAATGCAAGCATTGAAAACATCAATATTTTGCCATTTTTTTTGCAACAATCATTTATATACGCACATACCCACACTTTACCATTTTTTTAAAAGTTCAAGGCAGCTAGGTGGTATAGTGGATAAAGCACTGGCCATGGATTCAGAAGGACCTGATTTTAAATCTGGCCTCAGACACTTTATACTTACTAGCTGTGTGACCCTGGGCAAGTCACTTAACCCTCATTGCCCCACAAAAAAACTCAGAGGTTATTTAGAGTTGTTTGGACCTCAAAACACTTACAGCAATGCTGTTTTCCCCAGTGCCTATGCCCAGCTTGGGCATTCTGTGTTCAAAGACCCCTTCTACCTCTGACATTCTATGCTTATTTTCTAAAGTCCTTTTCTGATTTGAGAGCCTATGTTCTAATGGTCTCTGGCCATTTGTTCAGTCAATGAGTCTGTAACTAGGGCGTCAGCACTAACTTGACTTTGCAGCAGAGTCTCTCTCGCTTCTACTCTCCCAAGAGCAGAGAAGATCTAGTTCCTCAGTGGCTGTCAGCTAGCCCAGGCTATGCTTGGACATGCTCAGCTCAGCCTTCTTCTCCAGTCAGCCATACCCACGTGTCCCTGCATATTTCTCAGCGTGTGTTTCTGATGTCCCTCTTAGCCCCACTGGCTAACTGGCAGGTGTTATCTGGCTCAGCCAGCTGCCTGAGCAGGAAACGGGGAACAGGAGAGGTTACGGAGGGGAAGACTAGGGCTAGTGTGACAGGAAGCATGGAAAGTCACTCACGTGCACGCAGAAAAGCCTCCCTTCACAACAAGGCATGGTAAAAGGCAGCGCATGTGGAAGAGGGACCAAGGGAAACAGGGAGTCAGGTCCTACTCTGACATTCACTAGATTGTGGATCTGAAGCAAATCACTTTCCTCATCCGAGCCTCAGTTTCTTCATCTGCAAAAATGGGCCTAACAATACTTGCTCTAGCCACCTACAGAGCTATTTGGGGGGAATGTGCTATGTAAGTCATAGAAATAGTAATGATTATTATTGTAAATGATCATAACAAACTTCAAAGCACTATGTAAATCTGTCATTATCACTGCTTAGGATGATGACAGATTTACATAGTGTTTCAAGGTCTGTTACGGTCTTTCATAACAGAAATAAATGAGATTAATCTTAAAATAAACTTGCCTGGGACACAGAAGGATGGGGAAAGAGGAAAAGAAGAATGGCCCCATTCTTGTAAGACGGTGCCAGTGAGTTATATGACAATTTGGTTCTGGCCCAGCTCTTGAAGTGGTTTCTGGCTGCCATAGGCGACTCCTGCCTCTGGGAGAAGTTTGACTTCATAAAGGGCTCACAACTACCCAGTTTAAAGGGACTTTGTGAGGGCCATGATTTTTGAGTTAACAAACATTTGTTTCCTCTCCCTACCACTCTCCCTCATTTAAAAGAAGGACAGACTCCAGTAACAAATACACATAGTCAAGCAAAATAAATCATGGTGTATCAATGTAATGAAACACCACTGAGGTACAAGAAATAATGAAGGGAATGGTTTCAGAGAAGCTTGGAAAGGCTCGTATGAACTGATGCAGAGTGAAGTGAGCAGAACCAGGAGAACAATCGATACCATCACAAGAGCACTGACTCTAAGGAGAGATACGATGGCCTTGGCCTTGGGAGCTTGGAGTCTGTGATGGGACAGACCAAAAGGCTGTTTAGTAAGAGACCTCTTGGATGCTCGTGGATCCCTTGGGGCTCAGAACCCTTTTTTCTCCGAATGATTGAGAGTGGGTTTTTTCCCCAGGATCACCATGACATGCTCCTTGAGATTGAGAGGGACAAAGCTATCACTGACCGAGTCATCCTCCTTCAGAAGGTCATCCGAGGATTTAAAGACAGGTATTTTGGAACTGTTCACATACATGCACATGTACACACATACAAACTCTAGCCTACACATAAATATACACAGACAGGAAGACATATACATATATGCATAAACACTAATTCATTAACATGCATATAATCACCCCATACCACATGACACTGTACTAGAGATTGAACGGACACACACATATAGTGACACACATGCACCTAATGTCTATGTGCAAGTGTGTGAATGATTTACCCATAGACATGAGTTTGCACATACATGAACCTACATATATAGTGAGTTGACAAATCCATAGCTTCCATATATGTTTACAAGCATTTTTGTACTTGCACATACATGAATTCACATCCACAAGTTGCACATTCACATACATTCCCATGATCATATAATACTGGACACACACAGTCATGTGTCTTGGGATACGTGTGAGCTCATGTCAAAAACACAGACACAATATCTTCATCATGGTACCCCTGCATGTAATGTATGTATCCCATCTGATGGTTATCTTTGAGAAGAAAAGACAGTGTTTTTCATTCACAATAATAATAATAAGAATAAGAAGAAATTGTTCATCCATTCTTGGCCATGGGGAAGGGAGAGCCCAGTATTTCTGCCCAGGCCAGCCAGTGGAGTCAGGGCTCTGGATTTGGGCTCTAGCCCTGAGCCATGCTAAGATTTAACTCTCCATTTGATCTTAGCCAAGGTTCTTCCACTCCCTTGGGCATCAATTTCTATTTTTGTAAAGAGGGGGAAATAACCCCTGGCCTGCCTCCCTCCCAAGGTTATTTGCAGATCTAATGGAGGAGCTAGATTTGCTTTACAGGCATCCAGTATCATAGTAGATAGAGCCCTGGCCTCCTCTGTGTCAGAAGTGAATCAGAATCCCAATCATGTTCCTGAGCTGTTGTGTGACCCTGGGCAAGTCACTTCCTCCTCTGCAAAATGGGGATAATAATCCCTAAATTAAGCACCTAATTCCCACAGTTGATGTGAGAGGAGCTCTTGATAAACTGTCAAGTGCCTTACTGGTGTCTGTTGAGGACGCTGATGCTGGTGCCGATGGTTTTTAGGTCTAATTACCTGAAGCTGAAGAATGCTGCGACACTCATTCAGAGGCACTGGCGGGGGCACAACTGCAGGAGGAACTACGGGGCGGTAAGTGCATCTCACAGGCCTGCCTGGGTTACACGGAGGCCTTTGAACCCCTCAATCAATCACCAGCCACTGTGCTGCTTTCCATGACGAATAGACAAAGTGGACCATTTCCAGAAGAAAGCAAGCTTGGCTAAGTGGTATGGTCACAAGAACACCAACTCTAGAGCCAAGGGGGTTGGGTTCAAATCCTGCCTCTGTCACCTATTGCCCATGGGACCCTGGGCATGTCACAACTTCCCTGGGTCTCAGTTTCCTTATCAGGATCTATGACACTATGATTTGCATTCAAGGAACCCAGATGCACTAATGCTCAACTTTTTTTTAGTTGTTTTATTTTTGGGGTTATCCCTTTCTCTTAAAAGGATGGTAAAATGGACCGATTCCCCAGCCTGGGAGTCAGGGGAAGAGCCAAAGTAATTCTCTCTTTGTCCTCAGTTTCCTATTCTGTAAAACGAAAGGTTTGGATTAACTAAAAGATCCTTAAAGTCCCTTCTATCTTAGATGCATTTCCCCCTAATCATTTAGCAAGTATTAATCTAACACTTACTATGGATGAGGGGCATAGAAAAGAAATTTTCTTTGTAGGATTTTTGGAAAATTCTGTGATATCCCTTTGAAGATAATTAATTAGATACACTTTGGAGAAACTATTGTGGAGACTGTTGTTTTGTTTGTTCATTAGGCAGAAAGACTCATTACTTAACCACTATGAACTGGGCAGTGTGGGAAGCTAAAGGGAGTGGACTCTTTGTACCCCCCGGTCTGAAGGGGCAGACACAGCCCCTGCCCCCAGGGAGTAGCTGTGTTAGAAACACTCCCTACTGAGAAAAGGCAGTCTTGGTCTGAGCGGGCACTGTCCCTGCTCTCGGGGACTCTCTGCCAGAAGGTGAGGCATTGACCCTGCCCTTGGGGAGCATACAGGCTGAAGAGACATGTGGGCTCTGCCCACAGGGGGCCCCTTGTTTGAGGTGGGCCACATGGCCCCTCCTGTTAAGGAGGGAAAAACAAGCCCCTGCCCTGGGGGAAGGGATGCAAAATGGACACCCTACAAATGCATGCAACAGACAATTGGGATAAAGTATCTAGGGTCTCCAGAGAACTGCTGGAAGCTCTAGGGTTGCTGGGAGCAAGCCGGCCTGGAGGCCTTGATACGGCGAAGCTGCCTGGAGGAGGAGGCCCTGAAGGGTGGCATCCCACTTTGGTTGCAGATGAGGATTGGCTTCCTGCGGCTCCAGGCCTTGTACCGCTCCAGGAAGCTCCACAAGCAGTACCGATTGGCCCGAAGGCGGATCATTGACTTCCAGGCCAGGTGTCGGGGCTACCTGGTACGCAGAGCCTTCCGACACCGGCTCTGGGCCGTGCTGACCGTGCAGGCCTATGCGAGGGGCATGATAGCCCGCAGACTCCACAGGCGCCTGAAGGCAGAGGTGAGTTGGGAATGGGAGAGCCTGAGCACCAACCCCCTCCCCAGCCCCCCACTCCCCCTTGGCCTGGATCAGCAGGGCGGTAGACCTAGGGCTGGTTCCTTGGGGTTTAGACTCAGGGGCGTTCTTTCCAGCTCTTAACATTCTGTGTTCTATCATTCCATGTTCTAAGGCCGCTTCCACATATAATAGTCCACATTCGGTAGCTCCTTCCAGCTCTGACATTTTATCTTCTAAATCCCCTTCCAGCCCTGATATTCCATCATTCTGTGAATTGAATTCCTCCCATGTATCATCTGAGGATGCTTGGGGGCATGCCTGCAGAATACCTTTAAGGTGTTCTAGAAGCACAAACTAGGCTCTTTATCCCAGCTCTAAGGTTCTATGGACTCTCTGAACTCCATGTTCTCCCCACCTCCCTCGAGGACCAAGGCAGGGCCAGATGCACCCTCAATATTGGCCAAGCCCTGCCTCCTGCCAGCAAGAGGTACCTGTGATTATGGGCACCTAAAAAAGAACCCACCTGAGGGGAAATGGGCCCTCAGTAAATAGGAAGGCATGCCTAGTCAAGCCAGCCAGGGTGGAAAGCAGGGGTCACAGAGAAACTTGGCATTGCCCCACTAAAGATTGGGAGAGATGGGGAGGACAACATGGAGGAGGTCAGGCAGGAAGAGCCCTGGAGAAGGTGCAGCTGGACTCTGGGAGATGACAATTTGTCTCATCCATCATCTCTTCCCAAGACACCATTCCCTTCTGTCCTTGGCAGGCCAGTCCAGGCCTCCAGTATAGGCTTTGCAGCACAGTTTCACCCCCTTAGGATCTCTTGGTTATTGTCAGAAATAAAAATACTGGACTTTCCCTTTTTGGTGAATATATGAAGGCTTTATTACATTCTTGCAAGAATGGGCACGCACTATAAAGAAAAGCATCGCACTTTGCCACATGCTAATCCTGTGGCAAAGTTCTTTCCCCTCTTCATCTCATCGGTTGAGGACTCGAGGTGTACAATCTTCCCGAAATATCTCTATGTGTTTCCCCTTCACATGCCCCCCCTCCCGTTATATACATCACATGTTTGAAAATGGTGACAGTCTCTGCCTTTGGGGTGTTGGCAATTAATATGCATAAGCTAATTAAGCAAGCACAATACAAACTAGCTTTAACCTTTGGCACACTTGGACTACTTAGACTACTAGCCTTGAAATTCTCTTCTATATCTACTTTTAGGCACCTGCAAGAGGTCCCCTTTCTGCAATCCTCCTTTCTTACCCAGACACCCTCCCTGTCTCATTTTCTGAGATAATAGCATTTTTCTGGTGGGAGACTTTATTTCATTTCTCTCAGTTATGGAATGAAGGGAAGAGGAGCAAAAGAAAGGGGAGGGAGATCAGCAAAACCCAGACATGGTCTGTCTGCCAAGGAGAACATTTATGCAGGGTGGCATTATCTGGGCTCACCTGCTTGCCATATGACCTCAAGGAGAAGTCGCTTACACAGAAACCTCAGCTTTTCAATCTGTCAAATGTTGCTGGGAGGATGGAATGAGAAGACAGGGATTTTGAAACATCTAAAGCAGGAACTCAACCTGCTTTGTGTGGTGGATCCCTCAAGCAGCCTGCTTCTTACAATAATGTTTTTAAATGCATAAAAAATTCATAGGATTACAAATAAAAGCAATTATACTGAAATATATAAAATAGGTTTTCAACATATTTAATATTAACATATTATATATAACATATACTATATAAATAGAAATAATCTTAACTGGGGTCTGTGAACTTAATATTTAAACATTAATTGTTAATATGAACTAAAATATATATTAAACTAATAATCAATAATAAATTATAATTATTAAATTAATCAATATTGATATTTATATACTAATTAATATTAATTAATATCTGTGAGCTTAAGTTCACAGACCTCAGCTTAAGAATTTCTGATCTAAAGTGTTTCAGGCGGTATAAAAAACTTGAAGTAATAATAATTATAATAATAGCCAACATTTCTATAGTGCTTTAAGATTTACCAAATACTTTTTTCCTAGTGATTCTGTAAGGACAGTAGTATTAGTGTTAGTATTATTTCAGTTTGACAGATGAAAAAACTAAGACTCAGATGGTGAAATGTCTTATACAATTATATAGCTTATAAACAGCCAAATTGAGGTTTGAATTCAATACTTCTGGCCCCAGTGACAATTATACACACACACACACACACATACACACACATATACACATGTAATCAAAGCTAATGTGCTATCCTGGAAAGAATATCTGGAGTCAGAGAACCTGGGTTCAAATCTTGAATCAGTTGCTTGCTACCTGTGACCCCAGGCAGATCACTTTAACCTCTCTGGGTGGGCCTCAGTTTCCCCAGCTTCAAAGTAAAAATGTTGGCCCAGATGAGCTCTAAGGTCCCTTCCAACTCAAAGTCCTATCATCCAAAGCCTTCTGAGGACCATAGTTTTCCACTGTCTGCTCTGTTTTAAAATCTCTCCCTCACTCCTCCCCCCCCCCCCAGTATCTCCGTCGTTTAGAAGCTGAGAAATTGCGGCTGGCAGAGGAGGAGAAACTGAAAAAAGAGATGAGTGCGAAGAAGGCCAAGGAAGAGGCGGAAAAGAAACACCAGGTAAGCAAATGGGAAAGGCCCAGGATCCAAGGGCCAGAGGGGCCAGGCCTGCTCTCTCCTCTCTGCTCTGGGGTTTACTAAGTTTGCAGGAATGGTGTTGTTGGGCACCGAGGAAGTCCAGCAGAAGGGGAGCAGCCTGGTAGGTTGTTGGGGGCACCATAGGGACAGATCTCTCAGCAGACCAAAGTGAGTTCAGGTGGCAGCTGGTGTGAAGGTTTGGGGTTTGAAATTTGGCTGTGCCTTCTACTAGCTGTGTGACCCGCAGTCACTTAGCTTTTTCTCATCTATAAAACAAGTAGGTTTGACTGTAAGGTCTGCTCTAGCTCTAAAACTCAGATCCTACGAGCCTAAGTGATTGCACCAGTCAGTGATTGTGCTGTGGGACATCACAGAATCCCCACATCTCAGAGCCGGAAGAAGACTTGATAAGGCTTCTGGCCCAAGCCACGCTTGAACAAGAATCTCCTCTGTGACGTCACTGACAAATGGCCACACAGCCCTGCGGGAAACCTTCCATGAGGCCAGCTTCACCTGGGGATGGTGCTTATTGAAAATCTTGTATCAAGTCAGAATTGGCCTTTTTATCACTATCATCATGTTTTATCTGCTGGGGCCAAGGAGAACAAATGATAATCCTTCAGATACTTGAAGCTGGATGTCACGGCTTCTCCCCCTAGCTCTTCCCTTCTCCATACTAAACACCCCCGGTTCCTTTAAGCACTCCTCGTGTGGCGTGGTATTGGCCCTTTACCATCTCATACCTGGCACAGTGCCTGGCACAGAGTAGTGCTAGATCAATGCTTGTTGATCAGTTGATTGATTCCAAGTGTCCTCCTCTGGGCCTCCTCCAGTTTCTCCTTATTCTTCCTAAGATGTGACACCCGGATAAGAACACTGCATTTCAGATGGGATCTGACCAGGACTTGTTGGGGGCAAGATATGGTAGCCCTGGCTTTGCCCTCTGATGTTTGGGTGACTTGTGATTGGTTGTGGACCGGCTTTGTTCCATGTCTTCAATGTTCTCCCTTCTCATACCCACCTTCTGGATAACCTAGATTCCTTCAAGATTCTGTTCAAATCCCACCTTCTACAGGAGACCCTTCCTGGACACTCTCTGCTGTCTCTCTGATTGCCTTCCATTTACCATTTACATCATATTATAGCTCGTGTGTGTGTATATGTGTTTATGTGTGTGTATGTATATATATACACATACACAAGATATAATGTTATATCTCTATCTACTAATCTGTCTATTAATCTATCAGTCTATCTCTTAATCTATCCATCTATCTGTCTATTAATCTATCATATATCCATCCATCCATCCATCTATCTATCTATCTATCTATCTATCTATCTAATCTGTTTCTCTTATTAGAATGTGAGCTTCTTGAAGGCAAGGCCTGTGTCTTTACCTTTCTTTGTATCTCTTGAACTTACACAGTGACTGGCACATAGCACCTAATAACATGCTTGTGGACTGCCTGTGTAGGTAGAGTTGATCAGTCATAACTACAGAGAATGATGCCCTTCCATCTCCATCCTGCTCGTAGGTGCGCCTGGCTCAGCTGGCTCGGGAAGATGCAGAGAGGGAAGTGAAGGAGAAAGAAGAGGCCCGGAGGAAAAAGGAACTCCTAGATAAGATGGAGAGAGCCCGAAATGAGCCTGTCAATGACTCAGACATGGTTGATAAAATGTTTGGCTTCCTGGGAACGACATCATCGCTGCCAGGACAGGAGGGCCAAGCACCCACTGGTTTCGAGGTACTTCCACGGGGAGGGGATGGCCCCAGAGGGAATCTCCATGATCTCCCACCAGCCCCTCTGTCTGGTAGGTGGAAAGGGTGCAGCACTGGGCTAGGAAGCAACAGACTGACCAAGTTCTAGGCAGTCAAGTGACCAGAGCCAGTGAGCTTCAGCAGCTTCCAGGGGAAGGTCTATTGTGACCAAGAAGAAAGAGTTTTGAATTTGGAGTAAGAGGATCTGGGTTCAGATCCTTCCTTAACTACTCACTTAGTGTAACTTTGAGCAAGTCAGTTCTCCTCTCTGGGAATCAATTTCCTAATTTGCATGATGGGGTTAGACTAGATGATTGCTCAGAACCCCCCCTTTAAGTTCTAATATTCTATTCCCTTCTAGCTCTGACATTTTGTGTTCTAAGATTTCTCCCAGCTCTGACATTCTATGTCCTAACATTCTGTGTTCAAAGGCCCCTTCCATCTCTGACATTACCCCAGCCCCAACAATCTATGGTTCTGTGTCCAGGCTTGACTTCTGCATGAATCCCAGGGATGGAGGCCTTTAGATTCCCTCTCCTCCACTACCTCCCTACCCAACCTGACTCTCAGCCTCTGAACCAATCCACCATCCCTTCCCCAGGACCTAGAGCGATGTAAGAAATACATGGTGGAAGACGACCTGGATTCGGCCCTGCCCCTCCCAGATGAGGAAGAGGAGGACCTCTCTGAGTACAAGTTTGCCAAGTTTGCAGCCACCTACTTCCAGGGCACAACCACACATACCTACACACGGAGGCCCCTCAAGCAGCCTTTGCTGTATCATGATGATGAAGGAGACCAGCTGGTGAGGCCACAAGGGGGTCAGAGGGGCAAGAGCCAAGGTCAAGGGGAAGAGAGAGTCATTTAAACACAGAGACAGCCAGTAGGATGATGTGCTGAAGGGAGCATTGGGCAGGAGACCTAGGTTGGAATTCTAGCTCCACTAGGTAGGACAAGCCGCTTAACCCCTACTGACCTCAGTTTCTCCTTCCCTAGAATAAGGGGGATGGGCTGGGTGGATCCAAAGTCCTTTTATTTCTCCTTCTGGCTAGACCAGTGACACTTAGGACCTCTGGGGGCCAGCATGTACCCAAAGGTGCTGCCCGAAGACCAAGGTAAACATGTCCCTAGACCAGCGTAAGCACCTTCTAGCAAAGTGATGAGAATGCAGGGGCAGCAGAGGTCAAAGAAGCTGGTGTTGGTCAGCCAAGCGTACTGTGTGCCAAGCACTGTGCTAAGTAAGCTCTGGATTACAAAGAACAGCAATGATAAAAACAACCCCCCAAACCCAGCGTCTGCTCTCAAGATAGTCCCACCCTAGAAGAGGAGAGAAGACACAAATGTGTGGGTACACGGAGTATATGAAGGTCATATGAGGGGTGGAATAGGAGCAGCCAAAGAGATGTGAGCAAAGTCTAGAAAGAAGCAAAGGAAGGAAGCTAAGAGGGGGTTCAGTCGTGTCAGTCTCTTCATGACCCCATTTGGGGTTTTCTTGGCAGAGATACTGGAGTGGTTTGCCATGAAGAAACAGAGGCAAATGGGGTTAAGTGACTTGCCCAAGTCACATGGCTAGTAAATGTCTGAGGCCAGATTTGAACTCAGGTCTTCCTGACTCCAGGCCTGATGCTCTATCCACTGCACCGCCTAGCTGCCCCATGTGGTGCATAATAAGCGCTTCACAAATGCTTGTTTCTATGCTTCATTCCTTCCTTCCTTTTCATAGACCGGCTATATTATTCTGTAGAGCTAGATAAAGTATGCTACAATCTCATCAGACACCTAAATTCTGATCATGGCAATATGACCCATATGATGTTGCTAAATCACATTCCTCCTCTCGGCCTCGATGGTCCCGTTCCTGAAGATGGAAATAATAATCCCTTTCCTGTTTCCCTCAACAAAGGTTCTATAAGGAACAAATCATAGGCTAAGAACTAGAAGGGATCTTTGAAGCCATTAAGTCCAGTCCTCTCGTTTTAGAAATTAGTCACCTGAGTCATAAGAAATTTCGTTACTTACCCAGGGGCAAACATAGCTAATAAGTGTATGAGGTAGGATTTGAACACAGGTCTTCCTTAATAGTATTTTATTTTTTCCCAATTACATGTTAAAGATAGTCTTCAACATTCATTTTTAGAAGATTTTGAGTCCCCAAATTTTTCCCCTTCCCTCCCCCCTCCCCAAGACAGCAAGCAATCTGATATAGGTTATAAGTGTGCTATCATGTTAAACATATTTCCACATTAGTCACAAAAACACAGATCTTCCTAAGTCTACGTCAAGTGCTCTGTCCATTGGGTCACACTGCCTCAATCTCCTCCATTAATAATAATTTGTAAATATAAAGCATTGTATCAATCTGAGGCTAAATCATTGTTATAGAGGAGTTATCTTAATGCTGGGTTCACAGGCAGCACTAGCCGTGTGGATCACCATCCTTCGGTTCATGGGAGACCTTCCTGAGCCCAAGTACCATACGGCAATGAGTGATGGCAGTGAGAAGATCCCTGTGATGACCAAGATCTATGAGACGTTGGGCAAGAAGACATACAAGAGGGAGCTGCAGGCCCTTCAGGGCGAGGGTGAGGTAAGCCACCCCCCCACCCCATCCCACCCCAACCCTGGGATCCATTCTGCCACCTCCACAGTAAATCACTTCCTTTCTTTACTGATCAATTGTCTCATCTATAAAAAGGCATTAATGACAGCACTGGTCCTTTCTGACTCTTGCGGTTGCTGTGAGGACCCACGAGATATTTGAGAAAGACTTTGTAAGCTTCAAATCACTATCCTTTATTATTATTTCTTCAATAGTTCATTGCCTCCTAATTTGTACAAGGCCATACGTTTGTAACAAAGGCCTATGTGTAACAGGCAGATGTATATAGATTGATAAGGAGATGCCCCAACCCAGCCAAAGAGTCTCCATTTCCACCTTTGTGGGGAGAAGGAGGAGGGCATCTATGGTTTGTAACTCTCTTCCTTGCTCTCCTACTTTCTCAAGGAGTACTGGGCCAGAACTATTTCTACCCATTACAAATCAGAAATTTAAAGTAGGGGGGATGGGGTTTTTTTGGTTCAGATAAAAGCCACTTTCCCTGGGCACTCTAAATTATTTTCCATCTTTCCTGCCTCTGCCAGGCCGGGTATGGTAGGGTGGAGTTTGGGACATGAAACATAGTTTTATTCTATCCCAGGAGGGATGTCATGTTTAATTTTGGACAGTTTAACTCCCTTTCCTCTGGGAGAAGCAGTTAGGCCAATTTTGGCTGAAACAGAAAATACACACGAGACAGTCACACACTGCACCCGATTCAGATCGTTCAGGGCTTGGAAGGCCAAGCTGAGGAGTCTCCATTTTATTTTAGGGATAGCAGGGAACCACTGGAATTTCTCAAGCAATGATTTGCCCAGGGTCACACAGTGAGTCAGTTGCAGAGGCAGGACCTTCAACACTCCCGCTTTCTCCTTCTCAAGCCCCGATTCTTTCCCTTTCAACAACTACCTTATGCCAATAGCTTGTTTCAGGTGGATCCTCTGAACCAAATCTTCTTCCCCATTTTAGGGTGGACACTCAGATGGTCTCAAGAAGAGCAGCGTGAGACACAAACTGGTCCACCTGACGCTGAAGAAAAAATCAAAGTTGACAGAGGAGGTGAGGGCAGCTTATGTTCTGCTCAGATTCAAAATGAGCATAGTGTAAGGTAGAGTGGGGGTAGGGCCAGGGAGATCTCTCAAGTAAAGTACTCCAGGAAATTTTAAGGAAAGGAATAAACATTTATTAAGTACCTACTATGTGCCAGGCATTGTATTAAATGCTTTACAAATTTGATCTCATTTGGTCTGTATAACAGTTCTAGGAGGTAGGTGCTATTGACATTTTAAGTAACTTTCCCAGGGTCACACAGCTGTCTGAGGCTAGATTTGAACTCAGGTCTTCCTGACTTCAGGTCCAGCTATTTATCTACTGCACCGGCTGACTGCTTCTAGGCAGAGAAGAACACTGCCTTTGGGGCTGGGGAGTGATCTGATCAAACTTGTACCTTAGGCAGTTGTAAGGAGGAGAAGAGAGAGCCCATAAGGAGAAGCAGGGAGACCATTAGGAAGTTATTATAGTTTATACATAAGTCCCTCTCTCCCTTCATTCATCCAATTCAACAAACATTTATTAAGCGCCTACTATGTAAAAGTGAAAGGCAGTTATAATTTATACATAAGTCCCTCCCCTCCATTCATCCAGTTCAACAAGCATTTATTGAGTGCCTACTATATGCAAAGTGATAGGAAGTTATTACAGTTTATACTTTGTCCCTCCTTTCATCCAATTCAACAAGCATTTATTGAGCACCTGCTATATACAAAGTGAAAGGAAGTTATAGTTTACACATAAGTCCCTTTTCCTTTCACTCATCTCATTCAGCAAGTATTTATTAAGTGCCTATTACATGCAAAGTGAGAGGCAGGATGACAAAGTGGAGAAATAGCCTCTGAATCAGGGAAACTTGGCCTCAGGTGTCTTTCACCTCTGACACATTCTGGCTGTGGAACTCTGGCTAAGTCACTTTCTTAACCAATCCTCGCTCCAGGTTAGTGGGGCCTGAAATGGGGCCACTAACTGTTTAAAGATCTCTGAAGGCTGTACATTGACTTATATGAACATTATCTATGTATGTCCTATTGTATTTTTCTTTATCTTGTTAAATATTTTCCAATTACATTTTAATATAGTTTCTGCACTCAATAGGGTTTTAAAAAACTCCACCACTAGCATTTTCCCAAACCTGCTTCACCTCAGTAGAAGCCTCTCTTTTTAAGTAGTTAAGCAAAACAAGTCGACACTTTCTTTCCAGAGTTTTACTACTACAAAATGTGTTCTTGTAA
This sequence comes from Dromiciops gliroides, assembly GCF_019393635.1. Classification (NCBI taxonomy): domain Eukaryota; kingdom Metazoa; phylum Chordata; class Mammalia; order Microbiotheria; family Microbiotheriidae; genus Dromiciops; species Dromiciops gliroides. The sequence goes on from NC_057863.1 coordinate 549,659,038, forward strand.
GTAATCTGGTGTATCTGGAAACTTGCCTTCTGCTCTTGACCACCTACTGATGGTATCACTGAGTCAAGGGCCATGTGTAGTTGAGTGACTTTTTCTTTTAGCATAATTCCAAACTGTTTTCCAGAATAGTTAGATCACTCCACAGTTCCATCAACTGTGCATTAATTTGCCTTTCATTGATTCAATCACCCATTCATTCACTCATTCATTCATTTTTCCATTTACCCACTCATTATTCATCACCCACCCAACCATTTTTCCCTTCATTTACTTATATATTAATTCACAAATTTATTCATTCCTTATTCAACAGTGAAGGTATCTAGAACGCTGAACTTGCAGGCAAGGATATCTGAATTCAAATCCAGTCTCAGATACCTACTATCTGTGAGAACTTGGGGGGAATCCCTTAACCTCCCTCTGCCTCAGTTTCCTCAAATTTAAAACGGGGATCATAAGAACACTTATCTCCCACATTTTTCTTGAGGATCAAATGTGATCATTTTGTAAAGCGTTTAGCAAAGCATCAGGCACATTTGTTGTTGTTCAGTCAATTTTCAATTGTATATGACTCTTCATGACCTCATTTGAGCTTTTCTTGGCAAATACACTAGAGTGATTTGCCATTTCCTGCCCCAAAGTAGGAATCATAGACATGTTAACATAAACACATGCCAGGCACATAGCAGCTGCTTAATAAATGCTACTTGCTTCCTTCCAATAAGCATTTGCTGGTCGTGCTTAAGTGTGCAGTTTGGTGAGAAGTACAACAGGAGCATGGGAGATGGGAGTGGTCCTCTGCTATAAGCAGGTTCATGGTCCTGGGCTCTCCAGGCTGGATCCGTCAATGAGCACAAAGTAAAGCAAGAGCCAAGGTCTCATGGTGTTAATCAGGGTGGGCTTCCTGGGTAAGGTGAGTCCTGAATCAAAGCTAGCCACATGGGATTATTAGAGAAATATGGTGAGGGGAGGATACTCAAGCTCCAAGGATGCAGGGAGAATTGAGAAGCCCAGGGCAAGAGTCAACAGGAGAGAGAGGCGTGGAGGGAGAGCCCAGGAGAGAAATCCAGAGGGACTCAGTGACCTGCCTCAGTTCTACCAATTAAGACTCAGAAGAAATAGGGGGACTCGTGGTCCTGGGATTTAAACAGGTTGTCAGTTCACTTAATTGTTTCTGGTTCTTCCCCCATTCTGGCTTCTGTCCCTTTAGGTAACCAAGAGACTGCATGATGGGGAGTCCACGGTCCAGGGAAACAGTATGCTGGAGGACCGGCCCACCTCTAACTTGGAGAAGCTTCACTTCATCATTGGCAATGGCATCCTGCGGCCCGCCCTGAGGTACACAGGAATGGGAGGAAAGTGGGGAGGAGAGAAGGAGGCTGGGAGGGCCGGCCTGCAGAAAAACGAGCTGATTGGTTCAGCTCATCCCTAGAGAACCAGGGTGAATGGATGGGTGTTGTGAGCATACCCCTTTCAGCTCAGTATAAGACATTAGAGTCTCTCCCTAAAGTGGGGTGTACAGCCTTGTGGAGTAGTAAGGCCCACGATTCTGAAGGTGTTCAGACAGAATACCTAGGTGATCCCAGTCAGGGTTGTCATAGTATTTCCTCCTGACGTAATTCCATCCTAAAGTTCCTTCCAACTCAGAGCCTAAGATTCTGTGAATCAAAGATTCCCTTTCATGATTCTGAGATGCTAATATTTTTTAGTATAATAGTGACCCACTCTGGTTCCTCCTGCCTAAAGACCAGGTGTTAAATTTCCTCTCTCCCTCCAGAGTTCTCCAGAACCCTTAAGGGGATTGGGGATATCTAGTCTCTGAAATTGGCTGAGGTTCCCACTGATTGTGTTCCCCCAATTTTAGGGGTCCCCAGCACCCCAGTTCCATGTGATAGTCAATAAGCCTTTATAGAGGAATGTTTACTTGTATAGAAGGAGCAAACATACAAATGTTCCTCCCTCAACATGGGGTGGAGGGAACAGGCAGGAGAATACCATCTCAGCCTCTGGGGAGAAGTTCCTCTATAGCATTAGTCCAACCATATTCCAAGCCCAAAGCCCCAGCACCCTGGCTATCCAGGGCCTCTCTGCTGGGTCAGCAGCAACAATCAGCCTAGAATCGGCTCCAGCACCACCACGCCTCAAGCTCCCAGATCTGGGCATTCTACTGCCTGAGCCTAAAACCTAAAAGGACAAATAAAACAAACCAAAACCCCAACCTGGATGCTTTGTTTGTTTGTTTGTTTGTATTTGTTTTTTACGGGGCAATGGGGTTAAGTGACTTGCCCAGGGTCACACAGCTAGTAAGTGTCAAGTGTCTGAGGCCGGATTTGAACTCAGGTACTCCTAAATCCAGGGCCGGTGCTTTATCCACTGCGCCACCTAGCTGCCCCTCAACCTGGATGCTTTTAACCACAAGGGCACAGGTGGGGGGCAAGGTAACCCCACCCCCCATCCCCTAGTCTAGGGCATGATGCCCATGGTTCAGAAGGAACAGAACCTTCTCCCCTGAGGGACAGAGCAAGGCTGTGCCAGTCTGGCAGGGTTAAAGACTCAGACATTTCCAGATATGCCCAGGGTCACACAGCTGGTGAGTTACCAGGTCTTCCTAATTGCAGGTCTAGCACTCTGCAATGTTCTACCTATCTACCTGGAATGGAGTCCAGCTCTCCCGACTCCAAATTTGGGGCTCTTTTCTCTTGACTGTTTAAGTCAATGATACCCCATGTCCCAAGGGAATGTGATTTGATTTGCAGAAGTCATATTCATGTCCATTTCCAGAATTGCCCCATTGTGTAGACAACTAGATGGTATAGTAGCTAAAACCAGGACTTGGAGCCAGGAAGACCTGAGTTTGAATCCCACCTTAGATGCTTACTGGCTGCATGACCCTGGACAAGTCACTTATCCCTTCTAGGCCTCAACCTCCTCAATTGCAATAATAATATATAATATAATTAATGGAATACAATATATAATAACAATAAATCTTAACTCCCAGGGTTGTAAAGGTCAAATTAGAAAACAGGCTCACAACGTAGGTAGGAGTCATCCTGAATTTCTCACTATTTCTTACTCCCTGTATCTCTTGCCAAGACCTGTCAGTTTCATACCTGCAACATCTCTTGAACATGCCCCTTTCTCTCCTCTGACACTGCCACTACTATGGTGCAGGCTCTTATCATCTGGATTATTACACTGGCCTGTGGGTGGGTCTGTCTCCTCAAGCCTCCTCCCACTCCAATCCATCCTCTATTCAGCCACCAAAGTGATTTTCCTAAGATGCTGGTCCAATCCTGACATCACCATCCCCAACTCAGTGTAACCCAGTGGCTTCCTATTGCCTCCAGGATCAAATACCAAGTGCTCTGTTTGGCATTCAAAGCCCTTCACAACCTAGCTCCCTCCTTTCTTATTAATCTTCTTACACCTCACTCCACAACTTGTCCTCTTTGATCCAGTGACACCAGTCTCCTGGCTGTTCCGTGAACAAGGCACTGCATCTCTTGAATCTGGGCATTTTCTCTGATGGTTCCCTATGTCTGGAATACCCTTCTTCCTTTGCTTTGATTCCTGACCTCCCTGGCTTCCTTTAAGTCTCAACTAAAATCCAAACTTCTATAGGAAGTCTTTCTCAATGCTTCCTTTTCTTTTCTTCTTTCTTTCTTTCGCAGGGCAGTGAGGGTTAAGTGACTTTCCCAGGGTCACACAGCTAGTAAGTGTCAAGTATCTGAGGCCGGATTTGAACTCAGGTCCTCCTGATCCAGGGCAGGTGCTTTATCCACTGTGCCACCTAGCTGTTCCCCTCTCAGTGCTTCTTCTTTTTTCTTTTTTTGGTGAGGCAACTGGGGTTAAGTGACTTGCCCAGGGTCACACAGCTAGTAAGTGTTAAGTGTCTGAGGTCGGATTTGAACTCAGGTCCTCCTGACTCCAGGGCAGGTGCTCTATCTACTGCACCACCTAGCTGCCCCCCTCCCTCTCAATGCTTCTTAATCCCAGTGCCTTCCCTTCTGTCAATTATTTCCTCTTTTCCCTGAATATAACTTGTTTGCACGTATTTATTTATTGTCTCCCCCATTTTATTGTAAACTCCTTGTGGGGAGGGGCTGGCTTTTACCCCTTTTTGTGTCTCTAGAACTTAGCACAGTGCCTGGCACTTAATAAATGTTTATTGATTGATTGATAACATAAAGTAAAAAGCACTTCTCAAGTACTATATAAATACTAGTGAATATTATTATTGTGATGATGATGATGACGACGACAATGATGATGTCACCCACTCTTTAAGGAGCCTCATGGCCTATTGAGGGTTTGAACCTAACCCTCCTCAGCCCCTCCCCCATATTGTGTTCTCTCAGGTACTCACTGCATGATTAACTAGCCCTGCCTGTTTTGTGTTTTCTAGGGATGAAATCTATTGTCAGATCTGCAAACAGCTCACCCATAACCCTTCCAAGAGCAGCTATGCCCGAGGCTGGATCCTGGTGTCCCTGTGTGTGGGGTGCTTTGCACCTTCTGAAAAGTTTGTCAAGGTAATGTGTGTGCATGGGGGAAAACATCTTCTTTCCCAGGTGTTCTAAGTAGAACAGAGATAAGGGGCACCTGGGAACTCTCACAGTGAAGAACTAACAAGTTCTAGATCAGGTTTCATCAATTGTGGCTAATCCCTATAATCATCAACTGAGGCTGGCTTCTCTAGTTCCTTCCTTCCATTATTTGCCAAGACTCACAGACCAATGAGTCTCCCTCTAAAAGAAACTCATTCTCCCAAGAACACACAGATAAGACACAGCTCCTTCATCTAGACTTAAATAGGGAGATTTTGAGGGACACACACCTACTCACAGAGCTGGGCAGCGGAAAGTGGTTCAGTAACACTGTAAATGAGGAATCCCTAGGCTGCAAAGTCCTGAGAACATTCCACCTGGCCTTGACTCAGTATTAATTGGCCTTGATGAAGCAGGGGCAAGCGGACAGGACAGATCACCAGCATCAAGAATGTGAGATGGGGGCAGCTAGGTGGTGCAGTGGATAGAGTACCAGCCCTGGAGTCAGGAATACCTGAGTTCAAACCCGGCCTCAGACACTTAACACTTACTAGCTGTGTGACCCTGGGAAAGTCACTTAACCCCAATTGCCTCACTAAAATTAAAAAAAAAAGTGAAATGCCTGAAGTTACCATAGATTAGTGTAGTGGCTCACGCTGACATGTTTCTTTTGGGTTACAAAGTAACCCTAGACAGCAGAGGAATTGCTATCTCCATTTAACAGAAGAAGAGACTGAGGGCCAGAGAGGAAGTCAGAATCATTAATTGTCTACTATGTGTTAAGCACCATACTAAACAATGGAATACAAAGAAAAGCAGTCGGTGCTTTACTAAGTGCCTAATAATAATAATAGTTAACATTTATATAGTATTTACTATGTGCCAGGTACTGTGTTAAGGACTTTACAATTCTCTCATTTGATCCTACTGCCTGCCAGGTACTATGTTAAGTATTTTACAATTCTCTCATTTGATCCTTTTGTGTGCTAGGCAATGTACTAAGTACTGGGGATACAAAGAAAGACAAGAACACTGTCCCTGTTCCCAAGGAGCTCACAGTCTAATAGAGGAAACAACATGCAGATGACTACATACAAATCAGTTCTACAGGGATAAACAGAGGGAAGGCCCCAGCATTAGAGGGGGTTGGATGACGTCAGGGAATGTTTGTGCATTGACCGCTTGGGGCAGGCAGCAGCGCCAGAGCCACAGGGAGGCAGCACATGCTTAGTGGGATGTTTGCGTGAGGGGCAGAGTGGTGTAGGGAGGAGAAAGAGCACTAGTCTGAACCACAGAAGAGGTGGGTTTGGCTAGTGGATTATGAGGAAACCCTTTCTAAATTGTAAACCTCTGAAGAAATTTAAGTCCCCATCATTAGGAGTTCTAAGTGCTATGGGATTCAAAGGAAAGGGGGATTTTTTTTTTTTTTTTAGCGTGGTGATTGGGAAAGAACCAAGACCATCCAGCCATCTGGGGCTGAAATTCCTCTATTTTCTGTTTCTATCTTCAAGTATGATAAAGCCCTGGTACCTCAATAGCATTGGCCATCCTGGGATGGCCCCCAGAAGTTATCAAGTTCATTTTCCACTCTCTTGCCTCAAATCCCTTGTCGTAGCTTAAAAAATTCTTTTTTTTTTTTTGTGAGGCAATTGGGGTTAAGTGACTTGCCCAGAGTCACACAGCTAGTAAGTGTCAAGTGTCTGAGGCCATATTTGAACTCAGGTCCTCCTGAATCCAGGGCCGGTGCTCTATCCACTGCACCACCTAGCTGCCCTAGCTTGACCCAGGACAAGTGGTCCTGACCACTTGTATGGAAAGCATCTCACCCTCATATGAGTTATTCAATGGAAAGGGATCACTGATTTTGGGGTCAAAGGTTCTGGGGTCAAATCCTGCTCTGCTACTCACAACCTAGCATCATGGGCAAATCACTACTTCTAGTCTCAATTTCCCTATTTTACAAATGAGTAGGGGACTTCTAAGGCCATTCCAAGATCTGAATGTCTGATTCCCTTCCCTCCAATACTGAATACAGGTTTATCCCTCACCATTCACTGCTCATCTTGATGTCTTTCTATATCTAACAGTATCTGAGGAACTACATGAATGGGGGTCCGCCTGGCTATGCCCCTTACTGTGAAGAGAGGCTGAGGAGGACCTTTGTGAATGGGACCAGGACCCAGCCACCTAGCTGGCTAGAACTACAGGTATGAGCTGGGCTGGCTTTATGTTGGTCAGAGAAAGTAACTGCCTACCATTGCCTCTGTCAGCCTCAACCTGTCACTCAATGAATGAATCAATCAAACATTTATCAAGCTCCTACTATGTGCCAAGCACTGGGGATGCCAAGACAGAAGTAAAACAGCTCCTGCCCTGAAGAAGCTTACATTCTAATGCCAGAGCACTTCTGTACCCTCCTATCTGCCCCCAAATCACAGAATATCAGGGCTGGAAGGGATCTCAAAGGGAACCCATTCTAACCTATAGCTGAGCAGGAATCCCCTATACATAACCTCCAATATAAGGCCATTCAGTCTCCGTTTGAAAACATCCAGGAAAAGGGAGCCTAGCTTGGTGTGGTGGGAAGAGCACTGAATGTGGAAGTGGGAGACCTGGGTTCAATTCTTAGCTCTGATAGCTATTAGTTGTATGATCTTAGTCAAGTCCCTTCATCTCTCTTAGTCTTAATTTCCTCATCTGTACAATGGAACTATTACTATTTGTGCTACTCACCTCATAGAGTTATCTTGAGGGAAGAGTTTTGTCATTTTTAAGACACTAGAGAAACGTGTTATTAGTGTCATCAACTCCTCAGGAAGCCCATTCCACCTTTGGGCAGGTCTGCTTGTCATGGTATATCTCCTGACATCAAGTCTAAACTACCTGTTTGTAACTTCTACCCATCACTCTTTTTTTTAAAAATGGTAAACATTTATTTATTACTTAGATACTTCATAAATTATCTTCATTTATATTTATAAATATATATCTACATTTATTTTATATTTGATAAAATTTATATATTTTGTTCATATTTACATATTATATTACTATAGTTATCAATTATATCCATTCATCAAATAACATATATTTATTTTTTATGTAGGCATTTATATTTATATTATTTATTTATTAAGCTTTAATTTTCACAACATATTATTTCAGTTCTTAAATCAGCATGCATATATTTAACTACATTAATATCAATTTCCACCCATTACTCTTTGTTCTGCCCTCTAGACCCAGGAAGAAAAGTCTAATGTAGCTCTTGAAAAAAAAGATGCCCTCTGGGTTCTCTTCCAGTTCTGACATGCAGTGATTCTGTGACAGGGTCATTGACTTTATTTAAGTTACACAGCAAGTAAGTCCCACCTCTGAAGTTCTCTCTTTAGACTAGATAATAGTCCTGAGTGTGTTATCTCCACAAAGCCCCCTGTGAAAATGCAGCTGCAGAAGTGGGAAGATATAAGGACCTTGAGGGGAGGAGCAGGAATCTCCTCTAGCCCCTTTCTAGCAGTAGAGATGGTCAGATGAGCATGTTAGCACCTCCAAAGGCCTACCTGCTTTCAAAAATGGCAGCCCAAGCTGCAAATTAAACTCAAGGTGTGTCTTGACTCCCATGAGTAGTGCACCCAATTTGGTCTCAATCAGTCACTCATCTGAAAGTTAGCATGGGACAGATAGACACAAGCCAAATGCTGGATGGTTCAAACAGAAGAGAGCCTGACTTTATTCAGTGAAAGAGCAGAGGGGGACAGTATAATCTAATGGAATGAGTCCTGGACTGGAAAGCAGGACACCCAGGATCTAGTTGTGGCTCTGTACCAACTCTGGTAGTGACCATGGACAAGTCACTTCCCTTCCCTGGGTCTTACTTTCCTCATCTACAAAATGAGGTTGAAATAGGTGATCTATAAGATCTGTTCCTGCTTTGACAGTCTATGTTCTAGAAGGTCCCTTTTAGCTCTAGCTTCCCATGTTCTGATATTCTGGGTTCTAAAGTCTCTTACACTTCAGATAGTTTTGTTTTAAGGACCCCCTAGGCTCTTCTGTCTTGCCCCTGCTCAGGTGTCATCTCTTGGCAGTGGGAGTGACCATGTCATGGATGCAATCTCCCAGTGTGAGCAGTATGCCAAGGAGCAGGGGGCCCAGGAGTACAGGGCCCTACGGTATCTCTTCTTTTTCAAAGGAGAGCTTTACCAACCTATGTTCTAAGACCCTTTCAGCTCTGATCTTCTGTGTTCTGAGGCCCCTCTCAGCTCTGATATCCGATACCCCAGGGGTACCCCATGGCCATTCCAAGGTCTTTTTCTGCTTTAACTCTATCTGGTTTTATTTTGCTCCCAAAACACGGTAGGCTACAAAATCTAAGAAGCCCATCATGTTGCCTGTGACATTTATGGATGGGACCACCAAGACCCTCTTGGCTGACTCCGCGACCACAGCCCGAGAGCTCTGCAACTCTCTCGCAGACAAGATAACTCTCAGGGACCGTTTCGGGTTTTCTCTCTACATTGCCCTGTTCGATAAGGTTTGTGCTCAGATTCAGACCAGAAGGCCAGGGTGGGGTGGGGTTTGATGCACACAGGGTGTTTATGCTCAAGTCCCAGCACTGCACTCACCAGCTCTATGACCACGGGTGAGTCACTTCTGTGTGAGCCTCAGTTTCCTCCTTTGTAAAATGAGAATTATGCTAAGAAGCTCACACATCCATAGTTCTTAGCAGGCTACAATGCATTATCACAGCCCCCTTGTGAAGTACAGCATACCACTGTACACCACCCCCTTTTATAGTTTTGGGGTTTTTTTGTTTGTTTTTTTTTGTGAGGCAATGGGGGTTAAGCGACTTGCCCAGGGTCACACAGCTACTAAGTGTTAAGTGTCTGAGGCCGGATTTGAACTCAGGTACTCCTGAATCCAGGGCCAATGCTTTAACCACTGTGCCATCTAGCTGCCCTTTAAATTTTATTTATTTATTTATTTTTTTGTGGAGCAATGGTGGTTAAAGTGACTTGCCCATGGTCACACAGCTGGTAAGTGTCAAGTGTCTGAGCCCAGGTTTGAACTCAGGTCCTCCTGAATCCAGGGCCGGTGCTTTATCCACTACACCAGCTAGCTGCCCCCAATACCCCCTTTTATAAAAGAGGAGAAAACCGAGGCCTGGGAAGAGCAGAGAGACTTCCCCAAGGTCACACAGCTAGGATTGCTTTTGTTCAGTCCTCTTGGAACAGAGTTAACATGGGTGGTTAATTAGAACTCATCGCACTTTGGGCTAAATTCATTGGGGGTGCTGGCACCACCTGCCTCAGGGGGATTTGTGAGGTTCCCAGGAAAAACCCTTTGCAAGCTCTCAAGGGAAAAAGAAATGCCATCAGAAATTAGTGGTTTTTGAGGCTGTTAGGGAGTGCAATGAATAGAGCACTGGACCTGGAGTCGGGAAGTTAAGTCAAATCCTACCTTCTGTCACCCTGGGTATGTCTTTTCACTGTGTTCCACCTCAGTTTCTTCATCTGTAAAATGGAAACAATAACAGCACCTCCTTCACAGGGTTATTGTGAGGACCAATTCATAAACATTTCTTAAGTGCCTACTATGTGCCAGGCACTGTGCTAGGCACTGAGGATAGACCCTGTGCTCAAGTTGCTTACTGTCTAACAGTGGAGACAACATGAAGACAGATATATACAAGGCCAGCTATATACAGGGTAAATAGGAAAGAAACAATTAGCGGAGAAAAGGCATTAGAATTAAGAGGGTGTGGTGAAGGTGAGATGAAGATGAGATTTTAGTTGGAACTTCAAGAAGGCCAGAGAGGTCAATAATTGGAGTGGAGGAGAGAGAATGTTCCAGGCATGGGGACCCACCAGAGAGAGAATCATATGATAACATATATAGAGCATTTTACAATGTTATGAATGAAAAACTCTACAGACAAGGGATTCTGGGTAATTAATTATCAATTTATTAATTAGATTAGCTAATAATAAATTGATGATCAGTGGTTTCTCTCAGCAACCAAGCCAAGAACATGGATAGCTTGAAAGCCTTAATTTTTTTTTTTTTTTTTGGAAAGGGAATACCCCTGAAAAGTGAAAATCAACCCTGATTGGTGGATATTTAATGAGGAGGTGTGCTAGGAGTCTTTGGCTCCTCCTGTTGAGAACATGGCTTGATCATGAGAATCGGCCACCTCCAGCCTTTCACATATTATTTTTGGACATTTGCAGCATTTGTACTTCTGAAGTTATAAGAACTGAAAACCGCATTAAGACTTTTGGGACAACCCATATGAGTCAAAGAAGCAAAGGAGAAATCAAAGTCTAGGACAAGCTGAGGACAGAGAGGCCATTTTCAGCTATGGGTGGGAATCAGAGAGGCTACATACATATTGGAGGTGGCACCTGCATCAATCCTGTTATTGTTGTTGTTGCCATCTTTGTTGTTGCTAGCAATCTATGACATATTGAATGTCCTATCCTGTCCGGCCCTCTGTTCCCTTACCACTGACCTCTTGTCTTGCCCCTGTTCAGGTGTCATCTTTGGGCAGTGGGAATGACCATGTCATGGACGCCATCTCCCAGTGTGAGCAGTATGCCAAGGAGCAGGGAGCCCAGGAGCGCAATGCCCCTTGGCGTCTCTTCTTCCGCAAGGAGATCTTTACACCCTGGCACAACCCCCGTGATGACAGTGTGGCCACCAACCTAATTTACCAGCAGGTCGTCCGGGGGGTGAAGTTTGGGGAATACCGGTGTGAGAAGGTAAGCCTGCTAACCTCTTCTTCCAGGTTATTATACCTTGGTGGGGAAAAGGAACAGATGGGAAAGGTTTGCTGAGTGGATCAGCCCAGGGAGGGTAAATCTTACTTCCTCCCCGTGAATAGGGATATCTCCTTTCTTAGATTTCCCCTCATAAGATTAGATCTAGAGTGGTGTCTAATTAACCCAGTCTGGGACTAGTTCTCATCAGTGGTTATTACCCCCTGGCAACTTGACCAGAAAAGCCCAGTCCCCTGACTTTCTGCTACAGATAGATAGATTCTTAGATAGTACAGATAGATACTGACATCCACCCTCCACATAGCTCCAGGGGTCCCTGCCCTCCCAGAAACATAGATACCCAACATCTTCTTTGTACCCATGTCAAACACTCACACTCAAAGCACTTCATAAAACATATGCCAAGAACCAACTGAAGAAAGAATCCTAGGAACTACAAGGGTGGAGTCCTGTAGGGTTCAAATTCCTGCCTGGGCATTCTTCTGCTCCCCCCAGACTTAGAACTTTGGGATCATCCTTTACCCCTCACTTGCACTCACTCCAGCTATCTAATCCATTGTGGAAGCTTGTCATTTCTATCTTCACAACACATCTCCTATCATCCCCTTCTCTCCACTAACATAGCTGCCACACTAGTTCATACCCTCTTGCTCAGATATTTTCAATAGCCTTTTAACTGGTCTTCCTACCTCAAGTCTCTCCTAACTCCAGTCCATTCTCCCACTCAGATGCCAAGATGAATTATCTAAAGTCCAAGTCTGACCGTGTCACTCCCCTTCTCATTGAGCTACAGTGGCTCCCTATTACTTCCATGATCCCTCCCTGGCCCCTCTCTACCTTTCCAATATGACTTCTTCCACACATTCCATGATCCAGCTCTTCCTCCTCTTATCTCTGTGTCTTTTCATGGGCTGTCTACTATTTCTGGCTTACTTTCCCTCCTCATGTCCATCTCTGGCTTCCTTAAAGACTTAACTCAAATCCCAGCTTCTGTAGTAAGCTTTTTCCCATTCTTCCCCAGTGGTTAGTGCATTCCTCTTTGAGATCACCTTCCATTTACTCTGCATATAACTTATATATGTTTTGTTATTTTATATTATGGTCTCCCTCCTCGATGGGATTCCTTCAGGCCAAGGAATATTTTTTCCTTAGCACATAGTAGGCATTTCATAAATGCTTGTTAACTGACGGATCAAAGAATATAAGAACTGAGAGGGGTCTTTGAATACAGAATGTCAGTGCCGAGAAGGGCATTAGAGCTGGAGAGAAACTTAGTCCAATTTTTCCATTTTACAGAAGAGGAAATGGAGGTCCAGGTAAGAGACATGACTTTCCCAAGGTAACACAACAAGTTCATGTACAGGCCAGAATTTTATCTCAAATGTTTATCTAATGAAATAGTAGCTGTTCTCTTCAATTGAGTTGAACAAGTCCTCATCATGCAGCTCTTGTGTGCTTAGTCCTGTGCTGAGGGGAATCTAAGAGATGATGTCATCCTTGTCCTCAGGGAACTTGCAGTCTAATTCAGGAGATAAGAACCACAAAAAATATCATGAGATTTTTATTTTTTACAAGACAATGAAAGTCAGGGCATGGGGCAAAGAATAGGGCTATGAGTTCAAAGACCTGAGTTCTGGTACTTGGTTCTTCCTAATTGTGGGACCCTGGGTAAATCACTGTGCCTGTCTAACTGAATCTGTCACTTCCACTATGAAATCAAAGTAATGACACTGGCATCTCCTACCTTATAGGCTGTTGTGAGAAAAGCATTTTGTGACCCTTAAGTCATGGAACAGATATGAATTGTTTCGGTGAGACCAGAAGGGCCTTTCAGGCTTGCAAAAGAAGACAAAGGCACATTCAGTGACTCTCTGGGATGATACCTCCTCCCTGACCATAGCTGCTATGCAGCAATGAGGATGCTTCATAGTAAACTGTTCTGTAAAAGAACACAGGGACAGGAGTCAGAAAACCTGGGTTCTAGTCTTTGTTTCTGACCAGCTACAATATATGATGCCAGGCATCTCATTCCCTATTCCTGAGCCTCAGTTTTCTTATCTTTGAGATGGGTGCAGTAGTCCTTATATTACCTACCTCATACTGAGGAGCAGATGAGATCATGCATGGGAGAGTGTTCTCTAAACTATGAATTAGTACAATATAAATGTAAGTTATTGTGAGCCAGGCCTATATTAGGTCAATTCAGAGCAGATTCAAGGTTTAAAACACAATAAAGAGAAAGAAAGGGGGAAGCTAAAGAAGAGGGGTAAGGATGGAAGGGAAAAGAGGGAAAAGTTCAACCACAAATGCCACCATTAAGCCCAGCATCTCCCCCACAACAGCCTTCTAGCTCCCCATTTGCTGTATGCTAAAAATCCAAACAAACCTGGTAAAGATCTTATTATATAAGAACCCAGGGGACCCGGTATGAGTTGGAAGAGACAGGAGAGTCTTATGAGAGGAGGAGGCATCTGAGCTAAACTTGACTTCAATCTCTCTCCTCTCTGTGTCTGCCCCTACCAGGAAGATGACCTGGCAGAACTGGCTTCCCAGCAGTACTTTGTTGACTACGGGTCAGAGATGATCCTGGAACGGCTCCTGAATCTTGTCCCCACCTACATCCCAGACAGGGAGATCACGCCACTGAAGACCCTGGAGAAGTGGGCCCAACTTGCCATTGCTGCTCATAAAAAGGTAGGTAGAGGGCAGCTAGGTGGCACAGTGGATAAAGCACCAGCTCTGGATTCTGGAGGACCTGAGTTTAAATCTGGCCTCAGACACTTGACACTTACTAGCTGTGTGACCCTGGGCAAGTCACTTAACCCTCACTGCCCTGAAAAAAAAAGGTAGGTAGATCGTTCTTGGGAAGCCAGGGGAATAGAGAAGATTCTTAGAGGCAAGGGGCTGTGGAGGAACACTTGGTTGGGGTGTTATGAGACCTAGATTCAGGTTCTGGTTCTGCTACAGATTTGCAGAATTACCTAGGGAGATGTGATTCATTTGGGAGGGCAGGAGCAAAGATTGAGGGATATCTGCAAGATGGGTAAAGGCCCCAAGATAGTGAGAGGTGGGACAGAGCTAAAAGGTGTCATTGGGGATTAAAGGACACCTGGTTGTGGCAGCTATGGAAGAAATATCATATAGAAATATCAGCAGTCAGGGAACGTGGCTTCTAGTCTTGGCTTTGTTCTTAACTAGCATGACCTTGGGCAAATTACTCAATCTTTTAGGTCCTTGGGTTTACTAAACAGAAGCAGAGAGGTGATGATTCTTGTTCTATTTCTTCATGGAAATGTTTTGAAAGTCAAACGTGATCATATGTAGGAAACTACTTGGTTTAATTTTTTTTAATATTTAAAATTTTATTTTATTTTTAGCTCCAGATTGTTTTCCTCCTCTCACCCCCTCCCCAGCCAGTTAAGGAGGTCACACATATGAAATCATGAAAAACAAATGTCTACATTAGCAATTTTTTTAAAAAACAAGGAAGAGGGGCAGCTAGGTGGCGCAGTGGATGAAGCATTGGCTCTGGATTCAGGAAGACCTGAGTTCAAATCCAGCCTCAGACACTTGACACTTACTAGCTGTATGACCCTGGGCAAGTCACTTAACCCCCATTGCCCTGCCCCCCCCCAAAAAAAATAAGAAAAAAAAATACTTCAATCTGTACTCTCTCTGGAGGTAGATAGAATTTTTCATCATGAGTCCTTTGGAATTGTGGTTGGCCATTGTGTTGATCAGAGTTACTAAGATTTCTCAGTTGATTTAAAAATTACTATTACTGAATAAATCATTTTCCTGGTTCTGCTCACTTCACTTTGCATCAGTTCATATAAGTCTTCCCAAGTTTTTCTGAAAACACCTCCTTCATCATTTATTATAGCACAATAATATTCCATCATATTCAAATATTGACACTTGATCAGCCATTTCCCAATTGATGTGCATCCTCTCAATTTCTAGTTCTTTGCTGGCAATCATAAAAAGAGCTGCTATAAATATTTTGTATACATGGGTCCCTTTCCTTTTTCTTTGAGGTATTTTGGGTATAGACCTAGTAGTGGTATTGCTGGCTCAAAGAGTATGTATAATTTAATAGCTTTGGGGGCAAAGTTCCAAATTGTTCTATAGAATGATGAGTTCACAGCTCTACCAACAATGCATTAGTGTACCCATTTCCCCACATCTTCTTTATTATTTGTCATTGTCCTTTTCAATAATATTAGCCAATCTGATAGGTGTGAGGTAGTACCTCAGAATTATTTTAATTTGCCTTTCTGTAATTATTAGTGATTTAGTTAATTTTTATATAACTATTGATAGCTTTGATTTCTTCCTCTGAAAATTGCTTGTTAATATACTTTGACCATTTATCAATTAGAGAATGGCTCTTATTCTTATTTGACTCAGTTCCCTACATATCTAAGAAATTTGGATTTTGTCAGAGAAACTTGCTGCACAGATTTTTCCCCCAGTTTCACACTTTCCCCCCTAATTTTAGCTACATTGGTTTTGTTTGTATAAAAACTTTAAATTTTATGTAATCAAAATTATCCATTTTACCTCCTGTGAACCTCTTTAATTTCTTGTTTGGTCAAAAGCACTTCTCCTATCCATAGATCTAACAGGTAGCTTCTTCCATGTTCCACTAATTTGCTTATGATATCACCCTTTATGCCTAAATTATGTACCCATTTTGACCTTATCCTGATGTCCCATATAAGATGTTGGCTTATGCCCAGTTTCCACCAGACTACTTTTCACTTTTCTCAACAGTTTTTGTCAAATCATGAGTTCTTGTCCTAAAAGTTTGAGTCTTTGGCGGCTTTATCAAACACTAAGTTGCTGTGTTCATTTGCTTCTGTATATTGTGTACTTAATCTGTTCCATTGATTGATCGCTACTTCTTATTCAGTACCAAATTGTTTTGATGATTACAGTTTAAGATCTGGTAGTATGAATCTCCCTTCCTTCTCATTTTTTTCATTGATTCCATTGATATTAACCTTCTGTTCCCTCAGATGCATTTTGTTAATATTTTTTTCTAGCTCTGTAAAGTAATTCTTTGGTAGTTTGATTGACTGAACAAGTAAATTAATTTAGATATTATTGTCATTTTTATTATATTGACTTGGTGTACATGTGAGCAATTAATATTCTTCCAGTTATTTAAAGCTATCTTTATTTGTGTGAAAGGTGTTTTATAATTGTGTCGGTATAGTTCCTGTATGTGTCTTGGCAGGTAGATTCCCAAATATTTTATACCGTCTGTAGTTATTTTAAATGTAATTTTTCTTTTTATCTCTTCTTGCCGGGTTTTGTTGGTAATACATAGGAATGCTGATGATTGTGCAAGTTTATTTTATATCCTGAAACTTTGCTAAAACAGTTAATTGTTTAGACTAGTTTTTTAGTTGACTCTAGGGTTCTCTAAGTAACCATCATGTCATCTACAAAAAGTTATAGTTTTGTTTTCTCATTGCTTATTCTAATTCCTTAGATTTCTTTTTCTTATCTTATTACTATAGCTGGCATTTCTTTTTAAAATTTTTTTTATTTATTTCATTAAATATTTCACAATTACATGTAAACAATTTTAATGTTCATTTAAAAAAATTAGTTCCAAATTCTCTCTCTCCTACAATTTGAGAAGGCAAGCAATATAGAGATTTTACAAATGAAGTTATACAAAACACATTTTTGTTTGTTATCTTGCAAAAATGTACAAAAAGCAAGAAAAATAAAGAATATGGAAAAAGTGCTTCAATCTGTAATCAGAGTTCATCAATTCTTGCTCTAGATGTGGATAGTATTTTTCATCATAAGTCCTTTGGAATTGTCTTGGATCATTTTCTTGATCAGAGTAAGACCTAGCTTGTTTTTTGTATGATATTAAAGAATAATGATGATAATGGACCTCCTTGCTTCACCCCTTATCTTATTAGGAAGATTTTAGATATTACTTATTTTCTAATGCCCTATTTATTCCTGTGCTTTCTAATATTTTAAATAGGAGTGGGTGTTAAATTTTGTCAAAATCTTTTTCTGTATTTTTGGAAATAATCATATGGTTTTTGTTTTGTTATTGATATAATCAATTATACTTATACTTTTCTTAATATTTCATCAGTCCTGCATTCCTGGTATAAATCCATCCTGGTTATCATGTACAATCTTTGTACTATATTGTTGTAATCTCCTTGTTAGTTTTTTTTTAATAGTTTTCTTTCTCTGCTTTGGCTCTACCTTGTTTAGTTATCAAAACCATATTTATGTCATAGAAGGAATTTGGTAGGATTCCTTCTTTACTTATTTTCTCAAATGGTTTATGTAGTTTTAGAATTAATTGTTCTTTAACTGTTTTGTAGTATTCACTTGTAAATCCATCTGATCCTAAAGGTTTTTCTTAGGGAGCTCATTTGTTGCTTGTTTAATTTCTTTTTCTAAGATAGGGTTACTTAAGTATTCTATTTCTTGTTCTATTAACCTGGGTAATTTCTATTTTTGTATATTTTCATCCATTTTACTTAGTCAGTTTTATTGGCATACAGTGGGGCAAAATAGTTCCTAATAATTACTTTTCTTTCCTTTTCATTGGTTGTGAATTTTCCCCTTTTATTTTTGATAGTGGTAATTTGATTTTCTTTTTAAATCAAATTAGCAATAATTTATCAATTTTTTGAAAAACCAGCTCCTAGGGGCAGCTAGGTGGCGCAGTGGATAGAGCACCGGCCCTGGATTCAGGAGTACCTGAGTTCAAATCTGGCCTCAGACACTTAACACTTACTAGCTGTGTGACCCTGGGCAAGTCACTTAACCCCAATTGCCTCACTAAAAAAAAAAAAAAAAGAAAAACCAGCTCCTAGTTTTATTTATGAGTTCAATGTTTGTTTTTCTCCTCTCAATTTCATTAATCTCTCCTTTGACTTTAAGAATTCTTTCTTGGTGTTTGATTGGGAGTTTTAAATTTGTTATTCCTCCAGTTTATTTTTTTAGTTGCATGCTTAATCTGTTGATTTTTTTCTCTCCTTTAAAGATGTGTTTAAAGATAAATTTTTCCATAAATACTGCTTTGGCTACATTCTACAAATTTTGGTATGTTGTTTCATTGTTGTTAATGCCTTTAATGAAATTATTGACTGTGTTTGTGATTTGTTCTTTAGCCCAATAATTTTTTAAGATTGGGTTATTTTGTTTCTAATTAATTTTAAATGTGCTTCAAATGCCCTTTATTGAAAATAATTTTAATTGCTTTATGGTCAGAAAAAGATGCATTTAAATATTTCTGCTTTTCTGAATTTGTGAGGTTTTTATGATGTAAGGTCTTAACATGATCAATTTTTATGAATGTGCCATGCACAGCTTAGAATAGGTATATTCTTGGGGCGTAGTGGATAGAGCACCGGCCCTAGAGTCAGGAGTACCTGAGTTCAAATCCGGCCTCAGACACTTAACACTTACTAGCTGTGTGACCCTGGGCAAGTCACTTAACCCCAATTGCCTCACTTAAAAAAAAAAAAACAATAGGTATATTCTTTACTATTTTCATTCAACATTCTCCAAAGGTCTATCATGTCTAACTTTTCTAAAAGTTTAACTTTAAAAAAAGTTTAATCTCTTTAACTTCTTTTCTTTATTATGTGGTTAGATTTATCTAGATTCCAGAAGGATAAATTGAGGTTGCCCCCATAGTATGGTTTTACTATTTTCTCCTCTAACTCATTTAATTTTTCCTTTAAGACTTGCATGCTATGCCATTTTGGCACACATATGTTTAGTACTTATAATACTTCATTGTCTATGGTACCTTTTACCAAAATGTAGTTTCTCTGATTATCACTTTTAATTGGGTCTAATTTTCCTTTTGCTTTGTCTGAGACCATGATTATTTCTTCTGCCTTTTCTTACTTCATCTGAAGCATAATAGATTCTGCTCCAACCCCTTATTTTAATTCTGTGTCTCTTTTTAAGTGCGTTTTTTGTAAATAACATATTGTTGGATTCTAGTTTCTAATCTAATTCTGCTATCTTCTTCTATTTTATGGGTAAGTTCATCTCATTCACATTTTAGTTATCATTTCTGTGTACTTCCCTCTATCCTATTCTCTTATCTTTCTTTCTTTTACCCTGTCCTCTCCTCAAGAGTTTTGTTTTTAGTTCTGATCATCACTTCCCGTAATCTACCTTTCTTCTTATTCTTTTTCATCTTTCTCTTAACCCCTTTCCCTCCTACTTCCCTTTCAGGTAAGATAAATTTCTATATTCACCTGTGTGTGTGAGTGTGTGTGTGTGTGTGTGTGTGTGTGTGTGTGTGTGTATTCTTCCCTCCTTGAATCAGTTCAGATAATGAAATGTTTAAACATTTGACATCTCCTATTCTCCCCTCCATTGTATAAATTCTTCCTTCTATGCTGTATTTATGTGAGATATTTTTTCCAACATTCTTCCTTTTCTTTACCCTTTTTCCTACTACTTCCATCTTTCTCACCCTTTTATTCTTCTTTTGAGATCATTCTAACATAACAGAATCACATCCATGTCATTTTGTCAAAGTAGACTCCCTGTAACAACCCTAGTAATGACAAAGTTCTGAGGAATATAATATAGGAATATAAACAGTTTAACCTTGTTTAGTTCCTTGTGATTTCTGACTTGTGTTTACCTTTTTATGCTGCTCTTGTATTTGAATGTCACATTTTCTATTTAGCTCTGTTCTTTTCATTAGAAATGCTTGAAAGTCCTCTATTTCATTAAATATCAATTTTTCCTGTAGGATTATATTCACTTTTGCTGGGTAGATTATTCTTATTTGTAATCCTAGCTCCTTTGCCTTCCAGAATATCATATTCCAAGCCCACTTTTCTTTCATGTGGTAGCTGCTAAATCTTGTTTGATCATAACTGTAGCTCCATGATATTTTAATAATTTCTTTCTGGCTGCTTGGAACATCTTCTCTTTGACCTGGGAATTCAGGCTTTGGGCTATAATATTCATGGGAATTTTCATTTTGGGATTTCACTCAGGAGGTGATTGGTAAATTCTTTCAGTTTCTACTTTGCCCTCTGACCCTAAGATATCTGGGTAGTTTTCCCTTATAAATTTTGGAAATGTGATGTATAAGCACCTTTTTTACTTATACTTTCAGGTAGTACAGTGATTCTTAAATGATTTCCCCTTGATCTATCTTCCAGGACATATTTTCTTCTGTTTTTTTTTTCATTCTTTTGACTTTGTTTTATTGTTCCTTGATATCTCATGGAGTCATTAGTTCCCACGTGACCAATTCTAATATTTAAGAGATTATTTTCTTCAGTGAGCTTTTATACTTTTTCAATTTGATCTATTCTGATTTTAAAGAGTTATTTTATTTCAATATTTTTGCATCTCTTTTATCAAGTTGTTAATTCTCTTTTCTTTTTTAAAAATTTTATTCATTCATTTATTTTTAGTAGAATTTTATTTTCCAAAATATATGTAAAAACAAAATTTTAATATCAATTTTTAAAAAACTTTGTGTTCCAACTTCTCTTCCCTGCTCCATTTGCACCCCCCACCCACAACATCTCTTTTATCAAGTTGTTAATTCTCTTTTCAAAATTTTCTTGCATAGCTCTTATTACTTTTCCCAATTTACGCTTTACTATTCTTATTTGTTTTTAAAAGGGTTTTTTTGCTGTTTAGAAAATTTCTTTCTTAAAAAATCATCTAAGGACTTTTGGGGCTTATTGGACTTATGTCCAAACTGTATTTTTCTTTAAGGCTTTCCTTCTAAATATTTTCAAGGCATTTTCTCCTTCTGCGTTTGTGTCCTGATCTTCCTTGTTACCATAGTAGCTGTTTATGGTCAGGTTCTTTTGTTTTTGTTTGCTCATTTTTCCAGCCTGCTTCTTGACTTTGGACACTATGCTGTGTTGAGCTCTGCTCACCTCTGTCATTTACTTTATCTTCTACTGATTTCACAGCTCATGATGGGGGCCTATAAGTTTTCAGTGCTTCCAAAGTGATATGATCTGGGGAGAAGTCTGCTTATTATTCTCTTGGTTTGCACTCTGCAAATTCCTGACCTAGTTTATATCATCTGTGGTTGAGTTTCAATAGATTGCTACTGAGCTGGCTGGGAGGATCTACAGGGTTCAGAATGACTGAACTGCTGGCTCTCCCTTGTTTTTGATCTTCTGTCCCGGTTTATTCCATTGCAGACCTACTTATGAAAGTAAAGATAAGAAATGAGTCCCTATTCTGTCCCTAAGCTCAGTCACACATCAAAATTTTTGGAATTTGTTTCCTGCTCCTTATACATATAGTACCCCCTGCTCCCTTGTGACCATGACTTCTCCTGTCTGTCCTAGAACTGGGTGATGGGTGACAGAGATACCAGTTGGCAACTGATCCTGTGTCCACTGCTAGTATAAAGGTCCCCTGGGATCTCCTTCTGCCCAGGTATTCTGTCTCTTTACCATCCCTAGGTACTTGGCTTCTTCCCACCACTAGAGGGGCTTATACATCCCACTACCACTTCTGCCTTTTGTAACATCACTGCTATTCCGTCATGGCAACCTCTATTCAAGTGCTGAGAAACCTATGTGTCTTCTTTTTTTTTTTTTTTGCGGGGCAGTGGGGGTTAAGTGACTTGCCCAAGGTCACACAGCTAGTAAGTGTCAAGTGTCTGAGGCTGGATTTGAACTCAGGTACTCCTGAATCCAGGGCCGGTGCTTTATCCACTGCGCCACCTAGCCGCCCCCAACCTATGTGTCTTCTTAAGTGTTCCTGTGCTAGAAAAATGACTCATGGTGGCTTCCTTGATCAGAATTTGGTTTGTTGCATTATCTAGGTTGTTGTAGAGGGGGCATATTTGGAGAGCCAGACAAAAATACTGCATCTCATTCCACCATCTTGAATACCCCAGAAACCACCACTTGGAAATGTAAAACAAAAAGATAGCAAAGATTTAAGGTTGAGTGAACTTCAGAGAATGAAAATGAGACATATTGCTGAAAGGGCTCTGGAAAGTAAGAAAGGCTAAGGAAATATAAGGTGTTGCATAACTTGTTATTGAGTGTTATTGATGTTGGTAATAGTGTTGGTGATATTTATGGTGATGGTTCTGAATGGTGCTTACAGTGATCATGGTTGGGCAATGGTGTTAAGGATGCTGAAGATACTGCTGCTGCTTTTGGTTATGATGAGAATAAATGTCAGTATAATCATGTACTTCATGACACTATTTAGGTTGTTGTTTTTTGAAAAGATACTGGGATGGTTTGCCATTTCCTTCTCCAGCTCGTTTTTTTGTTTGTTTGTTTTGTTTTGTTTTAGTTTTTTAGTGAGGCAATTGGGGTTAAGTGACTTGCCCAGGGTCACACAGCTAGTAAGTGTTACGTGTCTGAGGCCGGATTTGAACTCAGGTCCTCCTGAATCCAGGGCCGGTGCTTTATCCACTGTGCCATCTAGCTGCCCCCAAATATTGAATTTTAAACTTTTTCATCAAATAAGAACCAATAAATGTTAGATGAGGCCCCCAGTATGGTATATGTGTATGTGTCTTATGATCTTTCTTCTCTACCACAGGGGATTTATGCCCATAGGAGAACAGATCCTCAGAAAGTCAAAGAAGATGTAGTGAACTTTGCACGTTTCAAGTGGCCTTTGCTCTTCTCTAGATTCTATGAAGCCTTTAAGTTCTCAGGTAACATTTCTAGGCTCCTTTCTCCCCATCCCTGGGTCTAGAGACAGAATATTGGGGATGAAAGAAGCTCTCTTTGTCTGATGTTCTTTCTCCAGTCAGTTAACCAAGCAACAATTATATATTAAGTGCTTATTGTATGCCAGACATTGTGCTAAGTGTTGGTGATGCAAAGAATGGGGTGACAACACATTTAAGTACAAACAAATATACATGAATACATACAAAACTAATACAAGGTGGTTATAGGAAGGCAATAGCTGCTAGAGAGATCAGGAAAGTATTAATCTACAAGCATCACTGTTCTTGAGCCAGGTCTAGAAGAAAACCAGGAATTGCTAGAGACAGAAGTGGAGACGATGCATTCCATGCATGACATATAAGCAATACAAAGGCATGGAGGTAGGAGATGAAGTTGGAGTATTATGGATGGAACAGTGTCTAGTCCAGAATGGCTGGATCCCAGAGTGCGAGGCAAAGAATAATGTGTAAGAAGACTAGAAAGGTGCAGCCCCCCCCCCAAGGGGCCAAGTTTTGAAGAACTTTAAATTACTCCTATAGGCAATAGGGAACCATTGAGTTTATTGAGTAGCAAAGGTATCGTGATTAAGCTTATGCTTTTGGAAAATACTTTGGTATCTATTTGAAGGATGGATTGGAGACCCACCAACTGGAGACAGGTATGAAAATTAGGAGAGTTAATGAGGGCCTGAACTTGGATAGCATCTATAGGGAGTAGAGAAGAAGAGATGTTGTAGAGAGATGTTATAAATATAGATGTTGTAGATACAAGAGATGCTGTAGATATAGAAAGCACAATGTTTGACAACTGATGGGATATGTGGGTTAGGTGAGGGTGAGGATGACACTGAGGTTGCACACCTGGCTAACTGGGAACATGCATGGCAGGGCCCTCAACAGCAATAACAAAGTTCGAAAGGGAGAGTTTGGGGGATAAGATAAAGAGTTCTGTTTTAGATATGTTGAATTCGAGATGTCAATGTGACACCAGATGGAAATGTCCAGTAGGCAGTTTATGATGCAGGATTCATGGTGCTCAGCAGAGACATTTGGGCTGGACCTTGAGATCCATGAGTCATCTTTGTAGAGATAATAATTGAACGGATCAGGGAGGATGATGATGTATAGAGAAGACAGAAAAGAAGTCAGACCATATGACCTAGATGATCAAAGGGAGATCAAGGATTGGTCAGAAAGGTAGGAGAAGCAAGAGAGAGCAGTGTCCTGAAAACCCAGAGAAGAAATCTTTTCCTGCAGGGAGAAAGTGGTCAACAGTATCAAATGTAGCAGAGGGATGGAGGAGGATGAGAACTGAGAAGAGGCCCTTAGATTTGGCAGATTCAGTTGATGATAATAAGGTTGGAAGCCAGACTGTAGAGTATTCAAAGAGTGAGAGGAGATGGGATCAAGGCACTCAGTGCAAACAGCTTTTTCTCAAGGAGTTTGTCAAGAAGTAGAGGGAAGATTTAGGACAGTATCTGCCAGGGATGGTTGGATCAAGTGCCTTTATATGCCTATAGCTGCACCCTCTGCAGGGAGTCCTGTAAAACTGTAAATTTTTGGAGAGCAAGGATTGTACTTTTTTCTTCCTTGTTCTGGCATATAGTATGCATCAGGGGCTATACCACTGACCAAAAATATTTAGGGACACTGAATGCGCCTGGGATCCCTTTGAGTGAAAGAAGGTGGATTGGGATGAACTAGCAAGCCTTCATAGAGAAGGTGCATTTATGTTAATGAGAGCTGTCACGGGAAGAAGGATCTGACACTGGCACTGCCTGTCCCCAGAGAGCCAAACTAGGAGCAGTGAATGGAAGTTGAATCCATCGGAAACAGAATGGCTCCTGGCCAAGGCAATCAATCAGTACACATTTATTAAGCACCTACTATGTGCCAGGCACTGCACTTAGCACTGAGGATACAAAAGGAAACAAAAGATAGTCCCTGTCCTCAAGGAGATTACAGTCCAATGAGGGAGACAATAGCAAGCAAATATATGCGAAGTAAGATATATCCAGGATAATTAGGAAATAATTAACAGAGAAAGGGCCATGGAATTAAGAAGGTATGAGGAACGCTTCCTGTAGAAGGTGGGATTTTAGTTGGGACTTACAGGAAGCCAAGTAATCAGAGCAAAGGAGGGAGCACATTCCAGGAATGGGCGGGGGGGCGAGGGGAGACTGCCAGAGAGAACTCCCAGAGCCAAGAGATGGAGTGTCTTGTTCATGGAACAGGCTGGAGGCCGGTGTCACTAGATCAAAGAGTATGTGGTAGAGAGTAAGGTGTAAGAAGACTAGAAGGGCAGGTGGGGGCTAGATTAGGAAGGGCTTTGAACACCAAAAAGAACATTTTGTATTTGATCCTAGAGGTAATAGGGAGCCACTGGAGTTTATTGAATGGAGGAGGGGAGTGACAGGGTCAGACCTGTGCTTTAGGAAAATCACTTTGGTGACTTAATGGAGGATGGATGGGAGTGGGGAGAGACTCGAGGCAGGCAGACCCATCAGCAGGCTATTGCAGTTGTCCAGGTGTGAGGGCATGATGGCTGGTACCAGGGTAGTTGCAGCATCTGAGGAGAGAAAGGAATGTCTTCCAGAGACATTGCAAAGGGGCCGTCAATAGGCCTTGGCAACAGAATGCCCAAAATGACAGATGGAAAGGGAAGCCCAGGCATCGGGGTCAGGGGTTAGAGGACCATCAAAGAGTATAGCCACATCTTGATTTCCACAGCCCTCAAGGACTTCCACCAATAACAACATTTATTAAGAGCTTACTGTATTCTAGGCACTGAGGATACAAAGAAAGGTTAAAATACTGTCCCTTCCCTCAGAGACCTTACATTCTTTTTTTTTTCTCTTCTTTTCTGTGGGGCAATTATGATTAAGTAACTTGCCCAGGGTCACACAGCTAGTAAGTGTCAAGTGTCTAAGGCCGGATTTGAACTCAGGTCCTCCTGAATCTAGGGCCGGTGTTCTATCCACTGCCCACCTAGCTGCCTCAAGACCTTACATTCTAATGAGGGAGACAACATGGGGAAAAAAGCTGTACATACAAGATCTATATAAGTGGAGAGTACTCTCCAAAGGAAGGGACCAGCTGAAGGTTTGCAACTTTAAACACCCAAACCTTCTTTTATTTCAGTCGTTTTGAAAGGACATTTTTTTAAAACATGGATTAGATCTTTCTTTATACTGTGGCATGATGGAAAGAAAGTTGGCTTTTGAGTTACAGCACCGACTCTGCTACATACTTCCTATATGACCTTGGTTCACAAAGTTACCTGTAAATGGCTATCATCATCCTCCTTACCAAATACTGCCTAAGGTTATTATGAGGAAAGCTCTGTGTAAACCTTATTGCACACAGAAATTTGAGTTGTTATTGTCTTTTATGTTAGCCATAAAGATAGAGAGGCCTTCCACCCTAGTGGACAGAGCCAGCCTCAGTCAGGAAGACCTGGGTTCAAGACTCACCTCTGGCACACATGGGCTATGAGATCATTAGCAAATTCCTTGATTTCTCAAGGCCCCAGGGAGCTCTTTAAAGCTCTGAGTTGGCACAGCTAGGTGGCACAGTGGATAGAGCAATGGCTCTGGAGTCAGGAGGGCCTGAGTACAAATCCAACCTCAGACACTTTCTAGCTATGTGACCCTGGGTAAGTCACTTAACCCTGATTGCAGCCCCCCCCCCAAGGGGAAAAATGATCTAGTTCAATGTGCTAGAAGACCTCAAGTGACAGGGAACTCATTACCTTCTGAGGCGAGTTGTTTCACATTTGGGCAGCAGTGATGGTCACATTTTCGCATCTATTAAATTAAGATTGGCCTCATAGAATCTAGTTGGAAGGGACTTCAGAGGTCACCTAGTCTAAACCATACCTGAATAGGAATCCCTTTTACAACATACCTGACAAATGGCCATGTGGCCTTTGCTTGAATACCTCTAGTGATAGGGAACTCAGTATCTCCCTGGACAGTCTATTCCACTGCTGAATAGCTCTGAATCTTAGGAATGCACTCCCTCTCCACCCTTGCCTCTTGGAAGCCCTGGCTTCCCTTGAGACTCAAATGCCACCTTCTGCAGGAGAGTCTTTCCAACCTCCCCCCCACTACCACACACACTTATTAGTGCTTTCCGTTACCCTCCCTCTACTCTGAATATATCTTATATACGCCTATTATAAACATGCTGTCTCCCCATTTCAATGTAAGGTCCTTGAGGGCAGGAATTGTTGTTACTTTTTATTTATATCCCAGTGCTTGGAGCAGTCAGTGCCTGGCACATAGTAGGCGCTTAATAACCGTCCATTGATTGATCAGTTGAATGATTAGGAATTTCTTCCTGAAAATCTACCTCTCTATAACTTCTCCCCATTGCTCCTAGTTCTGCCCTCCAGGGCCAAGCAGAATAAGGCTGAACCCTCTCCTACCTGGCAGACCTTCAAATATTTGAAAACATGAATCACATCTACCCAAAGTCTTCTCTTCTCCAGGCTAAGCATCCCTAGCTCCTTCAGCCGGTTTTTCTTTTATTAGTATCACCACCAACATCATTATTACTTACAGTATATACTGTGTCTGACCCAGGGCCCAGCTTGCCCAAGAACGATGTCATTGTCGCTGTCAACTGGACTGGAGTCTACTTTGTGGATGAGCAGGAGCAAGTCCTGCTAGAGCTCTCCTACCCTGAAATCACAGCCGTGTCCAGCAGCAGGTGAGGACACAGGGATGGGAGCAGGGGCGCACAAGCAGAAAGAAGTGGGCTGATTGGCAGGCCAGCCAGGAGCCAGACTGGGGAGGGGGGGAAGGGGGGGAGAAGGGAGGTGGGGGGAGAGAAAGTTAGTTAGTTAGTTAGCTAGTTAGAGCTTTTGTAACCCTACAGGCAGACTCTCAGATCTGGGAGGGCCTTCAGAGAACTCCTTAGTGCTTCTCTCTGGTGACTGGGAGCTCACCACTTTACAAGACAACTGATTCAATTTTGGGACAGCTTGAATTGCCAATGAGTTTTTTCCTTACACTGAGCCCAAAGCTCCTTTTCTCTAATTTCTCTTGTTTGGGTCCAGTTCTGAACTGTGGGTTTGTCCCGCTTTAAGAAAATCTGATTTAGGAAAAATTAACTCAGGCAAGATAGTTTATACTATAAATGGCTCCATCTGATCACAGCAGCAGAATCAGCCCAGTCATTGGAGTCAGACTCCTGGGTTCTAGTACCAGGCCTGCTTCTGACAACCTGTGTGACATTGGCCTGGTCCCTCGCCCTCTCGGAGCCTCAGAGAATCATACAATCCCAGAGTCGGGGAGAACCCAAGGGACATCTGGCTTCTTCTCTACAACATCCCTAATTAGGGGTCATCTGGCCCTCATTTGAAGGTTTTTGGTGACAGACTACTGCCTCCTGGGCTTCTACCTCCTATAAAAGAAGGAGACTGAACCCAATGACATCCAATGCCCTTTCTGATTCTAAATTTATGGCCCGTATGTGATTCTCCTCAGCCAACACCTAAAATGAACACATGAAGGCCTTGAAGTGTAGTGACCCCCCTTTAGCAGTGATGGACTTTGGGCCTAGAGGTTCAGTGGGAGGCTCAGGAACTGCCCCTGCTCTCTCTTGCAGTGGGGGGAAGCTGCAGGCACAGAGCTTCACACTGGCCACCATCAAGGGGGATGAGTATACATTCACCTCCAGTAATGCTGAGGACATCCGAGACCTGGTGGTCACCTTCCTGGAGGGGCTGCGCAAGAGGTCCAAATTTGTGGTCGCCCTCCAAGACAACCCCAACCCTGGTGAGTGAACCCCATTCCCCTTTCCCCTGCACAAAGGGGCCAGGACCAAGAGGGGATTGATTTCCCAGGGGGTCTGGATGCCATGATGCACCCTTCCCTCCTGGACCATTTGCCCTACAGCTCTCCAAAAATGCCCCCTACCCCTCATAATAAGAATAACTAGAATGATGACATCTTACATTTCACAGAACCTGAATCATTTGATCATCCTGTAAGGCAGGTAGTACAAGGATTATTATCCCATTTTACAGATATAGAAATAGAGACTCAGAGAAATCACTTGCCCAGCTTGTATCAGAGCCCAAATAGGGCTGTCTACTATACTACCCTTGTTCACCCTGGGTCCTCTTAACCTCCTGCCACCCCGTCTCCCACCCCCTGCTCCAACCACGCTCATACATATGTCCATGTAGACATGTGCATGTGTGTGTGCACACACATACCAAGCTCATTCTCACCTCCCTGCCTTTGTTTACGCTGTGCCCTGTCTCTGCCCATGCCTCTCTAACTATATTCCACTCAGCCAGGGACAGGGAAATAGAAATAGGAACACTATCTAGTCCTACTCTTTGATTTTATAAAAGAAGAAACTGAGGCCTAGAGAGTTTGAGTCACACAAGCAATGAGTAGCTTAGGTAATATTTGAACCCAAAAAGCTACTGACTGCCACACCGGTGTGCTCTGCACTGCACTGGGAACCAAAGAATCACAGTGAACTCTTAGAAGCGGCCACAAGGTGTCTTCCTTCCCCAGATGCATACACATTCTGCCAAGCGGCATGGAGATCAGAACTCATTCAAGGGATCTCCTTTCCTGATATGAGCATCCCAGGCTGCTGCTGCCACCTCCACCACTACACCACCACCAGCAGCATTGACTACCTCCATCTTTTGTTAGGCCAGCTTTTTTTTTTTTCATTTTCTGGGGGCAATGGGGGTTAAGTGACTTGCCCAGGGTCACACAGCTAGTAAGTGTCAAGTGTCTGAGGCCAGATTTGAACTCGGGTACTCCTGAATCCAAGGCCGATGCTTTATCCACTGAGCCACCTAGCTGCCCCTAGGATTTGTTTTTCCTTGTCTTTGTGTATTAGTTGTAGACAACTCTGGGTTAGTAAAGTTTGATTCCATCCTTAGGGATGTTACTGGAACACAGCTGCTGGCTTTCCATTTCCACAGCTCAAATGACCCGTTATCAATGTCCTACCTTCTTTACCTTGGAAAGAACATTTGATCCTTTCAAAGGATAACAAGATAACTAGGCTTTGTAGAACATCCCCAGGCTAGTTCCTCTTTTCCCTTTATTAGTCTGAGAATCACAGAATCTCAGAATTAGAAGAGACCCAAGAGACACTGCAGTCTAACCCATACCTAACAAGAATTCTTTCTAAAACATGCTTTACAAGGAGTCTTTAGTCTTCACTTAGAGATCTCAAGTGAGGGGGATTCTACTATGTCCTAAGGCAACTCATTATTCTCTGGATATTTCTAATTCTTTTTTTATTCTGATAGTATTTTATTTTCTCCAATTACAAATAAATACAATTCTTAACATTCATTTTTTGGGGGCAGGGCAATGAGGGTTAAGTGACTTGCCCAGGGTCACATAGCTAGTAAGTGTTAAGTGTCTGAGGCCAGATTTGAACTCAGGTCCTCCTGAATCCAGGGCCAGTGTTTTATCCACTGCGCCACCTAGCAGCCCCAACATTCTTCTTCTTCTTTTTTTTTTTTTTTTTTTTTGGTGAGGCAATTGGGGTTAAGTGACTTGCCCGGGGTCACACAGCTAGTAAGTGTCAAGCATCTGAGGCCGGATTTGAACTCAGGTCCTCCTGAATCCAGGGCCAGTGCTCTATCCACTGCGCCACCTAGCTGTTCCCTTTTAACATTCATTTTTTTTTTCCAGGGCAATGGGAGTTAAGTGACTTGCCCAGGGTCACACAGCTAGTAAGTGTTAAGTGTCTGAGGCCGGATTTGAACTCAGGTACTCCTGACTCCAGGGCCGGTGCTCTATCCACTGCACCACCTAGCTGCCCCACCAACATTCATTTTTAAAAGAAATTTTGGGTTCCAAATTTTCTCTCTTCTTTCCTCAAGTCCCCCCTCCCTAAGATGGTAAGCAATTTGATATAGATTATATATTTGTAATCATATAAAATATATTTTCATATTAGTCATGTTGTCAAAAAAGAAATAGATCAAAAGGAAAAAAAACAAAAAATAAAATGAAAATAGTATGCTTCAATCTGCATTCAGATTCCCTCAGTTCTTTCTCTGGATACAGATGACATTTTTGCTCATGAGTCCTTTGGAATTGTCTTGAATCAATGTATTGCTGAGAATAGCAAAGTCCCACCAAAAAAAAACAAAAACAAACAAAACAAAACAAAACACTTTGTCTCTTTTGGGGCATCTAGGTGGTACAGTGGATAGAGCACCGGCCCTGGATTCAGGAGGACCTGAGTTCAAATCTGGCCTCACACTTGACACTTACTAGCTGTGTGACCCTGGGCAAGTCACTTAACCCTCATTGCCTTGCAAAAAAAACCCCACCAAACCTTGAGAATAGCAAAGTCATCGTAGCTGATCATTGTAAGATATTGCTATCACTGTGTATGATGTTCTCCTGGTTCTGCTCACTTCATTTTTCATCAGTTCATGTAAATCTTTCCAGGTTTTTCTGAAACCTGCTTGCTTGTCATTTCTTATAGCATAATAGTATTACATTACATTCATATACCACAACTTGTTCAACCATTTCCCAGTTGATGGACATACCTTAATTTCCAATTCTTTGCCACCACAAAAAGAACCGCTCTAAATATATTTTTTTTACAAATAGGTTCATTTCCCCCTTTTCTTTGATATCCTTGGGACTTCAGATAGTTTTCAAATAAACTAGTATCTAACCTTTACTCTTATTATCTTGTACTTGTGAAGTTCTTTTTGAACCCAAGTTGGAAAATTTACATTTGTCTTTATTCAATTTCATCTTAATGAATTTGGCTCAATGTTCTAGCCTATTGAGATATTTTTAAAAATGATTGTTGATTATTCCTCTTGACTTTGTGTCATCTACAAATTTGATAATCCTTTATCCAAATCACTTATTAAAATGTTAAACAATATAGTAACTAGCAAAGATCCCTGAGGTGCTCTGTTGGAGACTTCTTGCCAAGCCAACATCAAACCATTAATAACTACTTTTTGGGTCTGACCATTCAACTAGTTCCAGATATGCCTAATTGTATGATTGTCTAGCCCACATCTTGCCAATTTTTTTCTACAAGAATATCATGGGGACACTTTTTCAAATGTTTTGCTGAAATCTAGGTAAGCCATACTCATAGCATTCCCCCGATCAATCAACAAACATTTCATAAGTACCTTATATGAGCACTTATATGAGGCACTGTGCTAAATTCCAGGGATACAAGTGCAAAGAATGAAACCATCTCTACTTACAATGAGTTAACAGTCTAATGAGGGAGATGAGTAGCATATATTAAAACATATATAGTGGGGGCAGCTAGATGGCGCAGTGTATAGAGCACCAGCACTGGAGTCAGGAGTACCTGAATTCAAATCCGGCCTCAGACACTTAACACTTACTGGCTGTGTGACCCTGGGCAAGTCACTTAACCCCAATTGCCTCACCAAAAAAACAAACAAACATATATAGCAAAATACAAAGTAAATAAATACAAAGGGACACCAAGTAGATGAATATAAGATAGTTCATCAAAAAAGGAAATAAGATTAATTTGGGGTGACTTGTTTTTATGGTGGGGAGGAGGGAATCCAAGAAAAAAAATTTTAATAGCTCTCCTGCTTAAAAAATAAAATGCCTGAAAGTCAACTTATGTCAAGAGCTGTTCTTAATGAAACCATGTTGAATCTGTGGTCATGGCTTTCTTTTCTTGATGCCCCTTTAATAATACATTCTAGAATTTTGTCTGGAGTTGAAGGCAAGCTCATTGGCCTATAGTTTAACAAGCTCTTACCTTTTTGGAAATTGGGCTGACATATGTCCTTGGAAATCTGGTGGTAGTGCCCCACAGTCTTTCAATGATCACTGACAGTGAGCCATCACATCTGCTGGATCTTTCAATATTCAGTTATGTGCTTCATATGGATTCAGTGGCTTGAAATTACTCATCAAGAGAAGATAGGTGCTCTCTTGCCCTCTACTTACTTGTCTTGAGTATCAAAGTAGAGTAATGGTCCAGAGGATCCTTAGGTCTCTCTAGCTCACATTTTTTTTTGTACCTGTTCTACCTCCAGTGGGTGAAGAGTCTGGCTTCCTCAGCTTCTTGAAAGGGGACCTCATCATCCTAGACCATGACACTGGTGAGCACGTCATGAATTCTGGCTGGGCCAATGGAGTGAATGAGAGAACCAAGATACGAGGAGACTTCCCTACGGACTGTGTGTATGTAATGCCCACGGCTACGGCACCTTCTCGGGAAATTGTGGTAGGTATTGGGACAGGTTGGCAAAGTATGGAGAGCTGTGTGGCCCTGGGCGGGAGTAGCCTGTCTTGGGGGTTGGGAGGTCTGGGCTCTTTGCTTTTGGTCACAGTTTTCCAGAACTGTAATAGCTTTCCCCACCCCCCACCCCAATCTCATAGGATTTGTAAAGTGCTTTACAAATCACTGTGTCTTATCCCTTCACTTCACAGAGGAGGAAATTGAAGCCCTAAAGAGTTAAGAGGTTTTTAAAGACCAACCCTGGTCATGGGGCTCCAAGTAGAATGCTTGTGATGTTTAAAATCCAAGCTCTTTATACTGAAAGGGTATAGCATAGTATAATTTAACTACATGGCTCCTTGAAGCCTCCCCAGATCCCTCCCGCTGGTAGCCGTCTCTCTCCTAGCTGACCTCAGAGCTCTTCGTTTTGTATCCCTCTCAGGCAATTATTGTGTTCTATTATTTTGCTTCAAATACAGGCTATCCTTCCCCCCACCCCCACCCCGCTCCCACCAATCTAGCTTGTACAGAATTCAAGGGCACTGATTTAATAAGAAAATGACGGTAAAAGTGATGTTAAATGGAATTTATTTAGATTGAAAGAAATATATTTGTAAAAAGATGTGCACTTTAACTACAAATCCTCACTTCTTTATTTCTGAGAGCCATGATTTCATCCATGTGGGTACTCCTATCCCCAGAGAATATCTGCAGATTCCTCACTCCCTCTTCTAGCCCATCACCATTTACTTAGTACCTCCCCTGTACTAGGCACTGGGCTATATGTACAGATGAAAAGATCCCAACTCGTAGTGAGCTTACATTCTAATTTGAGAGACAATATGTATGTATTTGTGTATGTTTGTACAGAATAAATATATGTGTGTATATAACATAAAAATAAGCACTTAAAACATAACTACTATAAATGATGAGAATAAATTGTGATATACAGATATATCTTTATCTATGGATATATCTAATGTTGAGTCATTAATATTGAACTCTCAGCCAACAGTACAATAGCTCATGCCTGAATGAAGCTTCTCTACTGCACGTATTTTCTCAGTGAGGCACATCACAGCCTCCTTGGGCTTGGGGACGCTAGACAGCACTTCAGCACCATGCCTCGGGGCCATTTCAAATAGTGAAATCATGACAAAAAGCACAAAATTGCAAAATAAATGATACTAAATGGACCGCGAAAAAGACATGTTTATAGTAGAAGAGCTGAAACAAGAAGGCAGAGAATCATTTTGTTCACCCTCAGATAGGAACACGTGGAGGCGACTCAAATCTTTCACAACTCTGCTGCGCATGTCCATAAATGACCACAAAAGTACTATGAG
Source organism: Dromiciops gliroides (assembly GCF_019393635.1). Taxonomy (NCBI): domain Eukaryota; kingdom Metazoa; phylum Chordata; class Mammalia; order Microbiotheria; family Microbiotheriidae; genus Dromiciops; species Dromiciops gliroides. The sequence goes on from NC_057863.1 coordinate 549,693,662, forward strand.
TATTGATTTTAGGGTTATAAATAAATTTTAGTGAGTAGGCGAATTTGCAAAAACAGAATCTGTGAGCAATGAGGATTGGCTACATAAATACAGAGAGAGAGACAGAGACACAGAGACAGAGAGAAAGACAGAGACACAGAGAGAATGAATACAAAACAAATGTCATATAGTTAGGGAGGGAAGGCCCTAGCAGTTGGGAAGATCTTGTAGTCCAGATGTTCTTAACCCTTTATTTTGTCTTGGATCCCTTTGACAGTCAGTGATTCTGGTGAAGCCTATGGACCCCTTCTCAAAATCATGTTTTTAAAATGCATAAAATAAAATCTATCATATTACAAAGGAAACTAATTATATTGAAATCATTCCAAGTTCACGGACCTCCTAAAATCTCTCCTTGGACCCCTTAGCAGATCTGTGGAATCAAGGTTAAGAACCACCAATATAGATAGTGGTTTCTTGAAAAAGAGAGGGATTCTGTGAGACAGAGTGGGGGAGGGAATGCATAGCAAGCATGGAGGGTGGCCAGTACAAAAACATGGAGATGGGAAATGGAGCATCACATGGGAGGGACACAGAGAAGACCAATTTGGTAGGATTGCAGAGTGGGAAAGGGGATAATGGCTAATGACACTGGAAAGCTAGTTTGGGGCCAAGTTGTGAAAGATTAACCTCAATGGACCTCAATTTCCTTATCAGTGAAAGAAGTGGAATTGGACTAGATGACCTCTGGGGTCTCTTCAGCTCTGTGATCCAATGATTAATCTCCTGGGATGGTCAAGAGTCTCTTCACACTCAACTAGGCTGGTGCTATGGTTTCTCTCTCCCTCTCTTCCTTTATCTTTCTCTTATCTTTCCTCTTCTCCCCTTCCCCCCCCCCCACTCTCTCTCCCCTTTTCCCTCTCCCTTTCTCTCCCCTTCCTCACCCAGGCCTATTTCCACATGATGGGGAATCATTAAAGAAACACTTCAGAGAAGGTCACAGAAGATATATTTAGTATATAGTCATTTGGTATTATTATTTTCCTTGTCTAGTATAATAGAAAGAATCCTACATTTGGGGTCATAGGTTGGATTTAGAACTGAGATTTTAGAGGTACAATCCCCTCATTTTACAGATGAAGAGCTTGGGTCCAGAGAAGTTGACCAAACAACTTGGTAAGGGTCCCACAGCTCATAAGTAATAGCAGAGTAGAGATTAGACCCAGGTGCTCTGACTCCAATGCCTGCAGGCTCTCCACTATACCACAGTCCCTCCTAAGTCTGAGGACCTGGCTGTGTGACCATTAAGCTCCCTTTCTCAGCCTTAGTTTCCTCCTCTGTAACATGGTTGTTGAGAGGAAATCATGGGTAAATCTTAAAGTACCACAGCATCACAAGGGCTGTCCCATGAAGCATACTCAAGGTCGCCATTCTTAGCCACATGAAAGCTTTGGAGGGTTTGCTTCCTGCCATGTGTGGCTCATCTCTACACTTGGAGATGATGAAGAATCTTCACCTTCAGCTATAGAGCTAGAAGAGCTGATCACTAAGTGTATAAAAGGGGACAAACAACCCCTCCTCCTTTCTGGCTATGAGTGTGTCAGGTTTGAGTGGGGGAGGGGGAGGGGCCACTGGCCTCTCCAACTTTCACGTGGCCATGAGCACATGGCATCCAAAGCACCTGTCCTGCCCAGGTAAACCTGGGCTTTGGGCTGCTTGTTTTAAGTCTTCCTGATCTTATGTGCATACCTATCCTGGGATGGATGTGTCCAAGTTTGGACCACTCCTCTGGTTAGTGGCAGTCCTCTTCAGGAGTGTTGGAGCGGTTGCCCACGATGCCTTACTGCCCACCCGAGACCTCTGGACCTCTTGAAATCATGAGGTCCCCTTCAAACCTGGATGTACCCACCTTGAACCCATTCACCTAAGATCAGGAATATACAAGAGACCAACCAAAGACACAGCCCAAATCTAGACTCAGACTTTCCTTGGCAGGGCATGTGCTTTTAGATGCCATATGCCAATGGTTATAGGAAGGCCCTGGAGCAAAAGAGGAGGATCCGGGCAAGCTGCTGCTCCCTCTATTTGAATCTCAAGAAGCAGCTCCCAACAATCATGAAATGGTTTCTAGCTGGAAGGGAAGAGAGAGGTGGAGGGATAGATCGCACCCTGTTGTAAATCTACAGAATTAGGAGCTCTTCTGCATCCAGAAAGGAGAGCCTTCATCATCTCAAAGTGCAAACCCCTGAGAGATGGGACACATGGACAGAAGAAGCCCACCACCACCACCACCACCACCACCAAGCTTCCATGTGGTTACCAACAAACAGGAATGGCCACCCTGACCTGGCTCCACAGCATGGCCCTCAGCATAGAAGACATGGAAGCTTTGTTGGTGGTGTTTTTTTTTCCTTTTTGAAGAAATCTCATCCTAAGGGAGTAGCCTAGATTTAGCCTATTGTTCTATTTTATATTAAAGTGACTCGTGTGCTCATTGTCAGTTTTCACGGGCATTTACTATGTACCTGAAGGGCACTAGGCACTGTGCTAGGCTCAGGTGACATCTATACAAAAATGAGACACTCCCTATTCTCAGGGAGCTTCCATTCCACTTCTAGACACCCCCACTAGACTAGGAGGTAGAACTGGCTCTTCTTCCCTTTTCTTTTCCTTCCTTCCCTCTGCAGTGCCTGGCTTAGGGCCTTATGCCATTGTTTAGGATCTGAGAGCAGGGTGATTTCTTCCCAGATGGTGCTCCCTCTGCCAAGGAGAACTGCAGTCCCTTCAGGCCTTTGGGACCTGGATGGAATTAACACAAGGCTCTCACTTCCTTAGGCCTTAATCACGATGACCCCAGACCAGAGACAAGACATCATCCGCCTTTCCCAGCTGCACATGGCAGAGCCTGAAGTCCGAGTGAAGCCCTACACCCTGGAGGAGTTCTCTTATGATTATTTCAGGTACTGGTCCCTAACCCCAAGCCTAGCAGCCTCAGGACTTTCTCCTCACTAGGAACATGATCCCAGACCCTGGTTTTCCAACACCTTCTGGGCCAGCAATATGGGTACCTTTGAAAGATACCGGGTATGTATACAGTGATGGTGCAATAGGTTGGATGGGCAATTTGGGGACAGAAGATCCGGATTCAGGAAAAGCTGGGTTTGAATTCTGTCTTATCTGTAAAATGGAGATAGAAAATTATAGCACGTTTCATGGGGTAGATGTGAGGATCAAAAGAAATAATGTATGTAAAATGCTCTGAAAACCTCAAAACTCTATGTAAATGTCAGTTCTTATTATTATCCTCAAAAGGATCTGTGTAGTGCTCATTGTGGGTAGCTCCCAGTGTGGGAACTCCCTTTGCTTTCAAAGATCAGAAGCCCTGGGACCTAGCAGAGAAGTTCTAGTGCTAATGCCTTAGGCATTTGGAAGTTAAGTGACTCATCCCTTGTCTAGCCCTTGTCTGAGAACCATCCAGCTTAGTGGCTTCTGAAATTGCCAGATAGGAAGAGATGAGAAAGCTCCTAAGAAGCCTGCTTTTCCTTCTCCAGTCTTCCCACTCCATCATTTCTGCTCAGCCTCTGAGAGATAAAGAACAGTGCTCTGGCTTGGCTTCCTGTGGCCTTGCTTAAAACTACCCCTTTTCACCTGTGTTTGGCACCCTCCTAGGCCCCCACCCAAGCACACTCTAAGCCGGGTCATGATCTCCAAGGCCCGGGGCAAGGACAAGCTATGGAGCCACACGAGAGAGCCCCTGAAGCAGGCCCTGCTGAAGAAGATTCTGGGCAATGAGGAGCTGTCCCAAGAGGCCTGCATGGCCTTCATTGATATCCTGCCCAGGAGTGATATGGGGGTGCTGGGGCATGGGGACCAGCTGTCACTGAGCCCTGGAAGGGAGGGAGCCCAGGGAGGGTCAGGGGCATCACCAAGACATTCTGAGACGGGGGAAGAAGAGGAAGCCTGAACTGTCTAGGCTCAGAACAGGCTAGAGGGGAAAGGTCTCTGTCTTGTGACTAAGCTCTGCATAGTCCAATGACTGCTAGCCTGATCTATAGGGAAAATCAGCACCAGGCCTGTGATAGGCTGAGTTCACCCAGCAGTGTGGGACAGTGGACTGGGAATCAGGACACCAGGGTTCAAGTCTCAAGGCTGCCACTAACACGGTTAGTTTCCCTAGGCATTTTTTTCCTGCTGTGGTCCTCAGTTTTCCTCATCTGTAAAATGAAAGGTGGAGCCAAGGGATGGATTGCTAAGATCTCTTCCAAAGGAAGGCTAAGGTCATATTTCCTCCTCTTCGATGGAAGAATCTTTTCCCCGTTCTGCCCAAGAATCATTCAGAGGGCTTCCCTCTATGCCACTGGTCTAGCCAGGCCCAATTAAAAAAGAGAGAAGAGTAAAAGAAAATACCCAAGAAGATAGACACACAAGACAAACAAGGTATTGAAAAATAGAAACTCACAGGAAGAGAGGAAGGCAAAGTGTAAGAGGTGGAGGTTGGGCACCTTTGCAGGAGATTAATAGACATTCATAACCTTATGAAGTCCCAAATCACATGCTAGGCCTTGGGAGAGATCGATCCTGTCCTCATGAAGCTTACAAACAAGTAGTATCTATTGATTCACTGAGACGGGGGAAGGAGGGTACAAGGAAGAATAAGAGAGGGTCCTTGCCCTCAGGGAGCTTACAATCTTAGGATGACCTTAATTTTTTTTTAATTCTTTTTTTTTTTTAAATGAGGTAATTGGGGTTAAGTGACTTGCCCAGGGTCACACAGCTAGTAAGTGTTAAGTGTCTGAGGCCGGATTTGAACTCAGGTCCTCCTGATTCCAGGGCCGGTGCTCTATCCACTGTGCCACCTAACTGCCCCAATGACCTTAATTAAAAAAATATATATTATTTCTTTGTTTTAATTTTTCTCGTTTATATGTAAAGATATTTTTTGAGTTCCAAATTTTTCTTCCTCCCTCCCGAAGCCAGGAAGCAATTTGATATAGGTTATACAGTAAATCATGTCAAACATAATTCTACATTAATCAGAACAAAAGGAAAAAAAACACAAGAAAAAATAAACAACAATAATAACAAAAAAGCAACAACAAAAGTGAAAATTGTATGCTTCAGTTTCTATTCAGACTCCATAGTTCTTTTTCCACCATAAACCTTTTGGTCTTGGATGACCTTAATTTTTAGAGTTAATCTTAGGTCATCTTTCCTGAAGAAAATAAAATGGACACACAGGAAACTACCAGTCTACCCAAATGAAAGTACTAAGGCCATGTAGAATCAAGGGTGTGATTGTATAAGGGAGACAGAAAAGGGGGAGAGAGAATAAGATGTCCCCATTTGATCAGGAAGGCAATGTGGTAGAGTTAAAAGAATGTTGGACTTCGAAGTCAGGAAAGACTGGGGTTCAAATCCTTCCTCTTGCATTCACTGTTTACGTGATCATAGGAAATTCACTTTAAAGTCTTTGAACTTCAGTTTCATAATCTTCAAAATGCAAATAATACTGCCTGCAGTACCTATCTCACAGGGTTTTGTGGGAATCTAATGAAATAATATATATAAATCATTTTTGCAAACCTCAAAGTCATGTCAGTTGCAGCTCCCATTATTATTACGCTCATGATAACTCTGTCAGTTGGGCAGGGCAGGCATATAGATCTCCATTTTAAGGATGAGGAAACTGAGAGCCAGGGAAGAGAGTTACCCAAGGTCAAACGTTAGGTTACTGACCGAGCCAGGATTCAAACACAGTTCATGGGATCATAGAATTTAGGACCAGAAGGGACCTTACATGTGGTCAGATCCGTTCAATCTACAGATGAGAAAACTGAGGCCCAGAAAGGTTTAGTGACTTCTGACGCCAAGTTCAGACTCTTACCAGCTCCACACCCTCCTGAGTTTTCTTTCTAACTTAATGGTCTCTGGTTGAACATCCAGTCGCTAAGTATCTGTTAGAAATCCTCTCACCACAGTCCCAGGTTAGTTCTTAGTTGGAGCTTGGTTAGCGTTTCCTTGACAGGTGGTGTACCCATGCTCAAGTACATGGGTGACTACCCCTCCAAGAGGACCCGCTCTGTCAATGAGCTCACGGACCAGATCTTTGAAGGGGCACTGAAGGCTGAACCCCTGAAGGATGAGATCTACGTACAGATTCTTAAGCAACTCACTGACAACCACATCAGGTATGTAGCTAATAGGAGGGACCCAGTTGTTAGGCAGGGAAGCCAGCAGACAACAAGAGCCACCCCAGTTTTCTGCCTCCACATGCCAGATTCCCACCCATCTCTCAAGGCTCATATCAAATACTACTTCTTACACTTAAAAAAATCAATTCCCTGAACATTTATTCAGTGACTACTATGGGCAGGGCCTAGGGGACTGACTGTAAGTGTCTTGAAGGCAGGCACCATTACAATCACACCCCATGGGAGACTGCCTGCCAAGCCTGTTTGTGAAGTTAGCCCATCTGTGGGTTACCAACATTTTCAATGAATTGAAATACAACAGGTACCTAAACATTCATTGGAAGGAACCTTATCAGTTCTCTTATTTAATAGATGAGGCACCGAGAGATAAAGCAGATTGTCTAAGGTCACATAGTCAGTGAATGGCAGTCGCAGAGTCCAAGTGTTCTGATAGCCAGACCAATGTTCTTTCCCCTGCTCAGAGATGTGCTGGAGTCATCTCTAGCTGGTGCCCTTTGGAGAGGTGATTGTTAAATTTCTAGTGTGAACACTTATTTATACTTCAGAAATCAACAAACAAGGGCCTGGTTTATTGTTTCTTGCTTATCTAGACTTAAGAAATGATGGAGAAAATATTAATAATGAAGATTCATCTTTAAATAGTGTGTCAGGCCCACTTTTTTTTTTCGTAGAAATTCAGTTGTTGAACATTTACCAGCACACTCTTGTCTCTATTCCATAGCTGCTTCAACTAGGAGAATATAACTAACCATGATGACAGTTCCCTCCTTCCCCAAGTATGTTGTCACCTTATGGGGCTGGGTCTGGAGCATACAGGAAAGCTCCCTGATCCCACCCTCCTATCCCCACTATGATGGGGGAATAGCATGAGCTGCTATGAAATCTGACCTGGCTGGTATCTCTCTGGTGCCCAGGTACAGTGAGGAGCGAGGCTGGGAGCTGCTCTGGCTGTGCACGGGCCTTTTCCCACCCAGCAACATCCTGCTCCCCCACGTGCAAAGGTTCCTCCAGTCCCGGAAGCATTGCCAGCTATCCACAGACTGCATGCAGAGGCTCCAGAAGGCTCTCAGGTATGGGCAGGGCTGGGATAGAATGCCAGGTGAATCCTGGGAAGACGGTTCTCAGACAAGCACAGGAGTGTTGAGTCATGGAAACTCAGCAATGTGAGAGAACTCGAGAAGGATTATGGGATAACAGAATTTAGAATTAAAAGCATCCTTAGATAACAAATGCACTCCCTTTAATTTACTTAAGTGGTAAAAATATACTTTCTTTCCCTTATCCTTCCTATTCCCCTGGGTGTCCACCTCTGGGATTTGAGGCTCTGATGGGTGAGCTTTTACCTTACCTTGCCAGGAACCAAGCCTCCCCAACCCTTCTTGGCCATCTTCATGCCATGCCACCTCTCACCCTCTCCTCTTAGCTCCCCTGCATGTGTTGTCTTTCCCCTATTAGAAGGTAAGCTCTTTGAGGGCAGGAACTCTCTTACTTGTTTAGTATCCCCAGCACTTAGCACAGTTGCTGGCCAATGACAGTGCTTAATAAATGCACGTGTGCTTGCTTGCTCGCGCGCTCTCTTTTTCTCTCTCTCCCTGTCTCATTCTTTCTTTCTTTCTCTCCCTCTGTCTCTTCCTCTCCCTTCTTCCCTCCATCCATCCCCCTCTCTCCTTCCTTTGTCTGTTTTTGGCTTCTTATCAATCTGTCTGTCAGTTTGCCTGTCTATTGATTACCTCTCTACCTATCAACTATCTGCCTTCAGTGCTGAGGCGAGGTGTGTTACCTTTTTCATGATACCCCCAGAAAATCCTTTTCTTTCCTCAAACATTCCTAGAGCAATTTATCTTGATCTCACTTTGCCCCCGTTACTTCCTATCCTATGTGTGTGTGCATGCATACATGTTTATATATAAATACATATTTATGCATAAATATATATACATATGTGAAAATGTATATATACACATTATACACATATTTGTTGTTATTCAGTCATTTCAGTGGTGTCCCCAACTCTTCATGACCCCATCTGAGGTTTTCTTGGCAAAGACACTGAGTGGCTTGCCATTTCCTTCTCCAGCTCATTTTACAGATGAGGAAACTGAGGCAAACAGGGCTAAATGACTTACCATGGGTCATATGGCTTGTGCCTGAGGCCAGATATGAACCCAGGAAGAAGAGTATTCCTGATTTCAGGCCCAGCATCCTATCCCCTGCATGACCCAGCTGCCTATACATATGGTTCTTAGATATTTACATATTACCTTCCCCATTAGAATGTGAGTTTCTTGAAGGCAGGGATCACGTCTTTTGTCTTTCTTTGTTTACCCAGTGTTTGCCTGGTACACAGTAAGTGCTTCTTGTTGATGTGTCTTATATCTCCCCTAGTAGATAGATGGTAACCTTCATGGGGGAAGGGACTGTATTTACATTAATGTAATGGTTGTGAGGAATGAAGACAAAGGAGAGAACCAAGGGGCTTCATGAGTATCTTGGGCATCTCTGTGTAGGGATGGATGTCCTGTGCCCTAGCTCCTGAGTGAGTCTTGGGTCCTCACCCGAGTGCCCAGCTTCCCTGGCCTCTGACAATCAGGGAGATGCTTTGCCTTTCAGGAATGGCTCTCGGAAGTATCCCCCCCATTTGGTGGAAGTGGAGGCCATTCAGCACAAAACCACCCAGATTTTCCACAAAGTCTACTTTCCCGATGACACCGATGAGGTAAGCCTGAGGCCTGAGCAGCTTATTCGCAGTTGCCAGGGCCTTACCCACGTTAGACCATGGGAGGCAAGAGGAGAAAAGAGCTCTGGGATGGTTTTCATGGGACTCAGAGCAGGAAGGGACCTTAAAGATCATGCAATTGGAAAAAAGAAGGGGAAGTGACTTGGTTAAGGTGATGCAAGTAGTACTTGGCAGTCAGGATTTGAATCCAGTTCTTTTGACTCCAAATCCATTCTTCTTGCCATTGTTTGATTAGATTCTACAATCAACTTCCAATTGACCTTATTTCTATGTTCTCAAGTGTCGTGGGAATCAGCCTAGGAATTCTACTAATTCTGTTTTTTTCAGGGACTACATGAATACCTTTGTCCTTTATCTACTCTTCTATGGTAGGATTTCCCTACCTTTTCCTTATCATTCCTTCCCCTGTGGCCATGGCCTTCAAGGCCAAATGGATTTCCTTATCAAGGGCTCTCTCAATGTTACTTGGTTAAGGTCCTCCTCCTTTAGTCACTTCCAAGTCCTATGGCTGGCGTCCTTCATAACACCCACCCTCTTCTTACTGTTAGTATGTTGACTAAGTCAAACACAAATCAACTGCTTAGAAGTCAGGTCCTCACAGTATACAGGGCCACAGAAGAGTTGGAAGGGACCTTAGAGGGCTTCTAGGTGAACCCTTAAACCTCTTCTTTAGCATCCCTAACAAATGGCCAGCCAGCCTTCACTTACATACCTCCAGTGGGAGGCAACTCACTACTTCTCAAGGCAACCCATTCTACACTGGAAAAAACCTGTACCTTTAGATACTTATCTAATTATCCTTATCCTTTTGCTCATTCCAATACCATATGGAGCTCATGAGGAATTCACGCTGTGGCCTCATGGGGCAGGACAGACTTAATAATTAACAGACATTTTGAAAAACAAGTATTTGTTAAATGTCTACTGCATTCAAGGCCCTGTGCTTAGTACTAAGGACTCAGAGAAGACAAATGGCATGATCCCTGCCCTCACAGAACTTCTGTTCTACTACAGAGAATTGGATATGTGCACAAATAAGCATAGTACAGGATAGAGAATGATGAAGTGGACAGGAAAGGCCAAACATGGAAGCTCAAGAAAGAGAATGAGATTTTTAGAGCTTAGAGGAAGCTTTGAGTTTATCTGGTCCAGAATTGTACAGTGTAAAGAGTCAGAACTCAGAGGACCCAGACGGAAGTCCTACCTCTGACTGCCTTTGTGACTTTGGGCGTCAGTTTCCTCATTTGCAAAATGAAAGAGTTGGACTCATTGGCATCTGAAGTCCTTTCCAGTTCTAGAGCTACGATCCTCCTTTTACAGATGGGGAAACTGAGGCCAAGGGAGGTGAAGTCCAAGGTCTCATAGATGGTAGCGGAGCTGGGAACTGAATCCTAGGTTTTCTGATTTCTGATTTCCAGTCCAGTTCTCTTTCTACTATACTTCAGCCTTGGGAAATCAGGGAAGGCTTCTTGGAAAAGAGGGTACCTGACTTGGGTCTTGAAGTCAATGAAGAGGTGGAAAAGGCATGGAGTGGGGTGGAGGATAAAGGCAGAGCGGTGGAAGAGGACAGAAAGAGGACAGCGGTGGTTGTGGGGAGGACAACAACGAGACCACAATCAGGAGAAACCTCCTAGGACAAAACAACCAAGGCAGAATTATCTGAAGTTTTGAAAACATCCCCCAACTTTCTTGTGGCAAATGTGGGATGGGTCAGGGGAGGGTAAGAGAGGGCTCCAAATGAGTCTCCTGGGAAAGTGGTCATGTGGGGTATTGTTTTGGGGGAAGGGGTTGGGGATTGAGGGGACCCTGTTGGAAGGAGCTCTGAGGACATCTACTCTTCCCTCCACAAAGGCCTTCGAAGTGGAATCCAGCACCAAAGCCAAGGATTTCTGTCAGAGCATCTCCACGAGGCTGCTCCTAAAGGCCTCAGACGGATTCAGCCTCTTTGTTAAAATTTCTGACAAGGTGAGTCAGTTATCACTCAGTCAGTCAGTTAACAAGGATGGCTAGGAGCTGTGGAACATATCAGATTATGTAGTAGTTGGGGAGGTGGGAGAGGAGAAGGTGGTGAGATGGATGGTAGAATGGTGAGAATTCAATTAGGGCATCACTCAGTAAAATGCCAACCAGGCAATAAGTACAGCGTGTCTAGACAAAGGATGTGAGAAACCCATAAAGGAAGGGTTCGCTTCTTGTTAAGGATGATCAGGGAAGAGGAGCTACCTAATCTGGGCCTTGAAGGAAGGGAGGGAATTCCAGTTCAATTCAACATTCAGGTACCTACTCTGTGCTAGGTATTGTACTGGGGATACAGAGGCAAAGATGAAGCCATCCCTGCCCTCAAGGGGCCTATTTTCTCCTGTTCTAGCTGGGGGAGAAGACTGGGGGAGGGGAAAGGATTCATTCCAGGCATAGGAGATGCACAAAGTGGGGAAGGGCAGAGTGAGACTGGGAGGTGGTGAGAAGCCTTTCCGGAGCCCCTACACCATCATTACCCCCAGCACCACCAATCTCTGTCCCAGCCCAGAGTAATCTTTCCTTTCTAGGACTTTGCTTACACCTCTGAGTGGAAGTTTAGACTTATGTAGTCTATGTATGTTGGATCTGGTGTGTACATAAGGACAGCATAGGGTCATATGTTAGGGTGAAATGACCCAGTGCTCAAAGGTTAAGGTACAAGTCAACAAAATGCTTGATTGACATTACAAACCATGGCAAGAAGTGACATTTGGCACATGGAGACAATCCCTGTGGGTCAAATGGTTTCTCCTTACAGTTTCCATCATATAGGTAACATATGTACAACCTTTGTGTGTGTACACATGTGCACATGTATACACAACACACGTGTGTATGTGTACAGGTGACACACGTGTGTGCATGCAAACCTGTACAGAGCTATCTGAGAACCATGTGCTGTTTCTCTCTACTACAGAACATTATTACTTTGTATTTAACAATAGTTTATAATCTAACATAACGACTCTCATTTAACACATGCATTTACATACAAATATGTGTATATATAGTGGTAGGAAAAATGGAAACCTTAATCTAGAAACCTGGGACTTGTAGGATAGGTAGGAATGAAATGAATAGACATTGGAAGGGAAGGGACTCCAAGCAATGGTGTGAGCAAAGGCATGGGGGCAAGAAAGGGGATGATGGTTTAGCAATATAGTAAAGAGTCTATTTTGTCTAAAGCACAGGGTACACCAAGGACATTGGTGAGTGAGACATAAAGCTAGAAAGGGTGGTTGGTGCCAGACTGGAGAAGAATTTGGATCCCAGGCTAAAGAGTTTAGACTTTGTTCTTTAGCAGCGCTGGGGAGCCACTAGGGGGGTCTCAAACAGGGGAATGACATCATCAGAGCTGAGAACTACTGGGGAAGGGGAGAGATGAGGCAAGGGGACTGATTAGAAGACAATCAGAACATCCCAGGTAAGAGGTAATTCAGGTTTGATCTCAGGTAGTAGCAAGAAGTTGAAAACAGGGGTCTGCTGTCAGTCACCTTGTCCTAACAGAGATGTTTCTCTCCAGGTCATCAGTGTCCCTGAGGGTGATTTCTTCTTTGATTTCGTCCGGCACTTGACAGACTGGATAAAAAAAGCAAGACCAGTGAAAGATGGTAACATTCTGAGAATTTTCTAGAGCTGGAAGGGGCTATGTGGTCTAGCTTTCTCATCACCAGAGACAGCAAATGAAAGGACCTCAGCTTGCCCAAGGTCACACATTTTAAGAACTTGACCATCAGGGGATAAAAACCTACAGTACTCAACCTAGGGAATCTGGGGTTGGAGGTCTGTGCCTTATATGATCTTCCTAAAGGTAGCCCACACCTACTTATCTTAGGGGGTTTAATCAACTGCCTCCCTGAAACTGGGGGTGAAAAGGCCAGAGAAACTGATCTCTCTCAGGCCCTTTCCGGATGCTTTTATTTGCTATTCTTCAATGAGGATCAATACCATGTCTTAGCTAATCTTGGTATCTCATAGGGGACTCTGCACTCAGTAGGCTTAAAAAAATTAAATGTCTTTTGAATTGAACTCAGAACCTCCATGGTTTCCCCATGATATACCTATACTGTGATCTCATTGTTGTGGGTAGCCTTCCATGGGTAGAGATCAACACCCATCCATGCCTTCTCATTCCATTCTTCTCAGTCTTCCCATAAATGCCCCACAGACAGAAAATGTACTGAAGGCCTTTCTCTAAGGCAAGGCTTTTTAAACTTTTTCCATTCGTGACCCCTTTTTACTCAAGAAATTTTTGTGTGACACTGGGCATATAGGTATATAAAATAGATATACAAATCAAACATTTACTGCCTAATTTTTCATGACTCCCCCCATTCAGTTATGGGGTCGGGACCCACAGTTTAAGAAGCTTTGCTCTAGGGTACTGGGCACCAGGGTGGCCCTCAGGCTGGGCTATGAATCAGTTATCCCTTTGCTCTCACTACATGACTGACCCACCTCCCCTTCTGACCTTACATTTCCCGCATCATAGATTTTTACATCATTTCTTGCACATGAGACATCACTGGCAATGTACTGCCTCCTATTTAGAATGACCATGTTTCTCTTCATCCCTCTTTGAATTCGTTCTTCCTCGGCAATTAGATTCTTCATGAAATGAACTGTACAGTGCTTCACCCACTTTAAAGTGCTAGTTATTATTGTTGTTGTCGATGGAAGACTCGTGGTGGTGAAACAGTCGGGTTTTGTGTCAGGGAGTAACTTGGAATCACTGAAAGTGCAACACAGTTTACAAATGCTTAGAGTCTAGACCTGGCAGAGGGAGCAGAACCATTTCAACAATGCCCTTTAAATATTAAGCCTGCAGAGCACCAGGCTGGATGCCGGGGAGATACAGAGTTTATACAAAGTTTAGTTAAGACACAGTCCTTGCCTTCCTGTAGCTCAGTTTAATACACAAACAGATAAGTGTACATCCAATATTACCTGTTATGTGCATTGGAGAAATGAAGAGAAAGTGCTACATGAGGTTGTAAGGGGGAGGATTCTTAGCAGTTGGGGAAGTCAGGGAAAGCTTCCTGGAAGAGGTGGCTTTTGAATAGGATTTAAAAGAAATGTGGAGAATTACTAGCTGTGTGACCCTGGGCAAGTCACTTAACCCTCATTACCCCCCCCCCCATGTGGAGGAATTGACCAGGTTTTTTGGGGGGGGGATAGAGGGGGCAACAAGAGAAGGTATTCCAGGCCCTCATCATCTCCCCCCAGATTATTGTACCAACCTCCTAATTGGTCTCTTTGCCTCTTTGCCCCACTCCAGTCTATCTATCTTCCATACTCCTTACCTCTACCTCACAGAGTGTCTCTTTTCCTTTAAGATGCGTCTCAAGCACCATCTTCTGCATCAAGCCTTTCCTGATTCTCCCCAACACTGGTGCCCTGCCTCTCAATCCACTTTGTATTTTTTTTCTATACATTTATGTTCACTCACTTCATATGCATGCTGTATATATTTATATTAAGTACTTGTTGTCTCTCCCTTTAGAAGACAAGCCTTTTGAAGGTGGGGATTATTTCAGTCTTTGTATTTGTATATCTAGTGCCCCAGCACTACCTGGGACATAGAAGGTGCTTAACAAATGCTCATTTGTTGATTGACTGACTGATGAATTGATTGATTATGAACAACAGTAGATGCCAAAGCTGACAGTGACCTATGGCCCTCAAAACCCATAGGTTTCATTGCCAGGCTTGCCCAAGTTGACAGTGGGTCTGTCTTTGCAGGAATTGTGCCTTCTCTTACCTACCAAGTGTTCTTCATGAAGAAGCTATGGACCAATACGATTCCTGGGAAGGACCCAATGGCAGACTCTATTTTCCACTATTATCAGGTGAGCATGGGGGCATTCTCTTTGGATTGTTCTGTGCTCCTGGAGGGAGAGGAGGAGCTTCTCTTTCTTCCTAAACCTAGAGAAATTCTGAGATCTAAGGGCTGCTCAGTAATGGCATCTCTAGGAAGGCTTTTGCTCTTGGGAAAGGGATCCAGTGCTTAGCATAGAGTAGGCATTTAATAAATGTTTATTGATAAATTGATATGAAGACTGACCTGATTCAAGGCCACCTTCCCCCACCACTTCCCCTCCACCTAACACTCCCACCCTCACTTTCTCCGGTGAGCCTTCCCTTCCAGATGCTGAACTCTGTCATTGGATAGGGTTTGTTGTACCCATTTTATGGATGAAGAATCTGAGGCCCTGAGAGGGAGAGTGAGGGACAAGTGGAATATTTTCCAAAGAGTATCTACCAAAATAAATATAATATGTATTAAGTATAACTATAAAATTCTCTTTACACAAATAATAGGAGACAATTTGAGAGAGATTCATTGCTCATGTTTGGGCTGTGCTAATATAATAAAAATGATAATAATATGAAAATTAATTTACAAATTTAGTGACTACTAATCAAAACCAAGGGATTAATAAATAGAACCAGACAAAAAATTAAATTCATTTGGAAGAACAAAAAGTCTAAAATTTCAAGAGAAATAATGAGAAAAAGTACAAGTGAAGGGGGAGCATAGAATTACCAGACTTCAAATAATATAACAAAACATTAGTTACCAAAACTATTTAGTACTGGTCAAAAACCAGAAAAATAAATTAGTAGATCAGACTAGATAAGTAAGAAACAGAAGCAATTGAAGTGTTCCATTGTTTCTTAAACTCAGTAACATAAATTACTTGAAACTCGGGTTTTTTTTATAAGAACTGCTGGAAAAAAAATGGAAAGCATCTTGGCAGAAATTAGTTTTAGCTCCAAGTATTTTCCATAATAATCTCAGAATGGAAATAAAACCTAAAGATAAAATGTCCTACCATAAAATTAATTTTAGGAGATATGGTCTTATTTTTAATCTAATTTTTAGTTTTAATTTAAATTTTGAATTCAGAATTTAATTTATTTCAATTTATTTTCAGTTTCAAATCCTCTCCCTTCCATTTTCCCCTCAATGAGAATACAAGAAAAGCAAAACCCATCATATATATGTATACATGTTTATACATGTATATATGCATATATGTATGTATATGTGTGTATACATACATATACATATATACAGAGATCAACATGGAAGTTATAACTTGCTCCATTTTCAGCCTGGGCTGGGTTGCCTGTCCTTTTTTGTGGGGGAATCCTTTGGAAGAGCTGGAAGCTATAGAGTCATACAGGCCCCAGACCTCTTTCCCTTTCCCTGTGACTGACCCCTTCTTCCAATCTTTGCAGCAAGCCTGCCTCCTGAAACCAGGAGGTTTCCCGAGTTAGGGAGGGCAGGGCAAAAAGTTTATTTGAGCGCTGGGAAGACATGATTATGAAGAGAGGTAATGTAATCGGGAATGGGAGATGGGTTATAATCCCTGCTCCCAGGGACTCATTGTGCCAATGTTGAACTTAGACACCTGGTTAGCTTAACCCACTATAGCTCAGAACCCTCAAGCTCAAGAGATCCACTAGCTAAACCTTCCCCAGTAGCTGAGATTACGAGTGTGTGACACCACACTTGGTTAGTCAAGGGATATTAAATCTGAATAGGTTCACTTTTGGGGGGTGGTGTGTGAGGCAATTGGGGTTAAGTGACTTGCCCAAGGTCACACAGCTAGTAAGTGTGAAGTGTCTGAGGTCGGATTTGAACTCAGGTCCTCCTGACTCCAGGGCTGGTGCTCTATCCACTGCGCCACCTAGCTGCCCCTCTGAACAGGTTCACTTTTAAAACAGGACCCATGATTCCATTTGTGTAGGGAGCTTCCCATAAAGAACGTACTATACTCTACCTGTACAGATTGGCAAATTTTCTGCAACTCATGGTCTTAGCAGGTTCTCTAGGACAGTGACAGGTTAAATGACTTTCCCAAGGCCACACATAGCCAGAATGTATCAGAGATAGTAGGACTTGAACCCAGATCTTCATGACTCCAGATTCAGCTTACTCACATCATGCTACCTCAAAAGTTTTCAAAAGAAGAACTACAAACTATATAAATGACCCAATGAAAACATGCTCCAAATTACTAAAAGAGACATGCAAATGAAAACAGCATCCTACAAATTATCAGATATGTACAAAAATAGGAACAATGTTGAAGGGGTGTGGGAGAACAGGCATACTAATGCCCTGTTGGTGGAACTGTGAGCTGTCCCAATTATTCTAGAGATTAGTTTGGAATTATGCAGGCAAAATTATGTCCAGAGAGCCAACTGTTAATTTTCTACCTCAAAGGAGGGTAAAATCATGAAAGACAATATATACCAAATATTCATAGCAATTTTTTTGTGACCGCAAAGAATTGGAAAAAAAGTAAGTTTTCCATCAGTTGGGAAATGGCTAAAAATAACTCTCTACCATATGGAGATAACAGAATATTATCGTGCAGTAAGAAATTAAGATTATGTGGAATTTAGAGAAGAATGGGAAGATATGTATCAACTGATGCTGAAGGAAATAAGCAAAACCAAGAGAAAGATATATACATGACTACAACATGATAAATAAAGTCTAAGTAATTGAAAAACCAATGAGGGTCCTGGAGACCATACTTCCCCCTTTGTGCCATGTGGAAAGTGAGAGGGGAGAATTATTAGGAGGATAGATATTGTATACATTGTTAGATGTTGTTACTGTATTGGACTTATTTGATTTTAATTATTAGTCACATGGCAGGGTTTAAACAGGGCAGGGGAAGAGTTGAGATGACTATGATAGAAAGACAAAAATCAATAAATCATAGTTCTAAGAAAAAAAGAAATTTAACTTTGAATGAAATCATGAAGGGACTTCAATGCCTGCCATTAGGGAGGCATTGGACATTCTTGAAGGAAGGAGCCAGCTTTTCTCTTCTCCTTATCCTGCTGTCTCTTACAGGAATTGCCCAAATACCTGCGTGGTTACCATAAGTCAACCAGGGAAGAAGTCCTTCAGCTGGGAGCCCTGATCTACAGGGTCAAATTTGAAGATGACAAATCCTATTTCCCAAGCATTCCCAAGATGCTGCGTGAGCTGGTGCCACAAGACCTTATTCGGCAGATCTCTCCAGATGACTGGAAAAGGGTAAGCAGAACAATCCCTAGGGATAATGGATTCCCCTTCTCACATCCCACAGTGTCTTACACATACTAGGTAATCTATGTTTGTCGATTGGGAGTAGGGGTGGTTGAATGGGGTTGTTGGCATGAAGGAAAGAAAAATTAAGTCATTCTAATTTTTTAAAAGGAGGAGGAGGTAGATTATTCAAACTCTAGGCTTGTGATCTTGATTCCAATTTCTGGCAAAATTCTAGAATGTATTATTAAATGGGTGGTTTTTTAACAATTAGGGAAATTGTAATCCCAGAGCCAATGTTCATCAAGGTTGTTTATCAAGAACAGGTGGTCCCAACTAGCCTCACTTTTTTTTACAAGGTCACTGGACTGGTCCTATCAATTCATTGTGGTTCAATATACATTTATTAAGAGCCCATTGTGTGCAAGACACCATGATGGGTTCTGGGCCAGAATTTCAGTCACCAGATGATAGGTTTTTCTTAGGTATATCAATTCATGAAGATTGTCTATTAAGACTTGATCTGTATCAATGAAGGAAATACCAATACCAGTGAAATCTTAGGTCCAAAGTATTTAAGTATACTAGACTGGTAGTTAAGGGAATACCCTAGACATGCTGTACTTGGATTTCAACAAGGCATCTAATAAGATTTATCATTATCTTTTTATGAAGAAGATTTTGTGATTTTTTTTTTTTTGGTGAGGCAATTGGGGTTAAGTGACTTGCCCAGGGTCACACAGCTAGTAAGTGTAAAGTGTCTGAGGCCAGGTTTGAACTCAGGTCCTCCTGACTCCAGGGCTGGTGCTCTATCCACTGCGCCACCTAGCTGCCCCTGATTTTGTGATTTTTAAGATGGATAAATATGGGCTAGATGATAGTACAGGTGAGTGGATTTAGAACTAATTGACTTTTAGATCCAAAAAGTATGTTCACTTTTTGGCCAACCTAGAAGGAGGTATCTAGTGGAGTGTCCCTGGGATCTGGCCTTGGCCCTGTGCTGGGCAATATTTTTATCAGTGACTTGGATTACATCATAAATAACATAATAATAATAATACCAAAATCTGCAGGTCACACAAAGCAGAAGGATAGCTAATCCTTTGGAAGACAGAAGTTTAAGTGCCTTCCCACTCAAGATGTAACATTATAAATGCTAGTATCATTGCTGCCCTCCCTACTGATATAACTTACGTTTCTTCCCATAGTCCATTGTGGCCTATTTTAACAAGCATGCAGGGAAGAGCAAGGAGGAAGCCAAGCTGGCCTTTCTGAAGCTAATATTTAA
Source organism: Dromiciops gliroides (assembly GCF_019393635.1). Lineage (NCBI taxonomy): Eukaryota > Metazoa > Chordata > Mammalia > Microbiotheria > Microbiotheriidae > Dromiciops > Dromiciops gliroides. The sequence goes on from NC_057863.1 coordinate 549,712,951, forward strand.
ATGGCCAACGTTTGGGTCAGCTTTCTTTGAAGTGAAGGTATGAACTTTGTCTCTTAACTGACCTTCCCGGGGCTTGGAGGGAGGTGGGAGGCAGGTCTTGTTTAGAAGGAGCGAGGAAGAGATGGGGTCTGCGACCCAAGAGAAGAAGCTAAAGAGAACACTATATGTGACAACAATAAAGAAACAAAACTAACACTAAAGAGTAGATGAACTAAAATGAAACCTGATGAGCAGTTTCCAGCCCAGGGGATAGGAGATGGAAAACCCTTCCTCATGGCAGAGAGAAATGAGAACTTGTGTGCAGAATGCCATTCACTGTCAGGCATGGTTTCCATGTTAGTTTTGCTTACATTTTTTTCTGTTACTAAGGAGTGTCTGGGAGTATATATCAGGTAATAAGTATGATGTAAAAATCACAGGCCATCAATACAACTTTTTTAAAAAGTGGAGAAATTGGGGTAGCTAGGTGGCTCAGTGGATAAAGCACCAGCCCTGGATTCAGGAGGACCTGAGTTCAAATCGAGCCTCAGACACTTGATACTTACTAGCTGTGTGACCCTGGGCAAGTCATTTAACCCTCATTGCTCCAACCCCCAAAAATAAGTGGAGAAATTAAGTAGGGAATTAAATAAACATTTATTAACTGTCAACTGTGTGCCAGGCACTTTGCTAAGTTCTTTATAAACATTACCTCATTTGATCCTCAGAACAACCCTGGGAGGTAGGTGCTATTATTACCCCCATTTTACAATTGAAGAAATTGAGGCAGATAAATGACTTGCCCAAGGTCACAGAACTAGTAAACATCTGACCCCAGATTTGAACTCAGGTCTTCTTGACTCCAAGCCCAGCATCAATACACACAATGCTTCCTGAAAACCTCATCCTCTGAGATTGGAGCAAAGGAGGACAGGGGGAGCAAAAACAGAGTGGTTTTGAGAGATGAAGGAGGATGGATAGAGGAGCTCAGGATGTATGACTTCAATCTTCTCAGTAAAGTAGGAAGCGGGGTCATCTGATGAGACATAAAGGAACATAAGTAGAGGTGAGGTTTAAAGAGAGGAGAGGAAGGTAGTGTGCTAGACAGAGTAGAGAGCCCTGGCTCACAGATCAGAGGACGAGTTCAAATCCTGTCTAAGATGCTCATTGTGTGTGACCTCAAAGCTTCCCTAAATTCTCAATTGTTTCACCTGTGAAATGAGGACAAAATGTTGGACCAGATGGCCTCTAAGGTCCCAATAATTCTAGAATCATGGTGTTATGATCCTATAGTTCTAAGATTTGGAGTAGCCTGGGTTAGAAATGTGATGGGGAATCGGAAATAAGATGAACAGGTACAGTAAAGGCCCAGGCAACAGAAAATTGTGAGGGAGAGCCAGGGAGCCAGGTTTTGTAACTCTCTCCTGGCTCCCACTTTTAAGCATTGCTGGGAGGCTCCCAGTTGCCAATCCAATCCAACTCAAGAAGCATTTATTGTGGCTACCTCAGTGCTAGGAACTGAGAGAAAAAGCAAACAATAGGCCCTGCCCTCAAGGTGCTTACAATCCACCAAAGGATTATAATATGTAAACAGAGATGTACTGTGTGTGATAAGTGAGGAGGGAGAGAACCCTAACAAGTAGGGGGAAATCCAATGAGATAACAAGTGCAAAGAGCTCTGCAAATCTTAAAGCTCTATAAAAATGCTAGCTACTATTGTTGTAATCGTTATCATTATTACTATTCAGAAAGACTTTCCATAGGTAGCACGTGAGATGAGTCTTGGAGGAAGCTAGAGTATCTAAGAGGTGGAGATGAGGAGGGAATACAGGAGATGGAGTTTGGAGTTGAAGGAACAGCAAGCAGATTTCCAGTTCTATGGTTGGAATATAATGTTTGAACAATGAGTCTGGAAAAGTAGGCTAGAGCCACATCATGATGGGCTCTCCCCATACCAAAACAGTGAAATTTCTATTTTATGCTAGAGGCAATAGGGAGTCACTGAATGTTCTTGGCCATGGAAGAAGCATGGAAAGACATGTTTTAGAAAGATTATTTTGTCATCTATATGGAGAAGAATTCAAGAGAGGAGAAACCCAAATCTGGGAGTCAAGTTAGGAGACTCTTGAAATAGTTCAGCTGCCAGGCACACTGAAGAGTAATCTAGTAAATATTCAACAACTAGTTCTCTAAGATACACCTTTAAGTTTAATCTGTAACATCAACATTTTCTCCATTTTTTCCTTAAGTCTAGTCAATCAACAAAACAATAAAGCAAGCCTTGATCTGTAGTGTTTGCTGATTTCTGAGTATAAATGCTCACACTGAACATTTAATGTGGAGTAGGTTGGTGCAGGCTCCAGCACATCCCTGGTCACACTAATACAAAATTCTACAAAAATTAGAATTGAATTATTAGAATTCTAAAAATTAGAATTATTAGAATAAAAACTAGAATTGAATAATTCTAATTATTCAAAAAAGTGACAGAAATGTCCATACCCACTGACTCAGTGATTCCACTGTTGGGCGTATATTCTAAGACAAAAAGAAAGGTTCCAGATACACCAAAATATTTATAATGGCACTTTTAGTGGTAGCAAAGAATTGGGAGGAAAGTAGATGCCTGATGATACAGGGAATAGCGAACCAAGTTGTGGCACATTAATGTAATGGAATATTTCTGTGCTGTAAGAACATGATGAATACAGAAAAACATGGGAAGATATGCATGAACAGATGCAAATGAAATAAGGATAATCCAGAAAACAGTACACTTGATAACTACAACAATATAAATGGAAAAAAGCAACAAAACAATTGAAGATAAATGCTTTAAGGGATGACCAAATTTGGTCTAAAAAAAGAGATATAAGAAAATACCTTCTTTGCAGAAGTGGGGGTCCACAGATGTGAAATACTACAGATAACAAGGTTTCTTCAATATGTTGATTAGTTTTGAGGAACTTTTTTCCTTTTTCTTTTTAGTCTTAATTATAAGGAATGGCTCTTCAGGAAAGCATGGGGAATGTAGGCAATATAAGAACAAAAGATATCACTAAAATTAATTTTTTAAAAAAAGAAATAACCCTGCTGAGCAGGATGCAGCTAAAACTAGGGTTGTGGCTATGTGAGCAAAGAGAAGGGAAGTGATTTGAGACAGGTTGTGGATAATGAATAAGATTTCATGACCAAGTGGATATAGGGGAGCGGAGGGGTTGAAGGAGATACAAGAGTCAAAGATGCCTCCGAAGTGGTAAACCTGGATGCCTAGACCAGTGGAGATGACTTCAGCAGAAACAGAAAAATTCAGAGAAGTCTTGAGTTTAAAAGATAAAATGAGTTCTATTTTAGACATCAGAGTTTGAGATTCCTGTGACACATTGAGGAAGAAGGCAGTTACAGGGCTAGAGCTCAGAAGAAACTGGGACTGGATATAGAGATCTGGGAGTCATCTGCATGAGATGAACAATGGACTCTAGAACTTGGTGAGGATATAGAGAAAGAAGGAAAGATGGCCCAGGGCAGAGGCCTCAGGAGGCACAGCCATTACGGGAAGGAAGAGAAACAAGATGGGGAAGAGTATCCCAAAATCCCAAGGAGAAAAGCATATCCAGGAAGAATAGATACCTGATCAAATGCAATCAAATCCACAAGGATGATTAAATCCTGACTTTGTGCCAGGCACTGTGCTTTGCTTTGGGAATACAAAATACAGGAAGCAGAAAGCAATGCAGTCCCTGGCCTTGAGGTGCTTACATTATTATTTTTTTTTTTTGCAGGGCAATGGGGGTTAAGTGACTTGCCCAGGGTCACATAGCTAGTAAGTGTCAAGTCTCTGAGGCCAGATTTGAACTCCTGAATCCAGGTCTGGTGCTTTATCCACTGAGCCACCTAGCTGCCCCAAGGTGCTTACATTCTAAAGAGGGAAGGTGAAAAGGAAAGGGGGTGGGGAGGAAGAAGGTGGCTGCCAGGGGGCTTGGTAGAGGAAACACAGACAGTTGGAAGTGGAGCCTGGCAAAGCATGAAGACGTGGTTGGGCTGGCGTGCGTGCTTTCTTTACAATGGAGGCTTTGGTGGGAAGCAGCCAGTCACAGGAAGGAACTCTGGGGCAGAGTGTATGTGCAGCGTGAGACCTCCTGCAGTGGAGTAGACTTCTAGAGTGAGGAGGCTATCACAGCATGGTAGAGAGAGTCTAGAGAGTAGTAGAGGCTGGTGAGGAATGAAGGTTAACAGCATCATATGATACAGAGACGACAAGAAGACAGAGCATTGAGAAAAGATCATTAGATTTAGCAATTAAGAACTTGATGGTAACCCTGGAGAGAGCAATTTCAATTGAGCAGGGAGGTCAGAAGTCCGATTGTAAGGTGTTGTTGAGAAATGAGTGAGGGGAGAGAAGTAGAGGCCAGGAGTAGAGACAACTTTTTTTTTGCAGGGCAATGAGGGTTATGTGACTTGCCCAGGTTTACACAGCTAGTAAGTGTCAAGTGTCTGAGGCCGGATTTGAACTCAGGTCCTCCTGTCCACTGCACCACCTAGCTACCTCTAGACAATTTTTTAATAGATGTTTTGAGTTGGGAAAGGGGCAAAGACAGGGGAAGGAAAATATAGCACTTACTATGTGCCAAGTACTATGCTGAGCTCTTTATAAATATTACCTCATTTGATCCTCACAACTCTGGGAGGTAGGCACTATTAACGATCTCCATTTTACAGTTAGATAAATTGAGGCAGACAGAAGTTAAGTGACTTGCCCAAGGTCATACAGCCAGTAAGTGTCAGAGGCAGACTACATAGAGCCTTTTAGGAATGCTAGAGTCAAGGGAAGGTTTTTTTTTTTCCAAGCTGGGAGAGATGTAGGCATGTCTGTAGGCAGCTGGGAAGAGTTGGTACAAATTACAACCCAATAGATGACATGAGCAGCTGAGCTTCTGCTGTCTGAGCTACTTTCTCCACTGAGTTGTCAACTGCTACTGGCTGGAACTTATTTAAATAAGGTCATGTTTTAATTGAGTGCCATATGTTCTCATTTTTATTCTCCTAATTGGTTTGTAATTTTAATCTTTGCTCTAACAAAGTAGTGCTCTGACCACATGCAGACAGATTTGAAAGTGACTACTGGGTGGTGCAATGGATAGAGCTTAGAGTCAGTCAGGAAGATGCAGGTTGAAAACTGACCTCAGACACTTACTAGCTGTGTGACCCTGGGCAAATCACTTAACCCTGTTTGTCTCAGTTTCCTCATCTGCAAAATGAGCTGGAGAACAAATGGCAAAACACTCTAGTATCTTTGCCTAGAAAACCCCAAATAGGATCATGAAAAGAAGGCCACAACTGAACAATAACAACAACAATAATATAGGTGGCACTTCAGTTCTGGTCTGTTAAAGTTACAGTTAGTTTTAATTCGGGGGGGGGGGGGAGGGAGGGAGGAGTAGCCCAGAGACTCTTGCTTCTCTATGTGAATAAAGTATTTATTATATACAAGAGTGAGCTTTGTGGACAGTCCACTTGCCTTTGGTTTTGGTGATATCTTAATCTTGCAGTATATATGTTTTGGGTTTTTTTTTGTTTTTGTCAGGGCAATGAGGGTTAAGTGACTTGCCCAGGGTCACACAGCTAGTAAGTGTCAAGTGTCTGAGGCTGGATTTGAACTCAGGTCCTCCTGAATCCAGGGCCGGTGCTTTATCCACTGTGCCACCTAGCTGCTCCCCCTGTAATATATTTTTAAACTTTTTTGCAGTTTTAAAAAGTTGTATCTTTTATTTCATTGACAAAGGGAACTGCAAGTAAGGAAATAACCTCTTCCAATTTATCATCACCTACTCTATAACCTATGATCTTACACAGTGGACTAGGGCATTGCCCAGTATCACATAGGCAGTCTTTTGTTTTGGTAAATAGTATTTTGTTTTTTCAAACTACAAGTAAAGATAGTTTTTAACATTCATTTCCAAATTCTATCCCTCCCTCTCTCCCCTTTTCCCTCCTAAAGATTGCAAGCAATCTGATATAGGTTATATATGTACAATCACGTCAAACCTATTTCCACATTTGTCATGTTGTAAAAGAAGAAACAGAACAAAAGGGGGAAAACACAAAAAACCAAAAACAAAATGAAAACAGTATGCTTCAATCTACATTCAGACTCCATAATTCTTCCTCTGGAGTTGGAGAGCATTTTCCATCATGAGTCTTTTGCAATTGCCTTGGATCATTGTATTGCTGAGAAGAGCTAAGTATCACAGTTGATCATTGCACAATTTTGCTGTTACTTTGTGTAATGATCTCCTGGTTCTGCTCATTTCACTCAGCATCAGTTCACCTAAGTCTTTCCAGGTTTTTCTGAAACCCTCCTGTTCGTCATTTCTTACAGCACAAAAGTATTCTATTACATTCACATACCACAACTTGTTCAGCCATTCCCCAATTGATGGGCATCCCTTCAATTTCCAATTCTTTGCTACCACAAAAAAGGTGATATAAATATTTTTGTACTTATGGGTCCTCTTCCCTTTTTTACAATCTCTTTGGGATACAGACCTAGTAGTGGTACTGCTGGGTAAAAGGGTATGCACAGTCCCATATCCCTTTGGGCATAGTTCCAAATTGCTGTCCAGAATGGTTGGATTAGTTTACAGCTCCACTAACACTGCATTAGTGTCCCAATTTTCCCACATCTTCTCCAATATTTATAATTTTCCTTTTCTGTCATATTAGGCAACCTGATAAGTATGAAGTGATACCTCCTCAGAGTAGTTTTAATTTACATCTCCCTAATCCAGAGAAATTTAGAGCATTTTTTCATATGACTATAGATAGCTTTGATTTCTTCATCTGAAAACCATGGCACAGGCAGTCTTGTGAGAAGTAGGCCTCCCTGACTTAGAAACTGGCTCTGTCTACCCACTATGCCACACTCCCTCTAATTATGGTTTCTCTTGGCCATGATGGGGATCTTGGCCTCTCAAGGACTCTGCCAGTGAATCTTAAGCTCTGCCTGGGAAATCCTACCAAACTGCAAAGACTTTCAGCACTTGCCTAGTGACCCAACTATTTCTATCATTTGAGGACCAGCTGGGCTAAGTTTAGAGAAACTCACCACCAGAGGGCTGACCAGAGGGTGATCAGCTTTGGGGGGTCATAGCTGCTTATGAAGACAGTCTCCTGAGGCACTGAAAAGGTGCTGTGCCTGAAAGGGTATTTCTCACATTAGTGAAATCATAGGATTTTTTCATTCATTCATTCATTCATTCATTCATACATACATACATACATGCATATATACATACACATACACATATACATACACATATACATATACATATATTTTTTCCTTTTAAAGAGAAATCATTGAAATCATTGCATATGTGGGTGGGGAGTGTAATATGGTAATTAAGCAATTACAATATATGGTTCAAACAATTAAGTTGCTGAGCTTAGGGGGAAGAAAGATGAGACTAGGTTGCTCCTGGCTAGGCAGGTTTCCTGGAGGCAGCGGGAGCTAAGCTTTACCTTGGATGTACCTTATCCAATAGTAAATAAGTGGGTGTCTGGGATAGAGACCAAGCCTCGGATCAGGAGGAGAGTGGTAATGTTCATCTTCTGGAGGTAGTGAATTGGCTATATGCTTGCCTCCCATCAATTTCACTTCCCTTGGCTTTCCTGCTGTTGGCTCCGCTTCACAAGAAGGTTTGGGAATCTGACTGCTTTTTGTTTTCTTTTTGCCAGCAAACAACTGAGCCAAACTTCCCTGAGATTCTCCTAATTGCTATCAACAAATACGGAGTCAGCCTCATTGATCCCCGGACCAAGGTGAGAGGGGCCTCAAGGGAGCAGAATCAGAGGCTGAAAGGAAGCTGGGTACAGGGGTGGTGCTCATTATCATATTGTCACAAAAGAATGCCCGGGTGGGGCATCAGGCTGATCTAGATACCACACTGACTGCCTTAGAAGGCAGAAGAACTGGGTGCTCTTCCTGGACCCTTCACTTGTTGGCTGTGTGCCCCTGGGCAAGTCACTTCTCCCCTCTGGGCCTCCTTTCCCTCCTATAGTCGGGTGGGATTAGGTGGTTTCTAAGGTTCTTTCCAACTCTAATATTCTATAGGTTTAAGGCTATGCACATTCTCAGGCTCCCTAGGAAAGTTCTACTTCCCAATGCTGGCTAGGGCTGGAAGCATGCCTGGAGATTGGCCTTGTTTAATTCAGCTCAACAAATATTCATTACCATCTGTTATGTACAAAGCTATCTGATGGGCAATGGGGATATAAAGATGAATAACCACAGTATGGTCCCCGCCCTCAGGGAGTTTATACTCCAATCAGGAGATAGAACATGGGATCCGTACATAGAATTAGATTATTGGATTTGTACATAGAATCATATATGGAGAGCTGGAGGGACCACAGAGGCCTTTTTTTTTTTTTTAGTGAGGCAAGTGGGGTTAAGTGACTTGCCCAGGGTCACACAGCTATTAAGTGTTAAGTGTTTGAGGCCGGATCTGAACTCAGGTCCTCCTGACTCCAGGGCTGGTGCTCTATCCACCTTCTAATCCAACCCTCCACATTCTAGAGATGAGGATGCTGAGGTCCCTTTAGATTGTAAACTCCACGAGGGTAGGGATTATCTTTTGCCTCTTTCTGTATCCCCAGGGTTTAGCACAGTGCTTGATACTGGTGGGCACGGAATGAATGTTTGTTGAATTGAATTGAAGAAGACCCGATACAGAAAGCCAGCTCTGCTGCTTACTTCCCTATGTGAGCCTGGACATCCCACTTCAATTCTCTGCCTCAATTTCCTCATCCACAAAATGAGGGAACTGGACTAAATGATTTCTGAGTTCCATTTTGAGTTCTGACCCCTAAGTGGCAAAAGAGTATTGCATTTTGTTGTTGTTGAGTCATTTTCAGTCCTAACTCTTTATGACCTCATTTTGGGGCTTTCTTGGCAGAGATACTAGAGTGGTGCGCCATTTCCTTCTCCAGCTCATTTGACAGATGAAGAACTGAGGTCAATAGAGTTAAGTGACTTGTCCAGGGTCACACAGCTAGTAAGTGTATGAGGCCAGATTTGAACACATGAAGATGAGTCTTCCTGATTCCAAGTCCAATGTTCTATCCATTTTGCCACTTAGCTGCTCATTATTGGATTTTGACCTGCGGGCAATCAGATAATCAATCAACAAACATTTATTAAGCACTTACTATATGCCAGGCATTGTTCTAATTCCCAAGGATACAAAGAAGGCTAAAAACATTGTCTCTGTCTTCAGGAGCTCACAGTCTAATGGGAGAGACAAGACATAAGTAAGTAACTATGCATATACAGGAAGGTAATCTCAGCAGGAAGGCACTGGGGTCATATGTCCTACCTCTACCTTTTTATGACCCACGTGACCTCAGGCAGGCCCTGACCCAGGCAGGTGGGCTAGAAAAAGAGAGCGATGGATTTGAAATCTCCTTCCCTCCAAGGTGGCTTTGGCCTCTTTTTCAGAGAGAGGGGGATGGTTCAAATGACCATCAAGCCTGAGCCCTTCCCGTTTGAAGATACCATGCGAGGCTGTGCTAGTGAAGTGTTTAGCAATACAAATGTATGCCACACTTACATTTAATCGGCATTATTGCTGTTTTGTCCATCCCTTCTTAAGTCTAAACAATCGACAATCAATCTCTGGTTTGTGCCATTTGTGGATTTCCGGGGTGTAAATGTTCACATTGAATATCTAACGGTTGGGGCCCCAAGTCAGTCGGAGCTACCCCCCATCCCCGAATCTACAGCTTACTTGTCCTTGGAATTCCCTGGGAGTTAGCGACATATTGCCCTACGTGTTCACTCATCAAACACATAAGTGTCTACTTTAGAGTTCATCTGAGTCCTTCTGGCTGTGTGGGTCAGTGCCTGCCTGGGTCAAGGAGAGGCCGCATGTCACAGAAGCGACATCTCTCTGGTCCTCAGTTTCCTATGGCCTATAGATGTGAAAGGGCCTTCCCAAGCCATTAAGTCAGACTCCCTCATGTTACAGATGAAAAAACAGAGGCCCAGGAGCCAGAGCCAGGCTTTTGGTCCAGAACCTGTGACTCCAAAGGCAGTGTCAGCTCCTCCATGCCACATTGCTTCTCCTCCTCAGTAAAATGAGCACATTTGGCTACACCATCTCTGAGCTTCTTTCCTGCTCCACATTTCTTGAGAACTTAGGAGATGGTGCAGAGACAGAATCAGCAGGACTCAAACCAGAAAGATAAGGGGGAAGAGAAGATGGGGTGGTCAGTGCCCCTCAGAAAGCCACTTCTCTTTTTCAGGACATTCTCACCACTCACCCCTTCACCAAAATCTCCAACTGGAGCAGTGGGAACACTTATTTCCACATCACTATTGGGAACCTGGTTCGAGGAAGCAAGCTGCTCTGTGAAACTTCCCTGGTAAGAACGCTACATGCTAACCTACGGGCCCAAACCCTGAAGGCATAGGGTTCAAATCTCAGCTCTAACACTCAACTACCATGGTTACCTTGGGTGAGGCAATTAGCTTCTGGGGCCTCAGTTTCCTAATATGTAAAATGAGGACATTGCAAGTTGTGACTCTCATAGTAGGGACAATGTGACATTGAGTCATCCACACTCTCTAGCCCCAGAGTTCCCTGAGTGGCCAACGGCCCATAATGGTCAGCCGATAAACATTATTAAGCACTTGGTATGTGCCAGGCACTGTGCTAAGCTCTGGGGATGCAGTTAAAGGCTAAAGACAGCTTCACGTTTTTGAGATGATTAGCCTAAGGTCAAGGGTTCATTCTATGGCTGGGGTGGCCTGATGTAGTGGAAGGATCATGGGGGACTGGGGTCAAGTTTAATTATGAAATGTTTGGCTGTGACGTTTGCTAGCTACATGATGCAAAGTGACTCACATCACCTCTCTGAAGCACTGTTTCCTCATCTTTAAAAATTAGGATAATGATATCTGAACCACCGGGCATGGGATGGCTGTAAGAAAATGTTAGCTGTGAAACACAATCTAAATGTGAATTAGTGATTTAAATATTAGGAGTCAAGGGGCCTAGGGCAGGGCTTAGGCTGGGGTTGTCTAGACTAAGGTCAAAGCACTGTCTCTGCCCAAGGTTGGGGGGTGAAGGGCAGGGATTGGACTGAATCCAGGGGTAGAGACTCAACTGGGGCCAGGGACAGGACTCAGTCTTGAGTGAGGGTCAGGGCTCAGGTAGAGTTGATGTCTAAGCTGTCCAAGGGCTGCACTCAGTCTGGGGCCAGGGTACGGGATCTGTCCTGGTCAGGGCTCAGACTAGAGCAGCCCTCAGACCAGGGTCAGGGAAAGTCATCCTTTGATTGAGGATGGGGTCAAGACTCAGTTTGAGGTCAAGAATAGGGTTCTGTCTGAGGCCAGAGTCAGGACTCAGCCTGGAGATGGCTAAGGTTTAGGGATGAGGGCTCAGACTGGGGCCAAGGTCATGGCTTAGAGTGAGGTTGAGTCCAGGCTGTGTAAGGACTGACCTCAAAGTCAAGGGTCAGTCTGGTGCTGGGAAACAGATTCTCTTTTGCAGTTTTCTTAGATGGAAGTTGAGCCAGCAGCTCTGGCTCATTAGACCCACTGAGTAGAGCAAGGAAATTTAGACCAGGGGCTTTTAACCTGAAGTCCATGAATTTGGGTTTGGGGGGATTTTTTGCTTTTTTACATTTTTGTTTTATTTTTTAAATTCTGATAACTATATTTCATTATGATTGGCTTTTTTGTTTAAACTTAAATTTTTTGTCTTTTTAAACTTTGACAACTATATTTTGCTGTAATTGGCTTTTGTTTTTAAAATTTGGATAACTATATTTCACTATAATTTGCTTTTTTAAATTTAGATTTTTTGTGCTTAAATTTTTTTTTTTTTACATTATGAGATATTTTATTTTTTCCGTTACATGTAAAGATAGTTCTCAACTTTTGTTTATACATGCTTTACAATTTCAGATTTTTCTCCCTCCCTCCCTCCCCTCCCTCCCCCCCTCCCCTAGACAGCAGGTAATCTGATATAGGTTATATCTATATATATCTATACATATACATATAGATATATATATACACACACATATATATACACATAATAACATTAATCCTATTTCTGCATTAATCCTGTTACAAGAGAAAGAATCAGAGCAGTGATGCAAAACCTCAAAATAGAAAAAAAAAAAAACAACAGCACCCAAAACAAAAGAAATAATATGGTTCAATCAGCATCTATACTCCACAGTTCTTTCTTTCTTTTTTTTTCTTGGATTTGGAGATCCTCTTCTATCATGAGTTCCCTGGAACTCTTCTGTACCATTGCATTGGTGAGAAGAATATAGTCCATCACAGTAGGTCAGCACTCAATGTTGATGATACTGTGTACAATGTTCTTCTGGTTCTGCTCATCTCACTCATCATCAGCTCACATAAGACCCTCCAGGTTTCTCTGAACTCTTCCTGCTCATCATTTCTTACAGCTTTTGTGCTTAAATTTTGCAAACTATACTGTTATAATTGGCTTTGTTGTTTTTTAAATGTTAATAACTATATTTCAGCATAATTGACTTCCTTTGTAATTCTCTGTTTCTTAATTTTTGTATTTTACAACATGATTCTGAGAAAGGGCCCATAGACTTCCTAGATTTCCTGGCCTAAGGGACCAGGACACAAGAAGGGAAGAGGCCCTGCTCTAGAGTCTCAGTTGGGTGACCTTCTGAAGCCAACCCCCAAATCCATGAAGATCTCTGCTTGTCCCATCCCAGGAAACTCCTCTGGGCATGGAGGCACCAAGGTTATTGGAGAAGACAGAAGACAGTGACATACATTGAGTGTGTAGTATACCAGAGGCTTAGATACTGGTCCTGGCCTGCCCTCAAGGAGCTTACATTCTAAGATTACTTATTATAAGTGTGACTCAGTTTCCTCTTCTGTCAAATGAAAGGGCTGCACTAGAGAACCTCTCAGGTCCCTTCAGCCTTAAGTGAACTTATGACTTTTAAGCATTAGATCAGGAACTTGGAAAGTGCAAGAGTCAGTGGCCACTGTTTGAACTCAAGGTCCAATTTAACCTCTCTGTACCACCATTTAATATCTGGCTGCTGAAAAAAAAAAAAAAAAGAGGGTGAGCATTGGTGATTTAGACTCACGTTAAAAGGTTGGTAAGACTTACCCAGAATAATGCCCTTTGTTGAAGTGAAAACTAGTATCATTGTCTTTGTTTCTCTGGTTGCCTTTCTTGTCTAGGGCTACAAGATGGATGACCTGCTGACCTCCTACATCAGCCAGATGCTCACCGCCATGAGCAAACAGAGGGGCACGAGGGCTGGCAGATGAATGGAAAGACACCACGGGCACCTGGCCCTGGCACTGATCTGCCGCCAGCTGAGGCCCGTGGGCTACCCCTGTAGCTGGGGAAAGACCTTTGCTCTCCAGGCAGAGACAATGGAGGAGCGTCCAATGGACCATGTCCCGGTCTCTGATGGCGACAACCTGGACTCGGACTTGGATTCTGCCTCCAGTGAAGATGATTATCTGTGACTGGACTCAGAACCATTCTCTGCCTTATAGGGGACACCCTCCACCCTTGACTGGGACAGCTTAATGTCCAAGACACTGGAAGCTGAGCACTGGGTTCTAGTGTTAGCTTGACCTTTGACCTGCTGTGTGACTCTGAGAACGTTGCATCCTTTCTCTGGGCCACAGTCTCCTCCTCGGTCATCAGACTCGGGGGTCTCTACGGCACCTTCCATTTTCCTGTTCTGTTCTGGCACCTGTTCTGGTGCTTAGCGGCACCAAGAAAGCTCCCACATGACATCTCTTAGTGTTTGCTGCAGTTCAGTAAAGACACAGGCAGGCACATGTTGGCTTAACCAGAAAACCCCCCCCAAATGTTTCCACATTATCTCAGAACCAGAAGGGACTTAGAGGTCCTCCCATCCCACCCACCCCCATGGCAGCAACCTCCTCCCCAAAATCCCCAGCAAGGACCCACACGCTTGAAGGCTCTGAGACCAGCGGTCCCAATAGCCCTTCCAAACACCCACTTGGGGGTGGCTCTGATCAAATTGTGCATCTCTGGAACTTTCACTCGTGAATAAATGAATAAAGCGTTCATTCAGTGCTCATTATGCACAAAGCAGTATGTTAAGCTCCTGGGATACAAAGAATCTCAAGGAGATTCTGTATTCATGGGGGTAACAACACAGTAGAGGTGGTTTCAGTTGCAAGCCAGAAAAGTCCCATGATCCTTAGGGTGCAGCAGCAAAGCAGATGGTAATGCTGCTTGTAATTCCTGGTTGGTATAAAAATAGAGCCAGCTCCATCCTTTCATCAGCCAGCCAGCCCTTCATTGGAAGGGCTTGAAGACAAACCCCATCCTGCACTCCCGAACTCCCACCCCCAGCCTTTTCTTTTCCCTGGCTAAATAGCTCCAGGCTCTTCACATCAGTCTCCCAGGGGCACTGTGTCCAGGGGCACCGTCTCCAGGTGCCTCCTCACCCTGGACACAGCCCTCGGACATGTTATAGTCACTGTTCTTACCACAGGGAGCCCAGTACTAATGGTCACACTCCAGAGTGTGCCTGGCCAGGGCTAAAGGCAGCCAGACCACCCCCCCTCCCTCCTCCTGGACACAAGGCTCCTCTCAATACAGCCTGAGATCTCTTGGGACTGAAAAGGATTCTTTTAATGTCACTGATTAAGCTGCAAACTGGGGGCTGGGGGGAATCTGGAGAGAAGCAGGCAGCTTTGTAAGAGCTGGTCGTAGGGATCCTTTTATGTCAATGGAAAAGCAGGATGGACCAGCATTTCTGAGCCTCAAGGACCAGGCCTGGAGACTTGTGAGTTGCCTCAGCAGGTTTGATGGAGAACGGTTTTCTTAAGAGCTACCCCTTGGAATCAATCCTTAGGAGGGTTGAACACAGAGGTCTACATGACCTATCAGAGGTGCCTGGGGAAGGTTTTCAGGACAGGCCCTGACAGGAGAGGGGCCCCATCCTCTCCTACTGAGGCCGGGGGCACTAATTCTGGACAGAATTACTGGAGGAGGGTGGTGAACGGGAGATTTGTCCTCTTTCTGTAAACTGAATGCAGTTTTAAAGGCTTTTGAGGAAGGACATGGTAATAGTTGAAACAGCTACCAGTCGAGACCCTATGTACAGGGGCTGACTGGGATTTGATTGATATCCCATTAATCCCTCACAGTGCCTGATAGGTCCCTCATGATTCTTTTTTTTAGGTTATCTCTAGGAAGGCTTATGTGAGAAGACATGAGTTTGGTTCAAGCCCATGGCATGTGGTTCAGACTAGGATCATGATTTGAGTGATTCTCTGTGAATGCCCTGAGAATTCATTGGGTGCAGCCTTCTCATTTTACAGGTGGGGAAACCAAGGTCCATGAGGTTAAATAGCTTGTCCAAGTTCATGTAGCTAAGTGACAGGATTCAATCTCAGGGCCTCTTCAGCTTACTGGCAATGTGTCTTTGGCTAACTACCCTGAGTCTTGGTTCCCTTATTTGTAAAATGAGAGGACTGGTTGGGCCATGTTTGGAAGGGAGGAGGGAATACAGAAAAGGGACATTTTGATGGGGTGGGGGGAGGGGGAATGGGTTAGTCAACGAGCATTTACTAAGCACCTGCATTTCTCCCCTCCCCTTCCAAAATAATCTTCCTTCTTTCCCCCCAGGATTCTATATTAAGGGATATATGCTGGGGGTGGGTACTAAGGAAGGGGGAAAAGAGGCAGCATTGTAGTTACTGAGCTTCTGGGGCCAGCTTTGGAATACACTGACCCCAGTGGCTAGGTGGTACAGTGAATAGCACTCTAGGTCTGTAGTGAGGAACCCCGAGTTCAAATCCAATCTCAAGACATTGTGTGGCCCTGGGCAAGTCTCTTTACCTCTGTCTGCTTCAATGTCCACAACTGTAAAAAGAGCTAAGAGCACCTACCTTGCAGGGTTGTTGATCAAATGAGATATTTGTAAAGCACACAGTAGGTGCTATATAAATGCTTATTTTCTTCCCTCCCTTTCCCCTGGCATTTAATCATGCAGCCTAAATTGTTGCACCAGTCTTTGCTACCTAATAAGTAGGAATTACTTTCAATACCTATTAAAAATATCATACTGAGATTTCTGTTTGTAAAAACAGAAATGGATAAAAGTTGTTTAAAAAGGCAATCCAAGTGTGATTGACCCCCGAAAAAGCAAGAGGTATCAGGGCCTGCTGCCTCCCATGTGAGGGGGGGCCTCAGAACATAGAGTGTTGGAGCTGGGAGGGGGCTTAGAGTCCATCTCCCTGAATACCCTCTTTTCACCAAGAGTTTAGGACTCACCAAGGTCACCCTGTATTAGCAGTAGGGGCAGGTCTACAAGCCAGGTCTCCCGCCTGACACTGTCAGATCACTCTGCCTCTTCTAGTTGGCTGCCTGACTTGTTTGGCAAAGACCAGAAATTCTGCCTCTTTTCTTCTTTCTCCACAAAGTGAGGAAACATTTAAGTGTCCCTTCATTCTGAATAGCAAGTGTGGACAAAGACCCTGCCTGGGTCAAGTCCCTTCAGGTACCCTTCCCCCACTTAACAGAAATGAGGCAGCAGGGTCTAATGGAGAGAGACTGGTCTGGGAGTCCAGCTCTAGTTCTAGCAGTAACTCGTTGCATGACCTTGAGGAAACCCTTCCCTTTCTGGGCCTCAGTTTCCCCTTATGATGGAGCTGCCAGGCATGGTGGTATATGCCTATAGTTCCATCTACCAGGAGGGCTGAAGCTGATGGAGTTCTGATCTGCAGTGATCTAAAGCTCATCAGATATTCACATTAATAGGATGAGCCCTCAGGAACAAAGTGGGAACAGGCCCACCAAATGGCCTAGGGAGGGGGGAACCAGCTCAGGTTGTCGGTGGGGCCCCGCTGCTGATCAGTAGTAAGATCAAGCTGTGAGATGTGGAGACCTACTCTTAGACCAGCTACACCATGATGCAGTGCTACCTGGTGAAGAGTGGGCTGGACTTGGGAAATGAAGAGACCAGGGTTCAGACCCTGCCTCTGACACCAGCTGTGTGACCATAGGCAAGGGATATAAACTCTAAGCTTCCGGCTTTTCATCTGCCAAATGGGGGAAGATAATCCTTATGCCATTTACCTCACAGGGCTACTGGAATGTGTAAATATGTATGTGTGTGTGTGTGTGTGTGTGTGTGTGTGTGTATGCAGGTATATATATTATATACACATATATCTTCAATATGTATTCATATAAATATATTAGACTATATGTAACACATAGTATATACACATATACAGAAATATGGAGAGTCTTTGTACATCTCACAAATATCCACATTTGTAAATATCTCTCTCAATACCAGTGATCTGTTTTTAAGGCCCCTTCCAATTCTAGAAGAAATGATTAGTTGAACTCCCTTTGTGTCAGCCAATAAAATATTCAGCACCTACTATGTGCCAGGCATTGTGCTAAGCACTGGGGGTACAAGAAGACTGATTGTGAAGACAGCCCCTGCCCTCAGGAAGCTTGGATTCAAGGCCTGCTGGAGCTCAAACACACTTCTTCACATATGCAAGCCTGCCTGTCCTGGGACTCTTGTGCTCTAACACAACATTCACCATCGTTTTTCTTTTGCAGGCTTATGATTTCACTGGTAGAGAGAACTCTCTGTAAGGGATCTCTCCATTTACCAATGAAAGCAGGCACCTTCTCTGAGGAGGTTAGTCCCTTGCCTAGGGTCACACGGCCAGTAGGTGTCAGTAGTGGGACTTGAACCCAGGTCTTCCCAATACCAAAGTTAACTCTAATCCATTACAGGCCCCACAGCCTCTCAAAACCCTCAGGACAGTCATGCTAGGTAGGGAGTACAAAGATCATTATGCTCATGAATGGATGGGGCTCAGAGAAGTGGTGACAAACCCACTCCGAGTTTCACCTTCTTTCAGCCCCCTGTGACTCCTGTGGTGGTCTTCCTTGTCTCCTGGCACTAAAGTCAGGTGGTGGGTCAGAAAACCACAACAGGGACTCCAAAGACACCCAGCGTCTGAAGGTTTCATAAGACATTTGTTGTCTCCTTTATTGACCTCCAGAAGTTATTTACTAGAGAGATGAGGAGGGACAGGAGATGGGCTATGATATCCCTACAGTAAGAATACAAGTTATGATGTCAAGAGTCCCCACTGATGGTGTCCCCATAGGTCATCTTGGCAGACAGGTCTCAGTGGCCAATGTAAAACTATTCTGAGCCTCTGTAGGACATGGTGAAGAAGTGGTGCCTAGCCTCTTCTGTGAAGGTCTTGACATGTCACAGCTTCCCTGGATACCTCCCACCCCAGAAGTAACCCAGGGAACTATTCATATCTCATTCCCAATCTGGCTGGGCCACCCTGTAATGTCAGGAGATAGGGCCCAGAATCTAGGAGGATTCATTGGCAGGATCAAGCACCCCCCCCCCAACCCTGGTCCTTGGTTTGTTCAGACAAGACCAACAGTAGCCTGCTGCTCAGCTGAGGTGATAGATGGAGGGGAGGCCCTGGCCCTCACCCCTCTCAAGCTCCTTCCCTTCTATGCCATGGAAGGCTTTCTGGGGGATATATGGGAGGGGAATGGGACTCTGGGCTTCAGGCTGGTCTGGTCCTTCTTGCTCAAGGCCAGAACAGATCACAACTCTCAGGAAACCATCTGATTGGTCTTCAGTCTCCTTCCTCCCACCTCTTACAACCACTACCTGATGCAAAGAGATATTTGGAAAAAGAGGTAGAGAGAGGGCTGACTAATGTCCACATGCAGAAGGGAAGACGGGAATCTTCTTGGGTCATGGTCCAGAACTCAGCAGATGCAGCAGAACCTTGACAGGACAGAAGGCTTGGGAAAGTTTTCACTGGGTGTATCAATGGTGGAGTTCCCCAATGTAAGACTGGACATGTCTGTAAGGATAATAAAAATTAAAAATGAGAAAACTTGCAGGTTTACAAAATGTTTTCCTCATTCCAAACATAGACAAATGGAGCATGTGACACAGGAATCTTACTTCCCACTGGTTTGTACGCCTTTCACTCTCCTAAATCCTTCCCATTTTCTAAGATCTGATTTGTTAATATCTGGGGCCAAAAGGCACTGAGAGAGGCCTTTGGGACTCGAGCAAGTCCAGTAAGCTGGCACCGAGCCCTTATTCTGAGTATTCCTTGCCAAAGTCTTCAATTGTCAAAATACTACATGATCCATGACTTTAACTCTTATCGAATAGACTATAGAAATAAATACAGCACTCCATGAAACATAAATGGGCAGGCATCATAGGAGATTCCATTTGTTTTTGGATGAGGCAATTGGGGTTAAGTGACTTGCCCAGGGTCACACAGCTAGTAAATATAAAGTGTCTGAGGCCGGATTTGAACTCAGGTCCTCCTGACTCCAGGGCCGGTGCTCTATCCACTGCGCCACCTAGCTGCCCCAGGAGATTCCATTTTAATTGGATGGTGAAACGTTTTTCTGAACTTAATCCACACGGTGCCCAATATGGTGCCAAAGCTCATGCCCTGGTCAGTGTTGCCAACCTGGAGAGAGTTTTGATAGGGTCCTGGTGATGGACTCTATGCCTGGCTTCTGAGGACCATCCCGAGTTCTGGAAAGGCTCACCATGAGATGTGCCGTAACAAGCCAGGCAAGTCTACACCTAAGGAATGCAAAGGTCAGGCTCTGTATCAATGGAGGAAGGAGCCTCATGGAGGAAGAAATCACAGTGGCTCTTCTGAAATCCTGTAGCCAGGCTCTGTGTGGTCAATCATTAAGGAGAAACCTATGGATTAGCAGGAGTCTATGGGATGGTGTGGCAGAAAGGGGAAGGGCCAAAGACCTGAAGGTGAGCCCCATATCTGCCCATGACTTGCTGTGTGACCAATGGGGAAAGTCACTTAGCTTCTCTAACCTCAGTTTCCTCACTGGTAAAATAGAGATAATAGCATACGCACCACCTACTTGCAGGGTTGTTGTAAGAAAAGCAAAGGAAAAGAAGAGGGAGAAAAGAAGGATCATGTTAGGTCCAAAACATGCCAAATTGGGTACTCAAGGCTGCAGGTGAAAGAACCAAGTGATGCCTGAAAGCCCAGCAGGGCCCAGTCTTCTTCCCCTGGAGGTACCCTCAGGGCAAGGTCTTGGCACATCCCCAAATATGAGGAAGGTGAGGCTGCCCAACCACTTAGCCTTGGGAGTGGGGGGAAGGGATCAGGATTGGGGGAGGGGCTAAAGAGGGGGAGGGTAAAGGAAGGGGAAGGTTCTCAAAGGCAAGTAACTGACAGAAATTTGAATGAGAAGATGAAAAACCGAAAACATCAAGACAGAAAGACTGAATAAAAACTCTTCCCACAATCAGATAAATCAAGAGAAATGATCATCAAGACTGAAGAAGAGTAAATAAAATGTCAAAAAGTATCCAAACCATTGAACAAACGTTGTAATAGACAGGATCATAGATCTGGAGCTGCATGGGATCTCAGAACCCATTTAGTTCAACCCCTTTCCCTCCCCTACTCCTGCCCATGAAGAAATTAGGGCACAGGGAGTCTGTGAGTTGCCTAAGGTCACTCACATAGTAAGTACAAGAAGTGGGATTTGAACTCAGGTCCTCATGCCATCACTTTTTCTAAGGAAAGTCAGCCAAATTTATCAGACAAGAAAGAGGAAATCTTTTGGCCCATTCAGAAGTCCACGTGATGACATTAAGAAGCTACAAAATGGTTCAAACAAGAAATGAAACTCATAAAAGAAATTAGTAATGAATTTAGGGTGGAAACCAAAGCTCTGAATGTAGAATTTTTTAAAAAAGCAAAGTAGGAAAACTTGAATACATGACTGAACAACTTTTCAAAGAAGTAAAAAGAAGCTTTGAGAGAAATAATATAGTTGGAACACAAAAAATACGAAAGTAGAAGAAAATTCAACAGAAGGCAAAAGGCAACATTATTAGAATACATGAATTCTACAAAACCCAGAACTACTGACCTCAAAGACAGGAGGGCAGAGATAGCTTAAGTATCAGAGGTACAGAATTATAATAAGAGGTGAAATGGAATTTACTATGCATCACATGAATTCCCATTAGTCTGAAGTGCAATAATATTGCCAACAAAGCAAAAATAAAAATGATTATATATGATTAATTTAATAAAAATAAACTTACAAATCAAGATAGATAAACAGGTAAACTATATTTAAAGGAACTGTAGATAATGAATAAATATCAATATTAAACATGTAGGCATCAAATGGTATAACAACTAAATTCATAAAGGAAATTTTAACTGAATTGCAAAATGACACAAATAATACAATTATCATAGGACACTTTAGTTTTTCTCTCTTGGAGCTAGATAAATCTAACATAAAGATAAACAGAAAGGAAAATATAGACTGAATAAGCCATCAGAGAATTTAAATCTGAAAGATGTGGCATCTTATAAAAGGCATTGTTAAAAGTATATGATAAAAGGAAGTCATCGATAAGAAAAAGTCCCCATATATGTCAAAATATTTAGAGCAGCACTTCTTGTGGTAGCAAAGAATTGAAAACAAAGTAGATGCCTATCAACTTGGGAATGGCTAACTGAAGTGTGAAATGAATGTAATGGAGTATAATTGTACTTTATGATATATTAGATATGATGAATACAGAGAAGCATGGAATGATTTGAACAATCTGATACAGAGTGAAGTAAGCAGAGCCAAGAAAACAACATACACAATGACTACAATGTAGATTGGGGGGGGGGACAAAAAAAAAACCCCAAAAGTAAATGTTACAAAATTACAAAGAACAAGCATATCTCCAAAGAAGAAATATTAGAAGGTAGCCCCTACCCTATTCCTTTGAAGAAATAGGAGGTCAACAAGTGTGATATATTACATATAGCTTCAATTTTTGGAAGTATCAATCAATTTTGCTGATTTTTTTCTCTTTAATAGTTTTAGCCAGGTACTTTGTGATCCCATTTAGGATTTTCTTGGCAAAGATACTATGCTATTTCCTTCTCCAGCTCATTTTACAAATGAGGAAACTGATGCAAACAGGGTTAAGTGATTTGCCCAGGTTCACACAGCTAGTTAAGTGTGTGAGGCCAGATTTGAACATAGGGAGATAAGTTTTCCTGATTCCAGGCCCAGAACTCTATCCCCTGCATCACCTATTGGTTTTTGGGATGCCTGTTTGGGAGGAAGAAGGGGGAGGGGTACTGGAAGAAATTCTGGTGGCATACAAAACCAAAAGATATCAATAAAAATTAAAAAAAATAAACATATTTCTCAATCCTACTTGATACCTTTACAAAAAACAGGTCATGTGGTAGAAACGATTAAAGAAATGTTAAAAAAGCAGAGCAGCTAGGTGGCTCATAGAATACTGGGTCTGGAGTCAGAAAGACTTCTCCTCCTGAGTTCAAATCTGTCCTCAGACACTTACTAGCTGATACAAGGAACCCAAACAAAAAATACTAATTTAAACGAAGACTTGATAGTGACATCCTAAATAATAAATAAGTCAAACAACAAATTATAAAAATACTTAATAACTATGTGAAAGAGAATGATAATGATGAAACTACATACCAAAATTTCTGAGATGCAGCTAAAGCAATCCTCAAAGGAAAAATTACATCTCTGAAAACATACATTAACAAAATAGAGAGAAGATTAATATAATGAATATGCAGTTAAAATATTAAAAATAAAAATGAACAAATATGTACAAAAAAGGAATCTTTAAAATTAGATAAGATAAAATGGAAAACAAAAAGAGGATAAACTGGATAAAAAAATAAAAGCTGGTTCTTTGAAAGAACAAAAGGCTTCGAAACCAAACCTTAAACTAACTTTTATCAAAAATAAAAGGGAGAAAAATCAAACTACCAAAATTTAAATACAATAATTTTCAGAACCTATTGTACACAAATATGTTAATAAAGTTGAGAATTTAAAAGAAATAGAGGATTGTAAAAAAACCACCCAAATTAGCATTCATGGAATAGCAATCTTAATCTAATTTCAGGGGGAGGTGGGGAGAATTGAACTAGCTCCAAAGGGATTACCAAAGAGGGGGGAAAACCCTGGTTCAGGTGGATTTACAGGTGAACTCTTATCAAAATTCAAAGAACAACATTTCTGTTGTTATTAGTCTAATTAGTATCAAAAATTGAAAAAAATGCTCAATTCCAAACTTCTTTTATGAGATATAGTTTTAGTGCCCCAACCAGGGAAAAACAAAACAAAACAGAGGACTCTAGACTAGTATCACTAATGAATATTGGTTAAAAATGTAAATAAAAACCTATCAAAAAAGACAATAGTAAAATATATATTTTACTAAGTATTCACTATGACAAAGTTGGATTTACACCAGGAATTCAGGGATGGTTCAGTGTTAGGATAAAATTAACATAATTAATCATATTACAATCACTATTTTTAAAAACTCCAAAACATGATTATATCAATAGATATAGAAAAAGCCCTTGACAAAAGTGCAACACTCTATGCCAAAAATCCTCCAAAGCATATGTATAAAAGGGTCATTTTTAACATGATATAATGTATGTAGCAAAAAACAAAAGCTAACATTTTGTTTTATTATTTTTTTTTAACAGCAGAGAAACACTGGAAGGTTTCCCAATGAATCCAAAAGAAAAGCCAGAAAGTTCTTGTTCTCTACTGTTATTTGACACAGTTCTGGAAACACCAATAATAACAGTAAGACAAAGAAAAAAATTTTAACCATAAATATAAACATAGAGGACTCAAATTGTCCCTATTTGTGGATGATATTATGACTTAGAAAACTTCAGAGAATCAGCAAACAAGCTAACTGAAACAATTAATAGCTTCAGTAAAATAGCAAGTCACAAAAATAAGTCCACAAAACTCAATAGCATTTCTACACAGCTATAACAAAATCCACGAGGAAATAATAGAAAGAAAAATCAAAATAACTACAAAATACATAAAATACCCGGGAGTCAGCAGTCTAGCAAAGCACACTTAAGACTTATAGAAATAGTTATAAAACACATTAAGAAAATTTTATTGATTTTTTTTTAATCACCTTCATTTCCAAAGATACCCCCTTTCTCTTCTCCTACACAATGAGACATGCCTTATAACAAAAATTAAAGAGAAAGAAGAAAAAAGAGAAATTGATTCAGCAAAACTAAATTACACATGAATATGTTCTGACAGTACATACAATGTTTCACACTCATATTCTTCAACCTCTCCAAGGAAGGGAGGATGGTATATTTTCTCATCTCTTCTTCAAGGATAAATTTGGTCACTATAATGACACAGCATTCAGTTTTATTTACAAAATATTCTTTAAAGTAATAAAGAACTACTTGAACAATTAGGAGGCATATTTATTGTTTGTGGTTTGAGCCCACCAGTAGAAAAAATATGACAATATTATCTAAAGTAATTTGTAGATGTAGTGTTTGTCAATGGAATTGCCAGAGATACTTTATAGAACTAGGAAATAATAATAGAATTCACCGGAAGAATCTTCAAAGTAAGAGTGAAGGGCACATAACAATTCTAGACCTCAAATCATACCACATAAAGTGGTAATCATATCAAACTGCTTGGCACTGGATTAAAAACAGAAAAGTAGATCAGGGTAACTAGCTAGAAAAAAGAAGACTCAGAAAACAATAAATTCCATAACGTAGTATGCGATAATAAATTGCTTGGGGAAACTTAACAAAAAATGTCTGGGTTTTCATGGAAAGAAATTTGGATAATCCTGGCAGAAATTTGAATAAACTTCTTATACAATGTGCCATAATGATAAGCTTAAGATGGATCCATAACCCACATATTAAAATATACTATTAAAAAAATGAGATTAAGGGGCAGCTAGGTGGTGCAGTGGATAAAGCACCAGCCCTAGATTCAGGAGTACCTGAGTTCAAATCCAGCCTCAGACACTTAGCTGTGTGACCTTGGGCAACTAATTTAACCCTCATTGCCCCACCTCAAAAAACAAACAAAAATGAGATTAAAACTATATCTGGTACCTTGTACAGCCATGAATCAGGGAGAGAATTCTTAACTAAACAAAAGACAGAAGTGATCATGAAAGATAAAATAGATCATTTCAATTACATTAAATTGAAAACCTTTTGCTGTAATAATCAACGCAACTAGAATGAGAAGGGAAACTGTCAAATGGGGAAAATTTCTGAGAAGGGCCTAATAGCCAAGATGTATTAGGTAACTGACACAAATACCTAAGACTACAAGCCATTTCCCAATGGATAAGTCGTACAATATGAACAAACAGTCCTCAAAAGAATTACAAAAATTAACATTAGCAAAATATTGCCAGTCACACAGCTGGTAAAGATTGTGTGAAATCAATAACAAGGTAAAAGTAAATCAAAACAACGTCGAGGTTTCAGCTGACACCCAGGACATTAGCAAAGATGGTGAAAAGATGAATATTCAGTGTTAAAGGAGTTATGGTAAGGCAGGTACCCTAAAAATACAAGTGGGGGAGCTATGAATTTGTCCAACCACCCTGGAAATCAACATGGAATTGTACTAAGAGAGTGACTAATGTGTCCCAAGCCTTTGATCCAGAGGTCTCACTGCTAAGCATCTTCCCTGAGATCAAAGATAGAATTACAAGGTCTCATATCCACCAACAAAGTTCTAGGAGCACTTTTTGAGGTAGCCAAAAAAAAGGGAAACTAAATAAGTGGACGTGGACTGGGGAATGGTTAAACAAATCAGGATAACTTTAATGTAATGGAATATTATGGTGCTGTAAGAAATGATGAATATGAGGAATTTAGAGAGGTGTAGGAATACATATGAATGGAGCAGAGTAAGTAGAACCAGGAAAATAGTCTACACAATGACTACAACCTTTCAAATTCCCCAAATGCTATGTAATTATGACTCCAAGTTTAGCCTTCAAGAAGAGATGAGAAAATGCACCTCCCTTCTTTGCAAAGGCGAGAGACTACAGAGGTGGAACACTGCATATATGGTCAGACTCAGGTGATGCGTTGGTTAGTTTAGCTGAAGGATTCTCCACCTTTATCTGGTATTCTTTGTTATAAGGGACAGCACGGTGGGTAGGGGAGAGTAAAAGATACATGTGGAGATGATGATGTAAAAAAAAAAAAGATAGCAACATCAATTAAAAACTGGAAAAAGATCATTGGGTTGAAGAAAGTGGAGAAATTTAACCTGGAGTTTGGGCGGAGGCTTGACTCCTCTCTTCAAATATCTGAAGGGCTGCCGTCTTGAAGAGGGATTAGATTTGTTGTGTTTGGTTCTAGAAGGCAGAACCAGAACCAATGGGTGGGGTTATGGTGATTCAGATTTTGAATCAATAGAATAAAAAAAATGACTAAAAAACTTCTGCCTAAAAATGGAACGGACTGCACTGGGGAAGAAGGGAGAGATGGGAGCTCCTTGGAGCTGATGGTCTTCCAGGGAGAAGCTGGTGGGTGCTGCTTTGGAGCGGGAAACCTGCTTTGGGGAGAGGTTAGACTAGACTTCCATTACACCTAGAAAATAATGAGATTTTGTGAAATGTGTCCAGACAGCAATTCTTGTCTAAAAGAACTGAGGGTTTGAGTGGACTGCAATGTCCAACATAAATCGAAACTGAAGTGTAGCTGTCAAAAAAAAAAAAAAAAAAAAAGCCCTGTGAAAGGTATCATAGGTTGCATCAGCGCCCAGATCAGATCCCACTCCAGAGAACTGTTAAATCTCTGAGTCATGTGGAAGGAAGGGCTGAACTTTTAGCATGTCTAAAGAAAGGTGATGATTGTGGGTAGCCAGAGACATTATTCACATGTATCCCGGAATGGAAGTGAATTCTGGAGAATATAATCTGATAATCTTCAGATAGTTGACATGTGGCATGAAGGAGAGCGGGGACTGATGGGGAGTTCTAAAGCCTGGCCCAGCTCTTCATTCCAAGTTCTCAGGAGTAGGATTTCAGCTCCTTTAAGGGAGAACTTCTATATGAGGAGGGACAATCTAAATCCTTGAATGAATAAAAAACTATTTAAAGGCTGGTCGTGTATGGAATGAATTTTTAAAATGACCATAAGCATTAGATTCCACATCTAGGCAGGGGATGCATTTTTTCACCTGTTCCAGGACACAGTTACATGTCCCAGAGGGTTTGGGGCCATGGTTACGGGAGGGAGAGGCCCCTCTATGGCCCTGAGGTCACGAGAGGGAAGGAGAACTAGACTGCAGTGCCCCTTGTAGCTCTGTCGTTCTGGGATTTTCCCATCTGCATACCTAGTACCTCTTCTTCTTCTGATCCTTTCCCGGTGTCTTTGCTTATGCTTGTAGGAAACATATTTCCTGAAGAGAGGGGGGGAAAAGAAGTTAAACGAGGGCAGGTGGTGAGAATGGCAGGGGGAGGCCACAGTGCCCCTTCTGGCTCTGCCATCCACCTTTCCACCCAGTCTTCTGGGTTCTGCTTGGATTTCTTCCCTTTCATCTCTTTCAACATTTCAATTCAATACACATTTTTGAATCACAAACTAAGGCAGGGAGCCAGGAAGATTTTAGAGCTGGCTACATTTTTTAACAGATTGGCCAGAACAAGGACCATCCACATTCTTTACATGTAAAGTTCTCAAATGGGCATCAAATCTGAGCGACCACCTAGTCTCCCAAATGAAGGAAGCGATCGTCTGTCTGTCATTTGTCTGATCAGTCGACACGTAAAGAATGGAATTCAGTTTGGGGTGCCATCTTTTAGGAGGGGCACTGCCAGGTTGGAAGGTCCACAAGAGAGCAAACAAGCAGAATGGTGAGAGGCCTGGGAACCAATGCTGCCGACCCGCCTCCAAATGCTCTGTACTTCTATAAACCATACTATTCTTCACCAGCATGGGATACAGACCCAAGTTATAGAGAGCCACAGAAAGCAAGTCCTATAGGTGCCTTCCCTGTAGTCAGTTCCTGCTCCTGGTCTATTTATTTAGCTCACGGAGTAATTCCTGTTCTTCTTATTCCCATCGCTACTCACCTTGGTTCTCAGCTTTTCCTGAAGGACAGAGGCCAAAGTCACCCCTTGCATTTCAAGTTCTGGGAGCTGCTTTTCAAGGCGGTGGTCAGTTTTGAATCAAGAAAGCCTGGCTTTATGAGCAGCAGAAAGTCTTCCCTCTGTTCCTATCACTGCACTATTTTCCAAGGCCTAGTCTATCTAGAGCTGGCATAGGGAGTAATTATTATCTCTTGCCCCCTCCCCAACCCTTATGAAGGGAATACGGTATTTTATATGTTGGTGGGGAATGAGGAGGACTTGGTCCAGATACTCCTGACCAACGGATTCTCCTCCAGTTAATGAAATTACAGAAGGATCAGACAACAGAGTCAATGAGATATGAAGGCTTAAATAAAGTGAGAATGAGGGTTTTCATTCTGCTCCCCTTTTATAAGATATAAAAAAAGTTCTTCCTTGATGGAATTAGAAGGGCAGCTTGCCACTGGATGGCCCAACATGAGACACAACCTTAGAAGCCTTTAAAAAGCGGGACAGGGGCAGCTAGGTGGTGCAGTGGATAAAGCACCGGCCTTGGATTCAGGAGGACCTGAGTTCAGATATGGCCTCAGACACTTGACACTTACTAGCTGTGTGACCCTGGGCAAGTCACTTAACCCCCATTGCCTCGCAAAACAACAACAACAAAAACAGGACAGACTTCCCGGAGAGAGCATCATAACAGGAAGCAGTTCCACCATGCATGACCTCCATTAGTACAGAAAACAGCCAACTATGCAAGAAGGGCCCAGGCCTCGAGAGGAGATTCCTTTGGCCTTTTCCCTTGTGCCTCTCCCAGAAGCCAGTGGAGAGGAGAGGACTTTTTCTATCCTTGCTTCTCCCTCCCAATAGTATCAGACAGAAGAGCCACTTGGTGGGAGGAGGGACAGTACCCAGCAGGAAGCAGGGAGTAAAGACAGACACTCAGTGGAGGCGGCTCCAAGGATGGTGAGCCCTGGCAGCCATCTAAGGAAGAAGAATAGAGTTAGCCCTGGTACTTGGAAGCTGCAGAGAGGGACAGACCCGGGGAGCCTGACTGAGAAATCTGCCCAGCAGAGAGTCTACACTCAGGAGGAGATGAGAAGGGAGAGCTGGAGGTGTCCTTTGTCCTGGCCACACACGGGCCCTCATTACCACTGGACTCCATGGAGGTGCCCGCTCTTCCCACAGATGGTGTGTGGATTTGTGGAGAGCGTATGCCACAGGGGAATGGGATATAGCTGCGTAGCTAGGACCTCACTTCACTCTGAGATAACCATATCGATTCCCTGACCACTGGATATAAGCAGACTTCTTGGGACTTGTGATGGTTTTAGGAATTCATACCCACAAAGACTTTATAAACCTTAGACAATATGTAACCGTTTGGGGGTCAACTTAACAGTGCAGAGTGGAAGTTAGAGGTTAGCCTGGGGATAGGGTGGAGGCTACATATATATTGGGCACTTCCTAATATCATTTCACAAGACCGAAAGATCACAGAAATCTAAAAAAAGGAACACATCTGACAGACTTCCATGCAGAAGAGGGACTCTGCCTGCCCATACTGGAAAGCACTGATACCAATTGGGTGGAAGTTACAGGGAGAACTTTCCCTAGGAGGAGTGAGGACTTTGCTTTCTTGAGTTTTTAAAAATTAGTTTGTGAATATCTGTTGAATAAATGAAAAGGAATTTCTGATACCCATCTGAGGGGAGGAAGAGGTTGTACGTCCCCAGGGAGGCCTGAGTCTCTGCACAAGAGGGCTTCTGGGCAGGGATGCCCAAGACCTACCCAGATGCTCTTAGTAGTCAAACCAGGAGAAGGGGGCAATGGAGGAGGTCAGGAATGGAGGTCTCAATGTTCCTTCTAGACCTGGGGTTCTAGGACTTCCCCATCGGGTTACCTTGGTCTTCATCGTTTGATCCTATAACACTCTCTGTGCTCAGGCTCCTTGTCATTTTCATGTTTTCTGAAAAGAGGGAGAAGAAATTGAAATCAGCAAGTGAGGCAGGTGGTCAGGCCCAAGTGGAGCAAGTAAGGTTGTGATTCTAAAACATTTCCTCTGCCCTCCTGGCATTTTCTTCTTGAGACACTGGCCAGTCAAATTCTCTCAGGGTCATTCCTTCTAGACTTCTCAGGAATATTCCAATTTCACTTTATTTGCTGGAGGGGAAGGGGAGGCAAAACATTTTAAAGAACACGGGCCAGGGCTTAAATCCCTGCCCTGGGCACATAAGCTGACAGTGACCCCACAACTCTGCCCTAGGACCTTCCTTAATGGTATCTCTCCCAAATCTCATTGTTATTTTAAATTTATTAATGCTCTTACAATGTAAGAGGGCATTGAGCCTTCGGGAGCATCGCCTTTATAGCCACAGCCTTATACTTAATAAGTGCTTATTAACTGAATGATTTTACAAAAGTACTCGGGCAGCTTGGCACAGTGGAACAAACACTGGACTTAGGGCCAGAAGGCCTGCTTGTTTCCTCTTCTGAGCCTTGTGCAAATGGGGGTCATAGTACTTAGATCCATACTTCCTAGAGCTGTTGTAGAAAAGTGTTTTGTAAGCACTACAGGGCTGTTGTAATGGGGGTATTATACTAAAATATTCCACTGGAGGTAGTTAAGGGGTGGGGCTGGTTGGACAGGATGCCCTCTGAGGTCTCTTCCAACCCTGATCTTCCATGGTGATCACTATTACCATAGGAGGGGCAGGACGTAGCCACCTGCCTCTGGGCCTTGGCTTAAACTGGCCCTGCCAACCCTGCCTGGAATGGATCCTCTCCACCTTTATCTTTCAGAAGGCCTTCCCTAATCCAC
The DNA here is from genome assembly GCF_019393635.1 of Dromiciops gliroides. NCBI lineage: Eukaryota > Metazoa > Chordata > Mammalia > Microbiotheria > Microbiotheriidae > Dromiciops > Dromiciops gliroides. The sequence continues at coordinate 549,743,798 of NC_057863.1, forward strand.
CTCTCCACCACGCCAGTTTTCAGGAGAAAGCCATCTTTGCATCCTCAAATTTCTCAAGGCCTGCTATCTTTCCACTTAATTTTATGCTCCTTTGAACGATAATTATTCATATAAATGTCTGTCCCCACGACCACCACCACCATTAGCCTGTACTGTTCCTTGTGGACAAAGGCTCTATTCTTCTATCCTCTTTTCAGCAAAGGGTTTTGAATATAGTAGGGGCTTCATTGATGTTTATTAAATTGAACTGAGTTGCTCTCCCTTCCTCACAGGGTTGATGTGAGAATCTAAAGAGATCATGTGTGTTTTGAACCACAGAGCGCCTTCCGCGTGTCAGCTTTCATAAGTCTTCCATTTGTATTTGTCTTGTCTCCCCGACTAGAGTGGAAGGCAAAACCTATGTCTTGCACACATGTGTATCCCCTCCTTAGCCATTCAATCAGGGAAGGTGCTCCCTCCAAACAATAAAATCAGTGAGGAAGAGATCTGACAAGTGAAAAACAAGACCCTGGGCACTGGAGGAAAAGTCCTACCCAACCCTACCCACCACCAGGCTCTCAAGTCAAGGTGTCGGGGACGTTTCCTTCAGAGGGCTCCTAAACAGTGGTGGCCTAAGGATGAAGGGGACACAGATGAAAAGGGGAAAGGGATCTCAGAGGTTACCTAGCCCAATCCCCTCCTTCTATAGATGAGGAAGCTGATTGCCCAAAGTCACACAGACAGCAAAGGATAGAGAAGAGGTCCTAACATCTCTTCCAGCCCCATCATCTACTCACCAAGTTTCATTTCTAAGAGGGATTCCCAATAATCTCCTGTGGTTTTGTCAGAAGGACTTGGTGATACTGAGGAAAAAGTAAAGAGACTGTAAAAACCAACAGTGGAGGAAATCAAAATGTTCCTAATCCAGTTCCTTAGAGAGACACACATTCTGTACTGGGCCTCATATATTTTCTTTCTTTTTTTAAATAATATTTTATTTCCCCACCCCCCAATTAAATGTAAAGACAATTCTTAACATTCATTTTTTAAAATTTTGAGTTCCAAATTTTTTCCTTCTCTCACCTACACCCTCTAAGATGGTAAACAATTTGAGGTAGGCTACATGTGCACAATTATGCAAAACACATTGCCATATTAAATCATGTTGTGAAAATAGACATAGACCCAAAGGCAGAAACACACACTCAAAATTAAGTGAACAATAGTATGCCTTCAATCCGAATTCAGATTCCAGTTCTTTCTCTGGAGGTGGATAGCATTTTTCATCACCTCATATATTTTCTTTTTTTTTTTTTTTAAGTGAGGCAATTGGGGTTAAATGACTTGCCCAGGGTCACACAGCTAGTAAGTGTTAAGTGTCTGAGGCCAGATTTTAACTCAGGTCCTCCTGACTCTAGGGCTGGTGCTCTATCCACTGCGCCACCCAGCTGCCCCCACCTCATAAATTTTCAATACCTTTCCCATATATTATCCAATTTGGTCTGCCCTGAAAGATTGGTAGGACTATCCCCATTTTACCGATGAGAAAACTGAGACAGGGTAAATGATGTAACAGACATAGCAACAGCCTGGGTCAATATATTTATTGTCTCCTTACCCGGAATTTCTTCTTGATTTTCATTGTTTTTATTTTGTTGTTGGACCTCCCCAATATTCTCTTCGATATCTGTAACCCCGGACATTGGAAAGACTGGGGAAAGAGAGAAAAAGAGCGAGTAAAGGATGAAACCAAATAAATAGGTGATCTAAAGGGGACAGAAAGAACAGTCCCCAGACACGGCAAAATTCCTGGAAATGTACCCATACCTCCCCATGCCTGTGCTTCTCCGACTGAACATGTTCCATCCCTCAAGTCCCAGGAACATAGGTCTAGAACTGAAGGAACTCTAGAGACCATCTAATTCAACTCCCTCAGGGACCTGTCCAAGGTTAAGCAGGTGAAAGTAGCAGAGCTTGCTATCTGAATTCTAAATCCAGCAGTCAGTCAGTCAATGTACCTACTGACTCTCCCACAAACACCATAACTACTAATTCCTCAATGTGCTCACTCCTATGAGCTATATGAACATATCCTTGATCTTACCTTCACCCACAAGTGCACCACCTCCATACTCAAGAATTCCAAAATCACCTGATCTGACCATAATCCATTTGACTTTCCACCTCTCCGTCTTCCCTTACCAAACCCAACTCTGTCCACAATGTGACTTCCAACTAGCTCTCTCCTAGGCCATCTCCCTTCTTCCCATGACCCCTTGGTGAACCAGTACGACTCTACATTGCCCTCTTCTCGAGTCTCTGGTCCCCTTGTTTTGTTGATTTCTCCCTAACCAAGTCTGAGCATTGGATAATTCTCTCTATCTGCTCCCTTCATTCCTACCTATGTGCTGCTGAACAAAGATGTAAAAAACCACACAACTGTTCTGACTGGGTCTGCTACAAATTATTATAATATTGCCTCAACTGGGCCCTCGCCACTGCTAGGCAATTCTACTATACCTCCCCTATTGACTCACTCTCCCACTCTCCATGGCGGCGTTTCCAAACCTTTCCTCAAACTTCCCATGGTCCTCCTCACCATAATCTCCCAGATGAGAACCTTGTGTCATATTTTATATAAAAAATTTAAGCCATTCACTGTGAGCTCTCTCTTCCTCATCTCCTATCCCTTAAGTGCCTTCTGCCATTCTCTTCTGCTTCACTCCTACCTCACATGAAGAGGTGGCCTTACTCCTTACCAAAGCTAAAACCTTCCACTTGACTGAAATGAACCAAGTAATCTCATTCTATTCCATCTCATTTACAGATTCCCCACCCCCAACCATCATCCCTGTTCTATCACATATTTTCAATCTCTCCACCTATTGGCTCCTTACCTATTGACCCATGTCTCTCCCATCTTCAAAAAAACCCAACCCTTACTTGAGCCTTCCAACCCTACCAACCATAGTCCTATCCTTCAGCAATTTGTGTCTAAATTCCTTAAAAAGGTCATCTACAATTCATTTTCTCTTCTCTCTCTTTTAGTTTTTTTGGTGAAAGCAATTGGGGCTAAGTGACTTGTCCAGGGTCACACAGCTAGTAAGTGTCAAGTGTCTGAGGCTGGATTTGAACTCAGGTCCTCCTGAATCCAGGGCCGGTGCTCTATCTACTGTGCCACCTAGCTTCCCCCATTTTCTCTTCCCTTGATCTTTTCTTAAACCCTTACAATCCAGCTTCCAAACTCATTGTTCCACCAAAAACACCCTCTCCAGATTTACCAGTGATCTGTTAATTGCCAGATTCTCATTCTCTACACCTCTTTGGGACTGTTGATCACCCTCTTATTCTTGATCCTCTCTTTTCTCTAGGTTTTCAGAGAGAACTCTTTCCTGGTTTTCCTTCTACCTATCTGGCTGTTCCTTCCCTGTCTCCTTTGCTAGATGCTTCTTCAGATTATGCTCTCTAAGCTTAAGTGTCCTTCAGGTTTCTGTCCTAGGCCCCTTCTCTTTTCCCTCTGGACTACTTCACTTGGTGATCTCAGTAGCTCCCATGGATTTTATTGTCATTTCTATACTGCTGATTCTTAAATCTCCTTATCCTGTTCTAACCTCTTTGCTGACCTCCAATCTCACACTTCCAAAAGACTTTCAGATATCTGATAAAACAGCCTTACTCCTTACCTCTACTTATCCAAGTGATCCCATTCTATCCTGTCTCCTCCAGCAGATTGTCCCTATATCATCTACACTCTTTCACTTATAATTAGTCTCTACCTGTCATCCTGACGACTTCCCTATTGCCTACAAATATGCCTGTCTCACCTATCCTGAAAAAACTCACTTGATCCTCCCATCCCCACTACTGCCCTTGCATCTTGCCTGCTCTTTGTAGCTAAACTCTTCAAAAAGGTTGCCTATAGGTGCCACCACTTTCCTCTCCTTTATCCTCTTAAAATCTGCTTGCAATCATATCCTTCCACTGAAACTGCTCTTCTGAGGTTACTAATGATTTTTGTTGACGGATCAATGGTCTTTTCTCAATATTTCTGTTGAATGGCTGACCTATCTCCCTTTTCTGAGTGTCACACTACTTCTGTGGTAATCATGATGCCCTGGACCACTTGTCTCCATTTTGTTTCTCTCCAACAACTCTGATTTCTCAGAGACCACAGAGCCCCAAAATGAACAACTATACAACATCCCAGGTGTGTATCTGGGAGTAGCTTGGCATCGCTAAAAATTGACATGCATGTTCAGACACGGCCAACACATGGATCAGTTTTGCTTACTACAGTAAGCAAAGTAAGTACTTCATTTCAAGGGAAAGCTTTTTTTTAAAATGTCTTTTGTCTAGGGGTGGGAGTGGGGTGGAGTTATGGAATGATGCCAGTAGAGGTAGGTTGGTGGTACAGTAGAGCACTAGACTTGGTAATCACTTAGACCTAAATTCAAATTCAACCGCAGCCACTTGCTGGCTATGTAACCCTAGGCAAGTCACTTAACCTCCTGTTTGCCTCATCTGTAAAACATGGATAACAAGAGCATCTACCTCCCAGGGTTGTTGTGAGGATCAAATGAGATGTTTGTAAAAAGCTCTTGGCGCAGTGTTTATCGTTTATGACCCCCCTCTCTTTTCTCCTCCTCTTATCATTATTATCAAGGCATAACTGGAATATGGAGTGTGATGATACTGGATGAGGGAGAGAGAACTTCGAGTTGAGGGGTTGGGCAAAGTGGGCACATACGAAGTAGACATAGGCTCCAACAAAATGTGCGAAGCATTTAGAGAAGTCCTTGAGCACACTGGGGAGAGAGGAGGGAGAAACATCTGGAGATTGGAAGCCACAGTGACTTTAGTAACATGGAGAACTTGAAAAGAGTGACCTTTCAAGGAGAGCAGCCAGGAGTATTCTGCCCACTTTTCCAGGACAAGTGTGCTAGGGAGGGAGTGAAGAGATGTTGAAGAGGTGGGCCGTGGATGCTGTGGCATCTGAGGAGAGCTGGGTCTCACTGACAACAAGGACATGGAAAGAGTAAGACAAAATCTCTGTGCTCTATGAAGCAGATCACAGGAACTCTGGGGATCTACAAAGAGGCAGGGCAGGGTTCAAATGCCACATCTGATACTTCTCTGAGCTTCCATCTTTTCGTCTGTAAAATGGGGCCAATGATAACGGTGGTCCCTGCCTCCCTGGGCTGTTGGGAGGCTCGAATGAGACCATTATGCTCTATGCTATGTACACTTTAGGAGTTCTATAAATGTCATTCCTTTTTGGGGGGGCAGGGCAATGAGGGTTAAGTGACTTGCCCAGGGTCACACAGCTAGTAAATGTCAAGTGTCTGAGGCCAGATTTGAACTCAGGTCCTCCTGAATCCAGGGGCCGGTGCTTTATCCACTGTACCCCAATGTCACTTATTCTTAAGACAAAAAGAAAAAAGTGAGGCCCAGAGAAGTGATTTGCCTGTGGTCATGTACCATAAAGGGGAGAGCTAAGAGCTGAACAAAGTTCTTCGACTCTCTATGAGAGTTATGAAGGGGAGACATGAAGCAGTTGGAGAATAAGAAAAGAAGGCACTATGTAAAAATTATTAGCCTTCAGGGCAGGTAGATGGTGCAGTGGATAGAGCACTGGCCCTGGAGTCAGGAGGACCCCAGTTAAAATCTGACTTCAGACACTTGACATTTACTAGTTGTATGACCCTGGGCAAGTCACTTAACCCCAATTGCCTCACCAAAAAACTAACTAACTAACTAACTAAATAAATAAAATAGCCTTCTCAAAAGAAGTATAAACAGAACCCTGATTTGGCTAACTGTTAGCACAGCATGCTTGGCAGGTCTCTGCTATGGGGAAAATGATAATGATGATAGCCAGCATTTATATGTTACTTTATGGTTTAAAAGCACATATAAGGGGCAGCTAGATGGCGCAGTGGATTGAGCACCGGCCCTGGATTCAGGAGTACCTGAGTTCAAATCTGGCCTCAGACACTTAACACTTACTAGCTGTGTGACCCTGGGCAAGTCGCTTAACCCCAATTGCCTCACTAAAAAAATAAATAAATAAATAAAACAAACAAAAAAAAGCACACATAAAAAGTACTGTGTGTATTGTGGAAATTTATTTTGATTTGGGGACCCTACCTTTATGCTGAGATTAGAAAGCCTTAGGCCCTCAGGGTCTCTCCCCCTCCTCCTCAGCTTCAGCTGAGCGAAAAAGCCCCGTGGGCTATACAAGACGCCAGGTCAGACAGCTGGAGGGGGGGGGGGGAAGAAGCCCCAGCTCCCTCCGACCTGAGCGGAGCTATCTTAAGATCCCGGATAGCCTGTGCTGAAGCACGTGAAAGCTGGGGAGTGCACCCCCCCCCAAAACCAGCCGCAGCCCTGGCTGGTGGATTAGCTTGGTCTGTGGGGACGAAGGAAGCCCCGAGATTTGAGTGGAGAGAAGAAAAGGTATATAGAGAGCTGGGAGGGAGAGAAGAGGGGGCTGACTAGAGCAAGGAATGAGACTAGGGGAGATGGACTAGAAAAAAGGAAGGAGACTGGGAGGACGGATTGGACGGACTAGAGGGGGACGGACTAAGGAAGGAGCGGGGAGACGGACTAGATAGACAAGACTCAGGGGTTCGGAGGGACAAGAAGAGGTCAAGAGGCGGCTGAGGAGACCGCAAAGATTGGAGACTAGAGACGGGTCTGACAAGGTTATAGGCCTTAATACAAACCAGGGAAAGTGTAACGTGCCCGGAGGCGGCTAAGGCCCTTATTGTATTCAAGATGTCAGTAGGTGCAAAAGAGACCGCAGGAAAGCAGTCAGGTTGTACACTTTATTTTCCTGTATTCCTAATTTGAAATAGTATCTCATAAATAAACTCTGCTTTGATTATTTAGTTAAGAGGCTTCTTAATCTTTAGTCTATCAGTCTGGGAGCAGTGTGGTGGAACTTTATCAACGGCCCACATTAAATTAAACAGAGTCAGATAGCCAAATAGTCAAAAGTCCCCAGATTAGTCCTCCAGTCAGTTTCAGCCCCTCAAATTAGGCTAGTCATCAAATATATTTCACAGTATATTATATATATATATGCATATATACATCTCATATGCTGTATAGCATGTATATCATATATGCATATGTGATATTTGCACATATAGTATTATATATTTCACTCATTTTTCAGTTGTGTCCAACTCTTCATGACCCCTTTTGGGGGTTTTCTTGGCAGAGATACTGGAGTGGTTTGCCATTTCCTGCTCCAGCTCATTTTCCAGATGAAGAAACTGAGGCAGAGTAAAGTGACTTGCCCAGGGACACACAGCTAGGAAGTGTCTGAGGCCTTATGTTAACTCTAGAAGAGGAGTCTTCCTGACTCTAGGCCCATCACTCCAACTACTGTAGCACCTCGCCGCCCCTAATATCATATGCATATATTATACAAATATATTAAAACATATGCATATAGTATATAAATATATTGTATGCACATATTATATTATACATATGCCTATATGATCCCATTTGATCCTCACAACAACCCTATAAGGGAGCCCATATTATCCCCATTTTATAGATGAGGAAACAGGTTGCTAGAGGTTAAGTAACTCGCCTAGGGGTACACAGCTAAGTCAGGGCTTTGGACTCCCGCCTTCCAAGTCCAGCACTCTGTCCACCACTCCACCTAGCTGTCTCCAAGATCACAGCATTTAGGGAGAAGAAAAGTATGGGGCATGATGCTACAGAGGTGAAGGGAAAGGGAAAGTAAACCATTTTATAGAGATGGATCACATGCCAATCTGTGCCTACTCGCATAGAGGCAAGCAGCTGTGACCCATCTATGTGGGCACCTACTTGTGTATGTCTGGGGCAGCGGTATCATAGCAAGTTCCTGGGGACCACTCATGAGTACGTCAGAGACATCCAAAGGGACCGGAGGGCTTTCCTGGGGCTGCTCCACTGATTCACCTCACAAATCTCCCACTGTTACCTACCTACCTACCTGGGCTTGTGTTTCTCCCAGCCAATTCACACCATCCTTTCTCTCTCCACCTGGAATAAAGCACACCAGTGACAGAATGAAGCTGTTTACCTGTGGAAGCAAGATCACCCAGAAATCGCCACATCGCAGAATCAGGAGGGATTTTAAGAGGCCATCAAATCCCAAGCACAGACACACCCCACAAGGGTTACCTGTCTTTGCCTTTAAGACCTCCAAAGAGGGGGGAACCTCCCTTTTCTCAAGGAAGCCTGTTCCACTCTGGGACAGCTCTCGTTAGAAAGCTTCTCCTGACATCGGGCCTAAGTTTGTCATTTCCACCCAAGGCCCCCCCATTTTTTCCCTTTAGGGACAAACAGAAAAAAAGCCCAATCCCTCACAGCAGCCCTTCAAATATTTTAAAACAGCTACCAACTCTTTAATTGTAAGTTAATGAGATCATCATAGGAAACTACTTTATACCTTGCTAGATGAATGCTAGCAAATCTAAGTTGTAAATAACCTAAATGAGATAGAACAAGGGGCAAGAAAGGCAGCAAAGCATGAGAAGAAATGCTAGGTTTGGGGTTGGACTTGGGTTCAAATTCTGGCTCTGATACTTCTCACCAAATAGGTAAACATGGACCCTATATAGACCCTCTTCTACAAAATGGATCATCTCTAAAGTTTCTTTTAGCTCTATGAGACTCATCCTCTAAGTCTAAAGAGGTGGAGGCGACTGCAGGAGTTTACACCTATCAAGGCTCATGGGAAGGGATGCCTGAATTTGGCTATTGGCAGATCTGCCAACCAAGACAAGGCAGAGTCATCTACCCTGAACCCCTCAAAAAGGAGTCCCCACCATGGGAGTTTTTATCTGGGGAGGTGGTCTCCTATCAAATATTTGCATCTTGTAATAGTGGGGAGGAGTACATTGCCTGACCCAGCTTCGAGGGGCAGCACAGTGTGATGGGAGGAGCAGTGTCCTGCCAATTATGAGAATCAAGGTCTAGTCCTAATGATAAATCCACTTCATGACCGTGGGGGACTTATTTCTCCTTTCCAGCTTCCTCATCCAAAAAACGAGGGGCAAAGGTTGGATGTCTCTAAACTCTCTTAGCTGGGCAACCAAAAGGTCTCAGGATGGGACGATGTTGATGGCATGGCTGCATTGGAGAAACAGCTTGCTGGGCATCAGAAGGCTCAATGGCCTTGGCTCTTATGGAGACACAGTCTTGGTGAGGCTCTCTTTGGAACTTTTCTCTCCCTCACCTTTCATGTCCAATTAGTGACCAGCTTCTGTTGATTCACATCTGTCCCCTATTCTCTGGTATTCCTGTCACCATCCTGTTGTAAGCCCTATTGTGGTGACCTCCCCAAGGTCTACCTATCTCCATTCCCTGCCCCCTTAAAAATATCATAGTAAGGGCAGGTAGGTGGCGCAGTGGAAAAAGCACCGGCCCTGGATTCAGGAGTACCTGAGTTCAAATCCGGCCTCAGACACTTGACACTTACTAGCTGTGTGACCCTGGGCAAGTCACTTAACCCCCATTGCCCCGCACAAAAACAAAAACAAAAAACAAAAAACAAAACTATCATAGTGCCCCAAACATCTTTCTAATGCATGGGTTTGGTCACATCTGTCACTCTGCTCAAACTCCTTTAAGGCTCATTATTCCCTTCTGAATAAGGGTCAGCTTCCTTTCCCTGGCATTCAAGGTCCCCCATAACCTACTACTCTAGACATCTTATATTACTCCCTTCCACACACACTACATGTTCTCAGTCTAACTGAACCACCACACGCGAATCAATCTCTGTGCTCATCTTCATTCAAGAACTATTTACCATCTCTTACATGCAAGGCACTGGGTGCTGGGGAGACGAACACAAAGACAAAAAGGATCCAGTCCCTGCTTTCAAGCTTACATGGCTGGGTTGATTGGGCCCAATAAAAATGTGTGATGAATGAATAAAAAAGTATTTCATACACATGGGAAGCATTTTCAGAGAAGAAACTGGGAGGGGACAGGGGATGGGGAAGGCCTCCTAAAGAAGGTGGGAGATAGTTGTGCTTCCTCTGTGGGGTCATTTCCATTCATAAATGCAGATCAGTTTCTAATGTTAGACCAGTTGATTAGGCCACGGGCTTTGGCACCCAGAGTGGTATTTTCTTGGTCTTCAGTATCTGTGGCTACTGAGGAGGATGGAGTTGTAGCACCTGCAGGAGCAGTCATCGTGCTAGTCTCTACAAGGGTTGTCTCCCTGGGTGATGAAGGCTTTGGCTTTGGGGGGCAATCTAACACGGGGCATGTGGGGAGGGGGACGCTGCAGTCCCAGAGTTCTTGGGCTTACCTGCTTATACATGGTAGTTGTTTAGCAGTTGGTGCTGGGGATGGTGGGGATGGTGGGCTCCTTATCCACCGGGATTTCTCCCCTGGATGATGGCTGAAGGAGCCGGGCTGGGAGCCGGGCTGGAGCCAGGCAGACAACTCTGTGGGGAGCTGCTGTGTTCCGATGTTCTTGGGCTTACCTGCCTGTCAGTGACAGTTGGTCGGCAGTTGGTAGTGGTAGGAATGGTGCACTCGTTATGCAGAGGGGATGCTTGAACCTAGATGATGGTCACTTGGCCACACCTAGGGAGCTAGGGGTGCTGCTATACCAGGGCTCTTGGGTATAGCTGCCCATCAGTGGTGGATATGGAGCAGATCAGTAGCAGTCAGAATTGGTGGGGGCAAGAAGGGCATGCCCCTTCACCATAGGGGTCGCTCCTCTTGATAATGACTGTAGTGGTCACCCAATCTTTATGGGGTCCTTTCCTTGCCGCTACAGGACAGTATTTGAACTCTTCCCTGGCTCACTTCCTATTGTAGACCCTACAGCGAGTGTTCCAAACCTCTTCTCTCAAGTCACCATTTCCCCTCCATTCCCATATCCCTTGCAGGAGAAGGACAAGCTTTATATAATTTTACTGAGAAAATTCCTTTTCCTTTCCACTGCTCTATATCAAATGGCCTCGTTGTCACTCCCTCACTCTTTGCTCTTATTTCAGGAAAATAGATGATTCTTCTCCTTGCCAATCTTATCCCCTCCCATCTCTTCCAGGAGCTTTTCCCCTTGACCATCTGATATTTTTTTATAGTCTTAAATTCCTCTTTATTTACCCATTCTTAAAAACCTACCCTCCACTTCACCCCATCATCCCCTCAAGACACATACTGTGTCTCTTCTTCCCTCTAATAGCCAAATTCCTAGAAAAAGTTATATATACCTACTTCCTCCCAGGTCCTCACCTCCCACTCACTTCCCAACATTTTGCAATCAAGCTTCTGTTCCCAACACTCAGCTGAAAGTGTTCTCTCCAAGGTCATCAAAGATCTAACTGCTAAACCCAATGACTTTGTCTGCCCTCAACCTTCTGAATCCCTCTTTTGGGGTACAGATGATCATTCTCTTCTCTGAGACACTGTCTCCTCCCTGGTTTTGTTGTCATTGTTATCGTCAATACTGCACTCTCTTCAATCTCCTCCTATGTATGTTAGACTTTTTACTTTGCTGTCCTGTAGGGACTGCCTACTTTAGTGTTTCATGTCTCAGAGCTCTGATCAAAGCCCTCTTCTTTCACTACTCTATTTTAGGGATCTCACCAAATGATCCCATTTATCATCCCCATAGCAAATTACTCCCAAATTTATATACTCAGCCCTCATTTCTCTTCTGAGCCTCAGTACTGTATTGTCAACTGCCAACTGCACATCTACCCAAATATCCCTTGAGCATCTCAAATTCAACATGCACCAAATGAGATTCTTCTTTTTCCCCTTAAACCAGCCCCTAGCTTTCTACATTCCTTATTTCTGTCAAGGACATTCTTCTGGACATCTGGGTTCTGCAGCCTCAGTCATCCTCAATTCTTTTTTTTTTTTTAATTTTTCGGCGGGGCAATGGGGGTTAAGTGACTTGCCCAGGGTCACACAGCTAGCAAGTGTCAAGTGTCTGAGGCCGGATCCGAACTCAGGCACTCCTGAATCCAGGGCCGGTGCTTTATCCACTGCGCCATCTAGCTGCCCCCATCCTCAATTCTTTTTTTTTTTTTTTTTTTTTTTAGTGAGGCAATTGGGGTTAAGTGACTTGCCCAGGGTCACACAGCTAGTAAGTGTTAAGTGTCTGAGGCCGGATTTGAACTCAGGTACTCCTGACTCCAGGGCCGGTGCTCTATCCACTGCGCCATCTAGCTGCCTCCCCATCCTCAATTCTTAATCTCATTTTGACCTCCACAACATCTTTAGTACACATCACTCATGCACTCAGTAAGCAATCATCCAAAGTCTCCTATGTGTTAGGCATTGGGTATTATGCACAATGCACAAATCATGTACGAGTAAATGTAAGATGTATACAAGGCAACTATGACATTGCCCTAGCAACTGTCAGGGGTAGAGTGAGAAAGGGGGTCAGGAGAGGCTTTGGATGTGACACCTAAGGTAGAGTACATTCACACTTAAGGGCATGGTATAGATGAGATCAGCCAAGAAGGCTAAGGAGTAGTCAGAGAGGTAGGAGGAAGACCAGGAAAGAGTAATGTCATGAAAATTTGAGAAAGAGTATTAGGGATGAGAAGGTGATAGTTATTAGAACCACAGAGAATCAAGTAGGATGAAGACTCTAAAAAAAACCACATTAGATTTAGCAGTAGAGAGACTGCAGTTTGAGTTCAAGATAGGGTTTAAAATCACATGACTGGGGCAGCTAGGTGGCATAGTGTATAGAACACCGGCCCTGGAGTCAGGAGTTCCTGAGTTCAAATCCAGCCTCAGACACTTAACAGTTACTAGCTGTGTGACCCTGGGCAAATCACTTAATCCCAATTGCCTCACCAAAAAAAGTTAAAAAAAAAAACAAACCACAAAATAAAATCACATGACTGGTAGGGGACATAGGACTGGAACCTAGGCTCCCAACATGCTTTTTGTTTGTTCAACAGTCAAAACTAAAACCAGCTGTTCTCCAAAGAATACAGGGCTGAAATTGACAAGCAGATGCCAGAAACTAGACATGGCAGCCGGCTAATGCTTGGCAGATGGTCACTGAAACTCTTGGATACTTACATAAAATTGGAGAGTGGGCAGTAAGGACCCCTTACCTGTTATGTTTGGGGTGGGAAGGACAAAGGAGAAGGTCATAAATTAAGATGTATCTCCTTTTTTTCTTCAGTGCGTTTTCGTATATCAATTATGATTTCTCCTTGTTTTTATCTTTTTCGATATGTGTGGATACAAGTGCAAGCTGGGGGCAGTGTTTTAAGGAGTCGTTCTCCCTCCTCATGTCTCCTGCACTTAAAAATCAGAAGAATTAAGGAAATAGGGGGAAACTAGGTGGTGCTGTGGATAAAGCACCAGCCCTGGATTCAGGAGGACCTGAGTTCAAATCCAGCCTCAGACACTTGACACTAGCTGTATGACCCTAGGCAAGTCACTTAACCCTCATTGCCCCGCCCCCCAAAAAAGAATTAAGGAAATAAATTACATACAGTAGTATGTAATTTTATTTGGACATGTATTTTCTAAAATACTGCCCCTAGAATTTTTACCAAACCGGGATATTTAAGATGAATAGAACTATATGGTTAGAAGTTAGGAAAACCTCCTCCACAATCATACATCATAGTTTAGGTTCCTATATCCTCTTGTCTGGATTGTTGCGACAGTCTCCTAATTTGTCTTCCTACAAACCATCTCTTTTCTCCCTAACCCATTGCCAAACAGGTGACAAATTCACATTTCTAAAGTGCAACTCTGAGCACATCATACTTCCACTCAAGAAGCTTTTGTAGCTCCCCACTGCCTCTAGGATGAAATACAACCTCCTCTGTCTAATATTTAAAGCCCTTCTCAATCTGGCTCCAACCTATTTTTACAGCAAGCACATTACTTCCCCTTCATATTCTAGATTGCAGCTAAATTGGCCTACTTGCCATTCACTGTACACAACATTTCAGAGATTGTCCCTCATGCCTGCAATCCTCTAAGTCAGTCAGTCAACTAGCATTTATTAAGCACCTATTATATGCCAGGCATTGTGTTAAATGCTGAGGATGCAAAGAAAGGCAAAAAGCAGTCCCTGATCTCAAGGAGCTCACATCATAGTCTGATAGGGGAGATGGCAGGCAAACTATCTATAAACAAGATATAATCAGAATGAATTAGAGATAGTCAATTTATTTAGAAGAAAGGTGCAAGGCATTGGGGGAGATCAAGAAAGGTTTCTTGCAGAAGGTGAGATTTTTGGTGAGATCTAAGCAAGATAGGGAAGTTAGGAGGCAGAGATGAGGAGGGGGAGAGTTCTAGGCATAGGGGAAAAGCCAAATGCCCAGAGCTGGACGATGAGTGTCTTATGTGAGGAATAGTTAAGGAGACCAGTGTCTCTGAGGGATAGGAAGAGGCAGGAAAGAGGGGATTGGAAAGGGAGGGAGGCGCCAGGTTCCAGAGGACTTTAAAAAACAAAGGATTTTGATACTTGCACTTGGAAATAAGGAGCCACTGGAGTTCCTGAACTCCAGTGACATGGAGTGACATGGTTAGACTCAACTTTAGGAAGACTTGACAGCTGAGGGTGGCCTGGAGTAGGGAGAGACTTGAGGCAGGACAGATAACCCAATAGAAGGCTATTGGTGTGGCATGATAAGGGCCTATACCAGGGTGGTCACAGTGCCAGGAGACAGGGGAGGGAGTTGTAGCAAGCTGTACTGACAACAGATTGGATATGGGGGTGCTGTGAGAGAAAAGATTCGAGGATGGTACTTAAGTTGTAACAAGTCTGGGTGACCAGAAGGATAGTGATGCCCTTAACAGTAACTGGAAAGTTTCGAAGAGGGGAGGGTTTAGGGAAAAAATAAGTTCAGTTTTGAACATACTAAATTTAAGATGTCAATGAATCATCTGGTTTGGGCTGTCTAAAAGGCATTTGGAGATGAGAGACTGGAGGTCAGCAGAAAGGCTGTGGCTGAACACACAAATCTGAGAATCACCTATATTGAGATGCTAGTTGAATCCACCCGTAACTCCTCAGCTCCATCATTTAGACTCCTTTCTGGAGTCTTTTTTTAGTAATATCTGACTTCTTATGATCCCATTTGGGATTTTTTTGGGCAAAGATACTGGAGGGGTTTGCCATTTTCTTCCCCAGCTCATTTTACAGATAAAGAAACTCAGGCAAACAGAGTTAAGTGACTTGCCCAGGGTCACACAGCTTGTAAATGTCCAAGGTTGGATTTGAACCCAAGTCTTCCCCAATTTCATGATCCAGTGCTCTATTCCCAGTGAAGAAAGCAGTAACTGGGCCCTGGAGCCAAATGCTCTACACAGGGTCCCATCTGTCTAAATACAGCCTGGCTTACTTGGGAAAGGATGGGTATGCCTCCCATGCACATTCCCAGCTGCCACTGCATTCATAAATCTGCACCATTCTCTTTAAATAGGCTAAGGAAGGTAACAACCCCAAGCCACTAGCACAGAAAAAATGTAGGGTTTATTTAGCAGAGGGATGAACTCTGTCTGCCTTTAGGGTCACCTGGAAGTCAGAGTTCAAATCCAAGTCTCCAACTTCAGGCTGGAGTAGGCAGGGGACAGGCGTCCAGCAATTCTTGTCAGAGAATTAGGTATCTTAAGAAATAATTACCGGGGCAGCTAGGTGGTGCAGTGGATAGAGCACTGGCCCTGGAGTCAGGAGTACCTGAGTTCAAATGCGGCCTCAGACACTTAACACTTACTAGCTGTGTGACCCTGGGCAAGTCACTTAACCCCAATTGCCTCACTTAAAAAAAAAATAATAATTACCAGGGGCAGCTAGATGGTGCAGTGGATAGAGCACCGGCCCTGGAGTCAGGAGTACCTGAGTTCACATCCAGCCTCAGACACTTAACACTTACTAGCTGTGTGACCCTGGGCAAGTCACTTAACCCCAATTGCCTCACTAAAAAAAAAAAGAAAGAAAGAATTACCAGTGGAAAAAAAACACAATCATAATGATGAAGGCAGAGATGAAGTCCAGCAGTATCCACATTCTCATATACTCATCTGGTGTCTAGAAAACAAGACAGAGGTTGGCATAATTTGTAGGAGTGGAGGGATAGAGAAAAGAGTTTCTGGATTTCCCCATGGGGGCAGGATCTTGGAATCTGTACTGGCTGGTTTACCACCAAGCTTCTAGTAAGTACTAGAGAGCCAGGACAGAACTGTTCATGTGCACAAGGCCCTGAGGTGGGGATGGAGGGGTCTTAAGAATTTATATTGAGTCAGTAGTAAGGAATGGTGGTCCAAAAAGTTAATTCAGTCTCAGGCTGTAAGAATAAACGCACTGGGGGGGGGGGGAGGGGGAGCACCAGCCCTAGAATCAGGAGTACCTGAGTTCCAATCCAGCCGCAGACACCTACTAGCCATGTGACCCTGGGCAAGCCACAACCCTGATTACCATTTTTAAAAAAGAATAAATACACTTCTGTCTTCTGCTTTGTCCATTCGGCTTTGGGTGTCCTATTTTAGGAGAAGCATTAATAAGCTAGAGCTCAATGAGTAGAGGGTGTGTAAGGACAATGACAGGCATGGAAACTGTGCCACATGGAGGACTAGGGGAACTGGGATGTCTGGGTCCAGAGAAGACAATAGTCAAACTTGACCACTGACTTCAAATATCTAAAGAGATCACAGAATCACAGGATCTGGAGCTGGAGGGAAGCTTAAAGGCCATCCAGTCCGCTTAGCCACTGGTCCAGAGAGGTTAAGTGACTTGTCCAAAGTCACATGAGCATTACGTGGCAGACACAAGATTCTGACTGCACCACACTATACTGACTCAGAGAGGGACAGACTTGTTCTGTTCGGCCCAAGAGATCAGGAGCAGGACCAGTGTGTGGAAGCCACAGTGGTAGATTTCAGCTCAATATTTTTTTTAAAGGAATTTTTTTTTTTTTTTGGTGAGGCATTTGGGGTTAAGTGACTTGCCTAGGGTCACACAGCTACTAAGTGTTAAGTATCTGAGGCCATATTTGAACTCAGGTCCTCCTGACTCCAGGGTTGGTGCTCTATCCACTGCGCCACCTAGCTGCCCCTTAAAGGAATTCTTAACTGGATGTGTCCAAAATGCAGCAGGCAACTTATCACTGAAGGGGCTCCCAAACAGAAGGGCTTCATGTGTTTTAGGCAGTGGTTAGACTTAATGAACTCCGAGGTCCCTTAAAGCTTGGAGAATCTATGATGCGTTGATGGGAATATCTGCTAGACTGGACCCCAGGGGAAGATCAGTTTTGTGCAGTTGTGTCTGACTCTTTGTAGTCCCCATTTGAGGTTTTCTTGGTAAAGATACTAGAGTGCTTTGCCATTTTCCTTCGGAAACTGGGACAAACAGGGTTAAGTGACTTGCCTAGAAGGTGTCTGAGATCAGATTTTAACTCAGGTCTTCCTGACTCCAGGCCCAATGCTTTATGTACTATGCCACGTAGCTGCACCTGGGGAAGATCAACATAGGCAGCTAACTTACCATTAAGAAGAATGGGCGTTTAATGTTCTTCAGTATCTGGATGGTATTAGTGGTGACTGAATGCACACCAGCACACCAGGCCAGAGAGTACAACCAGGGCTCATTGATCACGTAGATGTTAGTGAAGATGCCAAACTTCTCATATTCCCTGGAGGGAAAACAAAATCTCCAATGACTGATGGTCCCTTCTCCTTCCCATCAATGAGAGGTCAAACAGAACTTTGGTGTCACTAAAAGTCCACTGTCTAAGTAAAAGAAACAGACAGTAAAATGAAGACCCAGTAGGAACAAAGAGGCTGGAAGTGCAGTGGGTGGGATTTTAGCCGGTAAGACATTTCCCCCTCCCCCAATTCCTACATCACCACCACCCCTGCCCCATACACACACACACACACACACACACACACACAGAGCCAAGTATCTACTAAGTACAGAGCACTGAATACAACTTTGCATTTGGGGAAGAGGGAAGGAATTAAAAGAAGGGAGAGAAAGATGCAAACGAGTATCTTCCTTGCCATACATGATCTTATTATCTAGGTGACTGCTGTCAATCAAAGGATGCTTTCTGGAGGAAATGGTTTGAAATAAGCTGGTTTCCCAATCTTGTTTTCCTCCATCTCACCTTTGAGTCTTGGAATACACAGAGCATCCTCATTGCTTGGAAACCATTTCATTTTTATTCCCACCTACTGAAATCCTCCCTTCTGTGGAAGGCCCAGTTTAAGTGTCATCAGTTCAACGCAATTCATTTCAACAACTTCTAGATAAATACTACAGGGAAATTAATGATAAATAGAAAGGTCCCATATATATCTGACCATAGCAGCTTTTTTTTTTTTTTGTAAGGACAAAGAACTAGAAACGAAATAGACGGCCAATGATTAGGAAATGGCTATAGAGACTGAGGTGATCTGCGCTTTATTTCCATGGCTGGCTGGCTAATTATATTGGCTAATTATATTGGTTCCAACATCACAAGGATCCTGTTAGAGATTTCTTCTTGAAACATAGCACCTCTTGGATCCACTTCAACTCACTGACTTATATTATTCTCTGATGTCATTACCAGGGTTTGTTTGGGGAGGGGCTGTATAGATTTTAATATCACTCTGGTTCATTAGACTTTTTGAATTTCCTGCTGAGGATAGAATCCCTTTCAATCCCAAATGACTGCAAAAAGAACTGTGAACTAGGGACTGATGAGGGGCCTTTTTTGAGCCTCATTTTTTTTTGCACATTTATAAAAGCTGTTTCTGGATCAAAATATTCCAAGTGGGGCAGCTAGATGGCGCAGTGGATAGAGCACCAGGAGTACCTGAGTTCAAATCTGACCTCAGACACTTAACACTTACTAGCTGTGTGGCCCTGGGCAAGTCACTTAACCGCAACTGCCTCACTAAAAAATAAAACAAAAATATTCCAAGCGGCTTTACTTGCATAAGAATATTTGAAAATGGTGTTTAGCACAGGTCCAACCCATGAGTGTAATGAACTATGACTATGTTGCTGCACATGCTGTAGCCATGGCAAATACAAAGAAGCATGAGAAGATTTCCATGAAATTGCTGGAGAACCAGGAATATGCAACGAACACAGCAAAGGAAATGAAAACAGCAATGAAACAATCCAAACTTAATGCTGTGACCTGAGAAGGAAGGAGATAGCTTTTGCCCCCATTGACAGGAAAGAATTCCTGACCAAAAAAGGAACAGAGAAAAGAGATGATCAAGTGGACAATACTAATTACCTAAAGTTGAAGTTTTTCCACAAGTAAAATCAATAGAGTTTAAATTGTAAGGGAAACAGTTAGCTGGGGGCGGGGGGGGGGGGGTGGAGATTTGCATCAAGTATAATGGGGGCCTGATGTCTCTGATGGAGGCTGCATGTGGAGGATGCTGGGCAGCAGATGGCATCTCACTTGGATGCTGCTTCCGGGAGAATGGTGACACTGGCTAATGGAGATACCTTGAAAAAACTGGAGAATACACGGACTTTCTGAAACTGGTTTTGACAGGCTAACTCTAGGGTTGGGAGAAGCCTTTTTCCACTGGCTGCAAAATCAGAACCAAGGGTGTCTTTTTTTTTTTGTGGGGCAATTGGGGTTAAGTGACTTGCCCAGGGTCACACAGCTAGTAAGTGTTAAGTGTCTGAGACAGAATTTGAACTCGGGTACTCCTGAATCCAGGGCGGGTGCTCTATCCACTGTGCCATCTAGCTGCCCCCAAGGGTGTCTTCTTAAAGGTCTGCTCTTCACTTCACTTCACTTCACTTCATTGTTTTCAGCTGCACCTTGGTGTTGTGATAGAATCAGGTGAGAGACCATGCTTTAGGGGAAGGGCTGTGGAGCCTTTAGCCTCCGAAGCCATATGAAAGAAAAGAGTGTCAGTCCAACATATGAAAGAATGCATGGTAGTGAAGAGAAGGAGGTTCAAGAAAGAGCAGGGGTTGAGGAGACAGGCATGCAGGATAACTTTGAAACCAACGTGCTGACCCGAGTATATACTTAGAAAAAAGGAAGCAAGCTTATAGAGACACAGCTTCATAGGTAGTGCAGTTTTTCTGTTCTTTGTATTTGTTGATTGGTGTTTGTCAAGTCCAAAATAAAAATGTAATATGCAAAAAGAAAAACTTTAGCCCCAAATAAGAAATAGATCGCTTCAAAGAAAAGTTATGAAAACAGAATATACAGTCTGAAAGTAGACTGGAAACCTAAATAGTCCAAAGCACCTCCAAGTTAGATGTGTAACAAAAATGGCTATGAATTAAAATGAACATCTTTTCTTTGAAGAGATCAGAGCTTATGGATGTGGAAGATGTCTACAATGTTGGACATGGTGGGTGTGCTGGTTAGTTTTATTGAACTTTTTTCTTTTTTATTCTTAGTTAAAAGGGATTGGTCAGGGGAAGCTAGGTGGCAAAATAGATAAAGCACTAGCCCTGGATTCAGGAGGACCTGAGTTCAAATCCAGCCTCAGACACTTGACACTTACTAGCTGTGTGACCCTGGGCAAGTCACTTAACCCTCATTGCCCCACAAAAAAATTCGAAAGTAAAATAAAAGGGATTGGTCTCTGGGAGAAGAGAAAAAGAATCATTTGGGAAATATAGGTTATATAAAAACAAAAAAGTAATAATTTTTTAAAAAAATTCTATTTGACGATTGTTTATTTGATACCTACTATATGCAAGGTATTGGGGAATATCAAGTGCTATCATACAAAACATATTAGTCGGGGCAGCTAGGTGGCGCAGTGGATAAAGCACTGGCCTTGGATTCAGGAGGACCTGAGTTCAAATCCAGCCTCAGACACTTGACACTAGCTGTGTGACCCTGGGCAAGTCACTTAACCCTCATTGCCCCACAAAACAAAACAAAAAAACCATATTAGTCATGTTATGAAAGAAAACACAACCCCCCCCAAAAAAACCAACCAAGAAAACTAGTTTTAAAAAAAGTATGCTTTGATCTGCATTTAGATTCCTTTAGAAGTTTATAGCATTTTTCATCATAAATCCTTTGGAATTGTCTTGGACTGAGAGTGCCCTATGCCATTTTTATTTGTCCAGCAGACTGCAAACTCATTTAAGGCAGAGACTTTTAAAAAAAGAGATTTTCTTTGGTCAGCAAAAATCTACCTTCTCTCCCTCCCACTTTAACCATCTTCCCCTTAATTGAGAAAGAAAGAAAAACAGAAGTGCTAATCCAAACAAGCACAGGAAAGAAAAACAAATTTCCACAATGGCCATGTCCAAAAAAATTGTCTCATTCTGTACTCCTGAATCCTTCATCAGAAAGTGGGTAGCATGGGGGAAGCTGGGTGGTGCAGTAGATAAAGTAGCGGCCCTGGATTCAATAGGACCTGAGTTCAAATTTAGCCTCAAACACATGACACTTACTATCTGTGTGACCCTGGGTAAGTCACTTAACCCTCATTGCCTTGCCAAAACAAACAAAAAAGTTGTTTGTCTTTACCATATTGTCATCATTGTATAATTTGTTCTCCGGCTTCTGTTCACTTTACTCCGCATCTGTTCATATGAACTTTTCCAGGTTTCTCTGAAACCATCCCCTTTATAATTTCTCACAGCACTTACATATCATAACTTGTTCAGCACATTCCCCAATTGATGGATACCCCATCAAATTCCCCTTCTTTGCCACTTCAAAAAGAGCCAAAATATTTTTGTATACCCTAAATTAGAGTTTGTTTTGTCTAGAACTAATCCTTCCCTTCATCTACCCTTCCTCTAATTCCCTTCTCTTCTTCTGTGTGTATATAGTCTTCCTTCCTTTGGCCAATTTAGATGAGTGAGGTTCATGTCAACCCCCTCCCTCCTCATTTGTATAGATACCCACTTACACATTCTTATTGAGATAAGCATTCACAACCTTTCCCCTCACCACCAAGTGTCTTTGCCTTCCTTTATCTTTACATTCTTCTTTTAAGGTCATCAAGACATAACAGTATTTCCAGGCCTTGTCTAATTGGATTCTATGATGATGGGGTTCATCTCCTCATAATTGAATGTAAGCAGTTTATCCTTGTTTTGTCCCTTAAGATTGTTTATTCTTGTTTGCCATTTTAAGTTTCCCCTACCTATGTTTGAACTTCCAGGTTTCTCTGCAGCTCTGATCTTTTTTAATCAGGAATGCTTGAAAGTCCTCTATTTCATTAAATATATATTTCTCCCCCTGTAGCATTTTACTCAGTTTTTCTACATAATTTATTTTTTGTTGTAAGCCCACATAACCTTTGCATCTTCAAAAAGTGTATTCTAAGCTCTCTGTTCCTTGAGTAGTGACTGCTAAGCTGTGTGTGATCATGAATGAGGCTTCTCCATACTTGAATTCTTGCTTTCTGACTGCTTGTAGTTACATTCTTTGACTTGGAACCTCTGGATTTTGGTTAAAATGTCCATGAAAGTTTCTACTTTGGGGGTTCTTTCAGAAGTGGATTCTTTCTATTTCTACTTTGCCCTCTGGTTCCGTGAGATCTGAGCAATTTTCTTTTAAGATTTCTTGATGTATGATGTTTTTCAGGTCAGTTGTTTTTCTTAAGAGATAGATACCTTACATTTTCCTCAATTTTTTTTTTAGTCTTTTGACATTGCTTTAATATTTCTTGTCTCATGGAGTCATTGGCTTCTATTTGGTCCATTCTAATTTTCAGGGAGTTTGTTGCTTGGGCAAGATTTTATACCTCTTAAACTGTTAATTCCCTTTCCAATACTTTATTCCATAGCTCTAATTTCTTTTCCCTTTTTTCTCTAGTGCTCTCATTTTACTTGCAAAAATTTGTTTAACTTTTTCTTAAGCTTTTGCCTTATCTTCTTCCCAAAATTCTAGTTGATTTTTGCCTGTGCTGTGTTTTCCTTTAAGGCTTGGCTTATAGATGTTTTGGAATCATTATTTTTCTGTGTTTAGGCCTTGAGCACCCCTGCCATCATAATAGCTTTTTATGGTGAGATTCTTTTTATTCATTTTTGTGCATTCTTCAGGTCTACTTTCTGACTCTGAATTTGATTTTAGGGCCAAATTCTAGACCTGAATGTGGGTCTAAGCAACAGTAGACTAATGCTATAATCAGCTACTATCAGCCAACTAGGAGGAACTGTTGGTTCAGAGGAACAGAACTGAAGGCTCCCCTTTGGTCTAGGATTTCTGCCTTGGTTATTCCTCTGCAGACTTCAGATTTAGTTGGAGGCTAGAACTGAGACTTTATTCTGCTCCTGGGGGCTTGAGCCACGCCAATGCTGCTTACTTCTTTCAGTAAGGCCTACAATCCTCATTACCCTAGAAAGCCATTCCTGGACAAGGGTCCCTACCTGAGTCCACCCTGGATCTATGACATGGAAATGGATAGCAGGCAACAAGGTTGTCAGTTAGTACCTGTTCCCAAGCTGGTGCCCTGGTATAGATATGGCACCTCTTCCTGCCCTGGTGCACAGATTGTCCATTCATGATAAAACAATGAATCACAGAAGACAAAATGTACAATTCTGATTACTTAAATTGAAAACAAAATAAATTCAGTTAAAATTAGAAGGGGAATAATTAATTGGATGTGATATCCAAGATATGTGTAGAGCTTATTCAAAAGTATAATAACGGTAGCAATTATCTGATAGGTGAATGGTCAAAGGATATGAACAGGCAGTTCTCAAAGGAAGCTGAATGAATGAATGAATGAATGAATGAATGAATGAATGAATGAATGAATGAAGATGCAATTTAAAGCAATTCTGAGGTTTTACTTCATGCCTCAAAGATTAGCAGAAATAACAACAACAACAACAAAAGACAATGGACAGGCAGTCTTGGTGGGACTGTAAATTAGTCTGGCCATTCTGGAAAACAAATTGGAATGGTGTCCCCCAAGTCACTAAACTGTGTATACCCACTGGACCAGAGAAACCATTCACTACTAGGCCTAAACCCCTAAGAGATAAAAGAAAAAGAAATTTTTTTAATTAAAAAAAGAACCCATATGTACAAAAATCTTTATAATAGCTCTTTATAGCAAAGAACTGGTAACAAAGAGGGTGCCAATCAATTGGAGACTGGCTGCACAAATCATGGTATATGAATGTAATGGTGTATTATTACCCCATAAGAAATTACTAAAGGGATAGTTTCAGGAAAACCTGGGA
Organism: Dromiciops gliroides; assembly: GCF_019393635.1. Lineage (NCBI taxonomy): Eukaryota > Metazoa > Chordata > Mammalia > Microbiotheria > Microbiotheriidae > Dromiciops > Dromiciops gliroides. Next base: position 549,767,937 of record NC_057863.1, read on the forward strand.
AGACTCATATGAACTGATATACTACTAAAAAAGCAGAATCAGGAGAACAATTAATACACTAATAATAACAGTGTTTAAAAAAACAACAACAACAATAGCTTTTTGAGTCCTGGCCTTAGAAAACTAAGTTTATAAAATAATCGTCAGGGACTACATTAAGACAAATGAGAGGTGATATCTCAGATTATCAGATAATTTATTGGGTTTAATTAAAGGAGGGTTCCTGAAGGAGGTTAGGGGATAGATCAGTGGAGGTGCAAGGGGAAAGGACTAAATCCTTGCATGGATAGATAGATAGAAGTGAGAACATAAAAGCTTGACGGAGTGAAGGGTCTGTGTAGAGTAAAGGGTCTTTCTTGTGTCATGGACCCCTTTGACAATCTGGCTGATTAGGGCTCCTCAGAATAAAATACATATAAATATGAATAAAATACATATGAATATAAAGGAAACAAATTATAGTAAAATACAATTATCACTATGCTAATAATGAGAAAAAAAACACAAGCTCATGGATCCCCAGATTAAACCCTATGGTATATAGGAATGGTAAGAGATAAGAAAGGTTTGGGATAGGAAGGGACAGGGATGTCCCCATTCCTTTTCAGGGAATCACCTACTTGATATCCTTGCTGTTTATGTCCTTGTAACCAAGGTTCAATCCTTTGATTCCCATTCTTAAGAGGTCAGAAAGAGGCAACTTCTTTCCCAGCACTTGTCTGTAATTTGGAGCTATCATTTGGACATCTGCCCTGAACTGTCCTGGCAACCAAAGGACCTGTAAAAAGCAGAGAGGAGGCCAGCTTTCAGGTCACTGAAACTATTGTAGGCACCATTAGAAAGGACTTTATGATTCAGAAGGGCCAACCCCAGAGCATGCTACCACATTTGATCCTCACAGCACCACTCAGAACATCAGATCTTAGCATTCTCATTTGACAGACGAGAAATTCCAAGGAGTCCCAGGCTCTGGAGTTTGAAGATACCCAAACCCCCCTCTTTCTTGATGAGGGAACTGCAGCCCAGACAAGTTGAGGCTGCTTAATGTCACACGGAAATAACTGGAAGCTTTTGTGAACCCCCGTCTGCCCAGCATACTCTCTACCACACCAAACAGAGGGCGTGTGCTGGAGAGGAAACGGGAATCCCTACACCAAGCCTCAAAGAGTCAGAAGGGACTTTAGAGGGCATCTAATCCAACTCATGCCTGAAGAGGGACCTTATCTGTGACTTCCCCAACAGGTGATCATTTCACCTTTACTTAGAGAATTCTAGTCATGGTGAGCTCACTACTTATCTTAATCAAGCACCCATTAATTCCACTTTTAGACATCTTTGTTAGGAAGTTTTCTCCTACTTCAAGTCCAAATCTACCCTCTCTGCAACTTTTACCAATGGCCTCTAGCTATGCACATCTTACTGTGCATGGCACATACATAGTAGGCACTTTTAAAAAAATGTCAATTGATTGACAGACCTACCAGATGGCTTTTAATGCCGACTTCATCGATCATCACTTCTAACACTCTCATGATCCATGTATGTCTGTAAGGATGCTTCCTTGGGGGACGGTAGAGATCAAATATCACCAATTTATTTTCCTTGTTTGCAAGTTTCAAAAAATTGCTCAGTGTCATAATTGACTGATTCTTTGCCATCTCTTCATCTTCTTTTGTCAGTGGTTCCATGTATTTAAATGGCCTAGACTAGAATTAAGCCATATGGCAATAAACAAATTGGCATAGACATACACAATGGTGATGACAAACATTTTCTAGCTTCCCATGCTACATGCTGTTCACATACAAATTCATTTCCTCATGGTCACCTTTCTGGTCTTCTGTTCCTTACAAAATCACAGCATCAGGCCTGGAAGAGGGCTCATCCAGTTCAGTTCATGCCTGGGCAGGAATCCTCAATACTACAGACTATCTGACAAGTGTTCCTCCAAACTCCACTCTGAGACTTCTAGTCTTTGATGAAGAACTCACTACCTCAAAAGTAAGCCTATGGGGCAGCTAGGTGGCGCAGTGGATAGAGCACCGGCCCTGGAGTCAGGAGTACCTGAGTTCAAATCCGGCCTCAGACACTTAACACTTACTAGCTGTGTGACCCTGGGCAAGTCACTTAACCCCAATTGACTCACTAAAAAAAAAAAAAAGTAAGCCTATCCTATGTCTGGACAGTGAGTTGTTAGAAAGTTTTTAACTGCACTGAGCCTAACTCTGCTTCTGCAACTTTTTATTACCAAGTGGTCCCAGTATTGAGGAAGTGAGAATGAAACTTAAGTAACATGGGGCAGCTAGGTGGTGAAGTGGATAGAGCACCTGCCCTGGAGTCAGGAGGACCTGAGTTCAAATCCAGCTTCAGACATTTGACACTAGCTGTGTTACCCTGGGCAAGTCACTTAACCCCAATTGCCTTACCCCCCCCCAAAAGAAAGAAATTTAAGTAACTAGAAAACAAATAAATTATTAAAAGCTAAACAAGTATAGAAGAAGAGATTTTGAAAATTCTAAGAGAATGAAAAAAAAGATTGAGCTGATAAAACTAAACTGTTTTTAAGAGACCAATAAAATCAATAAACCATTAAATAACTATAAAAGAAAACTGAATTACCCAAAATAAAAACAATTAAATTTACAAATTTACATTGAGCAGAAAAGAAATAAAAATTATTCAAAAATTATCTGATTAAATATCAGAAAGCTAAAAATTTAAAGAAAGTGGATAATTATCTACAATGAATATAAAATATCCTGATTAATGAAATAATAATTAGCTACTAAAAAACAAAATCTTAGCAAGGGAAATCAATTAATCATCAAAGGAAAAAGTCCTGTTCCAAATGAATTTACAAGTGGATTATATCAAAGGCTCAAATAACATCTTTGTTACAAGTTATAAAATGTACACTGTGCAAATTCCTTTTATGAGATAATTGTAGTCTTGAATTCAAACTAATAAAAGATAAAGGAGGAAAAGATTACTATATAACAATTTCACCAATGAATACAATGCAAAATTTTTCAATTAAATCTTAGGAAAGAGATTATATTAATCTATCCAGAAAATTTTTCATTATGACCAAGGTAGATTTTTATACCAAGGTACAATTACAGTCCAACAGTAGGAAAATAATTACTATAATTAATCATGTAGACCAAACATATATTATTGTATAAATAGATATAGAAAAATTCTAACAAAATATGCCACTAACATGGGTTTTTAAAAAAAATCTCTCAACATAATCATGGAAGGGTCTGTCTTTAATAGGTTCAAAATTATGTAGCCAAAATCACAAGATAGCATTCTTTTCAATGGAGAAGCATTGAAAATTTTCTTCAAAAGTATAGGGATAGAGCAAAATGTTATTTGATAAGTATTAAAGGAGTCCATGCAAAGAACTGAGAAATATAAGGAACATGTATGACTGTGTGGCAGTCTATTAAGCCTGAAAGAAAGAGCCCAGCATCCAGGTAGGGATAGTTCTGTCCTCCCAGAAGTCACTTGGTGAAGAAATTGAGGCTGTGGAATAGTGACCCTCCCAGTAAAGAGGGAGTCTAAATGGATTTAAGGTCCAGTCTCCAGGAAAACCATAATCAAAGGGAAAGGAATCATAAAGTGAGCAATAGAGGATTATAAGAAGAAGAAGAGACTATCATTACCAAAGATCTTAAATAGAAGGAAATTCAATTAAAGACCTTAAGCATAAGCAGATAAGCCAACAAGGAAGATATATTTTTTTAATTTATTATTTTTTTGTGGGGCAATAGGGGTTAAATGACTTACCCAGGGTCACACAGCTAGTAAGTGTTAAGTGTCTGAGGCTGGATTTGAACTCAGGTCCTCCTGAATCCAGGGCTGGTGCTTTATCTACTGTACCACTTAGCTGCCCCCAAGGAAGATATTGATAACAAAAGGGAATATGGCCTCCTGATCAAGTAAAAGTACTCAGACATCTCTGAATAAATATTGCGAAACAAAGGAACATGAATAAACACCTGATGAGGCAGACAACCTCTGGATTCTAAAGAGAGCGTGCAACAACAGAATGTTCCTAAATGGTTTAGAAGACAGATAACTATGAATGTATCATTTAAGGCCTGCACAGCAGAAGCCATCAGAATAAAAAAAAAAATGAATTCATGATAGCAAGCCTCACCCAAGAAACAAAGGAGAGAATAACTGAAAGTACAAATACACGTAAGAGAAAGATAATCTGGAAAAGGAGAAGCAAAAAGTAATAACGTTGAAAGAAAACATGGTCTCCATATAAGCAAAATATATTGATCTCAAAGACAGGATCCATAGAGACAACTTAAGGATTGCACACCTATCAAAGGAACACAAGTAAAAGAGCAAACAAAATACCTGAGCACCAAAATGCAGTAACTTTCTCCAATTTTCTGAAGAAAACCAAGTGCTAATTGGTAGAATCCACAGATTACTTCCCAAAAAAGTTACAGATTTAATGCTATTCCAATGAAATTATTAAATGCCAGATGGTACAAGAACACAATTAATGTTTCTTGAATCAAGAAGCATTTATTAAGCAGTTACTGTTATGGAAGGCAATGCGCTGAGCAGTGGGCATACAAAGACAAAAATGAAACAGTCATTGCCCTGAATGAGCTTACATTCTACAAGGGGAATGCACAAATAAGTATACTGTCATAAAAATAATTTCCAATGGGAGCCAATGGTAGTAATTCTTGGTATCAGAAAAAGCATCATATAAGGTATGAGAGGTCAGATCTGTGTTCTAGCATAATCAATTTGGTTGTCATGTGGAAGATGGATTGGAAGATTAAAAGTAGAGAGACCAATAAGGAGGCTACTGCTATAATCTAAACAGGTGATGAGGGCCCAAACTAGGACAGATACTATATGAATGGAGAGAAGACAGATGCAAGAGATGTTGTAGATAGAAGATCAACAAGACTTATCAGCGTGGATATGGAGGTTGAGGAAGAAGGAAGACTTAGGGATAAATCCAAGGTTGTGAACCAAGGTTACTGGAAGGACAGGGTACTATGAACAGAAACAGGAAAATCTTTAAGAGGGTTAGGTGTTGGGGAAATTCATAATGAATCTATTTTGTGGAAAGAAGTTGAGAGTCTGATGAACTTGGATGAGGAGCTATATAAGGGGACATCAACTTATAGTATGGATGCCACCAAGATAGGGGCAGGGTTTGAGGAGGAAAGGAAAACTGAGTTAGGTTCACTTTTTGAAAAAGAAAGTACAGTGAGCTGGAGGTAAATAGATGACAGTATTATGAACATTTTATTAACTGTTATAAAGGTTTTTTTAAATTTTCTTTTTATTAGATTGGGACTTAGGGTTATTCCTCTTGAAATATTTGGCTCACTGAAGCCTGTTAATATTAACCTCACCTAGCTAAAACCTCACTCATTGATTGTTAACATTAAAGGAAGACTTTTGCCACTCCTGAGAAAATAAATCTATGAAAGAAAGAAAGAAAATGTCCTGAGTTCAGAGAAACCTGGAGGGTCTTGCATGGGCTGATGATGAGTGAAGTGAGCAGAACCAGGAAAACATTGTGCACAGTATCATCAACATTGTGTGTTGATCAACTGTGATAGACTAGATTCTTCTCATCAATCCAATGGTACAAAAAAGTTCCAAAGGACTCATGATGTAAAAGGCTCTCCAAATCCAGAAAAAAAAAAAAGAAAGACACTGTGGAATATGGACGCTGATTAGACCATACTATCTCTTTTGTTTTTGGTGCTGTTGTTTTCTTTTTATTAGAGATATCCAAGCTTTACGTATTTCATCTCACACTAGAAGTTAAGGAATCTCCAGGAGAGGGGAAAGGAAGCAGGCAGGGTGGGGAAGGTCACAAGTATCTATTAAGTATGTGCCAGGCACTGAGCTAAGTGCTTTCCAAATATTACATCATTTGAGGTGCCTGGAGAGGAGTTTCCTTGTCATCTACCTTGGTATTCTGCTTAATCAATGTCTTTACTTTGAATTAATGTGCACTCCAGTGTGCCCTACTAAAAAGAAGCATCACATATGGGCTCATGGGTTGTGGTCTGAAATACAGGTTGACCTGAAGTGTCCCTTTAAGCTGGATGAAGGTTTCAGACCCCACATTTGAGATGTCTCAGTTCACTCCCCAAAATCTTTACAGATCAGAGTAACAAGTCTCTTATTCCTGCTGGGTCTGTTTCCTTATAAAAGAAAGAGGCTGGACCATACAGATGAACTTTATGTTCTCTTTCCAGGTCTATGATTTTATTTTTTCTCTCCTCCTGTCAACAGTCACATTAGCATGAACTTTAAAGGCAAGGGCAGGGCAATCACTTGTTGGGTATGTTATAGTATGGATCTCTTTTGGGGAATTGGTCAGATTAAACAGCTGCTGAAGTTTCTTAAAACTCTAAGATTCCATAATTCTGACACGGGGATCCAAGTGGTATAGCCCATGTGTCATTCCAGATTAGCCAGCTCTGACCCGGGCCCTGTTACCTTGAAGAACCATTGGCCTGAGTTCAGGGTTTCCAGGGTTTCCCAAGTGAACATAGAGGCGTGTGTGTTAGAGAAATCCGGCAAGATCTCATGGATATTGGTTGTTCTCTTCAGGGTGGTGTCATGCATGAGGAAAGGAACACCATCATAACTGTGGACAGACAGAGGGCAAGGAAGGGGCATTTACTTGACTGGTATTTCCCAAGGGAAGACTGAAGAGTCAGCTAGTTTCATCTTCTGGCTACTGAATTCTAATGATGGACTCCCCCCCAACTGATGCTTAACCAGCGGAGTCACACAGCATCAAAATCCAGGTCATGGCCATAACTCCTTCCAATATACACATACTCGTAACCCAGTAACTACACAGAGAGGCCTATATCATCTTTCTAGGGTTCACCACTGCCCTGAAACATAACAAAACTCACTCCCTGGTCTGAAGCCCACATAAAGAAACTACAAAGTACAGTACACATATTTTTAGATTTTTTTGGTGTGATCAGTTATACTGATTTTTTAAAATTCCTTTTCTTTTTGTCTCAAACAATATCATTTATGATATGGGGTGACTCCAGGAGGCAGAGGGGGAGGGATACTGGGAGGAAATTATGGTGATTTAAAAAACATGACAACAATAGAATTTTTTTTAAATCAAAAGGGGGCAGCTAGGTGGCGCAGTGGATAGAGCACTGGCCCTGGATTCAGGAGGACGTGAGTTCAAATCTGGCCTCAGACACTTGACACTTAACTAGCTGTGTGACCCTGGGCAAGTCACTTAACCCCAATTGCCTCACCCCCAAAAAAAAGAAAAGAAAAAGAAAAAAAATCAAAAGGACTCTCACAAGCCAGAGCTGTCCTGAATCGTCATTCACCCCAAGAAATGCTGCATTATTCTCTGGCTCACCTATAATATGGCTCATTTTAGACAATCACTAGCACCTGAAAAGCTCTGACTTCCAATTGGTTTAGATTCCAGTTATCCTGAGGACAGCCTGCTCACTGCTTAGGTTGATGGATCCCTGTGCCATTATGGGGAACTTGACCATCACTGTCCCCATGCATACATTTGTTCAAGTTATTGAAAGGCCATTAGGGTCTGCTGACCCTACTGCTATTATTGTACTTGGGTGAGGTTACTGGCAGCAAAATCATGGAATCAGTTGACAGTCCTAGTCTGTATTCTCTGTGTCCTCTTCTCACTTGTCTAGGGTCCATCCCACTAGTACCATCATCTATGTGCCACCCTGCTCTCCCCCCCCCCATCTCCTGTTCTTATCAAAGGCTCTAACATCGCTTCCCAGATGTCTTTCCTTATGTGCCTGAGGGCTTGCGTTCCATCTGGATGTCTTATACGCCAGGCCATGACCTAAGCTGTCTAAGGACCCAGGAAGAGGTAATGCTGAAGGGATAAGCTGTGATCAGTCTGGGCCATCACAACCCTGCATAGAGAAGTTGTATGGTGGGCAGGGGACTACATGTTTGTAGGGAAGTTGCATAATTTACAGAGTACATATTGTATGTGTGTGTTTGTGTGAATGTAACTGTGCTGGGGAAGTTTATTTGGTGTGGAGGCAGGGTGTTTAGGTATGGACAGGGTGGATGTATCATGCAAGTTTTTTGTACATGGTTTATTTGCATATATTTGGGTGAGAAGCCAACCTGCCTACTTTGGAGGAAATTGTATGGCATATGTTTATGTCTGTACTGGTTGGGGTGTGGTTCTTGGTGGAGTAGAAGATATGCTCTTATAAAAGGTGGGGAGGTGGTGCCCGCATGCTGGGGAGAGGTTCTGACGTGTGTGTTGGTGAGGTGGTGTCCCTGCGTAGAAAGGTAAGTCTTTTGTCTGACCCAAAATGTCCAGCCTCCATCCTTACCTGAGGGTGACATCAGTCTCCAGCCCTGCGGCACCATGTTCAATAGCTTTCTCAAAGGCCATCTTAGTATTCTCTGGTGCCAGCTAATGAAAAGAAATGGGAAATATGAATGAGTTGCAAGTCTTTTCTTTTACCTTTCATAAGAGTAGGGGAAGGATGATTCTCCTTCAGTGAGGAGAGGAGACAGTGAGAGGAGATCACGTAGCCCTCGGAAAGCTTCCCATCCGCCCCGGTCTTCTCCTTGCTGCCCTGACATTGTCTAATAAAATAGCTTTAGTCTGACCTTTCTAAAACTTGTTCAGTCTATTTTCAAGGACACTGGTCATTTGAGGTGGTAGAAAAAAGCATTAGGCTGGTGGCCAAAGATCTTTTAGTCTTGCATTTGCCACTATGTGATTTTGAACAAGTCACATGCTTTCTGAACCCCAGCTTTCTCCTCTTTGAAGGGGTTGAACTAGATTAGGGCTTCTTAAACTTTTTCCACTCACTCCCCTTTTCACTCAAGAAATTTTAACATGACCCTGGGTATATAGGTCTATAAGATAGGTATACGGAACCTTTTACTGTTGACGACTTTTGAGACCCCCACATTCAGTTACCTGACCCCATATGGGATTGCAAACCAAAGCTTAAGTAGTTTTGGACGAGATGAAAATTTCCTAGAATAATTTAGCCACAGAACACCATGCTCAGGCTCAAGGTATATTAATAGAACACCAAACTTCTAGTCATTACTAGGGTGTGGAGGAAAGGAATTAGGATGATTCCATGGCTGAGGCAACTATTTGACAATTTGGCAGTAGGAACAGAAGTCCATTGGCATATACAGAAGATGTAATGGAGACCCTCCCAAGACTCACCACTTTGATGACTAACATACTCTTCCACTGTCTCACAAGGGCACAATGAACGGTCAGAAGGAATACAGAAAGCAAGGTAAGGATTATGAAGGTTGGTGAAGGAAACGGGAAGGTCTTAGAGGGAAAGGTTGGGGGAGGTTAGGAGGAAAGCAAGGCCTTCAGAAGAGAAAAGTAGATTTGGGAAGGTTGCTAAGCTCTGAAATTCTTTAAAATTAAAATTGAATTGAACATTCAAGTAAAATGGAATAAATTTAATCAAACTGATTAAAATTAAAATTGAAAGGCTTAGACTCATGGATTCAATTTATTTAGGGTACCCCTCTCTTTCATTAAGAGTTGACCACAATCAACCAATAAATTTTGGTTCCATGTAAGGAAGACCATTCTAGTGATTAGAGCCTACTAAGAATGGGAGGGGGGAAGAGAATATGCATTTATGTACCACCTACTGTGTACCACCCATTGTGCTAAGCACTTTACAAATATAATCTCACTGGGGCAGCTAGGTGGCACAGTGGATAAAGCACCGGCCCTGGATTCAGGAGGACCTGAGTTCAAATCTGACCTCAGACCCTTGACACCTACTAGCTGTGTGACCCTGGGCAAGTCACTTAACTCTCATTGCCCCACAAAACAAACAAACAAACAAACAAAACCAAAAATAATCTCATTTGATCCCTACAACAACCCTGGGAGGTAGGTAGTCATTTTTCCCATTTTACAGTTGAAAAAATTGAGACAGATAAGATTAAGTGACTTGCCCAGAATCACATAGATCCCAAGTATCTGAGGTAGGATTTGAACTCATCTATCCTGATTCTAGTTCTGGAGTTCTGTCCACTGACCCACCTTAGCTGCCTCAGTGAATTGACTCATGCTGTTGTATGTTCATCTCTGGAGTTATTCAAGGTGCTAGTATAAGGAAATTATCTGGGGACCTGACTTTGAGTCAGGAGACATGAGTTCAGGTCCAGCTCTGCTACTTACTGGTCACAATACTGCAGAATTGTGGGCAAATTACTTTTATTTAGCTATTTTATCTAAGCTTTAATACCTGAATTAATATGACGCCAGTTTTTAATTTTTCTTTTAATTTTGGTTCCACTGATTTCACTTGTGAAAAGCTTTTTAATTTTACATAATCAAAATTGTCCATTTTACCTCTTGTGAACCTTTCTATACCATTTGGCCATGAACTCTTCCCTTATCCAGAGATGACATAATTTTTCCATGTTCCTCTAATATGCTTATGATGTCACCTTTTATGTCGCAATCATATACCCATTTGGAACTTATCTTGGTATATATAGCGTGAGATATCAGTCTATACCATATTTTCCAGTTTTTCTAATAGTTTTTGTTGAATAGTGAATTCTTGCCCCAATAGCTGGAGTCTCTTTCAGGTTTCTCAAAAACTAGGTTATTGTGTTCATTTGCTTTTATACATTGCATATTGAATCTGTTCCACTGATCAAGCTCTCTATTTCTTATCCAATACCAAAATGTTTTGACAATTACAGTTTTGTGGAATAGTTTGAGATTAGGTATTACTAGGTCCCTTTCTTGCCTTGTTTTCCCCCATCGATTCCCTTAATGTTCTTGATCTTTTGTCTCTCCACATAAATTAACAAATATTTCAACAACATACTCAACCTACTATATATGTATCACTAAGATAGATAAATTAATAGTGGTTCCTAACTCCATCTCCACTTTCATGTAAAGAATATTAGAGTTAGGAAGGTCCTTAGAGATCATGTAGCCCACTTATCATTCTACAAGACTCATGCTCCTACCTAGAGGTGAAGTTACTGCCTTGAGTCACTTTTCTCAAAGGATATCGTGAGTTTTTTTTTTTAAATCCTTGAAACTAAATTCATTCTCAATCATAGTCACAAAAATCTTGAAGTTAGAAGGGTCTTTAGCAGGCAGATCATCTTGTCTAATCCTCACCTAGTGCCGTATCTTCCTCTAAAGCATCTTCTGTGGAGTACTTCCAGCAAGTCTGAAATCCATGGCATTTCCTTGAACCACTAATTAAGTAGTCCTGTCAATAAAGGAAATGCCACAATTCTGGTGTTATTTGTTCTTTAGCCATGATAGCTCCTGGGAGTCACCACTTCCCTTTCTATGGGCTTACAAACTGCTTAATGATCTACAATTTTGCCAGAGACGGATATCAAATTCACCAGCCCAGAGTGAAAAGAATTCAATTCTGAAAAAAAAAATGTGAATGACCTTTGCACATCTCCATTCCTGTAGCTTCTCTCTTGTTCGCCACGATTCCTCTAAGGCCACGGACAGTGTTGCAACAACCACACACACAGGCTTCTTGTGAGATGTAGTTCATCCAGGTGAGAAGATTTGAACCAAGAAGGCGTTCTTTTGCTGGTATGCATTGGGCCAGACCACGGAGTCCTTTCTGAATTCTGTGGACTCAATGAGGGCAGCAAGGTGCTCTTCTTACCCTGACCTCACTTTAACCCGAGGCTCAACTTCCTTTGGCCTTTTTCCCCTATCCTTTTCAGTGTGAGGATCATTCTCCTTAGTAGAGAAAAAAAAGCAAATAGGAACTGGGTAGTTTTGCTTTTTTTCTATTTTCTTTTAATGTCTTATTATGCCCAAGTTTATCCATTCTTTGTTGTTCTTATACTTCCCCAAAACAAACAAAAAAGATCGTTTTATTATCTTTATGATTTTTCACATTTAGTTGTTCGCCATCCTTACAAAACTGTGAGCTTTTGTATTCTTCCAGGATTACATGCCCTCAAGCCTATGTTAACATGTCCTTTTAAAATTTGGATTCAGCAAAGGGGTCCCTGTGCAGCCATATATATAATCCCTCTTCAGCACTACCGGGAAAGCTTTTGATTCAATGCTTTTTAATTCTAAATCTGTGCTATACCTGCCTTCTTCCACTGATGTCCTCCTCCTCTAATTCTTTACCATGGTGTGGGAAGGACCCTGTTTCTTGAGGCACAAGCTCCACCAGATCCTATCAAGCCAAGAACGTCCCAAGTAGGGGACCAGTAATGGACCATTATCTGTCATTCAAGGGAACAGGTTGGCTGAGTTCAAAGAGAGATGACCACCAGGTTAGTTATGACATTTTTTTTTCTTTTCAGTCATATCAACTCATGAAGGCAGTCTCCTAAAGCAAAGATGGGTCAAGATCAGTCTGGAAGGAGTCCAAATATGGTGAAATCATAGATCCTTGAATTAACAGTATTACTTTAAACATGCTCTATTGCTATTGCTCCAAAAATGTTTCCTAGGAATACTGGAAGTTGGACAGAGTTTGTATGTACCTCCCAGCCGCTCCCAGGTAAATCTGTGTGAGTTCAAAGTTCTGCCCTTTGTCCAAGTCAAGCTTTTGGAGTAGGAGGCAAGACCTCCTGCCTCTGCCTCTGCCACTTATCACATTGTTGTCTTTACCTGACCTCCTGTCGTCTCACTTGATTTTCAGAGCCACCCTGTGAGATTTTAGAGATGAGTAAAGTGAGGCCTGGAGATGTGAGGTCTGCATGGTTAATCAGTAGAAAGGGCAGGGCAGGATCCCAGATTTTTCTGACTTTGCACCCACACCGCCTTCTAACTGATTTTAGGAGTTGGGTTCAATGATCTTTGAGGTCCTCTCTAGCTCTAAATCCTATGAAACCTATGACTCAAATGCCCCTGAGGTCCCAGCCATGGCAACCTACACTTTTACCATCCTGCCCCTAACATCAGTCCCACACGTTCAGACCTACCATTGGTGCGCCTCTGTGCCCAATGAAAGTCGGTTTGGGTCCCAGGGTCTTGTTTTCTCGGAGACAGGGAGAATGTATCGCTAGGGGCATGACATATACAAGGAGAAGAGCGACCAGGAAGGAAAAAACACTGACGATTTGAATGGCTGAAAGAATTCGAAGCAGAGAAGAGAGAGGGTCATTCATCAAGGGCCAAGCCAAGGGGGTTCACATTGTGAACTGTTTTTCTCAATATTTACCCCCAAATGTTCCTCCTCCTACTTAACCACACCTCCCTCATCCTCTTGCTGCCAAAGATCTTCCTCTAACCTCCATTAGCAGAGCTCCAAGAAGACCCAGCCACCCCTCAAGTACTACAAACCAGGAGGGGATGCCCAGGCTTGGTCCCACTTCCACACCTGGAAAGTAATGTCAGGCAGGGATGCTGGGAGAAATGAGCCTTCATGTGGGTACAAGTGCCCCACAATGTCCCCCACTATTGCCAAGACAAAACGGGTGTGACAGTCCTACCCTTCGATATCATCCCCACCAAGGTTGTCCATTATGCTTTCTTCTGGTTCTAGCCTTGTCAAAGCTGCCATAGATATACTTTAGCCTGCTATCACCCAGATATAACTGTATTGGGATGGTCAGGGGGAAAAGCATGTTGATGGCAAACTCCCTTACAATTTTATCTGAGCCATGGACTTAGAGACAATAGATTTTAAACCCCAGGCTCTGCCCCTCATATGATAGCTCTGTGATCTCAGGTGAGCTGTTAGACTTCAAAACGGGGGTGGAAGAGGCAGCAAACCATTATGGGTAGAGACCCTGTCAGAGCCAGGAAGACCTGGATTCAGGTCCTGTCTCTGACATAGCATCAGGGCTATATGACCCTGGATAAATCTCTTAATCTTTCAATGCTCCAGCAATCCTAAAACTATAAACCTTCAGTAAAGAAGGTGCACTAGTGCATTGACAAAGAGTCCTCTTACATGAGGACCCCCCACATCAGCGAGAACACAGGTACACGACCCTATTCTTAAAATGACGACGGTAATAAAAATGATATTTTGAACACTTTTTCTCCACTAAAGAACTGCTTCAATATTTCAGTGCATCATGGAAGTGATTCTCAAGGGCTTTGTCAACAAAGTACAAGCTCCCAGCAATATACTATGCCTACATAGACTTGGAAGAGATTCGCCAAATAAGACAGGACTCAACACCAGCAGGCTGGTCACCAGAAGGTGAATTCTTGGGCCAATCAATCAAAAAACATTAAGCACCTACTATATGCCAGGCACTGTGCTAAACACTGGGGATACAAAAAGAGGCAAAAGATGCATCACTGGCCTCAAGGAGTTTACAATCTAACGGGGGAGACAACGTGCAAAAACAAATATATACAAAGCAAGCAACACAGAAGACAAATAGGAAATTAACAGAGGAAAGGCGCTGGAATTAAGAGGAGATGGGGGAGACTTCCTATGGAAAATGGGATTTTAGTTGGGCCATGGTAAAACATATAAAAATATAAAATGACCCTTGTTCCTATGCCTTCCATCTGTTTCTATCACAATGGTAGCAAAGAGGCAGTAAAGTGGGTAGGAAGAGGTAAGAATCACAACAGGATTTAGACCAGTTATAGATATTAACTACAACGTCAACACTCTGAATGTGGAATCTTTGTCAGATGACTGCTACTAGAGGAAACAGACTGTGTCCATATTAACATTCTCACAAAAAATGAAATCAGGAGTCCTTAAAAAGTTATAGCTAGGGGGCAGCTAGGTGGCGCAGTGGATAAAGCACTTGCCTTGGATTCAGGAAGACCTGAGTTCGAATCCAACCTCAGATACTTGACACTTAACTAGCTGTGTGACCCAGGGCAAGTCACTTAACCCTCATTGCCCTTCAAAAAACAAAAAGAAAACAAAACAAAAAAAAGTTGTAGCTAGGGGCAAATGATGACTCAGCTTCTCCTTGGGTGTATGAATAAGGGATTTGGCAGAGTTGGTTTCATCATGTATCCAAAGGTAACAAAAAACACGTCATAGGATGCTTGGTCACCTTGCCTTGTAATCAGAGCTTCAGACAAGAAGGCAACCACAAAAACAGTGACAACTTAGGAGCCAACATCTGTTGCTGAAGATGACTAAACAAAGAAACTGTAGGAAGTACTTGACAAGATTTGACAAGATTTGCCAAGGTGTGTGTGTGGGGGGGGGGAGGCAGGGGCAGCTAGGTGGCACAGTGGATAGAGCACTGGCCCTGGAGTCAGGAGGACCTGAGTTCAAATCTGGCCACAGACACTTGACACTTACTAGCTGTGTGACCCTGGGCAAGTCACTTAATCCCAATTGCCTCACCAAAAAAAAAAAAAAAAAAAGAGGAAAAAAATAAGATTTGCCAAGGCAAGCACAGAAGACAATGCACAAAGAGGGGCCAGTCATTATAAATGGAGATTAAGAAGTGAAGAAGACAAAAGACTGGCAGATTAAGAAAAGAGTCTAAAGGTATTGGATATGAAAAGACTTTTCACCAACACACAAGACAGACATATACACACACACACACACTAGAACTACTTATACATTAATATGCAACAAACTAGTTGCCAGTGTAAAAATAATTTACAAATTAACTGTGCAAGCAATCAAAGGATTGATTAGGAAAAACAAAGGTAAAACAGCAAGAAGATCATGATGGTAAATGATTATGATGAACCTGGAAAGTAGACAACAGAATATTTTTTTCATCCCTGGTGACAACAGAATCATGTGAGATTTTCCCCAGTCCTTTAGATATAAGTGATGTAAGTATGATAGTAATCAGTATAATAGACTACAAATGGTGATTTACTCGTGTTTAAGGGTTCTCTAGTTTTTTTTAAGTTAATACTACTATAGCACAGGTTACAGATATTATGTAACTTGCTTTATTTATTTTTTTTTTGGTGTGGCAATTGGGGTTAAGTGACTTGCCCAGGGTCACACAGATAGTAAGTGTTAAGTGTCTGTGACCAGATTTGAACTCAGGTCCTCCTGACTCCAGGGCCGGTGCTCTATCCACTGCACCACCTAGCTGCCCCTGTAACTTGCTCTTAAAATATTCTTTAGTGGCTTAAGCCAGTGCAGTAATATGTTCTTAGGTATCAATTGAATTGTTAATTTGCTCTTGGTCTGGATAACTAAGTCCCTTTTACTGTGTTCATTGTGGTTAACCAAAGCACTAAAATAGTACCTTCTAAGCTGAAGTAACCAATCAGCTTTAGAGAAAGAATGACCAGCATCAGACCAACATCAACTGTTCCAAATGGACCTACAGGTGCTATCACAAACCCATATAAGGTCAGAACTTCCCAGGTGCAGGACAGTGCAGGGCCAATCAGCATTAGAAATTTGAAAGAGGTTGAGAGCAGGTCAAGAGAATGTGCAACAATGAACGCAACTTGGGACAAGGGACTACATCCATCCTCTACTTTTCTGTACATGAGTATTGTTAATCTGTTGTAAATGTGGGAGGAGTTTGTCTAAAAAAAGAGTAGTATATAAATACTTTACAGCCCTGTAGGGGTATAAAACCCTGACTAGCCCAAGGCTCAGAGTCTTGCAGTTCCTACCCCTGCCTGAGACCAGCTTTATTGTGAGATAGGCCCTCTCTCAATAAACCTATTTTCTACGGCTTGGAAAGTGCTGTTTCTTTACCACGACAATCATCACACTTAGACTTGACACTTCAGTAACAAGTGAACTGTAAGAAGAAATAATAATGGCATTTAGGAAGCTCAAATCAGGAAAAGCAACTGGGCCAGACCAAGAACACAATGATGAAATTGGAAGGTTTCTGAAAACACTAAGGGATCAAGTATCAAGATATTTTAAGGAAGAAAACATTCCAAATTAGTAGAAAAAAATCACGGATGCTATTATTACCAAAAAAAGAGATAAAAAGTCATCAATTAAAGACACATTCCTATTTTCTTAACTCTATAAAGTCTTTATGAGAATGGTCTACATACATATGAAGAACACCCCTGGCAAGAAAAAAAGAGAAAGGAAAAATACAGACTTCTACACGATTTGGCTTTTTCATAGTCATATAACTGACTGAAAGGTATAGAAAAATATATCGATGTCATTGTATTATTCCTTCTTCCTCCACCAAAAAAGGTAATACATAGCTATAATGGTTCTCCTAAAACAAGGAACCTCTCACTCATGTTAGGATCATTCAAGAGTCTTTGATGGATAGAATTTGTCCCCAAATCCTCATGTTGTCAGTATCAGTAAAGGCATCAAACATAGAGGCATATCCTCACCAAATGTATTCACCTATGTCATGGAAGACATCACATTTCAAGTCCAAATTAAAGAGGGATTCTCTAATGATGGTGAGATAACTCACCTGTGTACTCCTGTATACAGACAATGTGGTGCTGACAGCATCAAGCCTCAGGATATGATAGGCCCTCAATGAGGTCCATAGTCACTCAAAAGGGATCGGCCTCCCAATACACACAGGAAAAAAAGTTATAAATCCAGAAAGAATTTCCTGTTGCCCAGATTGTAAGGTGGTTAGATGGGCAACTCAGTGAGTTAGTCTATAGCTATATATTCACGTATGTGTGAGCACATGTGCACTGCTAAATGTTTTAACAACCAGCTCTCCAAAAAAAGGATGTCTGACACTATAATCTGCATGATTAACATTCTTTCCATGACTTTAAGTTTAGACAAATAATAAAATTAAGCCACGATTTATGGCATTTGCCTATTTCAGAACTATAAATTCTCACCCTGAAAATGTAACAATTTAAATATAACTTGGCTCCGGGGAGTTATTTTTAAGCTAGCTCCCGCACACCTTTAGATGTGTCTATGAATATGTCTGTCTCTATATGTGTCTGTGTATGTCTATGTCTTGAAGAGGTACTATAGATAATAATAGCCCACATTTCTGTACTGCTTTAAGGTTTATAAAGCACCAGGCATTTATTACCTCATTTGATAGATAAATGATAAACAATAAACTGGGCCCGGAATTTAATAAGAGAATAGATTAGACTACACTGGGGGAAATGGCTGAGTGTTTTCAAAGATCCCAACAAGTTCCCTGGTATTTAGTTATCTTAGTATCTAAATAGAGCATCAGGCCTGAGGTCAGGAAGACCCAAGTTCAAATGTAGCCTCAAAAACTTACTAGTTTCTTGACCCTGGGTAAGTCACTTAGCCTGACTACCTCAGTTTCCTCATCTATAAAGTAGGGATAATAATAGTACCCACCTCCCAGAATTTTTATAAGGATCAAATGAGATAATATTTATAAAGTGCTTGGCATAGTGCATAGTAGGTACTTAATAAATTCTTGATTCCTTCTGTCTTTTTCTCCTTCCTTCCCTCCCTCTCATCATTTAAAAACCAACGTCCCTCCCAGTGATGTTCTATAGATGCAAATCAGAGAATGCTAGGACTTTGAGAGAATCAGAATTCAGGAGACCCAAAGAACAATGGAGAGGCACGGGGTAGATAAATGCAAGTAGCATTAAAAGATATCCCCACCAAAGAAATGAATGATTAGAAGCGGAAATGAATGAGGTCACAAAGCCAAATATATGATTTTGTATTTTATTCTAGAGGTAAAAGGGAGCCAATGAACCCAGTCAGACGTGTTGTAGGAAGACTAGATTGAGAGCTGAGTGCAGAATATGAAGCATCCTTTTCAGAGCTATGTTCCAATTATAAAGTCAAATTTCTCAGTGCATTAGCTTTACTTTCCCATCCCACCCACCCCTTCTTTTGCATTTGCGATTTGTGATTAGTCATCCAAAGCAATGAGTTTTATTTGTTCCATTCCTATCTGTTTCTTTCTATGTGCTTCTAGGTGTCTCTGTGTGTAGCAGACAGAGCACTGGACTGGGAGTCAGGGAGACCCGAGTTCAAATGTGATATCAAATACTTGCCAGCTATGGGAGCTGGGGAAGTCACTTAATCTCTGTTTGCCTCAGTTTCCTCATGTGTAAATTGTGGATGATAAAAGCATCTATCTCCCAAGGTTGTTGTAAGGATTAAATGTGACGTTTTTAATAAAAGTATTTTGCAAACCTCAAATGCTAGCTATTAAAATTAGAATGTAGTTACTTTTTATAGTATGAAGCATGATGTTTTTACATGGGCCATTTTGTACATGCACACACACATACACATTCCTTTTCTTTTCAAAGAACTTTTGAATAGATTTACCAGATTCCAGGCAAATGTATTTGTACCAGAACTTCTTCGAGGTACACCATCTCACATCAAGAGCCCATCATTCCTCTATTTCAAATAGGTCTAGGAATCTGAACCCTGTTTTTAAGTCCCATCTTCTCACCCAGCTCGGCTGTTCACTTCCCAAATCTGCCACTTCTCTTCAGAAGTCCTTGTGTTGCTTGGCCGCAGTAATGAACTTTCTAAGAGGCTTTCTCGTTTAATCTGCATCCCCTGTCAATCACCAGAAGTGAGCAGGAGTCATCTCATTAGGTAAGTCTTGGGAGGTTTCCCAGGATGTCCTGGATCCATGCTCCTGGGGAAAACAGCAGTCTTCTCTATTGGGGTAATCGGGTCAACAAACAACTGCCTCAGCATCCCCAGGAGGTGACTCATCTCTCTCTCACCCTTACTGGATGATCTTCCCGGACAGTGCCTTGCTTTGCCAGCACAGTAACACTTGCCAGCTTCTGTTTTGAAAACTCCATCCTTCTGGCCACGATCCTGCTCTCTTCCAGAGTTTCCAAGGGATAGCTCCTTCCCTGGGACTCCTGCCAGGTGTGTGCTCAGGGGCCAGGGATTTTCCCCCTTGCCCAGGCACACAGATGGGCAGCTCTCCCTGGTGGCCTGGAGCTCCACCCTACCTGGATCAGAGGTGACCTCCTTCTGCACCAGAGGCAGGTTGCTTCACACTGACACCTGCTTCCTTCAAAATTTCCCCAGGTGGCATCATTCCACTCGCCCTGCTCTGGATTCACTCTAGTTTGTCAAGGACCCTCTTAAAAGTGTTCAGGAACCAGACACAAAATTCTCCATGGAGTCTGGACAGAGAGAAATACAGCTGAAAGTCAGTTTTCTTTCTTGGCCTCATACTTTTTTCCGTGGAAAATAGGTTTATTGAGAGAGGGTACCTGTCTCACAATAAAGCCTGACTCTGAGCAGTACTGGGAGATGGTATTTATACCCTAGACTCCTTCCAGACTCCTCCCATTGCACCCTCAGAGAATTGCAAATGGTACAAAGGGTATCCATTGAAACTTGAACATTATCTTTATTGACAAAGGCCATCTAGCCAACTAATCACAAGAGGCAAACAGTCCTGCAGCATCCTTCTAAAGCAACATGGTTAGGTCTTTCATCCTGAAGCACACTTCCAAAGCAACAGGGCATATGTCTCGATGTTGATTGGTTCCTTCAACTTAGTAGATACTATTTTCAGTGTCGTGGTTAACCACAATGCACCTTTTGAAAAGGGACATCACTACAAAGCTCATTCATGACCCTTAGTTGAACATGTGGTCAAGAGTTTAGTTTACAAGTACCACATTGAGGGGCAGCTAGGTGGTGCAGTGGATAGAACACTGGCCCTGGAGTCAGGAGTACCTGAGTTCAAATCCAGCCTCAGACACTTGACACTTGCTAGCTGTGTGACCCTGGGCAGGTCACTTAGCCCCAATTGCCTCACTAAAAGAAAAAAAAAATTTTTTTAAGTACCACATTGAATCAAACCATGAAAAGAATATTCAGAAGACATAAAAAAACAAGTTACACAATACCTATGCTCTGTGCTAGAATATTAAGTTCCGGGGGACTAGAGAATACTTATCATAGTTAAAGCACTCATATCTAAGGGGTGGGGAAAATCTCACTCACATTATCCCTCCTTTGATCCAAAGACAAATACTAAAATTTGTCTCTTGGATCATTAACAATCTAAAAGATGGATATAATTCAATGCATAGAGGGAAGTCCTCTATGGGTGACACAAAATCCAGAGACGGCACTCCCCTACCGAGGCTCAAAATCAAAGCAATGTGAATGGGTAAAACTTATGTTACAGGGACATTGATTTCAATTACAATACAATTATAAAAACAGCAAAGTTCAGGCCCGATAACTATAACTTCTTAGAATAGGAACAGACAGCACAGGAATACTTAACATTTCCATAAAATGATGGTTAATAATATTTCACACATTGTCGACAACAATCAACATCAGCTTGATCTGGGTTGATAGGTGTGTTGTCCTCACCAGAAGAAAAGATGAAGTCCAAGCAATATAGCTGAGATGAAGTCCACCAGGATTAAGATATTCACAGATGTTAAAAGAATTCCTGTTGTAACATCTTGGAATAATTCATTTAAGCTTGGAGGTCTGATCCAGCGAGAATTCTGCACTCAGGTGTTTCTCCTTCAAGAAGGGACCCAGGGGAAATATCCCCAGGGCTGAGCTCAGACAGAGTCCCGTGTTGAAAAGGAGGAACCCGAAGGACAGAATTACTGCAAGATCACGTTGGGGTCACCAAAATTGTTGTGGAAATTTCTAAGTCCGACAAAGGAAAGAAAGAGTGAAGTCTCCAAGCCGTGGAAAATAGGTTTATCTAGAGGGGGTACCTGTCTCACAATAAAGCCAGTCAATCAGGGGAAGGACCTGAAAGACCCTCACACTACTTTCAATTCATGCAATGTAAGGTGTCTCTGGCTGCCTTATCAACTTCGGAGATTCACACTGAGTTTGCAGTCACTTTTTTTGACTCACCAAAGTCACATTTGACAAGCTTCTTGGGAACAGGGACCATATTTTGTCTTTTTTAACCCCCAAAGCTTAGCACGGTACCTGGCACACAGGAGGCACTTAATAAATACTTATTTACAGCTTGATTTCTATCTAGCTATGACTCCTCCATTGTTAGTTATAACCCAACTACAGAACTTTTGTTTGTTTTGTGGGGCAACAAGGGTTAAGTGACTTGCCCAGGGTCACACAGGTAGCAAGTGTCAAGTGTCTGAGGCCACATTTGAACTGTGCTCCTGAATCCAGGGCCAGTGCTTTATCCACTGTGCTACCTAGCTGCCCCCCAACTACAGAACTTTTATTTCTTTCTGTCGATGCCATCTCAGGAGATTGAGTTCACTGCTCTAAGATCGTTGTGGCTTCTCTCATCCAATTCATTCACTTTCTCTCATAGCTGTGTCATCCAAAAATTTGATCAGCAGGTCTTGGGTATGCCTTTGTCCTCTGCCTCGCTTGTTGGAGTTTGCCCTACTCACCTGATTTCAATGGTCTTCCAGACACTCAGATCTATTACACCAACCCTTACCTCTAATTTTCATTATTTTCCTAGACTCTTTGTAGGCCTCTCTCCAATCTTGGTCCTCCACCTCCATGAGAGCTAAAGCTTAACAAAAGGGAAAAGTAGACCCACCATCAATTTATTGGCTTCTCTTCTGTGGCTACCCTACCCCGATGAGACCTTCCCTCTCTTCTACACAGGCATCACTATTCTCCCCAAACCACAAGTATAATGAGGGGGTTGTTCTAAATGACTTCCAAGGTCCTTCCCAGATCCAGATAGATCACTCTATGATTGCAGTTATGATTTACCAGTCATCCTTCCTATCTGGTCCTGACATTACTGTTTATTATCTGAGGGGGCCTCCCAGGGAACATCCACTCTATTCAGATTACAATGAACTCAGAAAGCCCTACAAATGAGACTGCCTCTACTCTGGAAACTGGGAGAAGACAACTATGCTTTGGGCTCATCATCATCACCATCAAAGAGAACCGATGCCCCGGCAAAGCAGGGCAAAAGGTTAAAGAGAAATCAAATACAAAGCCACACCTGGGGATGGGGATGGGAGTGTGGCAAACCAGAGCTTTGTCCTCATTTAGAGGCAACTGACACCAGAATCTTCAGTCCTTCAGCAACATACAAACACCACAATTTAGTACTTAGCAAGGATCACATT
This sequence comes from Dromiciops gliroides, assembly GCF_019393635.1. Classification (NCBI taxonomy): domain Eukaryota; kingdom Metazoa; phylum Chordata; class Mammalia; order Microbiotheria; family Microbiotheriidae; genus Dromiciops; species Dromiciops gliroides. Next base: position 549,790,909 of record NC_057863.1, read on the forward strand.
GCTAGAACTCTTGGGTGAAAAAAAGTGCCTCTGCCTATCAGCATTGGCAGCTTCCCTGCAATTTAGAGTCTTAAAGAGATGACTAGAGATAAAACTGAGAGGCTAAGTGTTTATCAAGTGTGTGGCAAGAGCCTTGGACTTGGAAGACAGTTCTTCCTGTCTCCCCAAACCACTTCTCTATCCATGATATCTCCCTACTTCTAAGTAAGAAATGGTTAAAAATTGTAAACTAAGGGGCAGCTAGGTGGCGCAGTAGATAGAGCACCGGCCCTGGAGTCAGGAGTATCCGAGTTCAAATCTGGCCTCAGACACTTAACACTTACTAGCTGTGTGACCCTGGGTAAGTCACTTAACCCCAATTGCCTCACTAAAAAAAAAAAAATTGTAAACTGTCTGATGGTGAGATGGGGTTCACTTCTCCCCTGCCTCAGTCCCCTATACCATGCAGTATCCTCCCCAACTGAGGGAGATATTTGCTCTAAACACATTTTGTGGTACTTGGCAAGTGTCAATGTCTCTAATTATGGCTCTGATCAAGAATCCTTCCAAGCCCTCTTCCTTTGGCAAAGTGTCTAAGGGTGCCCATGACCTCTGTGTATTCCTCCTTACCACCCAACCTCCAGTTACTCCAACCCAATAAACTCCAGGTTTATTCAACCTGACCTACCTCTTCTATTTAGCTTGGCAAAATAGAGGGCTATGGGCCACGAGACCACCACCATAAAGCACAGTCCAAAGAAATGTACATAGGGAGCGGTGATCTGCCGAAAAAGTCACAACATTAGGCCAAGGTCGGTTTCTAATGGACGCACAGCTGTGTTCCTTTGGGCTGTGCTTACCTGTAGGGATACTTCAGCAGCTTTCCATTTCTCGTCATACAAGAGGTTCACAGACATAAAACCAAAGATACATGTGCTCAAGATCAGGAGGACTCCGATCTGCAGAGACAAACTCGTCTTGTGTTGGAAGCATGCCCAGGGTACAATGACCATCCCCAAGGATCTGTAGTTTATATCGATTATCATTTATGCTTTTGCATATCTGTGCATAAACATTTCAAGCTGTGGGTTTTGATTCTGTCTCTTGTGAATTCCTGTTGCTCTGATATCTTGCTTGAATAATTATATACATATGTGTATGTATGTATACATATATACATCTATACATACATGTATATTTACATACACACATATACTTTTTTGGTTTGGGTTTTTTCTTTGGAGACTCAAAGGGCTCAGAAAAACAGTAAGTGGGAGCTGATAGACTAAGATTCTACAGGATAAGTCAGCCTACGTAGGATGAGAAGTACTCAACATTCTGATGATACAAACAGAAACAATCCTATTAAAGGAGAATAGCAGGTCCTGATGGAAGTGTCTTTACTGAGGAAGCATGGTATGGTGACAAGGCTGCTGGTCTTAGAATCAGGAGGAACTGGGTTTGAATCCCAAAAGTTCCTGTGTGATCCTTTAGCATTATGATTGAATGTGTTTTGTGGGCACTTAGGAGGAACAGGGCAGTGAATGAGCCTTACACACATCAGAATTGGCTCAAACACCTTAATCTCATTAGAGTTGGCTCAAGGAGGGAATAAACATACACACTCAGTTGGGTGGAGTAGAAAGGGAAGGAGATAAGGAGGGAGGGCAGATTGGGAGAGGGAGCAATCAGAAGCAAATCACTTTTGAAGAGGGATAGGGTGAAAGAAGATAGAAAAGAGTAAATATCTTGGGGAAGGGAATAGGACTGAGGGAAACAGTTAATAATAACTGAAAAATTTTTTGAAGCAGAGGGAAGAGTAATGTAAGATGATGGTGATGATTGATGATGACTGGATGATGGTGGGAACTGATTGATGACAATGAGAATGGACTGATGATGAGAAATGTATTGATGATGATGATGATAAAACATATGGTGCTTACTTTGCTGGACTATTGGGAAGAAAATTCTTTGTCAGGTATAAGGTACTATATAAATGTTATTTATTACTGTTGTTGCAAGAATCAACCTCATGAGTCTATTTTAAGGAAATCTCTCTTTAAAGTACTATATAAATGTAGTTTACTATAAAAAAAATGATGAGCAGGATGCTATCAGGAAAACCCAGAAAGACCTACATGAGCTGATGCAATGTAAAATGTACTGTATACAAAATAACAGCAATACTGTAAGATGATCAGCTGTGAATGACTTGGTTATTTTCAGCAACATAATGATCTAAGACAACTCTGAAGGTTCTATGAAAAATGCATTCTATCAATGGAGAGAGAACTGATGGTATCTGAAAACATATTGATGCATAATTTTTATTTTTTGTTAGTTCCTTTATCTGAAGTTTTGTTTTTGTCTGTTTTATTTCACAACTTGGCTAATGTGGAAATGTTTTGCCTGACTGTTCATATATGGCTCATAATGAACTGTTTGAGTTCTTGGGGGGGAGGGAGGGAGGAAGAGAATTTGGAACACAAAGTTTAAAAAAATTTTCATGTTAAAATTCGTATTTACATGTAATTTGGGAAAATAACCCCCCCAAAAAAATAATCAACATAGGTTCATAAATAAGAAATCATGGTAGGTTAGCCACATTTCTTTTTTGACAGTTATTAGACTAGCCAAAAGACATAAATTATCATGATTGCATCAACACACTTACGTTTTTGTGGACTAGATGTGGGATAGGTGAATATTAAGTAGATATGTAGATAATTGAACCAAGACACTCAAAATGCTAATTAAAGGACCAATGCCGGGGCGGCTAGGTGGTACAGTGGACAGAGCACCGGCCCTGGAGTCAGGAGTACCTGAGTTCAAATCCGGCCTCAGACACTTAACACTTACTAGCTGTGTGACCCTGGGCAAGTCACTTAGCCCCAATTGCCTCACTAAAAAAAAAAAAAGGACCGATGCCTACTTGTATGGCAAAACTGATGAAGCCCTTGAGGACACCATGCTGCTGTGGGGAACAGGCAGCTTGGACTTGCCAGTGAATCTGGGCAGTACAAAAAAGAATCACCATCATTTAAAAAATACAAATATGCGCGCGCGCATGCGCGCGCACACACACACACACACACACACACACACACACTCCATTAATCTTTGCAGGAAAATATCCCTCTTCTCCCTTCTGGAGGTGCAGGTTTTACTTCCTTCTTCCCCAGAGTCTATGTAGGGAAGGATGGGGAAAGCACACAATGTGACTTGTCTCAGATCCCAGAGAAAGTCAGGTTAGAATGTCCTACCTTATTGCACCAATGCAGATATAGCTGCTGCCCTTCTGCTAGCAAACACATTCCTATAATCTGCAAAGATAAATGGAAAAGATGCTGGCTGGGTTCTGAGACCAGCACCAGTCCCTGCAGTTTGTTTTGCTTAGTCATCTGGTAACAGCCCCCTCCTTCTACCAGGGTTTTTTAATCTGGGGTCTGAGGACTTGTTTTTTGTTTTGTTTTCTAATATTTTGATGACTATTTCAATATAATTGGTTCCCTTTAAAAACCTACTTGTTTTATTTTATGCACTCAAGAACATTCTTCTGAGGAGTCTTTAGGCTTCATCAGACTGCCAAATGGGTCTACATCACAAAAAAAGTTAAGAATCCCTGCTCTAACCCATCCAACCTCCCACTCTTTTGCTCTTCAGCCTAAGTTTAGATTTAGTTTTATTTATTCTTTTTCCCCCCAGCCCAAATAATAGATTCAAAATCCTCCCTGCCCTTTTCCTCATCTCTTCTCATAGTTTAAATAGCATTAATCTGAGCCTCTTTTCCAAGAAATATCAGTTCACCCCTTACTCACTTCTTAACCCTTGTAGAACAGATACATAAATAAAGCACTGAGTAAGCATTTATTCTGTCCCAGGCACTGTGGATACCCTAGAATCTGATCTCTCTACAAGGGATTTAAAGAGAGATGTTCTCCCTATGACCTTAATACAAAAATAAGGCAAATGAGAGGCAGCTGGGTGACGTAACGGATGGGGCACTTATCCTGGAGTTAGGAAGCTGTTCTCGTTAAGTCATTTTTCTGTCATGTCTGACTCTTCGTGACCACATTTGGGGTTCTCTTAGCAAAGATACTGGAGTGGTTTGCCATTTCCTTCTCCATGGAGTTAAGAAGACCTAAGTTCATATATCCTCCTCAGACATTTACTGGCTGGGTGATTCCAGGCAAGTCATTTAACCTATCTCAGTTTCCTCAACTGCGAGATGAAGTCAGTAATAGCACCTATATCCTAGGGTTGTTGCAAGGATCAAATGAAATATTTGCAAAGTTGTTTCCTAACCTTAAAGTGCTATATAAATGGGCCACATATTGGCTTCTGTAAGACAACTGCCTCTCTTCCTTTTCCTAGCCCAGCTAATAGTGAGTCAAGATTCCCCATATACATACTCCTCTCTTCCCATTTTTTTCTGATTACATTGAATTCTACCCCTTCTTCCCTTCACTCATTCACTAGAACAATTCACATGTTCTTTCACTGACTTTGCCCATAAATGTTCTCTCTTGGTTCTTTATTATGACCCTCAGACAAAGTTAAATTTCCAAAGGAAAATTAATTTGTCTCTTTTGTTTATCTTCCCCACACGAATATGTTTGTGCATTCTTCACATTTCTTTTCTATATCCCCATGTCTTTGAGTGGACCATCACCTGTGATACTTTCTGAGAAACTAATTCAATCAAAAATAAACCATATAATGCAGTCAAAAACAAGACCTCCAGAAATGATAATGGGATACAGCAGGATCCTCTAGAGTGATTAGAAGATGAAAGTAAAAATCAAAGGGAGAAATAAGAATAGAAGCTAAAAGAGAAATTAAGAGTTCTCAAATAAGAATTAATATGATTCAATCTTCCCTTCATCTCTTTTCTTCTTCCAGTTTTGTTTGGTTGGATTTTTTTAGCTGATAGTCTTTTTTGTCCTGTCTGATCCTTAGTCAAAGTGAGGATTTTAAAAATTCAGTATCTTTGTTTAATCCTTGAAGAATATAAAAGTTGATTTGATGTGTTTTTTTCCTTAGTCTTTTCATAATCTATGGACTTGTTTAGCTTCCTTAAGTTTCTTCTCTTTGTTATGTTTCATATCTTATACTGACTTCTGCTTTTCTTCCCCAGCAAGAATTAGAGATTTTTCCTTTTGCTGGAAGCTATTTCAATTTTTACTTTCATTTCTCTTGGACAAGAAATAGCCTTTTGCAATTCTTATTTTCCATATTCTATGGATGCATGCAATATTTGGTATTTTATAGTAAAGGTCTGCAACTTGATCACAATGTTTTGAGGTAAGATGGACTTGGGGAATCTCTGTTTATATTCTTTTGATTCTATGGAACCACTCTTCCAGAGTTTTCAATATTTCTGGTCAATTTTCTCATGTTTCCATTAAGTATTATTTCAGACTTTTTTGTTTCTTCATATATTTCTGGGAGACCAATAATTCTCAGATTTTCTTGTTGCATCCTGTCTTCAAGAGCAGTTATTCTGGCTTTTAAGAAGAGTTCTGTGTTCTTCCCATCTCACTGTCTTTTAATTTTATTCCAATATATTTTTTTCTATTTTTGTATCTCTGAGTTCCAGTCCTGCTGCCATCTTTCCCCCCATCAATTTATATAAATTCTCCATTTTTTGTTATTAGTATTCCATTTTCACTTGTTTTTTTATTCTTATTTGAGAACTCTAATTTCTCTTTTAGCTTCTATCCTTATTTCTCCCTTTGATTTTTACTTTCATCTGCTAATCACTCTAGAGGACCCTGCTGTGTCCCATTGTCATTTCTGGAGGTCTTGTTTTCTTTTGTTTTGTTTTGATCCTGGGGGTTTCATTCCTTTTTCTCCACAGTATTTGCTCATTGTACCAGATCTTTTTTAAACTTGTTTTTTATTTGTTTACTTCTTCCACCATCACAATTGGTTTTTCTATGGGGTTTTCCTAGAGATGAATACTTTACTCTCCCCTCTGTTATTTGCTGTTCTTTTACTCTCTTTAGCACACCTTGCTATTTTGAAGTCACAGAGGGGAGCTGGAATTAGATGCTCATCTCACTCAGCTACCTTGCTGCCAAACCTATGGTTATTTTTTTTAACTCATTCAGGGAATGAAATGCAAGGACCTGTTTCCAAAAAACCAGGCTTAGAGTGAACAGAGGAGGAAAGTCATTGGTTGCTTCCTTTACCAAGTCATTTTGAATGATTTTCTGCCTGTAACACATAATTTTGGGGAAAAATTAAAGGAAATTTGAGTGAGGCTTTGGAGATGAGTGGTGTGATATAAAGGAGATTACTAAAAGCATAATCCCTCCGGTAAGGTAACAATGCCTTATATTTACATGACGCTTTATATTTTTAAAATGGCCTCACATGTGACTAACAATCTGAGAACATCTAGGGTTTTACAGATGGGAAAACAGGTCCAGAAGTTGTTTGTATAGTCCATATAGTCAGTCATTGACAGAGTGAGGAAAAGAATTTGAGTCTTCAAATTCTGAGGCCTATGCTCCTACCTTTCCAGGTTTCTTACACCTTACTCCCTAACATGTCATCTTTGACCCAGTGACATTGGTCTCCTGGTGGTTCAACAAACAAGACATCCATTTTCTCTAGCTGTTCCCCAGGCCCACAATGCTCTCTCTCCTTCCATTGCTCTGACTACTGACCTCAACTAAAATCTCACCTTATATAGGAAGCCTTCCCCAACCCCTTTTAATTCTAGTGCCTTCCCTCTTTTCATTATTTCCTATTCATCATGTATATAGCTTGTCTGTACGTATTTATTTGTTTTCTCCTCCATTAGATTATGAGCTCCTTTAGGGCAGGGACTGTCTTTTGTATTTGCAATTCTAAACACAGTCCCTGGCACATAGTAGGCACTTAGTAAATGTTTAATGATGGAGTAACTGTTTTTCCCACTATACTATGACCAAGTACTTATCTGCAATTATCTTAGGTGGGAATAGGGCAGTAATATCATGCAATTCTCTCAAACTTCTTGATGGTACTCATTTTAATTTTTTTTTAAATAGAACCCCTTTTGCAATGATAATAGGATCTAGAACAAATCCTCAACTAAAAGACCAAATTTGTTCATCTCTGGTGTCAATTTTATGGAATTTTAATGATTCAAGGAATATGATTTGAACCACTTTAGGTCCAAAATCTACACAAGATTGTTCCATGTTACAAAATAATTCTTTTGCAAAGGTCACAGAGTCACAGATCATTTTGTAGGAAGACAGGGAAATGATAAACTCCTGTAAAGGACCAAGGTCAGCCTTATTTATAGGTGGCGTGGATGACTGATATGGGAGTACCAAAAAATCTCATCTGACTCTAGACATCTTCACCATCTAACTGCCTTAATGAGTCTATTTCTCTCCCCATTGCTTGAAACTTTAATTATTTTGACAGTAAAAAGGGATATCATCTCTGGGAACTCCTGGTTAAATGTATACGTTATCTAGAAAGGAAACCTTTGGAAGAAAAGACCGTCCCTTTCAGCCTTTATCCCATTAGCTCCTAATAGCTGTCACCACAGAAGGCAGAAGGAGCCTGATTTCAAAGAAATAAAATAGAAAACAAATAAGTTTCAACAAAGTCAGGTTAGGGGAGAGAAGAAAAGCAACAATCCCTGGGGGGCTGAGAGGCAGCATTAGGCAGCAGAGAAGGCAGGTCCTCCTAATGATGGAAATGGAGTTAGAAGAAAAATGCTGAAAGCACAATGGAATCTGGACTTCAATTTCTCCCTCAATAAGGAGGTAAAACCAGATATCTAAGATCCTACCAGCTCCAAATGCTTTGATTCCATGCTTTCTGCAACTCAAATAGGGTTGAACTAGCAAGGTAAGAAAGCACTGGTTATTTTCTCAGAGGATCATGTGTCTGCAAACTCATCTCACCACTCCTTGGGCATAGATAATAGAAATGCCAGGGACTTATGAAAGAAACCAAGAATGTCTTTGCAGCATAAAAAACAAGCTCACGCCGAGTCATAATTTTGCCTCTAGCTGGTCCAACACACAACAAGGTTGCTGCCTAAGGAGATAAGATCCCAGAATTTGGGGAGACCCAAGAGAAATTTCAGTTAAAACAGAGCTACAGGGGGCTGGCTCTATAAGGGTTTCAGTCCATAAATAGCTGGTGTCTACTGGCAGCCATCACTCCCAGGGGTACAACTGGGACTGGGGTTCCTCTTTGGGGCTCCTAGCCCCAAACACCACAGGGTTTAAGCTGGAGGGAGCTTACCAACACTCACCATAAGCAGCATGATGTAACTGAACATGACTGAGGCTGCAACCACCAGAAAGAAGGACCAGAAAAACCAATGATCAGTGAATTGGTAAAGGTACCTGAAACACAGCAAAGCATTGCACTATCTAAAACATGCTAAGAATGAGTGTTGCCTATACTGGGGATGGGGAGACCAGGTTGGCTGGAGCAGAGGGAAGGCTTGTGGAGAGGATGGATGGAACGTTTGAAAATGAACATAGGGGCAGCTAGGCGGCGCAGTGGATAGAGCACCGGCCCTGGATTCAGGAGTACCTGAGTTCAAATCCGACCTCAGGCACTTAACACTTACTAGCTGTGTGACCCTGGGCAAGTCACTTAACCCCAATTGCCTCACTAAAAATAAATAAATAAATAAAATCTTAAAAAAAGAAAAAGAAAATGAATATATAAGACTAATCATGAATGAATTTGAGAGGTTTTTGACTCCACCAAACCTCAAAATTCATCCCTTCTTTCCTCTCCTCTGGTTTCCTTCATGCCAAGGTAAACCCTTGATCCCATCACCTCTGATCTTCTCCAAGACCTTGCTCTATCAATCATTTTCCCAATCTCTCCTTCATTGTCAGTGCTTCTTTCCTATTGCCCTTCCATTTTCCTATAAATATCCTCAGATGTCTAAATAACTTTTCCCTTGAAATTCTCTAGTTGTCTCCTCAATCAACTTCTATAAAACTTAATGCAATTGCTTTTCTCAGTGGGTAAGGAAGGAGTCGCATGGAGGTACAGAATTTGGAGTTCAAAATTTTAAAAAGTAAATGTTAATAAATAGATCATTGGGAAAGAGAAAAAGAAGGGAGGGAAAAAGGGAGGGAGGGAGGGAAGGAGAGAGGGAAGGAAGAGAGAGAGAGACAGACACACACTGACATGAATACTAAATGATGGGGAGGCAAATTTGGAAGAGTTCAGAGGAAGCAAAGGTAGAATCTAGGGAAGCAGATGGTGACTAAGGCCTCCTTTGGGCTTAAGGGTTTGGATTTAAGGGTTAGTGTTATGGAGTTTTCTGTTCCCGTCCAGATATCGGCTTAGAGGGGACTTTGCCCTCTTTTGGCCCTCACACCTTTGGAATGTGCATGTTGCCAAGCAGGTTTCTTCTTCTCACAAGGTAATTCCTACTCTTAGTCATTATCCTTAAGTCATTCCGTACATTCATATGTGGGGAGAATAGGAATGGGGAAGAGGGGGGAAGAGCTAGTAAGACAAAATGATTTATAACCCAATCTTGTCCCAACCAGCAAAATAATACACTTTCTTTTTCGATTAGGGAAAGGGAAAACTCTGGATTTTGTTTAGTTCTGATTTTTTGGAACATTTATCCAAAATCAATAAACCATAAAATTCTCTCAATTGGCTCAAGACCACAGGTAAGATACACACACGTGTGTATGCGTGCATATACACACATACACACGTATATATACATACACACATACACGTATATACTTACATATTTACTTCTATTTAAACACAAACAATTTTAGATAAAGGGATCTGACCTCTGTTTTCCTCTCTGGACCAAATCCTAGGCACTCATTGGCTAACTCCTTTGCAATTTCCCATTCACAATTAAAAACATACACAAATCAAAAACAATATAGATCACTCATTTTTATTTACAGATTAGAGCACTATTTAAATGAGTTAAAGAAAAACAACTTAGAAGAACAGAAAACTGGAATTCAACATTCACATTTGGGGGAAGAAAAGTAGTGGGGAGAGGAGGAAGACAAAAGGGATACTTCACCAGGAGAAAATCTACCAACAGTTAGACATCTCCCACACTTGGGTTACCTACCGCTCTCCCCTCTGCCCTTGGTGGACATGGATCTCCTACACTGGTGGAGTCTGAAACATACTCCACACCATTTCCTCCCCAGCCTGAATTGCTGCAGTTGCTATAGCTACCACCTTTCCATGGGAGTTCAATTCCACCCTGTCCCATGGTAAGGGTCTGAATCAAAGAACAGTTCCTGGCAGTCAGTCAACAAGTGTTTATGAAGTACCTCCTATGTTCCAGGCTCTCTGCTACACACTGGAAATGTGAGTGGGCAAAAAATACCAAAGCAAACCCAAACCCTAAAGGTATTCACAACCTAAATGGGGGAGACAACATGCGATCGATGATGTACCAAAAAAATATAGACAGGATAAAGTGGAAATAACCTTAGAGGATCCCCCTTTAAAGGGGATCAGGAAAAGCTTCTTGCAGGAGGAAGGCAGAGATGAGGAAGGAGAGAATTCTTGCCAAGGAAGAAAGCCAGTGAAGGGGCTCGGTTAGGCAATGGAGTATTGTGTTAGAGTAGCAGGGGGAACGGTGAACTACATATAACACATACTAAAGGTATGTGGCAAGCTTGGCAAGCTAGTTAACCTGTCAGTAACTCTCAGGCAATTCTCTAACGCAAGCAGTTGCTATCTGCATTGGTAGAGAGAATTCCCTCACTGATTGCCTATATCAAGAATATGACAACTCCAGTTAAAAAAAAATAAAACCTACACAGCAAAATTGAATGGAAAAAAAAAACTTAAAAGATCCAAAAAGCTTTTTATTAATAGTTAACATTGAATAATAATTAATATTTATATAGCACCTACTATGTGCCATGGCACTATACTAAGTGCTTTGCCAATATTATCTCATTCAATCCTCACAACAACCCTGGAAGGGACAGACTGTTATTATCTCCATTTTTACAGATGAGAGAACTAAGGCAACTCAAGAAGTTAAGTGACTTATCCAGGGTCACCTACCTAGTCAAATGTCTGAAGCTGAATTGGAACTCATTTCTTCCTGACTCAAGTCCCAGTGCTCTATCCACTATGCCACCTAGCTAAAAAGATCCTTTCCAATTAAGGGGAATCAGGAAGAGTTTCTTGGGTGTGGGGGGGTGACATTATCTAAGCTGAATGTTGAAGGATGCTTCAGTTTTCAAAAAGCAAGTATGTGGGCCGGAGGGAAGGGAGAGGAGGCCGAAGGAAAGGCCTATAACTTCAGTATCCCCAGAGTGTTGAGCTCAGGGCTCCAGGCACACGGTAGGTGCTTGGTAGAATCACTCTCAAAATTGGAGCGGACCTGAGGAGTCATTTATTGTGCAACATATACCTAAATAATGATCCCCTCTTCAAATCTTGGCTCTCACTCTGTCACAGCCTGTATGACCCTAGGCTAAGTCTTTTAGGCCCTCTGGGCCTAAATTTCCTCATCTGTAAAATTAGCAGATTGACCTGAAAGGTCCCTTCCAGCTCTCAATCTACTATCAATGAACCTGAATATTTTGTAAAGAGGGATCAACTTGACCAAAGATGTAGAGGTAAGAAAGTACGGGGCATGGACAAAGGGGAAACAATCCAGGTTGGTGAATACAGAGCACAATAGCAACGGCAGGAAAAATAGAGGAAGAGGGAAATCAGGAGCATGGTGCAGAGATGGCACCTACAAAGAACACATTATTAGGCCCAAGAGAGAGGAGAGATCCAGGTCAAAGATTCTGAGCAATTCAAGAACAAAAATTTCTTTAACCACCATCTTGTGGGAACCTACTGTGTGTGTGTGTGTGTGTGTGTGTGTGTGTGTGTGTGTGTGTGTGTGTGCACGCGTGCGAGCGCGCCTGTGCAGTGTGACCCTATGCTTTGCAAAATCCTCCCAGACAGACATGGGGAACCACCTAATGACTAGAGCTCAACATTGGGCACTGGTCACCCTCTGAGACAATGGCCCTGAAATGGGAGACAAGGCAGGCAATGTAATGGGACTACTGCATCTGGAGCTAGAAGGGACAGGAAGCCAGACCACTACCATGACCCAGACAGGGTGCTCACAGATCCCAATCTGCCACCCCTTTAACTCAGCCTCCTCCCCTGTGTCTAGGCCGATATGAGAGATGGGCACGTGCTGAGCACCTGAAGAACCCCAGAAGTTCCAAAGCTCTCAGGGCCCTCAGAGGCCATCCAGTCAGACTCCCCTCTTATTTTCCAGAAAAAGAAACTGAGGCCCGTAGAGAAAAAAAAAAAGTGACCCGCTTTAGGAAACAGAGTGAGCGGCAGAGCCAGGTTAGCACAGACAGGACCCAAGCCTCCTGCATCTCATGACTTTTCCTGTTATGCCCCAGAAGGCTCTAGAGGAGGTAGGCTGTAGCAAGACTGAGTAGCCGCGACAATATCCAAAAGGGGAGACTCACTCGTCAAAGCTGGCATAGTCGTTCTTTGCTTCTAGCCACATGTACAGAAATATGAATGACGTGAATAATGTCACCACCAGAATGGGGTAAAATATCTGCTCTCCCTGGAAAGAAAAGAAAAATTAGCCTGGATTATCTGATTCAAGCTGTCCTGAAGAAATCTTGGCATATCCTTTTCAAAGAGAGGCAAATTAATTTTCTGCACAGGAACAATGGCACGAATAAATGTCAAACAGGAGGCAAACCCTCCTATTTGGGGTGTGTGTGTGTTTGTGTGTGTATTTGGGGAGGAGGGTATGCTGCAGACTTCCTTTCTTAATGTTTGACTCAGACTATTATTAAACTGGGTTTGTGTTCACAGAATAATGGAAGTTCAGAGCTGCAAGGGTCCTCAAAACAGAAAATTAGTGAAAAGACCACTGGATTTAGCTCTAGAAATACCCTTGAACATAGATATGAAAGACATGCAATCCATCATCTAGTATGAAACCCATTTCACAGAACCTAAGATTGGATCGAGAGCTAGAAGGGACCTCAGAGGTCAATGAGTCCAACCACTCCTTTTACAAATGAGGAGACTGAGACACAGAGATGTATGGTCACACACTAGTAAGTAACAGATCTGGTTACTTGAATTCAGGTCCTCTGATTCCAAATCCAGCTTTGCTTTCAACCATCCCTCACTAATCCCTTTTATGACACACCCCCCCCCCCCAGGAATCAGCTGAAGATCAAGACCGTTAGGTGGCTTTGGAAACTACGTAGCTAGTAAGTAGCAATCTAGGACTAGGATCCAAGTCTTCTGACTCCCCCGGCATAGCACTCTTTTCATTGTATCTCAAATCCCTTGAAAATCCCTTGAAAAGAAAGGAACAAAGGGGCAGCTAGGTGGCACAGTGGATAGAACACCGGCCCTGGATTCAGAAGGATCTGAGTTCAAATGCAGTCTGACACTTAACACTTACTAGCTGTGTGACCCTGGGCAAGTCACTTAACTCCAACTGCCTCACCAAAAAATAAAAAATAAAAATAAAGAAAAGAAGGGAACAAGCATTTACTAAGTTCCTACTATGTGCCAGATGCCAAGCTAAGCACTTAACAAGTATTATCTCCTTTGATCTTCACAACCACCCTGGGAGGTGAGTGTTATTGTTTACCCTCCTTTTTTTACAGTTGAAGAAACTGAAACAGACAGAGGTTAAGCAAATTGCCCGGGGTCACAGAGCTCATAAGCATCAGAGCGTGGGTCTGAAGTCGGTCTTCCTGACTCCAGGCTTGGTACTGTTGCCACTGAGCCAAACAGCTGTTTCTAGGATTTCTGGCTGGGAGAGAAGAAGTGTGCCAGGAGTAGATTGTATTTTGAAGTAGTGTTTTAGGAGAAAGGTGACTGATCTCCTTAAAAGAAAAACACACACACACACACACACACAACCACATCCAAATGGCTCAACACAGTGTGTCTGACATCAGGACATGCTAACAGAACCTCTTCATAACGCTGATTGGAAGGCAAGCCTACCTGTGTACTACCTGGGGCGGGGGCACAGTGATGCCCTAGAAATGTAGAATCATCTAATTCAGAGGAGTTGGTAGGAGTCTCAAAGGTTTCCAGCCTTATCATCATCCCAGGAGTCTTCCTCTGGACACACTCCTGTACAAGGTTTTTTACCTACGGTCTGTGAACTTGCTATTAAAAAAAATATTCTACTAGCTCTTTTATAATAGAATTGGTTTCCTCTGTAGTCTGATGTGTCTAATTTTGTGCACTTAAAAACACGATGCTGAAAAATGAGTCCACAGGCTTCACCAGAATGACCACCAGAGGGGCCCACTGAACAAAAATAGTTAAGAACTCCTGCTATAGAGTTAATGTCCTTCCTAAAATGTGATACCCCGAACAAAACACAGTAACATCCCTACCACATGTGGTCTGGCCAGGACACAGGGTAACCTAGGTTCATTAGAACAGGCTCTGCCACTGCCTCTGGTTGAAGGAACAGTGTCCAACCTCCCCTGGCCTCAATTTCCTAAGTTGTAAAAATGAAGAATATGAACACCAACCCTGTCCACCTCCCAAAAATGTTGCAAAGATAAAAATCAGGTGACCAAAAGAAATTTGGGAGGAAAAATTTTTTTCTGATTGCAATGAAAACTTTATGGAGCTGTTAAATTTATTGGTTGTATGCTCTTAGTTTAGCCTTAGTTTTCTCATCTATAAAATGGACTAATCTATTGTGAGGTTCCAATGAGATGATGTATGCCATTTTTTTTAAAATAACTATGAAGCACAATATAAATGTGAACTAGTTCTAGAAATGGTCAGCATCACTCATTTTTCACAGAATATTGAGCCAAAAAGGTTCTCAGACATCATCCAGTCTGACTTTTACCAAGGAAACTTCTTGAATCTGAAGACTGGGGAATCTGAGGTTTTAGCCAAACAGCTTCTCATGAAGTTGCCAGCAGTATGTGCCCCCTCCTCAAGAGCTATGTCTTTCAAGGAATACTATTGTTTCTCCTTCCTCCAGATGTCCTTAAAATACTCTTTGCTCAGAAGAAAGTTTGAGCAACCTTCCTCGGTTGGAGATAATCACAAGACAGATGTTAAAGAGAAATAAGAAGTCTCTGCCTCCAGTGTAATCACAACTGAAGCAGGGTTGAAAAGGGAGCATTTTGGAAAGAAATGTAATCTAAAGCATTTTGCTTGTGGGAAATCATCCCTTTCCATTGCATCCCTCCTGCTTTGTTAAAGGAGATCTTTTCAGGCAGCAAGGAGGATTTGACACTATATCCTTATGGGTACCAGTTGAATGAACTAGAAATATTTAGCCTGAAGTAACCAAGAATCCTCCTTTCCCATGGATCTTTAAAATGTTTCCCCCAAATTTGGAAAGGGCTTAATTTAGTCCAAACTCTCACCCAGGTAAAGAATCTCATTTTGATGGACTCCTTTTGGTAAAGTCAATCGATATTTATTATGCAGCAATTATGCACCAGGAACTGTGCTAAGTGTTAGGGATACAAAGAAAGGTAAAAAAACAAAAAACCCAACCCTTTCTGTACTTAGGTAGTTCATTCCATTTTAGGGGAGCTGTTGCAAAGTTCTCTCTTAAATTATAAAAGCTACACCCTGTAATCTCAATGTCAATCTCTCTCTCTCCCTCCCTTCCTTCCCCCCTCCCCCTTCCTCCACCCCGCCCTCAGAGGATGAGCATGGTATAGGGTAAGGATTCATAACCTAGGGTCCTGCAATAGATTTCCAGGGGTCCATAATCTTGGATGGAAAAAAATTACATTTTTATTTTCACTGCTCTCTAACTTAAATTTATTTCCTTCCATCATAGAGGCAACACACGTTCTAAGATCTTTCCCTCTCCACACACACACACACACACACACACACACACACACACACACACACACAAAGGATTAAGAACTTCTAGTGTAGAGTGGAGGGCACTAGACTTGAAGTCAGAACAACCTGTATCCAAATCCCACTTCAGACATTCACTAGCTGAGCATTGATCCTGGACAAAAAGCCTCTCGGAGCCTTGGTTTCTTTATCTGTAAAATAAAGGTGGAGGGGCAGCTAGATGGCGCAGTGGATAGAGCACCAGCCCTGGAGTCAGGAGGTCCTGAGTTCAAATTCGGCCTCAGACACAACACTTACTAGCTGTGTGACCCTAGGCAAGTCACTTAACCCCAATTGCCTCAACAAAAAATAATTAATTAATTAATTAAAGGTGGGGGCTTCTCCAGTCCCATCTAATGCTTGACCTATACAAATATCCTAGGTCCTATCTCTCTGCCACAACACAGATATCTGAGGAAAGACCAGTTTATATACCCCACTCCCAACAACACTTAGTGCCATGTATCTAGGAAGCGACTGAGTTTAGATTTGAACTTGAGTCTTCCTGACTCCAGATCCAGCCCACCATTCTTTGTTCTTCCGTTGCCCAACCTAACCATTTGTAGTTCATTCAACTAGTGCCCATACTGCTCAGTCTCTGGTCCCCTATTATGCCTGCCAATATCCTTCTTGTGAGGACCAAATGGGATAATAGTTTACAAGTGCTTAGCACAATACCTGGTATGTAGTAGGTGCTTCATAAATACTTCCTTTCAAGAAGAAAGGAGAGATAGAAAGAAGAAAGATGACCAAATGTTGAGACTGAAAGAGATGTCCTTTAGGAAGGGCATTAAAGAACCAAAATGGTGATAATCCCTGAATTCATCTCTATGAGGATTAGTTGGAGGAACGACGGTGTTTATTCTTGAGAAAAGGAGTAACAGGATATGATAGAAGTTTTCAAGGATCTGAAAATCTGTCTTGTAGAACAACAACTTATTTTGGTTAGTCAAGCTGCAAGCATACAAATGAAGGTTTGAGCTAAGGAAAAATTTCCTAACAATTAGGCCCAAACAAAAAGTGGGAGAAGATGCCTTGAGAAGTTGTAGGCTCTCCTCCGTGGAGGTCTTTAGGCTCAAGCTGCATATCCATTTGTCAGGGACATGGTGGTAGAGAATCTTTCTTAAGGTAGGGATTGGATTAAATGGTGGTTGAGATCGCTTCCATCCCTGAAGTCCTGTGACTCCAAGGGGAGACAGATATTCTCTGTTCTTGCTCAGCGTGACAGGTGGGGATTTAGGCCCCTGAATAACCCATTTTTATCCCTTTGATCACTGCCCCCTTCTCCAAGCTGTCCCCAGAAGAAATGGAGGATGGAAAGCCCTTCCACTTGAGGAGAGAAACTTCCCCACCAGTCCTTACCCTCACACAGCAAGTAGTACCCATCTCTATCTCCAACCACTGGTAGCGTCTCCAGCGGCAACCGTATATGCCCTGCAGGAAAGCAGTGAAGTAATGTCGGTCATAACGCTGGACTATCTTCCGCCTCACCTTCTTAAGTTTTCTCAAGTCCATTATGTTATGGTCAAAAAAACTGCCCTGCAGAGGCAGTGAAAGCAACCGTGTCTCTAGAAGGACCAAGGAGAGAGGGTCAAGGCCTGGGACTCCAGTCAAGTAAATCTCTAATCTGGTCCCAACTCCTATAACCCAACAGGAAGTCACCCTCCCACAAGCCTCGGACTAGGAACCCAGGAATGGGATTCTATTTCAAGATGAATTTGCTGTGTGGCCTTGGTCAAGCCCTACCCTCAACCCCCAACTGGATTGAATTCTCTTCTACAAAATTAAGCAGGCATTGTGGCACATGCCTTTACTCCTTGCTACTAGGGAGGGCTGAGGCTGGTAGATCACTAGAGTTCCAGGGTCCCAGGCTAAGTCAATAGGAAGTATCACCAATGAAGAGCCAAGGTCCATCACTAGTGAGACTGGGCCTGTGAATCGCTGCTTTATTTCCAGGATTAGAAGAAATGGACAGACCCAGTCTCAAAAAAATTTTTCTTTGAAATGATGCTGCTTACCCCATATACTTTACATAGTTGTAAAATTTCAATGAGATAATGGATGGGAAAATGCATTGAAAGGTTAAAACTAACATCCAACAATAGATATAGACTAGATTTGTGGTTAAATTCGTATCGGGAAATTCCAGATGAGGAAACATCCTCTACAAATGTAGGTGAGCATCTTCCCTGCCCCTTCTAGCTAGAGGAGTAGTGATAATAATCTAGGACCCTTTCTACCGTACAACACTGCCCCTCTAACTTTGAAGATATGCCCTTTAAAAAAAATCCATTTGGGGTATACACTCCCTCTCACTCAAAATATCATCCATTGAGTGCCCTAAGTTCTGTATATATTTCTGGGGTACTGGACCACCTGGGCAAACAACCATCTAAGCAAACACAGCTTGATTATAAACTGGGGATAGTTATCACCTGTAATTATCAAATACAGGTGTGACTGATGTGTCTGTATGTCCATCTTTCTCATACACACATATCTTCCAGGGTCTTTAAAGTTAGGCAGTTATTTTTTAAAATTCATCTGGGGATGGTCCAGTCTTGAACAGAGAACATTAATTGAACATAATAAACAACAGACTAGGAAATGTTCATTTGTTGGATAAATGGATGACAGGTGGGCTAGGTGATCTATAAATGGGGCTACTTTCTTTCTTGGGGCCTGAGTTACCTGGGAGAACTTCAATCTTGCCTTTCTTGGGAGCAGGGCAACTCATTATTCCAAATCCTAGTAGAGTAGCCTGATTTTTTTAAAAACAAGAGGAAATGAGGAAGGATAAAAAGGAATCAGGAAATAATAATGACAATGACCACAATGATGTTATGATAATGTGATAACATATCATAATATTATGTGACAATAACATAAGGATGATAATAGCATTTACATAGCACTTAGTCATGTATTATTCTCATTTTACAGATGAGGAAAACAAGGCTTAGAAAAGTAAAGTAACTTGTCCAGATAGAGCCAGAGCCCAAGTCTTCCAAACCCCAAGCTCAGGCCCCTATGTAAACCAAAGGAATCCCTCCCTAGAAGCAGCAGTTTGGTAAAGGAGGAAGTGTGTTGATAACTTTGCTGCTATCATTTTTATTAATGTTAGTTCATAATGATGACCAGAAGAGTGAAGATATGGGCCTTAGGTCACGTAAGTAGTAAATAGCAGAGCCAGGATTTGAAACTCCTCCAAGCACGAACTCAATGGTTTTTCCATTGATCCTTTGAAATAGTATGTATTTTTTTTCTTAAAGGACCATTATGAAATTATCTGTAGCCAATATGCAACAAATATATGCTGTAGATGATACGGAGACAAAAGGAAATTCTATTAAGTGATAAATATGCACTTGGAAATGAAATCAACGTATTTTAATATCCAGTGACTGATGAAATGGGGGCATTGGGAAAACAAAAAGAAAAACAAGGTAAGGTTCAGAACTAAGAAATAAGTGAGGACAAAAACTGGTAAATTACAAGCAAGCCTCAACCCTATAAATCATCAACACTTAAATTCTTTTTTCAATAAACAAGTATTTATTCTCTCATTGAAGAGAAAAAAAGGCAAAATAAAACCCCCAAAAGAAATACATATAATCAATCAAAACAAAACATTTCATTCTGCATCTGGAGTTTATTACCTCACATGAACACTTTCTTCAAGAAGAGAGTCAGTCGTGGGTGCTGAACAAGGAAAGAGCCAAGTAAGGTCACAATGAAATGAATTATGGCCTAAAAAGCAAAAACAAATGATAGGTTACCAACATGGGAAACCTTTCTGAACAGCTTTTGATATGCAGTATGACCATGAAATCATCAGGACAAAAATCAAAACTAAACTGCTATCAGATGCAAAGAGACAGTATGCATTTGAGGAAACTCCAAAGGGACATATTTAAACAAGCTAATCTCACATACTCACTCACAGTCATAGACACAGTCACAGACACAGACACAGACACACACACAGACACACACACAGACACACACACACACACACACACACTGGAAGTGGATGAAAGAACAGATATCTACACCATCACCATTAACTAAGGAAGAGAACACATTTTAGTTGTCACAAAAAGTCACCTAAACCAAAATTTCTTAATCTCTTTACTATATAGTTATGGCAGCCCAAGGCAACATGAATTTTGAATATAAATTTGTCTGTACAATCGATTATGAACATTATGATCTCATAAAATAGCAAAGACTGGTGGAAAGAAAGGCAGGTTTTCAGAAAGCTTGACTAGAGACTTAATTATGCCAAATCATCCCAAGAATATTCAGGATGAAAGTGGTAGGAGGGTAACAAAAATATTTTTAAGATCTGTCACCATTTCTTTTTTTCCCAGAAAAAAATTTTTTTTAATAGTACTTTCCCAATTATATATAAAAATTGAGGGGCAGCTAGGTGGCAAAGTGGATAGAGCACCTGCCCTGGAGTCAGGAGGACCTGAGTTCAAATCCGACCTCAGACACTTAACACTTACTAGCTGTGTGACCCTGGGCAAGTCACTTAAACTCAAGTGCCTCGCAAAAAAAAAAAACAAAATTGAATTCCAAATATTTCTCCCTTCCCCTCTTCCTAAAATGGTCAGAGTTTCTTTAACAAACTCTTTTCACCACTAATAACAATTGGAGCCACCACACCTGGATTATAACATCATAGAGTATTATTAGAGGATAATATCCCTGACATGTTGCATGAGGAAATATAAAAGACACTTTTTAAAAAGATGAGAAGACTATCTAGAACAGACAAGTATATACACAAAGGCAATCCATTAAGGGATCAAACATACCTTGTATATATCTTTGTTTCTACTGTTGTTTACATGTTGTTCACCACCACACACACCACACAAATATGAGTTCCTTGAGAGTAGGAACTGCCTTTCGCTTTCCTTTTTATATCCAGTTCTTAGCACAGTATCTGCCTTAGAGTAGGTGCTTACTAAATTCTTACTGACTGAAATGGATAATACCCAACTCTCAGAAGAAAATATCAGACCACTTCCTGAAAAAAAGGTGATCTCAAGTATATTGATACTTTTCTATACTTATGTCTGCTTTCCAGCCTCTAGAAAATCTTTAAGAAAATTAGATATAAGTACCTATAGATGTATATCCATAGATAATAGGTATCTATAGCTAGATACAGAAATATACTGATAGATATTTCTAGATATCTATAGATAGGTATCTATAGAGAGCAATATAGATATATGATATAGATAGAAGTACCTATGTTAGTTACATATCTATAGATAAAAAGATATATTGATAATTATAGATAGCTATAGATATAGGTAAATATCTATAGTTATCAAGATAGAAACAAAGGAATTTTGATGAAAATGGGAGAAGCAAATAGGCAAACTTCCCCCTATAATATTACACAGCAGAAGACATCTTTGCAGTCACACTGAAAAGTATAGTGAATAAAGTATACCTCTGCTTAGATTATAAATTCCTTATTGTTTTATGTTCTTGTCTTTGCATTCCCAGCTGCTAATGCAATGCCTTACACATATAAGTTTCTTAATAAATATTTGATGCTGTGGTGGCAAAGAATTGGAAATCAAGGGAATGCCCATCAGTTGGGGAATGGGTAAACAAGTTGTGGTATATGAATGTAATGGAATACTATTGTGCTGTAAGAAATGATGTACAGGAGGATTTCAGAGAAACCTGGAAGGACTTAGATGAACTGATGCTGAGTGAGATAAGCAGAACTAGAACACTGTACACAGTAACAGCAACATTGTGTGATGATCAACTGTGATAGACTTGGCTCTTCTCATGATAGAAAATCTTCTCCACATCCAGAAAAAAGAAGTGCGGATTCTGAATGCAGATTGAGTCATACTGTTTCTACTTTTGGACTCTTTTTTTTTTTTTGAGGTTTTTTCCTTGTGCTCTGATTCTTCTTTCACAATATGACTAATGCAGAAATATGTTTAATGTGATTATACATATATAACCTATCTCAGATTGCTTTCAGTATTGGGGAGGAGGGAGGGAAGTAAGGGTGGGAGAAATATTTGAAACTAAAAATACTATGAAAACAAATGTTGAAAATTATTCTTACATGTAATTGGAAAATAATAAAATACTTTTATGATTAAAAAAATACTTGATGGGGGCAGCTAGGTGGTGCAATGGATAGAGCACCAGCCCTGGAGTCAGGAGTACCTGAGTTCAAATCCGGGCTCAGACACATAACACTTACTAGCTGTGTGACCCTGAGCAAGTCACTTAACCCCAAATGCCTCACTTAAAAAAAACCAACCTTAATTGAATGTAATTTGTTAGTTTTTATTGACAAATGGGATTCAGTAAAACAAAATGCCACTTTAAAAGATTTTTCCTCCAATGAGGTATTTCCCCTCTATGTTAAAAACATAAGACTTCTTTTAAAATACATGTATTTTTTTCCAATTACACGTAAAAATGATTTTAAACATTTGTTTTTATAAAATTTTGAGTTCCGAATTCTCTTCCTACCTTCATCCCTCATTGAGAAGGCAAGCAATTTGATTTAGGTTATATATGCGCACTCATGCAAAACATATTTCCATATTAGATGTGTTGTGGGAAAAAAAGACAAAAGCACTGGAAAAAAAAAAAGGAAGCATAGGGGGCAGCTAGGTGGTGCAGTGGATAAAGCACCAACCCTGGATTCAGAAGGACCTGAGTTCAAATTCAGCCTTACTAGCTGTGTGACCCTGGGCAAGTCACTTAACCCTCATTGCCCTGCAAAAAGAAAAAGAAAAAGAAAAAAATAAAGTATAAAAAAGTATACTTCGATCTGCATTCAGACTCCATTAGTTCTCTCTGGAAATGGATAGCATTTTCCATCATAGGTCCTTTGGTATTGTCTTAGATTACTCTACTGGTGAGAATAGCTGTCTATCACAGTTCTTTATAATACAATATTGTTGTTACTATGTGCAATATTCTCCTGATACTGTTCATTTCACTTTGTTTCATTCATGCAAGTCTTTCTAAATTTTTCTGAGAGTATCCTGCCCATCATTTCTTAGAGTACAATTATATTCCATAATCATGTGCTACAATTGTTCAGCCATTCCCCAATTGATGGGCATTCCCTCAATTTGCAGCTTTTTGTCACCACTGAAAGAGGTGCTATATGTGTGTGTCTTTTTCCTTTTTATTTTTTATCTTTGGGACACAGACCTAGTAGCGGTATTACTGGGTCAAGGGCTATGTATGGTTTTATAGACCTTTGGGCATGGTTCCAAATTGCTCTCCTGAGTGGCTGAATGCAGTCATGTCTCAATCTTTCCACATCCCTTCCAACATTTGTCATTTTTCTTTTCCATTGTATTAGCCAATCTGATAGGTGTAAGGTGGTATAGCTCAGAGTTGTTTGAATTTGCATTTCTCTCATCATTGGTAACTTAGAGCATTTTTCATGACTCTATAGCTTTGATTACTTCATATGAAAACTGCCTTTTCATATCTTTTGACCATTTATCAATTGGGGAATGGTTCTTATTTTTATAAACAACTCTGTTCTCTATATATTATCAGAGAAACTTGCTGTGAAATTTTTTTTACAGTTATGATTACCGTGTATTTCCCTCCATCCTATTTCCTTCCCCCCTCCATTTATTCTCCTGTCTGTCCATCCTCAAAAGTGTTTTGCTTCTGACTATGCCTCCCCTATGTGCCCTCCACCCCCTTCTCTTATCCCCTTCCCCTCCCACTTTCCTGGAAGGTATGAGAGATTTCTATATTTAACTGAGTATGTATATTATCACCACTCTGAGCCATTTCTGATGAGACTGAGGTTCAAGTGATTCCCCCATCTTCCCTCCCACTTTAAAAGCTCTTCTTGGGGCAGCTAGGTGGTGCAGTAGATAAAGCACTGGCCCTGGATTCAGGAGGACCTGAATTCAAATCCGGCCTCGGCCACTTGACAAGTACTAGCTGTGTGACCTTGGGCAAGTCACTTAACCCTCATTGCCCCACCAAAAAAAAGTTTAAAAAAACACTCTTCTGTACCTCTTTTATCTGAGATAATTTACCCCATTCCACCTCTTCCTTTCCTTTTCCAGTGCATTCCTCTCACCCCTTAATTTTATTTTTAAAAATATCATTCCATCATATTCAATTCACACCCCTGCCCTCTGTCTATATATACTTCTAACTGCTCTTATTAAATCCCTTATGTTTACCTTTTATGATTCTTTTGAGTCTCTTATTTGAAAGTCAAATTTTGTATTATTCAGTTCTCGTCTTTCCATCAGGAATGCTTGAAAGTCCTCTATTTCATTAAATATCCATTTTTTTTCTCTTATGGATTATAATCAGTTTTGCTGGGTAGATTATTCTTGTTTGTAATTGTAGCTCTTTTGCTGTCTGGAATGTCAAGCCCTCCGATGCTTCAATATAGAAGCTGCTATGGGGAAGCTAGATGGCACAGTGGCTAGAGCACCAGCCCTGGAGTCAGGAAGACCTGAGTTCAAATCCGGCTTCAGACACTTAACACTTGCCGGCTGTGTGACCCTGGGCAAGTCACTTAACCCCAATTGCCTCACTAAAATATACACACACACACACACACACACACACACACACACATATATAAGCTTCTAAATCTTGTGTTACCCTGAATGTGGCTCCACACGATATTTGAATTGCTTCTTTTTAGCTGCTTGCATTATTTTCTCTGACCTGAGTTCTAGAATTTGGCTAAAATATTCCTGGGAGTTTTCAGCTGGGGGATCTCTTTCAGGAGGTAATCAGTAGATTCTTTCCATTTACATTTTGCCCTCTGGTTCTAGAATATAAGGGAAGTTTTCCTTGATAATTTCTTGAAAGATGATGTTTAGACCTTTTTAAAAAAATGTTGGCTTTCAGGTAATTTAGTAATTCTTAAATTATCTCTCCTTGATATATTTTCTAAGTCAGTTGTTTTTCCAATGAGAGTATTTTCATCTAGTTTTTATTCTTTTGATTCTATGTATTGTTCCTTGATATCTCAGGGAATCATTAGCATCCACTTGCCCAATTCTAATTTTTAAGGTACATTCTTCAATAAGCTTTTGTAACATCCTTTTCCATTTGGCCAGTTATACTTTTTATGAAGTTCTTTTCTCTTTTTTTGTTTTTTAGTAAGGCAACTGGGGTTAAGTGACTTGCCCAGGGTCACACAGCTAGTAAATATTAAAGTTCTTTTCTTCATTGTACTTCCCCAACATGGGAGTTTAGAGGATTTGTAATAATTGCTAGATTTTACATAGTGCTTTAAGATTTGCAAAGTGCTTTACAAATATTATCTCACTCACAACAACCCTGAGAGGATAGGTGCTTTTTTTATTCCAATTTTACACAAGGGGAAACAGAGCTAGATAGTTCTTAAGAGACTTTTTCCCAGGGTCATACAGTTAGTAAGGGCCTGCGGCAGAATTTGAACCTGGGTCTTCCTGCCTCCTGGTTCAGTGCTCTACCCACTGTGCCACCTAGCTGCCCCAAGGAGGAGGTTTTAAAAAGAACACATAGAAAAAGAGAATTGAGATGGGGCTGTTTCTCTCCTCCAACCCAGGTGAAAATCTGAAGGGGCAAGTAACAAGAACAAAGGAATTGCCTCAGGAGGCTAGAGCACTGAGGAAAAAACCCCAAAACACTAACATGAAAGAACTGGTGCTCTTTACCCCAACCCTCTACCTAATATTGTCATTTTATTCTATTAAAGATTGTATGAATTCATGTGGTTGACCCTGTCCTTTGCATTTTCTTGTATCCCTTTGTTTGAAGCATGGTGGCATAGGACATCTACAGGGGAAAGAGTAGCCTTTCCAAGTGCAGAGCTGGGATCCTAATCCCCCTGCCCAAAGTTCAAGAGTCTTCCCTCTCCAACTGGGCCAGGCTGACAAGCCATTCCCCATTCATGTTTCAAAACATGGTACTTCACAGAGGGTACTTTCAAGGACAGAAATTTAAATCTGCCTCATCAGACTACAAGCCTTCTGTAACAATTCCTAGTGTTACACTGGTATGTATGCCACTACAGTGCTGGTGGAATTATGTGATGGTCCAAACTTTGTGAAAAGATAAATGGAATTACTAAACAAATAACAAACACATGCAGATCCTTTCACCCAAGTGGAACAGGATACCCTAAAGACATTACATCCAAAGGGAGTAGGGATGGTAGAAGGCAGGGGAGGAGAGAACTATCCACAAACATTTTTCTTGTAAAACTATTTGTCATAGAAAAAAAAATTTTAAACTACCAACAACTAAGCAATTGGAGAACTGTTAGACAAATTGGGGGATGCAAATGCAGTAGAATATTATTATACTATAAGAAATGAAGAATTTGAAAAAGTCTTTAAAAATGGAAAGATAAATGAAGTGGTACATAAAGCAAACAAAGTAAAACTTAAATGAGTAACAATGGCCACAGCCTAAGGTCTGTAAAAATAGCCACAGGTTGATGTTATGGACACAGTAAAGAGCATCAAAAAGACATCATGAAAACAATGTGATATGGCTAAACCAAAGTCAACATACACTGTCTAGAAATTAGGTTAATAAGCATAAACAACAACTTTGTGGACACATACAATAATTTACAATCTGGGGGGGAAGCTAGGTGGTACAGTGGATAAAGCACCGGCCCTGGATTCAGGAGGATCTAAGTTCAAATCTGGCTTAAGACACTTGACACTTAAGTTTTGTGACCCTGGGCAAGTCACTTAACCCTCATTGCCCTGTGCAAAAATAAATAAATAAATAAAAATTAATTTTTTAAAAATCTGGGTGGTTATCTCAAATGAAATGAGATAATTTTTTCTTACTTTATTTTCTTATGCAAATTTTTTTTCTTACTTTGTTTTCTTATGCACATGCCTATGTATAGGAATACCCATAATGTCAATGGAGGCTAAATCAAATTCAATAATAAAATACTTTCCCTTTTCAAAAAATGTTTAAAAATGTTTTTGAATGAGTGAATGCAATGAGAGGGACTTCCGGGGCAGAGCCAAGATGGTGGAGGAAAGGCAGTGAGCTTCCGAACTCATGACATGATGGCTCCAAAAAACATCCAAATAAGGTCATAGGAAAATTCCTGGAGCAACAAAACTCACAGAAGAATGTGCTGAAATCATCTTCTAACCAAGAACGGCTTGGAAGGTCAGAAGGAGGGAGCTGCTGTGCTGATGCAGGAGTCGGGCCCAACCCCACAGTCACCCTGACAGATCCAGTCTCAGGTCCTCACCAGAGAAAGAGACCCCCGGAGCCTCTGAATCAGCTGAAGCACCACTGTCGTCTGGAACTAAGTTCACAGTCTGGTGAGTGGGCTGAGCCCTGAGCAGGGGAGAGACTACAGGGGTCTATGCTGGTGCTAAGGCAGAACTTGTATTTTACACCCCCACTGAGAACCAGGTGGTAGGCTTGAGTAGAAGTGGCCCAAGTGGGGGAGAGGCACAGGCTCATCGGAGCTAACAACCACAACACACAAAGCTGGTTGATTAGCAAGTTGGTCTGGGGTCATCTAGGACCAGGAAACAGGCCAGGCAAGGGAAGAACCTGATTCTCCTTAAACCATACCACCTGGGACTTCTTAAGCTTGGGATACTGCATCCTGGAAACAGTGCCCCACTTTAAGGAGCTAAAAGTCTAGTAAAAGAAAGGCAAGATGAGCCGACAGAGAAAGGTGAGGACCATAGAAAGTTTCTTCAGTAACAAGGAAGACCAAGGGGCACCCTCAGAGGAAGATGTCAACATCAGGGCCCCTATATCTAAAGCTTCCAAGAAAAATATGAATTGGTCTCAGGCCATAGAGGTGCTCAAAAAGGACTTTGAAGATAAAATTAGAGAGGTAGAGAAAAAAATGGAAAGAGAAATGAGGGTGATGCAGCAAAGACATGAGGAAAAAGTCAACAGCTTGAAAGTCAAATAATTGCCTAAGAATTAGGATTGAACAAATGGAAGCCAATGACTTTATGAGAAACCAAGACACAATAAAGCAAATCCAAATGAATAAAAAAGAGGGCAATGTGAAATATCTTCTGGAAAAAACTGCTGACCTGGAAAATAGGTCCAGGAGAGATCATTTGAAAATTATTGGTCTACCTGAAAACCATGATCAAGGAAAGAGCTTAGACACCATCTTCCAAGATATTCTCAGGGAAAATTGCCTTGAAATTCTAGAAGAAGCTAAAATAGAAATTGAAAGAATCTACTGATCACCTCCAGAAAGAGATAAAAAAAAAAACTCCTAGGAATATTATAGCCAAATTCCAGAGCTCTCAGGTCAAGGAGAAAATATTGTATTGCAAGCTGCCAAAAAGAAAGAATTCAAGTACTGTGGAGCCCCAGTCAGGATAGCACAAGATCTAGCAGCTTCTACATTAAAGGACCGGAGAGCATGGAATATGATATTCCAAAGGGCAAAGGAAATGGGATTACAACCAAGAATCACCTACCCAGCAAAACTCAGCATTATCTTTCAGCAGAAAAAATGGGACTTTAATGAAAAAGACTTTCAGGTATTTGTGATGAAAAGACCTGAACTGAATGGCAAATTTGACTTTCAAATACAAGACCCTAGAGAACCATAAAAAAAAAATTGGAGCTGGGGGACATACCTGGGGTCGTACAGTGGGCAACTGTCTTGTGTCTGAGGTTGTGTTTTGGCTGGGATCCCCCTGGGTCCGGGATGATGATTTTTGTCCACTGTGTCACTTAGCTAGATGATAACATCTTTAGGATTAAATTGAGGGGTGAAGGGAATTCATTGGGGGAGGGGAAGGGCAGAAGTGAAATCCTACATGAAAGTAACAGGAAAAGGCTTATGGAGTGGGGGAAGAGATGGGAGAGGAGCAGGGCAGTAAATGAATTTTACACTCATGAGAAAAGGCTCAAAGATCTTAAACTCATCAGAGCTGTCTCAAGGAGGGACTAATAGACATACCCAACTGGGTGGAGTAATCTATTTAATCTGGGCAGTAAATGAGCCTAACACTCATCAAAATTGGCTCAAAGACCTCAATCTCATTAGAATTGGCTCAAGGAGGGAATAATGTACACACTCAATTGGGTGGAGTAATCTCTCTAACCCTGCAGGAAAATAGGAGAGGAAAAGGATAAAAAGAGAGGGGCAAAAGAAGGAAGGGCAGAGTGGGGGAGGGGACAGACAGAAGCAAATCCCTTTTGAAGAGTGATAGAATGAAAGAAGATGGATAACAATAAATATCATGGGGAAGGGAATAGGATGGAAGGGAAAGTTAATAGTAATCATGAAAAAGAGAAAAGGGGAAAAATTGTACAAAAAATATTTATAGCAACTCTTGGTGGAGGCTAAGAATTGAGAATCAAGGGAATGTCCATCAGTTGAGGAATGATGGAAAAAGCTGTGTTATGATTGTAGTAGAATAGTCTTGTGCTACAGGAAGTGACAAACAGGATGATTCCCGAAAAACCTTGAAAGACTTATGAACATTGATGTATAGTGAAGTGAGCAGAGCTGAGAGGACATTGTGAATAGTGACAGTAGTATTGTTCAATGAGTAACTGTAAATGACTTAATTACTCCCAGCAGTGCAATGATCCAAGACAATCCCAAGGAACTAATGAGGAAGCTTACTATGCACCCCTATAGAAAGAACTGATAAAAAGAACACTTGTGGATTATACATATATAACCTGATTGCAATCTTGTGGAGGGGGGAGGAAAGGGAGGGAGAAAAATTTAGAACTCTAAATCTTATGAAAATGAATGTTGAAAACTACCCTTACATGTAAATGGAAAATAAAATAAATGTTTGTTGAAAGAAAAAAAAAGAATGAGTGAATTTTCTTTGCTTTCAAGAAACATACTCAAATGGGAGAGCAGGGAATAAATATAGGAAACACTAAGAAAACACACAAGGTGTGACAAACCATCACAACAAAAGTGGTCACAATCAGAACATAGACATTAATAACATACACATTCAACTGGCTATGGTAACATATCTTTCCCTGCGGAAAAGTGGGAGAGTAAGTATAGAGGGTGAAGGAAGGGAGGGCAGATTGAGGGAGGGAACAGTCAGAAGCAAAACACTTTTGAGGTGGGTAGGGTGAAAAAAGATAGAGTAAATATCAAGGGGAGAGAATAAGATAGAGGGTAATACAGTTAGCAATAATAACTGTGGAAAAAAATGAAAGAAAGTTTGTCTTATAGGCCTCAGTTCTCAAATACATAGAGAACTAAGTCAAACTTGTTAAAATGAGAGCCATTCCCCAATCAATAGATGATCAAAAGACATGAAGTTCTCAGATGAAATAATCAAAGCCATCTATAGCCATATAAAAAAAATGCTCTAACTTACTATTGATTGGAGAGATTCAGGTCAAAAAATTCTGGGTACTACCTTATACCTGTTGGATTGAATAACAGGACAGCAGAGGAAAATGACAAATGTTGTGGGGGATATGGGGAAAATGAGACATTAATACACTCTTGGTAAAGTTATAAACTGATTCAAACATTCTATAGAACAATTTGGAACTATGGCCAAAGGGCTATAAAACCATGCACTCTTCAACCTAACAATACCACTACTAAGTTGGTATCCTAAAAAAGATTTTTTTTAAAAAAGTTGAATTCAAAATTGGGGTGATACCCATCAATTGGGGAATGGCTGAACAAATTGTGGGATGAGATTAGAATGGAACACTATTATGCAGTAAAAAAATGATTAGCAGGATGCTATCAGAAGGACTTACGAAAAATGCAGTCCATCTAGAGAAAAAACTGATGGTATCTGAATACAGATTTAAGTATAACTTTTTTGTTCCTTTCTAAAGTTTTTTTTGTCTGTTTTCTTTTACAACCTGACTGATGTGGAAATGTTTTGCATGACTGTACATGTATAACTTGTATTGAATTGCTTGAGTTCTTATGGGGAGGAGGGAAAGAGGAAGAGAATTTGGAACACAAAGTTTTAAAAATTGATGTGAAGGGGCAGCTAGGTGGCTCAGTGGATAAAGCACCAGCCCTGGCATCAGGAGGACCTGAGTTCAAATCCGGTCTCAGACACTTGATACTTACTAGCTGTGTGACCCTGGGCAAGACACTTAACCCCAATTGCCTCACCCCCCCCCAAAAAAAAAGTCCTTCAGAAAAATTGATGTGAAAATTTTTTATACACATAACTTGGAGAAAATTCTAAATAAATAAATAATAAGAGAACTGCTAGCCCTTATATGGTTTTATAGTCCTAAAATTATAAAGCTTGGGAGCTAGAAGCAGCCTTAAAGTTGCCCAATGCCAACCCTTCATCATTTTATATAGACAAATGAGGCCCAGAAAGAAGAAGTTAAATTGGACAAATTCAACCAACAATCGAATATGTGGCAAAGTTAGGACTCCAAATCAGGTCACATAACTCCCAAAAGTCTTTCAGGAGAGAAAGGAAAGAGAGGAGGAAGAGAGGAAGAGGGTGATGAGAAGCAGAAGAGAGAGCATGACATATGTTTTTCTTGCTTAGGAAGGTCTGAACTGATTTGCTCTACTTGGGGGACAGAAAAATTAGTTCAAATCACACTTCTGACACACTAAGCTTCCTGAGCAGGAGCAAATCATTCAATCTCTTAGAGCCTCAGTTTTCCCATCTACAAAAAGGTGGTAATACCTGTACCTTCTACTTCCTAAGGTTATGGTGAAGTTCTAATGAGGTGATATGTGTAAAAGCTTTTGCAAATTTTCAAAACGCTCAATTAACAAGCTATCATTCAAGGAGAGAAAAGGACAAAAGTGTAGGAAGAGATGGAGTAAAAGGGGAAAGAAGAAGTTGAAGGGGGAGAAAAGGAGGAAGAGCTACATGAACAGGCAGAAAAGGAGGGAAGAGAAAGAAGCTATTAATTGCTCCTTTCTGTGTTTCTCCTGCTGCTCCAGAACAGCTGAGCTGAGGCAAGGCTCAGGGCTCTAGGTGGGCCTCTCCTTCTGGTTCAATGCCCAGAGTCTCTGCCTTTGCCCACCCCCCTCTCAAGCCTTATTGATGCCTACAGCCTGCTCCAGCTGGCTGTTCAGAGAACCTAATCGACATCAGGGTGTTAATTACTGACACTGTCAATAACCCCTCCCAGGTGTGTGATTCAGGATGGGAATTAGAAGGTTTGGGCCTTTCAACCCCGCCCCCCCCACCCTAACCCTCAGCCTGATGGCAGCAGCCTGACAGGTTGATGTCTTTCCCCAAAATTGGGTGCCAGTGTCCTGGCAGCATTTAACCTGTACACATGTTCTGTTATAAAAGGATTTGGAGGGAATGGGAAAAGGTAGGAAAGGAGGCACACTTCCCGAGAGGAATGCACATACAAACAAGGCCAACATCAAGGACTACCCTCACCCCCTTTTCAGGCCAGAGACAGCTCCTATCTCCCACTATGTCTGGTTTCATCCCCTCCCAGTCCCACATCCTCCCCGGGCCAACTGCTCACCTGACCAGACTTTCCTTCTAAGAGTCAGCATCTAGAGTGGCAGTTGCTAAGCAACGCCAACCTTTCCTCCTCCCACCAGTGGTCCTTGATTCTACTCCCCTTCCCCTAGCTTTTGATGACTCTGGTTATGGGAAGGAACCCCCTCCTGGGGAGAGACACAAAGTCTCTAAGGATCCTCTGAGAAATTGCCCTTTCTTCCTCACAAACCTAAAAATGAAGGAGGCTTTTATGTGCAGCAACTGAGTAAACCAGATCTCACTCGAAGGCCACGCATGATAGGGTATGAAGTTTAGGACTCTCTGTCCTCAAAACTTATGCCTCCCCCATCCGCCATAGTGTGTGTCAAATCCTGCCATTAGGGCCCGTATCTAAGCGTGGTGAGAGAAATGTAGGGCTTATCAATCCCAAGAGTTGGGTTTTACTCCCAACTCTGACACATCAATGATGAAGTCTCTGGCAGACTCTCGAACCACATGAAGGGCAGTCTTCTCATCTTTAAAAGATACTGATAACTCATGTGCCTCCTTCACAGGACTGGTGGAGGAAGAAAGAATTTTCTAACCTGTAAAGCCCTGTAGAAAGACAACCTACAACTGACTCTTATGGCTGTGAAATTATAAAGATGAAGCTTAGCCCTAAGAAGAGGCATGAGAAGGCACTTTCCTTCCTCCTTTGGAGAGGTGGACAGTGCCAAAAATATCAGTTTTTCCCATGAATTGGCTGTTTCTCTGAACCGTCTTTTCCCCTTTGTCTCCCCATCATTTCACCGCCTTCTGAGATCACCCCCCACTAAAACTGTAACTATCCCTTATGTGCTTTGTGGTTTCCACTGTCTTCCCATTAGACTGTGAGCCCCGAGTCCAAGGACTATCTTTTGCCTTTGTATGTTCCTGGTACTTAACACAGTTTATTAACACTTAATAAACATTGGCTGACTGATTTTCAATTCTTTATTGTAAAGGATGGCTCTCTATGAGAGGGAAAAAGGGAGACATGGAAAACTAAATAGAATAAAGCTTAGTTTTAAAAGGGGAGAAGAAATGGAAACAAATGTTTATATAGAAATACTATAGGCCAGGTCCTGGGCTAAGTGCTTTACAACCATTATACAATTGAATCCTCATGACAACCCTGAAAGGTAGGTGCTAATTATTATGTACATTTTAAGTTGAGGAAACTGAGGCAGACAGAGGTTAAGTGATTTCCGAGGGTCATACAGCTAGTGAGTATCTGAGGTCAGATTTGAACTCAGGTCTTCCTGACTCCAGGCCCAGATCTCTATCCATTGCTCTAAAAATATTAACTTAAAAGAAATTTTAAAATTACTAAATGTAAGAAATATTAAATTATAAAATAAGTACAAGAATAATAAAAATTATAAAATAAATTATAAATTTAATATAAGATATTAAGATTACAGTAATTACATACTTCTATAGTGTGTAATTTAAGATTCTAAATGTGGATTCTAATCTGTTCCCCCAGTTTTGGGGGAAACTGACTAAAATCACTGATAAAACGAGTTTAGGTTTTTAAGGGTTTATTGGAAAATATAAAAAGATTGAGAACAGAATTCCAACAGCCTGGCATTCCTATCTTTCCTCAAATTTCCTGTGAAGTCCTCTGCTGCTGCCACCACCACCATCAAGTCAGGAACCCAAAAGCGCAAGAGCTCTCCGTGCAGGCTCCCTTTCCTCCTTCCTGTCTCCTCCCAGAAAATAGGAGGCTCCTCAAGTTGATTGGCTGGTAGCCTTGATAGACAGCACCCATGAGCAAACATTTCCTGACACCAAGGAAAAGCCACAATGCCTCTGAGGCATTTTCCTCATGGCGGAGCTTTCCCACAGCAAGTCTCCAGTAGGTGGCATCATTCCAATCATTACAATAGCATTTTACGGTTTATAATTCGTCTCATAACAACCCTATGAAATAGGTGATGCAAATGCTGCTATCTTCATTTACAAAGGAAAAAACAGAGGATCAGAGGCAAGATTATTTGTCCAAGATCTCAAGTGCACCAAATGAATGGGGGCAGGGGCTTGTGTTAGAATCCAAGTGATCTGATTTGGAGTCCAGTGTTCTTTCTACTACACCACCATAGTCCCTCTCACTTCAGCTTGATCTAATTCTCAAGAAATAAATCTTTCTAACAATGATCAAACATGCTTCCCACCTCCTGATAGAAAGGTGATGGACTCAGGACACTATCTGAGACATACTTTTAGACAATATCAATACAGAATTTGTTTTGCTCAACTTTTTTATTTTCTTTTTTCCCAATGGGGGAGAAAATGGGAGGAAGAGAAAATATATTTTTAATTTTAAAGTTTCTTAATAAGCCTTTCTGGATCTCCAAAAAAAGTTCAAAGTCCTCAAATGTTTTGGGGTTTTTTTTGCATTAAGGATGAAATTTTTTTCTAAAATACATCATACCCATTCCCTGACTTCTTAACCAAAGGATTCTGGGCATACATTAACCATTTCTGGATGTCTCAAGGTTGCTAAATTATTGACTCCATGAAAACAGGCACCATATTATAATTATCTTTGTTTCCTCCAGTAAATAACACAGTGTTCTGCACCTACTTGGCACTATGAACAGTTGTTGGCATTCAAGGTTTTGGTTGGTTTTTTTTGGCAGGGCAATGGGGTTTAAGTGACTTGCCCAGGGTCACACAGCTAGTAAGTGTCTGAGGCTGGGTTTGAACTCAGGTCCTCCTGAATCCAAGGCTAGTGCCTTATCCATTGCCCCACCTAGCTGCCCCCCAAGGGTTTTTGAATGAATGAATATCAATTACCATATAATGATGTCTTTAGATCCTATTGAAGTGGGGGATGCTGTTTGCTTAAAACCATACAGTTTGTGTCTGCTTTTTGTATTTTATGTATCTCATCCTTCCTTCCCACTTTCTCAAAGTGGGCATCTCTGGATTCGCTTTAGTTACCACTTCAACTTTAAACTATAGTACATTATCCCGTTCTAAACAAACCCAGAATAACTGCCACCATTTGCCTTTTCTAGTCCTGCTCAAATGCTACTGAATGTCCCTGGAAGAAAATCACAATCATACTGACTAGGTCTTCTACAAATTTATATCCAAATCACCACTGGATCCAACCAACCACTATATACCGTAGCCATGCTGACTGGATATACTACAATTATGGTATCAAATCTCACCTGGATCCCAACTGCTGTATGCCAATCCATTTACTGTTCTTTGACTGGCTTCTCCTACACTGGCTGTTCCAAACCTTTTCAATCCATCTGCAGCACCACAACCATAGCCATCTTTCTCGGTAAAGTACTTTGCCTCAAAGATCATTCATTGCAATAGCCACCACTCCTTCCCAGTTCCACACTTCAAATCACCTTAGTATCATCCTTTCCCCTTTGCTCCAATTTTGGAAGATGTGTTTCTTTTCCTCGCCAATACCATTTCTTCTTGATCCCATCCCTAACCAGACAGACTGATTCTTACCAAAGACCTTTGGGTTTTTTTCCTCCTCCCATGAAAAAGAGAGACAGAAAGGGAAGAAGAACGAACCTTCAACAAAAGGTCACATTCTAGGCTAGTTATAATGACTTTTACTTGGCAACAAGTATGAATCTCATGCTGAGATGAGCTTTTTCCTCTTCTCTGGTTTGGAGACATTCCCAATTTTTCTCTTTTGTTTCTCTGAAGTGGATTTTCTGCATTATTACCCAATTTATTTTATCTGTACTACAAGAATTTTGTGATTTTAACTTTATTCCTAAATTATCATGTTTAATATTTTGTTCTATCAATTGTTTTCTTTTGCAGCTTGAGTTTAAAGAGGATTACAAGAGGATTGGACAAAATGGTTCATAAAGATTCAGCCTCAATATCCTATGATAATGATTTTAAGAGGGTACCTAGACTGGAATATAATATAAGGAAAATTGGGCTGATCTTCAAGTTAGTCAGATTTGACTTCAGATTTTACCTGTAATACTTCCTAACCATGTCACTATGTAAGACGCTACACATCTGGGCCTCATTTTCCTCCACTGAAAAATTGGAGTAATACCTGTGGTCCCTACTTCAGGTCATCGTGAGGATCAAAAGAAATGGTATTTGTAAAGCACTTGACAAACTGTAAAACACTATAGGGTTATTAAGAGAAACAGACTTGGAATGACATAATAGATCCTCAATTGGAGGTTCATCCCAGGTCTATTACAATGTCAGAACTAAGTCCCCAAACTGATACTTCAGCCCCTTTCAGAAGCAAACCCTGAGCTGGTGGTATAGCAGAGGCAAATCCTCTGTGTGTGTGCACGCACGCGCGAGCGCATATAAAAGGAGGGAGCAGGTTGGAGTGGGAAGGTCTCCAAAGGAGACATCTTATAAACTGATGTTCTAACAAATTAAGTACAGATGATATGGTCATGTAAGTTTGATGTTAGAATTGATCATTCCATACTTGTCCATCACCAGTCCTTACTACCCATGGGGTAGTAACTAGCTATGTCACCCTGGGCAAGTCATTTAACCCTGTTTGCCTCAGTTTCCTCATCTGTAAAATGAGCTGGAGAAGGAAATGGCAAATCATTCCAGTATCTCTGCCAAGAAAATCCTAAATAGGGGTCACAAAAAGTCGGACATGACTGAAATAACAAAAAAATAAAAGGTAGTATAAATATTATAACCTATATAAGGTTTCTCTGATCCTTGTCCCCTTAACATTCATTAGTACTCTCCCACTCCTCAAATGATCTTGCATTTAATCATCAGTAAATACGCAGAA
The DNA here is from genome assembly GCF_019393635.1 of Dromiciops gliroides. Classification (NCBI taxonomy): domain Eukaryota; kingdom Metazoa; phylum Chordata; class Mammalia; order Microbiotheria; family Microbiotheriidae; genus Dromiciops; species Dromiciops gliroides. The sequence goes on from NC_057863.1 coordinate 549,828,037, forward strand.
TGTCATGTCTTTGTGGGCACAATCTGTTTCTGCACGTGGCTGTCTCTCCCCACCTATCACAGTGCATCCCATAGCATACACTTCATACTGGTTTGTTGAACTTCACCAAATTCCCATTTTTCTAAAGAAATTAAGAGGTTCTGAGTCACAAAGGTAGTCAATGCCAGAAGGGGTAGTAAAAACCCAAGTGCCTAATTCTAGGGCAAGTGCTGTTTTCACTTGTGAAAACATGCACAGGTGACGATACATATAAGAATGAAAACCTCAAGTGTCAGTCACTTGAGAGTATTGGTTTTTATATGCTTTCTCACAGGAAAAAATCCAGCCAAGGGGTTTGAATTAGCTCATAGTGCAACATGAGTTAACCACCAAGTGGCACTCTTCTTAAGATACATAAGTCAGTCATTATATATGGAAAAAGGCTGTCCACAGGTTTGGGTTTGGGTTTTTAAACCAGACTGCAATATCATCGCTGGCTACTAGAGGGCTCTCAAGACTATAAACACTTGACCTGCTTCCCCCACTATGACTATACTTATTAAAACCAGTTTTAATCTCCCAGGTTTAGTCAAGGAAATGAAATGATAAAATATGAAAACACAGAATCTATTATATTTCTGTTTTAGGCTTAGGTTCCACTGACCCTGAAGATAATTCACTACTCACAGTTTCCCTCTCTCAGCACCCAGATTCAGACACCCAGAATGTGATCAGATTACTCTAATAGAATAAAAATGTAAAAGAAAATACTATTTGTAAAACACTTAGCTCCATGTTTGGCACATCATAGATATTTTTTAAATGTATGTTCCCATTTCCTCCCCTTCCCATATCATTCCTACTTCCCTCCTGGAAAATAGGAAAGGTTCCCAATGTATGAGTCAGTACTTGTGGCTCCTGAGTGGAGACGTTCCCCAAAGCCAAGGGAGGCAAAGGAGCAAAGATTTGAAAGACTTATTGATTCTATCCCATCCCTAGGCAGGGTTCATGGAGGGAACATGGCTGATCCCCATATCTTTCTTTGCCTTTAGCTGCTTTAATGTCACTGTACTATGAATGATATCTCACAAGCACTGAAGTACACAGTAAACACCCACACTGAACAAAGACAACTTTTCTACATCCTAGGTAATCACCCTGTACGTCTACATCAAATACAACAGACACAGCTCAGTGGAAAGTAACACTTGACAAGCTGTTTCAGCAGCTCGTTTCAATCACATGCAGAACATCTTACATGCACATATCATGATAGCACACACATATCCATAGCTCAGACTTTATACCATACTCATGGATGATTAGAACTTGGATTTTGGAGTCTCAAAAAGTAGAGATAATGGAAAGCCAGCAATAAAAGAATGATGTCATTCAGTCATTTCACTCATGTTCAACTCTTTGTGACCCCATTTGGGGTCTTTTTGACTAAGATACTTGAGTGGTTTGCCACATCCTTCTCTAGCTCATTTTTACAGATGAGGAAACTGAGGCAAGCCAGGTTAAGTGACTTGCCCAGGTAACAGTTGGTAAGTGAATGAGGATAGGCATTCTATCCACTACCCACCAAGCTGCCTCTTAAAACATCAATAGGCTGACAGACATTCAGCAACAAACAGCAGTAGCATTAGTAAATAAACAACTAGAAAATAATGCATAGCTATCATAGCACAAAATAATGAAACAAACATAATTCAGAACATAAAGCAATTAGATGTCTAAATACATGAAATTATATTTGAGGCACATATCATATGGGCAAATAGTGGTATGTTATTTGACTGTATGTATAACTACTTTGCCAGTTTCTCTCTCATGATCTTTACAACAAATTAGGGCATTATGACATTTATTTGTTAGATTTCGCCTGAGCTTAAGTCATGGCTCGTTAGTAGATGTTTGCAAGTATTTACATCTCCAACAATCAAGACTCCAAAATAGGGAGCAGCTAGGTGGTGAAGTGGATAAAGCACTGGCCCTGGATTTAGGAGGACCTGAGTTCAAATCCGACCTCAAACACTTAACACTTACTAGCTGTGTGACCCTGGGCAAGTCACTTACCCCCCCATTGCCTTGCCCCCCCAAAACCCAACAAAACAAAACCACTCCAAAGTAGAAATCCTAATCATTAGTAATTATGGTATAAGGTCTGAGGCATCATTTATTTTTTTTAATTCACTTAATAGTATTTCATTTTCCCCAATTACTTGTAAAGATAGTTTTCAACATTCATTTTTCTAAGATTTTTGAGTTCCAAGTTTTTCTCCATCTCTCCCTTCCCTCTCCCCTTCCCAAGACAGTAAGTAATCGGATATGTTATACAGTATAATCATGTGGCATCATTTCTGGTACAGTTCCCTGTGTGTACTAGAAATGCCCACATGTTAACTCTGCTCAGAATTTTTTTCCTGTTCTGTCTTCCTAATGTTGTTCACCAAACCACAGTTCCACCAAAAGTGCATTAATATGCCTGTTTTTCCAACAGTCTATCCAACATTTGTCATTTTCTTTTTCTGTCATCAATATGATGATGATTGTGAAGTGGAATTTCAGAGTTACTTTACTTTGCATTTTGAAAAAATTATTAATGATTTGGTGTTTTTTCAGATAGCAATTGATAGGTTGAATGTCTTCCTTTGTGAATTGCCTATCCACTCAAGCCATCATTTTCTCACTAACTCCCAAGCCCCAGGCTTCTCTCTTCATACCATCCTTCTTCACTTCCCACCTTCTTTCCAGTTCTGAAACCATGACTGAATCAACACCATCACCATTACTGGAAAGAATGCATCCATTTTATCTCTTTCTGGTTGCTTGTAATATTTCCTCCTTTACCTGAGAGTTATGGAATTTGGCTGTAATACTCCTAGGAGTTTTCATTTTAGAATCTTTTTCAGGAGGTGATTGGCGGGTTTTTCAATTTCTATTTTACCCTCTGGTTCTAAAATATCAGGGCAGTTTTCCTTCATAATTTCATTTATTTATTTGTTTGTTTATTTGTAGGCCAATGAGGGTTAAGTGACTTGCACAGGGTCACACAGCTAGTGTCAAGTGTCAGAGGCCGAATTTGAACTCAGGTCCTCTTGAAACCAGGGCCAGGGCTTTATCCACTGTGCCACTTAGCTGCCTCCTTCATAATTTCTTAAAGGATGATGTCTAGGCTCTTTTTAAATCCTGGCTTTCAGGTAGTCCAACAATTTTTAAATTATCTCTCCTGGATCTATTTTCTGGGTCTGTTGTTTTTCCAATGAGCTATTTCACAATGTGTTCTATTTTTTTTCATTCTTTTGGCTTTGTTTGGTTGTTTCTTGATTTCTCATAAAGGCATTTGCTTCCATTTGCTCAATTCTAATTTTTAGGGAATTATTTTCTTTAGTGAATTTTTCTGCCTCCTTTTCCATTTGCCCAATTCTACTTTTTAGGAGGTTTGTTCTTCAGTGAATTTTTGTGCCTCCTTTTCCATTGGGCTGATTCTATTTTTTTTTTTTTTTTTGGTGGGGCAATAAGGGTTCAGTGATTTGCCTAGGGTCACACAGCTAATAAGTGTCAAGTGTCTGAGGCCGAATTTGAACTCAGGTCCTCCTGAATCCAGGGCTGGTGCTTTATCCACTTCGCCACCTAGCTGCCCCAAATTATACTTTTTAAGGAGTTTTTTTCTTATGTGAATTTTTGTGTCTCCTTTACCAAGCTTCTGACTCTTTTTCCATGATGTGATTTAAAAAATTCTTTTTGAGCTCTTCCATGGCCTGAAACCAATTCATATTTTTGGAGGCTTTGGATGTACGAGTTTAGACTTTATCTTCTTAATATGTTTTGATCTTCCTTGTCACCATGGTAACAACTTTCTGTGGTCAGAATTTTCTTTTGTGGTTTGCTCATTTCCCTAGCCTATTTCTTGACTTTTAACTCTGCTTCCAAGGTGGAGGACATACTGTCCCAAGCTTCAGGGGTTTTGTGCAGGTGTTTTCAGAGATCCTTGTAGGGATCTCTAGGTTTTCATTTCTTCCAAGGTGGTATGATCTAAAGAGAGATGTGTTTACTACTCTCCACGTCTGTGAGAGACTACGAGAACTCTTTTCTGCCCTGGAACTGTGAGGAGGGTCCCTGCTCCACTGTGGCCCAAGCTCTGGTGTGCTCCTCCTCACCCTGGGGCTCCCCCTACCCAGGACTGCAACCTGGAACTGAATATGGGCAAAGCAAGAGTCCTGCCTCGGTACTAGCAAAGTGACCTCTGTAATCTCCTTCTAACCAGTTGTTTGACCCCCTTACCACATGCGGCAGAGAGCTCTGTAAGCAGCCACAGCTGTTGGTGTTTCATTGGCTCCAAGACCTGCTCTTGGTTTACTGGAGCCTCATCTGTGCCAGCATGACCTAAATTACACTGTGCTCCACTCTCACCCCCGTACAACAGACTTTTTGTTTCTGGCTGTAAAATTATTTCACTCCAGCCTTTTGTGGATTCTACTGCCCCAGGAATTGTCTTGTGGTATTACTTTAAGGTATCTGGAGGGTTTTGGGGGGAGAACTCAGGCCATCTGCTGCCTTTCCTCCACCATCTTGGTTCTGCCTCCAGCTAGTATATTGTATACATCTTTTGTGGCTTCCCAAACTCCTGCTCAGAAGTGAGAAAATTCATTCTTAAGCCTTTATTTTATATTTTATTTTACTCTGTGTGAAACTATATTCTGTATTCTCTGTAACAAACGTAAAGTCTATTCTCTATCTCTAAGTGAATAAGTACATGTATGCAAAAGTTCAGTCTCCTTTTTCCTTGAAGATAGATACCAAAAATTAGACTTCTCCACAACCACTGTTAGTTAAAAGAAACTCAGTTCAGTACTCTCACAAAACATTATCTCAGGGGCAGCTAGGTGGCACAGTAAATAAAGCACTGGCCCTGGATTCAGAAGGACCCGAGTTCAAATTCAGACTCAGACACTTGACACTTAATAGCTGTGTAACCCTAGGCAAGTCCCTTAACCCCAATTGCCTCACCAAAAAAAACCCCCAAAAACAAAAACAAAAAAACCAAAAACAGTATCTCAACATTTCCTGCAAGGTTTCTGTGTTCTTTCAGTAGCTGAACTAGCTGACCTTGTCCCATCTTTAAAAAATAAAACAAAACTAAAGACAGTCTTATCTAACCCCCTAGTCACCAGTAAGTCTACCCTGGACCCTTATCAATAACCCAGGATGCAGCTAAGACCTATAAATTTTACAAAAGCATACCTTAGAGAGAGGTAGTCCTCTTATTCCACATTGGTGCTATGCCTACTTTGATGTAACAAATCATGTTACCTCATCCCTTTGATGCTCATCAATAATATGATTTCTGTTCTGTTCTGTGTTCTATATTTATAAAAATGGTTTGCGTCTTCCAACTCCCGGTCTTCTGGCCAGAGGCAATGCCATTTGGCCCACCCTCTATTATCAGGGCACATGCCCCTCTTAATAAATGATATCTTGCTGAGAGAATTGCCTAGGTTTATCCTTTTGTTAAATTTCACACACTACAGAAGGAAGACAATGATGTCTCACACATCTTGTGTGACGCCAAGGAAAAACCTTGTCATTCCCATTAGAAACAGCTGAACCTCCTTCACTTCTCCACCTAAAGAAGTGCACATTGTTACACACGTGCTTGAGGAAAATCTTAACAAAAGAAATGATTGCCAGGGACTGAATGGGGCATCCAGGAAGTACAGAATGAGCTCCCGGTGATAGCGAACTTAGAAACTTTCAACAGATGAGTTTTTACCACCCCTAATGACTTTCTCTCCCTTTGCCAAGCTCAAGAATTCCTTTCCTGGAATTTCTAGTTCCTATCTTCAATCCCATGCCAAGTTACTCATTAATCATGGCAGAAGCTAAGCTTTCTAAGGCCAAGACTGTTTGGTTTGGGCTTTTCAGCACTGGTGTGCCCCAGCTTACCACAGTGCCTTCCACTTCCAAGATGCAAAAAAGGCTGAGTCCATAAGCACAGTGATGACCCCCAAGAGGCTCCTGCTTCCTGCCTAATGAGGAAAAGCCGACACAAGGTGCTCTTGCCCTGGAGATTCCACTCTCATCCTTTACAGCCTGCCTTTTCTAACCCTATGAAGTCCTTTTGGAATACTGTTCCACCAATACAGGGAGTGCAAAGCAGCGTCCAGGACAGTAACAATTCTTTATCACTGCTGCAGCCTTGTATTTGGTTAGTTTAAGAAAATTTTCCCGATAGCTGTGAATTGGCTTATACAATACCATGTAGTTCCCAATTTATGTTTAATGTTATTACATTAAACCCATCATGCAGCAGTACCAAAAAGGTTCATTTAAAAATCAAGATTTTGGGGGCAGCTAGGTAGCGCAGTGGATAGAGTACTGGCCCTGGATTCAGGAGTACCTGAGTTCAAATCCGGCCTCAGACACTTAACACTTACTAGCTGTGTGACCCTGGGCAAGTCACTTAACCCCAACTGCCTCACCAAAAAAAAAAAAAAATCAAGATTTAAAAAATTTGTTGAACTATACTTCATGAAACACACCACAGTAAAAACAGAGCGAGAACAGGATCTTAAGTTTTTTACAATGGAAATATATGTATATAAGTAAAAACTGACTGGCTTAGTTGCAAATCATTTGCAGGAGAGGAGAAAAGATGTCATTCTAGTGGTTAGGGATTCTGTATAATACTTCTGACCTCCAGGGGGTGGCTAGGTGGTACAGTGGATAAAGCACCGGCCCTGGATTCAGGAGGACTTGAGTTCAAATCCAGCCTCAGACACTTGACACTAGCAGTGTGACCCTGGGCAAGTCACTTAACCCTCATTGCCCTGCAAAAACAAAATACAAAAACAAATAATACTTCTGACCTCCAACTAATGCTACTAGACCTAGATGCTATGGAGAAGTAAAATGTGCATTGTATGAAGCTTTGGCAGTGTAATGCCCTGAAAAGAAAAAGAATAGCAGAATTTGTGTTTGATACCTGTAGTGTAATATATTTTGTTAAAGATGAGCTTTTGTGAAACTTCATTTTATTTCAGATTATTTATTTTAAAAGGTATTTCTTATTAGGGCCACATTATTGCACTGTTTTTCATTTTATATTTATTCTCATTCCCTGAATTCTAAGTGATTAAAAATTTTTTTAAATAGTTCAGAACTATAGCTCTCAAATTTATGTTTTCTCTCCTTTTATCATAAATGGTATTGTTTGTATTCAAAATTATTTTAACCTTTTACTCCTTAAACTTCAATTTCTTTCTATTCATAATATTCTTTCCAAGTCATGATGATCTCTATGTATAGTGTAGTGTTTAGTCCTTTCCCTCCACTACCATTTACTCTGAAGTTATAGGATTCCACTTCAGAAAAACAGAAAAACTATTCCAACAACCCCAGTTTTAAAATAACTCATTAAACTAAGTGAGGAGGGAACAGAATTAACCAGTTGGATAGAAAAAGCCAAAGTTCAGCTAATGTTTCCCAGAGGGAAAACATTTAATGGCCAATTAAATTATAGAATACATTTTTAAAGTTAACTTATTTTAAATGTAATTATGTATGTTAGGTATGTGTAAGCTCTGCTGTAGTTGTGTAATTGCAATGTTAATGCCAGTCTGACTAAAGATTTAGAAGATTTATAGGTTAAAACTTTATAATCTTTTTTCTCACTGTACAGATTAAAAAAATAAAAACACCCAGGGGGCAGCTATGTGGCACAGTGGATAAAGCACCAGCCTTGGATTCAGGTGGACCTGAGTTCAAATTTGACCTCAGACACTTGACACTCACTAGCTGTGTGAGCCTGGGAAAGTCTTGCCAAAAAAAAAAAAAACAACCCACCTAAAATGCCTTTAAGAAACATGAAGAAAAGTTGGGGGGTGGGGCCCATGGCCAATCCGGGTGGGGGGTATTTAAATCTTCTTATCTTAATACCAAGTACTTTTCCCTCTTTCTAAACACACACCTGAATTTTGGACAAAGTAAATTTTTTTCAAAAAAACAATAAAATAAAATAAAGAAAAATGTGATTACAAACATTTGGATTTTTAAGATGTAAATTACTTAGATGTAATTTGCCTTAGGCCCTCAGATAATAGATTACTTCTAATTTATAAATCAAAATACAAAAGAAAATTTAGAAGAGATCTTAGCCATCCCTAAAAATCATTTGTGAACATATTTTAAAGGGAACTTCATTGTGTAGTGCCTTAAAGATCAAAATATTCAGTAGACATTCTAAAAATGTTTAAAAAAAAAAACAAAAGCCCAGGCTTATAAACAATATCCCTTGAGGAAAAAACTAATGTTAAAAAAATGCAAAAACTAATGGAGAGGGGGGAAGATAGGTGGCACAGTGGATAAAGCACCTGCCCTGGATTCAGGAGAACCTGAGTTCAAATCTGGCCTCAGACACTTGACACTAGCTGTGTGACCCTGGGCAAGTCACTTAACCCTCATTGCCCCGCAAAAAAACCAAAACAACAACAACAAAAACACACAACTAATGGAGAATGAGTGGATGATTCACTTAAATTAAGTGTTTTAGATTACTTTGTAAGGGACTTGTTTTGACAAAACAAGGCAGTTCATGGGATTATTGCTTTAATTTTCCCTGTTTTAATATTTAAATGCCATTTAGTCAGCAACCCCAGAATTTATTGTCCAATGATGGTAAAGTTGGTGACTTTACAATGTAAAGTTTCAAAGCAAGCAATTAAGAAGTACAACATACAACCATTCTTATTGTTGTAATAACTTAAAAATAGCACTCTACTTGAATCACTTATTTTGCTGTTTTAACATCTGTGAACTCTATTTTGCTAGGTGTCACCCATTTTTGATTGGGTGTTATTTTTTTTTTGATGTTTGGACTTCTGGGGATTAGTTATAAAACATTGGCAATTTAATGTAGTACCAGAAATGTTACTTGTGGTGGGGTGGTTCTGGTTAATTTAATGGAATGTTTCCAGAAATTAAAATCTTGATTCAATGTTGAAAAAAAATGGGGATCTCTTTATAATAAAGATTTCAGAGGAAAATACTGTTCCCAAAAAAAGTAGCCATATGAAACTGGGGCATTCAGGAATCATGGGATAAGGTCTTGGAACCAGTAAACTTAGAAACCACCTACAGACAATAGTTGGTAATCCCAAAGAGGTTTTCTTTGACTTCCCAAATCCCAAGAATTTTTTGCCTGCAACCACCACTCAATTTATTCATCCCAGTACTGTTAGCTTCTTGAAGTTCAAGCCTCTTGTCTTTGGGCTTTAACATCTCTAGGTTAACAGAGTTCCTACTATATTAACAGAGAGTGAACACATTTTTGTTTCACTGAATCGCATTATCTGTTTTACAAAGGAAAAACACAACCTCCAGATGCCCACAAGTACAAAGCAGACTTCCAGAAAATGTGTGCTACTTCCACCACAGATAGGAATCAGACTTAAAAGTCAAAATACATAGAATTCATTGATCGGCTGCTGAAAGCAACTCAAAGCTGGAGAGACCTAGGAATGTCATGGCTAAAATCCAGAGCTTCTAAGTCAAGGAAAAAAATACTAGAAACATTCAAAAAAATTTCAAAGATTATGGAACCGCAATCAATACAAAGACAAGTAGTTCTCAAAGTGTGGTCCCCAGACCTCTTTCAAAGTCTTATTAAAGAGTTTTGAATGACTCAAGATCCTTCCAAAACTATTTTCACAATGATACTAAGACATCATTTGCCAATTTTTACTCTCATTAGTGTAGAGTTGTCCTAAGACAACATGATCTGTGATACTATTGTCACCTTTGAAGTTCTTTGAGCAAGCTTGAGGGGGAATCAGCTGGCAGTGATATTCACCTAGGGTCCTGCAGACCCATCTTTGTCTCAGCACAAATCCAGGCAGTGACACCAATCTGTACTAGTCATTGCAATCTTTACCATGACCTCGCAATTAAAAAATAAAAACCAAAAAGTGGCATTTTCATTTAAGAATGCCCTTGATAAAGCAATTAAATCCCTACTCTTATGTCCACATATTTTTATGTTTTGTGTGATGAAATGGGAAGTTGAAACAAAGCCCTTCAGGGGCATACCCAAGTCTGATGGTTCTCTCTTCACAAATTTGCCTGTCATCCTTGTAAAGGGGCCATGCTAATCTCTGTATCATTCTAATTTTAGTATATGTGCTGCCAAGTGAGCACTAATGGTTATCTCAAAGTAAAGCACTTGTTCCTTTTTCACAGAACACCATTTTTTACTTGAAAGAGTGACAAACTGTGGCTATTCAGACTTGGTTATGTGGCAGACATTTTCTCAAATACAAAGTGAGTCTGTCACTTCATGGAAAACAACTGAAAATATTTGTTGCCAATGATGAAATCCAAGTTTTCAAGCAAAAATGAGAATTTTGAAAAGCTTTTTATCTGCTACTATGAGTCTGATAATTTCCCAATAGCTTAAAGGCTTTTCTAATGGAATTGGTCATATTAACAAATGTGACTTTCTGCTATTACATCATGAAATGTGTCCACATTGGGAAGAACTATACATCTGAGTGAACCAGTATTTTTCAAATGACCAATGCCTCATGTTACAAAATCACTGAAAGTACAAGATAGACCAATGGATTTTCATTTAACAGAGAATGAAAAGTTTTTTGATATGGTCTGATATTTCACACTGCAACTAACCTTTAAAAAACTGCCTTTTCCAGCTACCTATCTGTGCAATATAATTAACCAGACCAACACATTAGAACAGATTGAATGCAAAAGCAGATATGAGAATCCAGCTGTGTTCTATTAAGCCAGACATTAAAGAGATTGGCAAAAAGGCAAAATAATGCCAATCTTCTCACTAAAATTTTGTTTTGAACAAGTTATTTTTCATAAAACATTTTATTGTTAACTTCAATGAATTGATAAATATTTTCAGCCCTCATAAACAAAAACTCTTTTGCAGTCCTCAAAAATTTTTAAGAGCATGCTAAAGTTTTCACCCAATCAAAATTATGCTAGCTTTAGTATACTGATCCACAGGTCATTCTCCCTCCTTTCTCAAGGATTCTGTACCTGGATCACCATCTTGCTCTCTTTCCCAATTCATGTTCTCATATGAAGGAGATTTGATATTCATGTATATCTTCCCTCAAATTCCCTCACCTCCCATTTTCTCAGCCTCCTTGAGTCCCATGACTCCCTCTTTCACCTCAGCCAGAGACCACTGATCTTATTAAATCTTTATGTGTTCCCTCCTGTCCATCCATTCCTTCACCTCCAGTGCTTTCTTAAGCTGACTTCACTTTCTTTCCTCTCCAACCTCAACCCAGTAGACAGTCATTTCAATTTTACAATGTCCTCTGTGCTTGAATCTGTTGGTCCTTGATCTTATAACCACTTGCCTCTAGCCAAACCTTTGCTCTTGATTACTCAAGCTAAAGGAAATCCCCAGCTAACTTTGAAAAATTACAAATTCATGTTATCCAAACTCAACTGGGCCCTAATTAAATCACCTTCTCACTCCCCAGAGAAGTTATTTCAAACTTTCTTTTTTTTCTACCCCCAATCTCTTCCTCCTCCTCTCTGACATGAGGGCCTCACCTCTTACTTTACTGGAAAAAAAACCTGAGGCCAACCAACATGGGCTCCCACATCTCCCACTCTCTTAGTCTCAAAACTTCACACAGTATCTCCCACTCTCTCTTCCTTTCCCCCATCACTGACAAAGGTAGCCCTTTCTCCTGGCAAAGGACAAACCCTTTATATTAGCATCCAATGCCATCCCCTCCCATCTTCTCCTATGGACTGCATTCCTCAGTCAGTACCCCCCCCACACGCCTTAAATCTTCCATTTCTTCCTCTCAATTTCCTTACTGCCTTGAAACATGCCCATCCTTAGAAAACTTTCTACTGGCCTCTACACATCCACTCTAGCCATTGTCCTTCACCTCTCCTCCCTTTCTCAACCAAATTTTTTTGTCTCCACTATGTTTCTACAAATACAGCTTCAAAGACATGAGATGTTTAACAGATTAGAAGGTGCATCACCTTCATCTCCTTACCACAAAAAGGCACCTCAGTCACTAAGATTGGAAGACAAGAATGTCTCACATGTACCCAAGGATCCCAGACTAGTGATGGCAAGAACACAGCCCGTTATCACCATTAGAAAAGCTGATATTTCCTCCACTCATCAGTTTAAAGGTGGGTACCTCTTTATTCACATGCCACAGAAATATCTTTTTTCCCAAAAGACCATTTATTGGGAACTGAGGCACCCATAAAGTATCAAATGAAGTCTTGGTTAACAGTGAACTTGGAAACCTTCCACAGATAAGAATGTTTAACCCTCCAATATGATCCCCCCCAACCCTAATCACAGGGATTCTTTGGGTTTCCAGTGTTCCTATCTCCAAACTAAACATATTGCCTTGTATATAACAGGCAGTTTGTGGAAGCCAATCCCAATGTCCCACCACCTTTTATAGAAAAGGGAGGAAAATTCTCAGAAGCTCACAGGCACATTGCTATCCCCACCAAGAGGTTCCTACTTTCTGCTCTGAGGAAGAGCTAATGGAGATAGTTCTCCCACTAGTTTTCCAAGATGGTGCACATTCTTCCCTAGAATAGTTCACCCTCTTGCCCTTTCTGGTCTACCTCTTCTACACACAGATGACACAGCTAGCCAGAACCAAGTAAGTCTTTTGGGGAAATTGTTATACCAATGAAATAAGTGCCTGTGTCCAGGAGAGATGTTTTCTCCTCCCTGAGATAGACTGTCTTTTCCACTTTTGTAATAGCTATTTCTTCTTGCTCACAGATACAGCCTGAGAAGGCCGAGATGTGTGTAAAAGGTTAAAAAATGCAGAGATGTGGGGCAGCTAGGTGGTGCAGTGGATAAAGCACCAGCCCTGGATTCAGGAGGACCTGAGTTCAAATCCAACCTCAGACACTTGACACTTACCAGCTGTGTGACTCTGGGCAAATCATTTAACCCTCATTGACCCACTAAAAAAAAAAAATGGAGATATATAAAATTATCACCGAACCTCCTGCCCCAGAAGGAACCTGTCACTTGTCTTGGGAGATGTCACCTTTACCTGGAAACTAGCCTAGTAATGGCACCCAGACCTCCTCCCCCACCACAGAAACACACACCTCTCAGAAGATTTTCATTCACCTATTTACACATATGCCAAAGGAAAATCCTGTTCCAAAAAAAGCACAGCTATGAGTTCTTGGTAACAGTGAACTTTGCACAGACAAAAGCTTTTGATCTCCCCCCACCCCATAGTTTTATTTCCCTTTGCCAAAATCTTACGAATACCTTGTCTAGACCTACCAATCCATGCCAAGTTACCCATTAATCCTAGCAGAAACTGGGCTCCTAGAGGCCCTGTTTTGTTTTGTTTTAGTTAATAGTGTTTATGTCTCCCACACATTGCCTCCTACCTACATAACTAGTAGTTAATAAATGTTTGTGGGAGTGCATCTATTCATTGCTTGCTCTTTCAGAAACCTATAGTTTCACTTGTCTCTCCCAAGAGGCTCCTTCTTTCTGCCCAATTAAGAAGAAGTCAAAGGGGATGGTCCTCCCACTGGTTTCCTCAGAACAAAGTACTCATGCCTCCGAGATTCCACCCCCTTACCTCTTCTACACTGTCTGCTCTGCATTTAAAGGACAAGACTGGTCTGAACCAATCCAGCCCTTTGGGGAAACTGTTACATCAATGAAACACGTGCACTTTTGAAGCCTGGACATCTATTTCTGTCAGTCTGCTCCTCTCCTGCATAGTACGAACTGTATGTTTCTAGGAAGAAGAAAGGTTTGTCATTGATGAATTCGGCCTGAAGAAGGGACAGAACACCAACCCAATCCCCTAACCAGAAAGGCACCTCTCACTTAGCTCCCTCATTTCCATTGGAAGACTAGACTAGTGACGGCAGTGCCATGCTTCATCACTACTAGAAACTCTGAAGCTTCCTTCACTAATTTGACTGAAGATGTAATTCTCTTTATACTCACACACGCCAGAAGAAAATCCTCTTCCCAAAACACAAGGCATTCGAGAAGCACAGGAATTAGTTTTTGGCCCAAGTAAACACAGAAACCTTCCTCAGAAATATTTTTGAACCCCAACATTATTTTCTTTTGCCAAATCACAAGAATTCCTTGTCAGTGTTGATAATGATGGGAAAATGGGGTATGGATTGGTGGGAGTTGGGGTTCTTAGGAATTCCTCTTTAAAGAATTACACCCTCTTGCACACAAAACTTAATTAGAATAAGGTGATAGTTTATTTAGGAGCAAGGGAAGGGAAGGGTGGGGGGAGGGAAACCATGAAAGAAATCCTTGGACTTTTCATGGGGAGATTTGGCATAAAGCACATGGCTCAGAGGTACCAAATCTCCCTGAACAGGAGACTGGAAGGTACTTTTATAGAGGACTGATGGGGGTGGACCATCTGCCCGTGAAAAGTTCCTTTAGTGAGAGGACCATCCCCCACTGGTGGTAGCTGGGGGAATTGGGTGAGGAGTGGAGGAGCATCCCCCACTGGTAGTGACTAAAGGAATTGGGTGAGGGGTGGCTACAGATCCCTCTTCAGAACGCAAAGGCCGCAGCCACACCCAAATTTATCTCCCCAGGGTAAGAGAGACCAGAATGAAGGGTAGGAATCCGAAGCTAGCTCAGTCCGATTTGGTTGTTTATCTCTCTAGGCGTTATCTGTCCTCTGGTTTAGTTTCTCAAGGAGAAGATTCCTTGGTGTACCCCAGAGAATTTCTGGGGTGCTCTGCACCCCATGACAGTGTGTACCTCTCCCTATCTTCTTCTCAATGCCATGTAACCCACTGGCCCTGGCAAAAGGCTAAGTTTCTTGGGGGGGATGGACTTTTAAAAAAATAACCCTAGGTTAATACAGTGCCTTGTACAAATAGACAGTTAAAGCACCTTTGTTTCTTTGAATCTCATAACTTCCAGGCCTATCTCCTTTCCACTCTATTTCCTCCACCAGAAAGCATACAATTCATATGAACCGTGACAATCATTTTATGAAACTGCTCAACCAATTAATTGAGTGCTTCTGCCTCCGGGACAGAGTTTCTGGGCTGTTGTGTCCTCTGGATAGACTATCTGATCCAATAAATAGTAACTGTAATAAATAAATAATAACTACATGGTCTTATCCACAAGTGTAGCCTGAGAAGACTAAGAGATATGAATGACATTAGAAGATGCAGAACCCTTCCCCAGTCTCTTGACCAGAAAGGCATTTCTTAAGGAGAGCCCCCAGGTCAGCCATCTCTCTCCATTTCCCACCCAGCTATACTCCTTTGGCCCTCTCCACCATGACTCCCAAGCTGCCTTCCTCTTCCTCCCCCCAGCATTTCAGCTTCCTTTTGTATGTTGTCTTCGCCCATTAGACTGTAAGCCCCTTGAGGGCAAGGGTTGTCTCTCTTTTTCATATTTGTACTCCAAATGTTTAGCACAGTACTGGGCATGTGGTGAGTACTTAATATTTATTGACTGATTTTCTTATTGCCTGACCTCTCACTTAGCTTAGGAGAAAAGCTATGCCTTGCATCCACCAGGGAAATTCAACAATTAAGGGCTAGGCTATACCCTGTTGTTACTTAGATGCCTCCCTCCTTTCCAAACTAGTACTGAGGAAAATTATCTTCCTCAAGAATATGGACACAAGGATCTTGGGCATCTGGGAGGACCCAGATGGCTTCCTGGCACCCATGGAAACTTCTATAGAGAAACCAATGGTTAAGATGGCAATAAGGCAAGTTGTAGTGGAACCCCCAACTCTCCCACACACACCCAAACAGAAGTAAACCAGGGTTACCAAAGTAAGGCACTGTATCCATTCAAGATGTGGCCAGGGCAGCTAGGTGGTGCAGTGGATAGAGCACCGGCCCTGGAGTCAGGAGGACCTGGGTTCAAATCTTACCTCAGACACTTAACACTAGCTGTGTGACCCTGGGCAAGTCACTTAACCCCAATTGCCTCACTAATGTAAAGAATTATTTGTTATTTGAGGATTTTATGCCTCGGGGAGCACGGGCCTGGGGCTCCGCAAACCGCACAGTGCTCCACCCACTGGTTGTAGCCATTGCCAGGGCTCTGGCACCTCACGTCATCACCACTTGCCAACGCCTACGTGGGCCTGGCAAAATTATAATGATTGGAAGCCTAGTGAGGGCAGTCATGTGACTGTCAGAGCGGCCATCCCATTGGCTGGGACTGTGTGGGGTGTTTCTAGGTTTGGGGGAGAAATGGGCATTCTAGGTGGAAGCTGGAACAGGCGTTCAGCTACATATTTTCAGCTGATTCCTGGGCGGTGGTATTTTTTCAGGTATTATAATTTCCCTTTCCCCATTTTATTTCCTTTCCCTTGATCCTACTGATCCTGTGGGTTTTTTTTTTAAGTTCGTTCTTGTTAAAATAAGTCTTGTTCAGGGCAGCTCGGTGGCACAGTGGCTAGAGCACCGGCCCTGGATTCAGGAGGACCTGAGTTCAAATTCGGCCTCAGACACTTGACACTTACTAGCTGTGTGACCCTAGGCAAGTCACTTAACCCCAATTGCCTCACTAAAAAATAAATAAATAAATAAGTCTTGTTCTGTTTTGAGGGTGGCTGCTGGTCTCCTTCCTTGCCCCAATATTGCAGCGAGTTGCAGCAAGCCGCTTAGCTAGCACTCCCCAATTAAAAATTGTCCCCACAAAAAAAAAAAATGTGGCCAACACAAAAGATGCTAAGGATGCACTGTGAGAAAGTTCACACCAGGAATGTGGAAACTAAGCAAAATGAAGAAATAATATGACTGAGAGAAACTAGAGAAGTAATCCTTGATGAAAAGTCAAACTCCACAATGAGCAAGGCAGAGCCACAGAGTTAAAAATGGCTTGGCCACGAGACCTATAAGCATTGCTGAAAGAAATGAAGCAAGAAACAAAAAAAATTAAACTAGAATCCAAATAGAAGTCCTGGAGGCCCCAGTTCAAGGCAGTGGAACACTGAATCTATTTTCAGATTGTCTTCGATGTACTACTAGCTTGATTTTTTTGTCCTTTCCTCTTTTTTTTTTTTTAATTTTTTTTGTCATGTAGGATGGCTTTCTGGTAGGGGCCCAGGAGTATGAAGCAGGAAGAAATTTAGACAATGTAAAAATCAAAGATGGATGTAGATACACAATTGTATGTTTATTTCTCAAAGGCAGTACTTCTTTCTCAACCCTTGACCAGACCAAATGGTTCTATCAAGTTGATTCTCCATTGTTTGACATTCCTATTATTTTGCTTATATCATTTACAAGCTCTAATCTAGCGGCAGCTAGGTGGTGCAGTGGATAAAGCCCAGCCCTAGATTCAGGAGGACCTGAGTTCAAAACAGACACTTGACACTAGCTGTGTGACCCTGGGCAAGTCACTCAATCCTCATTGCCCTGCAAAAAAAATAATAATAATCCAAAAAACAAACCTCTAAACACTGTACCCTTACTTAATCTTTCTTTAGCATTTTATCTTTGTCTTTTGAACTCTATAATTTTGAGTAGAAATGGACTTGTGTCAAATTTGCTATTATTAAAGCAAGGCAAACTCTGCCTGTTGGATGTCTTGTAGAGGGCCTCTGGGGAGGACAGACAGTATATACTAAGAGACTGTTGTTTGAATTGAAAAAAATTTAAAGCAATTTGGAATTGTCCTAAAAAAGTCACTAAAATATATGTACCCTTTGACCTAGTCTCACATACCCCAAAGAGATCAAAGAAAGAGGGAAAAGACATATATGCATAAAACTATTCACAGCAACACTTTATGTAATAGCAAACAATTGGAAACCAAGTGGGTGTCCAACAATTAAAGAATGGCTGAATGCATTATTGCATATAAATATGATGAAATATTAACGCTATGCTGTGAGAAATGACAAAAAGGATCAATTCAGATATACCTTCGAAAACTTTTATAAACTGATGCACAAAGAAGTAAGCAGAACCAAGAGAACAGTTTATACAACTATAATATAGAGGAAAAATACCACAGAAGACTGGAGAATTATAACAGACTGATGTATAATCATG
Organism: Dromiciops gliroides; assembly: GCF_019393635.1. Lineage (NCBI taxonomy): Eukaryota > Metazoa > Chordata > Mammalia > Microbiotheria > Microbiotheriidae > Dromiciops > Dromiciops gliroides. The sequence goes on from NC_057863.1 coordinate 549,846,100, forward strand.
TTTCTCCACTTCTCAGTAGAGAGGTGATGGACTAGAGGTGCAGAATGACCATTACATTTTAAGATACAGCCTATGTTTGAATTTGTTTTGCTAAATTAGAATTTGTTTTGTTTGTTTTTCTAGTGCGGATGGGGAGTGAATATGTAAGGAGGTGTGTGAAGGTAGTCAGACAACGAGCATTTATAAGTACCTGCTGTGTGCCCTAGCCATCATCCTTTATCTCTTCTCCTTTTTTCACCCCAACACTTTTTTAAAAAATTGAATATATTTGCTTCTTCCTATTCCTCTCTATGGATACAGCCTCAAAGAAATGAGAATCTAACAGATCAGAAGTTTATCACCCCAGGCCTCCCTGACCACAAGAAAGTCATCTTTCACTAGGATGGGGAGACAAGCATGTCCCACACATACCGAAGGATCAGACTAATGCTAAGTGTATGCTGTGCTGTCACCATTAGAAACAAAGAAGCTTCCTATATTCTGCTTGAAAACATAGCTCTTTACACACCCCTCAAAAAAACCCCTTCAGAGGCAGCTAGGTGGTGCAGTGGATAGAGCACTGGCCCTGGATTCGGAGGACCTGAGTTCAAATCCAGCCCTAGACACTTGACATTTACGAGCTGTGTGACCCTGGGCAAGTCACTTAACCCTCATTGCCCCACCCCCCAAAAAAATCCCCTTTGGAAAAGACAATTATAGGGGCCTGTGGCATCCATAAGTATAAGGATGAGCTCTTGGCACCCCTGAAGTTAGAAACCTTCAGATAAAATTTGTTCTTGATCCCCAAAGCTATTTTCTCTGACTTTTCCCCAATCCCAAGAATTCATTGCCTAGAAAAGAACATCATTCCACATCCTTACCCTGGCACCATGTTATCCCTTAGTCACTAGATACAGGTTAACAGGGTACCTCATTCAAAACAGACAACCTGGTCTTGCTTCATTTTATCTCAAATCTAACTTTCAGATGAGGAAAATAATGTTCAGATGCCCACAGAGGCAGGGCATACTTTCAGGCATCTATCTGCTTTCTACTACATTTTCTCCCCTTTTCATTATTATTATTATTAATAATTATCAATCTCTTATCATCCTATTGTTCCATTCGCACCACACAGCAGTCTTTGTTCCTTTTTTTTCCCCAAAACAAACCTTTTTGTTGTTTTTCTTACCCTTCTTAACTAACTTCAAAACATTCTGAGGTTTAACATGCTGAAACAGAACCATTACGTGTTTAATTTTGCAGTACCTACAATTGTTTTCATTTTATGTACATGTGTATTCCATTTTATACTCTGAGGTACCCTTATCCCACCTGTAAGAATATTTTAGCCAACTAGCTGGGGCCTAATTTATCTGGGGGCCTAATCTGACTGGAGGACTACTCTGGGGACTTCTGACTGGCTGGCTATCTGACTGCTATTAACTTAATATGGGCCATTTAAAAATTTCTCCACACTGTTCTGCTCCCAAACTGATATGCAAAAGATTAAGAAGCCCCTTCCAACTTAACAGCAGAGGGTTTATTTATGAGATACAATTTAAAATTAAGAATACAGAAAAATAAAATGTACAACCCAAGTGCTTTCTGGCACGTCCCTCTGCTGCTGCCTCTTGTGATTAATCTTTGCTATGCCTGCAACTTTCTTAGCATCTCCGTATCAACCGACCTTCTTCTAGCGTCCCCCCTTTCCGTCTAACTTCCCCCTCTGCACTGCTGCTTAAGCCTGAAAAGCCCCTTACTCCCATACGGCTCCTTCCTCTGTCTCCACCCCCGTGTCTTCTCTATCCTCACTCTTAGATTTTTCTCCGTCTCCGTCAGCCCCTCTTTACATAGCCTCAGTCTCCTTAGCATCCTTGTAGCAGCCCCACTTCTGTCCGTCCTCCAACCTTGCTCTCACCCCCAGCATCTCTAACGTCTCTGTATCGTAGCCCTTTCTTGCTTCCTCCCCCCTCTTGTACCGTCTCTGTAGCTTTTCTGTATCGTAGCCCTTTCTGTCTCTCCCTCCTCCTTGTACTGTCTCCCCCCGTTTTTGTCAGCCCCCTTTTTATTAACATGCTCTCCCAGGTGAAACCCGGGATTGCCACCCCTAGGGCCGGCCAAGCCCCGTGCTTCATGAGCCCGCAGCTGGGGCTGGACAAAGCAAACCCCAGCATCCCAGAGGGTTTTCACAGGCCTTTCCGCTGTGCAAAGGGGCGTGCCATGCCACACCCATGGCTCAGGGTTTTCATCTGCACAGCTTAGCCCGGCTCAGAGCCCCCCCCCCAAGCTGAAGCTGAGGGGGAGGGGCTCTAGCCCCTCTTAAACAGAAAAAAACCCTGAGGGACTAAGGCTTTTTAATCTCAGCCCAAAGGTAGGGTCCCCAAATCAAAATAAATTCCCACACACCCAACTCCAGCTCCCACTGATGACTTAGGTGCTTAGAGCTTGGATAGTTACATTCATACTCACCCACCCACTAAGGGTACCCACTGGTAATTCTGTTGGCTTCAGTCTCTAAAGGTTTCCTGTCTTCCCAAGTTTATCAGTTAGTCAGCCAGCATCAAATAGTAATCTTAAAGAAAATTTACTATTTACTAGTATGGAACATTCTCTTCCAACGTCTTGACATATTCTCTCACAGTTGACATGCAAATTTGTGAAGCTTTCCATATTTGGGGGGCAGATAGGTGGCTCCTCCCCTTTTAAAAGGAAACAACTCATACAAGTTATGTTAGTCCTTTTGAAAAAGTAGCTCAACCAACCACTGCCTCAAGGCCACAGAGAATATCAAGTTGGCCTTCTCCACCTTAAAATTAACTATATTTTCTTGTCAGTGGATATAACCAGATAAGACAGAGTTAGGATAGGGTAGAAAATACTAAACATCACATCAATCTCCAGGCCAGGAAGTTACTTGTCATTAAACTTGTTATAGAAGCATGTCTCCCCTATAGGCAAGTGATACCAAGGAGAGACCTTATCACCAGTGACAGAAATAAAGAAGGTGCTTTACTCATTTCTCAAGGAATACACCGGTTTACACATAAGTTAGAGGAACATCCTCTTTGAATAAGAGTGGATGGAGGGGGCAGCTAGGTGGTGCAGTGGATAAAGCATCGGCCCTGGATTCAGGAGTACCTGAGTTAAAATTCGGCCTCAGACACTTAACACTTACTAGCTGTGTCACCCTGGGCAAGTCACTTAACCCCCATTGCCCCACAAAAAAGAAAAAAAAAAGTGGATTGGGGCATGCAAATAAGCACAGGAATGAGCTCGTGGAACCAGTGAACTTGGTTTAGAAACCTTTCCCAGACAAAAGCTCTTACCTTCTCCACAATAATTTTCTTTTTGCCCCAATCCCAAGTATTCCTTGCCCAGAATCACCAGTGTACATCTTCCTCCTACCAGGGTTTCATTTTTCAGGGCTTAAAACCCCTGGCTTAACACAGTGCCTTGCACAGAACAAATGGTTGTAGAAGTCAATCTAGAATCTAATCCCTCTCTCCCAAAGAGGAGGGGAAAAAAGGTTCATGTGACAAGAGGCATAATGCTGACTCCCAGATGGATGTTGCTTTTTTGACTGGTGAGGAATAGCAAACAGAGGGACACTGCTCTAACTGATCACCCCAACACAAAGCAGTCTTGTCCTGAGATTTCAATATTTCCAATATCTCCTCTACACTTAAAGAATACAAGTACCCAAACCAAGTAAGCTCTTTGGGAAATCTGTTGGACCAAGGAAGTGAGCGTGCTTCTGAGGCTAGGCTAGAGAATGCCAAAGCCAGCTTACTCCTCTTCTTCCTATTCTGAGCTGTCTCCTTCTGAGAAAGAACTATGGTTTGTTATCTATAGATACAGCCTGAGACCACCAAGAGAGCTGTCAACCAAGTTAGAACTTCAGATCACTTCAACCCAACCTCCTGACCAGAATGACCCCTCCCACTTAGCTTTGGAAAAGAGCATCTCTCATCTCCACCAAAGAACTAGACTAGAAATGGAGTTGTCCTAATGTATATCTTGCCACTGGACCCAGATGGCTCCAAGGTAGAAGGTGAGACTAGTGACTTTGCACAGCGCTGCTTCACTGAAATCCAATTCACTGCAAGTCATGAGTCTCCTCCCAATGGCATGGTCCTATTCAAGAACAAACGATAAACAACAACAGCCTAGTACTGGCAAGGAAAGGCTTCATCACCTTTACTGGAAATACTGAAGTTTCCTGCACTCATCTGTCTGAAGATGTGCACACCTTCAGGGGAAAAAAAAACCAAAACTTTCTTCCCCAAAGACATGGCTGTGAGGTACTGGGACATCCAGGATGCATGGAAATGAGCTCTTGGTAACAGTGAACTTAAAAACCTTTGACAGAAAAGCATTTAACCCCCCAAAATGATTCTGTCTCTTCTCCCAATCTCAAGAATTCTGACCTGGAACTTCCTGTCCATGTCTTCATTCCCATGGGAGGCTCCCAATGGCTCTAGTGAAAGCTAAGAAAAGCTCTCTTTGAGGCCCAGGACTGTTCCATTTTTTCACTGTTTATATCCACATAACAAGTAGTTAAAAATCGTTTATGGAAACAAATCCAGTCCCCCAGCCCTCTCTTTAACAGAGACCAAAAAACAAAACAACAAAAGAAAAACCCTCATAAGGCAACAGGCACACTGCTCCCAAAGGCTCCTTCTTTCTGCCCCAAAGGACAGGGGTCCTCTCAAAGTCCTCCCACTGGTTCCTCCAGGACAAAGTGCTCTTGTCCCAGAGATTTCACCCTCTTATTTTTTTTTATTTTTTATTTTTTGGTGAGGCAATTGGGGTTAAGTGACTTGCCCAGGGTCACACAGCTAGTAAGTGTTAAGTGTCTGAGGCCGAATTTGAACTCAGGTACTCCTGACTCCAGGGCCGGTGCTCTATCCACTGCACCACCTAGCTGCCCCACACCCTCTTCTTCTTAATGGCCTACCTCTTCTACCCCTAAAGGGCACAACTGGCCAGAATCCAGTAAGACCTTTTTCAATACTGTTCCACTAATAAAGGGAGAGAGCACCCCAGAGCTCAGGACAGTAACAATGCCGAATCAGTCTTCTCTTCCACTAGCATCTCACCTGTAGAACCATAGCTTGTCACCTGTGGATTCAGCCTAGAGAGAGACACCAAATAGTCTAGAATGCAACCCTTACCTCCTGACCAGAAAGGTATCTCTTACTTAGCTTGGAAGATAAGCATCTCTCATCTCCAACAGAGAGCTAGACTACTAATAGCAAGTTCTCATCACCACTACTAAAAATACTGAATTGTCCTGCACCAATCGGTCTCAAGATGTGTACCTCTTTATGCATCTGCCAGAGGAAAAATGATCTTCCGGACTAACATGGCCATGGGGGACTGGGACCTCCAGGAAGCATGGGAATGAGCTCTTGCAACAAGAGAATTTAGAAACCAGCCACAGACAGCACTTCTTGATTTCCAAAATTACTTTCTTGCACTACTCCAAAAAACTCCAAGCTCAGCCATAAGATGACACTCCTGGAGCAGCAGAATCCACAAAAAGATGGGCTAAGATCTTTTTTCAGACAAAGACGGCTTAGAATTTCAGCACAAGGGGGTGCCGGGCTGGAAGTGGAATCCAACCCTGCAGTTGTGCTGACACAGATCCAGCCCTGGGCAGGCTGTGCCAGATAAATTAACCCCTGAGCCTCCGAATCAGCTGCAGCAACAGCGTCTTCTGGAACTAAGCTCATGGTCTGATGAAAGGACTGACCTTCTGGCTTGGGGGGTGGGGGTGGGGAGAGAATACAGGGGTATCTGCAGGAGTGAAATAGAAATTCAGTAGTCCTACCCAAGTGGGGAACCAGGAAGAAATCTTGAGTTGTGGTGGCCCAGGTCAGGAAGGGGTACAGGCTCATTGGAGCTAACAACCACAGCAAACAAAATGTTGTTGCCTGTCTAATTAGCAAGTTGGCCTGGGGTTATTTACAGACCAGAGCATAGGCCAGTTGAATGAAGAACCTGCCCCTCCATGAGTTGTACCACCTGGGATCCCCAAAAGCTTGGGACAGTGAAGCCTGGAAACAGGGCCCCACTTGAAGGAGTTAAAAGTCAAACAAAATTACTTTCTCTGACTTCTCCCCAAGAATTTTTTGCTTGCAATCCTTATCTATGTTTTCATCACCAGGGCATGCTACTCATTGGCACCTTGACAGACAGGACTCTGTTAACAAGTACCTTGAGTGTAACATTTTTTTTTAATGCATCTCATACCCATTTTTTTCAAACAAGGAAAATGACATTTGCGAGTCCCACAGGCCCAGAGCAGACTTCCAGGATGTTGCTACTGTGAGAGACAAAGAGGGAGCAGTGTGTTCTTCTCAGAAAAACTATATCCTGATAGTGCATCTGTTATTACTTTAGTGTTTAACTTGAACCCTGTTATTGATTAACCTCAGGGACACCGGGCTTTACCATAAATCTTAGCCCCCCATCCCCTCTAGCACATGATGAGCTTGAACCCTCATACTATTTTCTGATTGGGTTAAATGTCACATGTAGATTGTGTGTCTTGATGACCAGCCAATGGGAGTTAGACAGGGTGGGAGGGAGTATTGTGTTAAGAACATATATACTGCTTGCTTCTGAACCTGCAGGCATACTCAGTATATTCAGGTGTCTGCCTTTTCTTAAGAAATAAATTTTTTTCTACTTCCACTCTCTGACTCCAAGCATTTATTTTGCGTAGGTGGTCAATTGTCCTACCCAACTGGGGCCTCGTCTGGAATTTCTAGTAGTGGTAAGAAACCCCTGACCCCTTTCCCCAATCAACAGGGCGTCTGGCTGGCTGTTTTGGTGGCCCTCAGAAGGAGGACTGCCGAGTGTGTCTCTGCCCAACTTCAGACCCTAAGGGAGAAGAAAGCAAAAGTAGGTAAGTGGGGAAGTCAGGACTGAGAAAACTTGTGTCAAGGGAAAAGAGCTATGTAAGCCCCTACACAAACACAGGTCAATTTCCAAGCCTCCCTGGACGAGAGAGAGTATGAGTGAGACATACCCTGGGCAGGAAGTGAGAGTGTAGAGTCTTGATCTACAGTTTTGTATTCCCAAGAAGGAAGTGACTGGAGATGAATGAAGCAAATCAAGAAAAGAATGAGAGAGATCGTCCAGTGGAACGGCTAAGGGAGAGGATCTGGGTGACTTTGAAAACAAGAGTGGGGGAGGGGGGCAGCTAGGTGGAGCAGTGGATAAAGCACCGGCCCTGGATTCAGGAGGACCTGAGTTCAAATCTGGCCTCAGACACTTGACACTTACTAGCTGTGTGACCCTGGGCAAGTCACTTAACCCTCATTGCCCCGCAAAAAAAAAAAAAAAGTGTAGACTGAAAACAAGAGTGGGGACTCAGAGGCGATGCTGAGTGCTGGCAACTCCTCAAATATCTTGGAGCCTGTTGAGTTTGTGGGGCTGAAAAGGCTGAGAAGGTACCTGGCTAATAGACATCCTGAACAAGATACAGGAGGGACTCTAAGATGGGTCAAGAGAATTCTAAGAGAAGCAAGTCAGATAAGAATATGAACTTATCTGGGGGTACCCAAGGATAGCCCATTAGGGGCTTGATTAGGCGATTGGGATGATTTACCCAAATATAATAGTAAAGATAATTAAACTATGATCAAGTATTGTTGCCTAGTGTGGCCAGGGGCCCCACATAGAGGGGATGCTGTACTCTAGCCAAAGTATAGATTCTTAGAAGGTTAGGTGTGTCAGCTTTTGTACTTGTATGTGAATGGAAAAGAACCTAGAAATGAGGAAGAATGTACTTAAGCTTCCCTACGGCTGGAGGAAGCAAGACAGTTCATCCTGAAAGAAAGCACTGAGGGAAGCAGGAAAAGGATAGAAAAAGCAGAGTGAGAAAGGGGATCAATGAGATCCCCTCCTTGCTCTGCCTCCTCCCTATATACCACCCATTCCCATTCTACCCCCTTCTGTTCTTCCCAAGACATTGCCACCACCTCCTCAAGGCCGATGTCCAACACCCTTTCCTTCACCCCATGAACCCCTCAGGAGAGAATTGAGACACTTAACTTGTTGAACAAAGAAACTTCCCCTTAGAAGGAGTAGCTAGGCAATCCCCCCCAAGGGAGGTACCACTGGAGCAAGGAGGCATTGGCTATATCACCACTCCCCTCTGTAGCACAGAGATTAGGAATTTTAATAATAAAGTATTTTTTTTTCCCAGTTACATGTAAAGGTAGTTCTCAACTTTTGTTTATGCAAGCTTTCCAATTTCAGATTTTTCTCTCTCCCTCCCCTCCCTTTCCCCTCCCCTAGACAGCAGGTAATCTGATATAGATTATATAGAGAGAGAGATTAGGAATTTTAAAAATGGAAATGGAAAACCTTTTAGAGGACCCCACAGGGTTAGCTGACCTGTTTTTAGGTCCTAACATCTATACTTGGTCAGAGATGGCATCTATTCTAGATCACCTTTTCTCAGGGGAGGAACAAGGACAGATTAGGAGAGCTGCCCTGAAGGCTTGGGATGATGATTATCCCATAGCAAATGTGGGACCCCGCAGGGACCAGAAGTTTCCCCTCCAGGATCCTAATTAGGATCACAACAATGCAGCCCACAGAGAAGATATGAGAGATCTAAGGAACATTATTGTCCAGGGATCAGGACTGCAGTCCCCTTAAGCCAGAATTTGAATAAGGTATCTTAAGTGAGGGGGAAAACATAGACACCCCCCTCAAAAGCTGATTGAAGTTGTCTGGGGAATGTCTGGGAGGTGAATTTCAACTGGGAAAGGGTGCTTACTAATGGCTCCTTTCCTCCACCCTCTCTAGCAATCAGGATCACGTGATGAGAGACCCAAGGCTGGTCACTTGGGGAGGACTTCAGAGGGCTGCCCCTTTGACTGTACTGCATTCCAATTGGCTAGCATTTGGTGCCTGTATCTTGACTCAAAAATTGTTAACTGAGGAAGAAGGGAGGGGCCAGCCTGTTGAGATAAAAGGGCTCCCGAGTCCGCTCCCGCTATTTCCATTAGGGAGCTGGCCCATTCTTGAGCGAACGTATAAATAAAGGCCTTTGATACTTCAACACTGAGTCCCAGAAATTTTTAAATGGGGTTTCTTACATGAATCAAAGTAGGAAAAGGTAGAGACCCCCAATGATTTCTTAAACAGGTTGAAGGAACTTACGAGAAAATATTCAAGAGTAGACATCAAGGACCCAATGGGACAGGATCTCCTGAAAACCTATTTTGTCTCAAATTCTTGGCCGGATATAAGCAAGAACCTTCAGAAAGGAGAAGGGTGGGTCACTAAACCTCTAGATGAGTTATTGCAACAAGCTCAACAAGTGTATGTGAGAAGGGGGGAGGAAGACGAAAAGGAACAGACTAAGGTAATGATGCAAGCTATTAAACAATAACAGGATGAGCATGCTAAATTGATGTTGCAAACTCTGTAGACTGTGGCAGGTACTCTCCAAAAAGCAGGAGTGGCTTGTGGCAAAGGAATGCAGTCCAGGGGACAGGGAGGGCACCAATTTTCAGAATGAGGAGAAGCCACACAAATTCCCCATACCTGCTACAGCTGTGGCAAGACAGGACACATGAAGAGGGATTGTCCTGAAAGACAAAGGGAGCAGAAAGTCTTCTCCCTGATAGAATTAAAAGATTGAGAAAGTCAGTGGTTCTCTGTTGGCTCCCACCTGGAGCCCTTGATAACACTGAAGGTGGGAGATAAGGGAGAAGAGACCACTTTTCTTATAGGTACCAGAGCAACTAGATCCTCCCTTATGATGTTACCCCAAGGAGCTAAACTCAGTGAAAAGAAACTAATGGTAGCCAGAGGAAGAAGAGGGCTCAAACTGCTTATATAAGCCTTGGTGAAGGATGCGGCTCTTGGAACCCTGCAAGTTGCCTTATAACACTCCCATTTTCCCTGTACGGAAAAGTGATGGGAGCTATAAATTGTTTCAGGATCTAAGAGAAATTAACAGGATAGTTCTGCCCTCACATCCAGCAGTTCCCGATCCTTACACCCTAATGAGTAAGATCCCCCATAGTAGTGCTTACTTTACAGTAATAGACCTGAAGGACACATTCTGGGCAGTGCCCCTACATCCTCAGAGTAGAGATTTGTTTGCCTTTGAGTGGGAGGATCCAGACACGGGAAGGAAATGTAAGGAATTAATTGTGATTTGGGGTTTCCATGAACCCATCTTTGCTTCATTATGGTCAGACTGAAAAGATGTAACCTGGAAAAGCCCAAGAGAAGATGGGTGTGTACTTGAAGAGATAATAGAACAAACAAAAGGAACTCTGATCAGATCTGTCCATGTATATTAGGTGGGACTGAATAACACAAAGAACATTTGATTGAGTCAAAACATCCAACAAAGTACCTAAGCCCCACCTAGGAGTTCCCCCATGCCCACACGGGCCTGGCCAAATTACAATGGGGACAAGCCCAGGGGATATGTTGCACCAATTGGAGACTCAGCATGGCTAAGAACCTCCCCTTCCTGTGGGAGAGGCAGGAAGGGAAAGGGAGAAATCCATGAGGAAGGAAGAAAAAAGGAGGAGAGAAGCTGGTGGTGGTTGACCTTCAGACCGAACCAGAGACACTGCACAGCTGATTCTCCTTAGAACTACAGATCCCAGGTGGTAATGAGTTTGTGGTGTTGAAGCAAGGTTAGCTCTTTAGGCCAGCTGAGCTGGAATCAAGTTTAGGGTTTGAGTCAGTTTTTGTTCGAGCTAAGCTGTTGAGTAGCTGAGGAAGCAGAGCTTATTCAAGGTACCTGGGGGCTTTTTACCCTAGAGGTTTAGATTCTAACCATCTGGGAAGTGGATCATATCTTTCCCTTTCTCTATCCCCTTTCTCATTGTCCCTGGCTCTATTAACTTGAGTTGTATTGTAAATTTGTTCCCATTAATAAAATCTGATTTGTTTGTGTAAAAGAGGCTGTTAATCTCTTTTCTTATCAGTCTTAGTGAAATAACTAAAAATAAAAAAAAAAAAGAAGGCAGTTTGGAAGAAAGGAAACTCTGGACCTAGAGGTCTCACATTATTTTCTGAACCTCAATATTATGGCAAGCCACCCAATTAACTCTCCCCATACTAAATTTGGCCCCAACAGAAACAACAGTTGAGGTGGTGTGTTCTTCCCCAAGGATACATGAAGGCCCCAAACCTGTTTGGACAAGTTTTGGAAAATTTGCTTGAGGGGTTCAAGCCTGCTCTGGAAGTGACTCTCCTCCAATATATTGATGACTTGCTGATAGCAGGAGGTAAACACCCTGCTCCTCCAGTGAACTCCTAAATTTCCTGGGGAAACATGGATTACTATGGGTCTCAAAGGGCAAATTAAAGTTTGCAGAGAAGGAAGTTAAATATCTAGGGCACTTGATCAGCAAGGGGGCAGAAGTGATTAGATCCCAGGTCTCTGCCATTCTGCAGTTAGAACTTCCAAGAACTAAGGAGTTGAGGAAATTCTTGAGATTGATAAGATACCATACGCTGTGGATTGATTCCTATGCTGAACACACCAAGCTACTATAGTCTCATTTGTTGGAAAAATCTCCTGACCCCATTAGTTGGGACCAAGACAGGGAAGATAAATTTACTGAATTGAAAAAAATTATTGCAGTCATCCCCTGTGCTTGCCCGGCCTTCCCTGACCAGGCCCTTCTACTTGTTTGCCAACTTAAGACAAGGGTGTGGCCTTGGGGGTGCTCTCCCAAACCTAAGGAGGACAAGAGACCAGTAGCCTTCTTGTCCAAAATCCTAGATCTATTAGCTAGGGGTTGGCCTACATGCATACAGGCTGTAGCAGCCACAGCTATTCTGGTAAAGGAGAGGAAGAAATTGACCTTTGGAGGGAGTCTGGTCTTGAGCTTTCCCCACCAGGTGGGCACTACATTACACCACCCTGCTAACAGGTGGCTCACAGATCTAAGGATTCTAAAGTATGAGGCAATCCTACTGGAAAAAGATGATTATTACTGACCATAATTTGAATCCTGCCATGTTTCTATGGGGAACTGGAAAGAACTGTGTAGAAACTATAGAACACAATTGTATGGAAGTGACAGACTATCAGACAAAAGTAAGGGGAAGACTTGCAGATGTCTCCCCTGCACAGAGAGGTGAACGTGTTTGTAGATTGATCCTCCCGGGTAGTGGAAGGGAATAGGAGAAATGGGTATGCCATAATTGATGGAGACAGGGCCACATTGGTAGAGCAGGGGTGTTTCCCTAACTCCTGGTCAGCTGAGACCTGTGAACTATGCCTTAAACCAGGCTCTGAAATTGCTAAAAGGAAAGGGAGGAAACATTTTTACTGACTCCAGATACTCCTGGTGCATGGAAAGGGGCATGGTTTCTAGTAAAGGAAAGGAGCTGGCCCATTACAAATTGCTATATCAAGTACTCAAGAACTTGCTGTTGCCCAAACACCTGGCAATAATCCATGTAAATGGACATCAGAGGGAAAAGTCTTTTGAAGCTCATGGAAATAGATTGGCTGATGAGGAGGCAAAGAGGGCTGGAGTAGAACAGCTTGAGACCCCCACGTTGGCCCTGATCTCAGCTCAGCCTAGGGAAATAGGGAAACCTAGCTTTACTGACAAAGGCATACAGAAGTTACGGTCCCTCAGGGAGCCCAGGCTGAGGATGGTAGGTGGCTCCTTCCTGATGGTAGAGAATTAATAAATCAAGCTCTGGTTAGGAGCATCTTAAATTATCACCACTAAGGAAGCCACTCGGACATGCAGAATCTTTGTGATGCTGGGCTAACTTATGTTTGCATGGGACTATACACAGTGGCTCGCCAGGTGGTGGATGGGTACATAATTTGTAACAGTGAATAAACAGAATCTAAGATACCGCCCTCCGGGAGATCTCCTGGGCCAAGACCATTCCAGAGCATTCAGGTAAACTTTACTGAGATGCCCCCAGTAGGGAAACATGCCTCCTACTATCGGTTGACCACTTCACCTTGTGGGTAGAGGCCTATCCTTCCAGTCGAGCCACCGCTCAAACTGTGACCAGCTTTTTGTGGGCTCATTGAAAGCATTGACTCTGATAATGGGACTCATTTTACGTCCAAGGTTTAACAAGGGTTGATGAAGGCCTTAGAAATAGATTGGGACTTCCATACCCCATGGCACCCTCCCCCTCTTCAGGGAGAGTGGAAAGAATGAAATCAGAACTTAAGAAACAGCTTACCAAACTGATGTTGGAAACTCAACTTCCATGGACTAATTGCCTTCCCCTCACCTTATTGAGGATAAGAACTAAACTCAAAAGAGATACTGGGTCGTCACCCTATGAAATTCTTTTCAGCCATCCTTACCCTTCCCAATGTGATGGTTCCCCTCCCCAGTGGTAAAGTACAGATAATTTTTTAAGAAACTATATATACTGTCTTGCTGTAATACTTTCCTCCTTACAGAAAAAGGTTTTGATTGCCCCAAATCCAACCTTGGGCTTTCCAGTGCTTAAGTTAGCCAGAAGACTGGGTCCTTATCCAAACCTGGAAAGACAAGCTGATCCAAGTCCTGTTGACAACTAACACAGCCATAAGGATGGCTGAGCAAGGGTGGACCCACTACACTCAAGTGAAAGGACCTGTGGAGCCACCTGTTCTTTGGACAACCAAGTCTACTACCGGCCAACCCCCAAGAGTGACTATAAAAAGGACTCGTGTCAAATGATGCTGTTGGCCTGTTTAAGGACTAAGTGCCTTTGGACTTGCTACCTTGCTGATTCTGGTTTTGATTGCTTGCTGGGAACTATGTGATGGGAACACCCAATCTTAGGCTCTTTCTTGGTGGGTGCCCAGTCATCCAGGGACACCAGGGCTGGTCCTTATACTGAGTCATCTCTGTAGTCAGTACAGCAAGAGTTCTGGAGTTCATAGCCGACCAGATGACTCAAATGAGAAAAGCCATATACCTGCATAGGTTATAACCCTGGACAACTACCTCCTAGCTGCAGGAGGGGTATGTGGGAAATTTAATGCCATTAATTTCTGCCTGCCAATCAGTAATAATGGGAAAGCAGTTAAAACAATAGCTACTGAGATCAGAAAGGTGGCACATGTCCCAGTACAGAAATGGAACTCATGGTTTGAAAACGGATCGTTTTCCTGGTTTAATGGAAACTGGTGGAAACAGTTGGGGTTTTTCCTTTTATGTGCCTTGGTGGGGTTATTAATGATTCCCTGCTTTATTAATTTCATTACCAGAGTGGTAGAAGGAATGCAAGTGGTCTCCCTCCCTAAGGGAAAAAGCACTACTCAAATGATGGTGCTGAAAAGGATTAGACCCGAGAATGAGGAAGGTTATGGAGACATAAACCAAAAACAATTAACTCAACAAACGTATGATAAATGGAGATTCAAATAGTGAGAATAACACATCCCCTAGAAAACAAGGGGAGACTGTGAAAGACAAAGAGGGAGCAGAAAAGCCATGTCCTGATAGTGCATCCTGTTATTGCTTAAACTCAGGAACACTTGGCTTTACCATAAATCTTAGCCCACCCCGCCCAAGCACATGATGAGCTCATGAGTTCATACCCTCCTGCCATTTTCTGATTGAATTAGATGTCAAATATAGATTGTATGTCTCGATGATCCACCAGTGGGAGTCAAATGGGTGGGACGGGGTATTGCATTAAAAACATATATAATGCTTGCTTCTGAACTTGCAGGCTAGCACTTAGCATATTCAGGGGTGTGCCCTTTCTCAAGAAAGAAAATAATTTTTTTCTATTTCTACTCTCCAACTCCAAGCATTTATTTTGAGTAGGTGGTCAACTGTCCCATCCACTACTTTCCCCACAATGAGGAAGAGCCAACAGGAAAGTTCTCCTTAACAATTTCCCCAGGACAAAGGCATTCTTCACCTTTCTCTCCTCTAGTCTTATCTCCTTTCCACTCTTTTTCCACCCCCTTTACCACTGTATAATATGTCAAAACAAAAATAAAAAAAGTTTTGTTTTGATTTTTTGGCTCAGGGCTGAGGTTTAAATTTTTCTGAAGGAGAAACAGCATCTTCAATCATGATTGTTGACCACTTAATGGCTTTGGAAATTAGCTTTTGCTTCAGGCTTTATAAGGTTACAGTGAGTGAAGTCACCTTAAACACTTCTGCAACCCAGGTTTGTCTGGGCATTCCCAAGTTCCCTAACATGGAGAATAAGGGGGAAAAGGAGACAGCCTTCTCTGATTTGTTGCATAATTAAAGCTGGCCACATCTATAAAACTGGTGAAACTGAAAAGTCTTTCCGCTGTGTTTGCTCACTTATGTGCTTTCCAATGCTCATGGAGGGAATGACGATGCTGGTTCGATTATAGCATGGATGCTATAAGCACCCATGAACTGAACTGCTTGAGAGGCAAAGGACTTCCTTCCACTGCTCCCTCTTTTACCCCAGCTGGGGATGTTTGTTTCTGTTCTGTTTCACTGGGCCGGCTTAGTTTTAGGTGCCAGAAGTAGACAGTAGACCCCTGACAGACCCAGGAGTCTGATCCTTGGTCACCTTGGAGCCAGGATTCCAATTGGGACAGTGCAGATAGCTAGGACACCTAGCAGTAAAATCCTGAGAAACCAGAGAGCCTGAGGATCTAGTGTAAGGCAAGTTTTAGATAAAACTGGAACTGTGCTCTATGTCAACTGAGCTAAACTATAAACTAATAAACCTAATCCCTATCTCCTCCTCTGGGACTGAGGTAGAATAAAACAGAGCAGAGATTATACCTCCTGTGTTTTAGAGCATTAAGTTTATAATTACCACCTTTTTAAGTAAATATTTCTTTGTAAAAGCTAATTTGACTGATGGCATCTAAATGAAACTGGGGTTTAGGGCACCCCCTATACTTAAAGCAACAGCAATAATGGGGGCTGATGCCATTAACAGAGAGCTTAGAAATCCCTGAACACCTTAAAGTTACTGGAAAACCCTGGAGGAGGGATAAGATGTAACCTATTTGGCCTTCTGACACTGGGGGCCAAGGTAGTTAGCATTATATTTATACTGCAGTAAAGTCAACCGGACGACAGGTAATGTTGCTTGAATCACAAGTAATGTCAAGCTGCTTTATACATTTCCTATGTTGTCAAAAGTTCAAATAAGCAAGATCTCCACACAAATTTTCAGTAGAACTATTTTCTGAGCTCAAACTACAGTTCCAATAGTTTTCCAGACCTTGATGCAAGTGCTAAAGAAATGTCCATATTTCCAAATTCATAAGGAGAGTTCCCATCTAACCTTTCTTTGGACATTATTCATATGCAATTTAATAACATGCTAAAAGGGAAGTATCAAGAGAATATAATAGAATTCTATAAATGCCTTCCAAGCAATAAATGTTTTTTCAGTCATGTCTGACTCTTCATGACCCCATTTGGAATTTTCTTAGAAGAGTTAACTGGAATGGTTTGCTATTTCCTTCTCCAGCTCATTTTACAGGTGAGGAAATGAAAGCAAACAGGATTAAATAACTTGCCCAGGGTCACATAGCTGGTGTCTTAGAACAGATTTGAACTCATAAACATGAGTCTTCCTGACTCTAGGCCCAGCACTTTATTCACTGCCCCTCCTAGCTACCCTAAGCAATGAGTATATGCAATTAAAATCCTAAGTGTGTGGATTTCAGTATTTGGCAGTACCTATCTGTGTAACTTGACATTTTCAAAGATGAAATGTATAAAATCTCATTATGGATCAGCATTAACAGATGAACATTCTCAATATTTTGACAATATCGAACACTAACTTTGAACCCCAATTAAGCAAAATGTTATCCTCCAAAATGAATTCCACTCTTTTTAGCAAACAGTTAGCAAATACTTGCAGAAATGAGTCGAACAGCCTCTCTTTCATAAAGGAGGAAAAAAGGCTCAATGGCCCACACAGGGTTCTCTTCCTAAGGGGGAGTGGGGCAGGAAAGCACAATGCTAACTCCCTGGCAGCTGCATCTTTCTGCCCAATGGGGGAAAAAGAAGAGAGCCATTTTTCATACTAATTATCCCCAAAAGGCACTCATGCCCTGGTGACTTAGATGCCTCTACCCTTAAAAGACACATGGGTCAGAAGCAAGTAAATCCTTTTGAAAAACTGTTCCATCAATAAAGTGAGTGCAGCTCTGGGCCTATGATCTATGCTGTTTTCAGAAGAACTATTGCTTATCTGTGCGCACAGCCTGAAAGAACTAAGAAAGATGTCAAAGATTTTATAAGATTATGAGCACCAACCCAATCAGAAGAGCTGTTCTCACGCAACTTGGAAAACAAGCATATCTCAACTGCACCAAAGGTCTAGACTAATAATAACAAGGTCTTCAAGCCTCATCTCCACTATCCTAAACATTGAAGCTTCCCACACTCATTTGCCTGATGATGAACATCTCTTTATAACTCCTCAGAGGAAAAACCTTTTCCCAAAAGAGGTGGCCATGACAGGCTCGAGCATCCAAGCAACACATGGATGAATGAGGTCTTAGTACTAGTGAACTTAGAAACCTTCCACAGTCAAATTTTTGATTATGCAAAATACTGAATCCCAGGAATTTCTTGCCTGGAATTTCCAGTATATATCTTCATCCACCCCATGGCTGTAGCAAAAGGTAAGCTCTTTAAGGACCAGAAACGTTTTGTTTTTATTTTTCAGTGTTTACACTCCCCTAGGATGAACACTCTGTTGCACATTGTAAGGCAGTTAATAAATGTTTACTGAATTGAACTGAATGCTAATTTTGGAGAGAGAAGACTCGAGTAAGACACAAAGGCCCACACCACAGGCTTTTAGCTAACTCCCTGAAGGCTGCTTTCTCCCCAGTGAGGAGGAATCAACTGGGCTGGTCCTCCCCTAAGATTCCTTTAAATCTCATTCCCCTTTATAGCCTATCTCCTTCCCATCTAATGTACTCTACCCTTTAAGGTAACAGCAATTTCGGAAAAATCCTTCATAAAAAGGGTGGTTCTTATTCCAGGATCCAGGCAGTGCCAAAGTCAGTGTTCTCCTATTCATTATGACCTGTCTTGTTCACCACAGTAATAACTATAGCTTGCTGTATGTGAACACAAGTTTGAGGGAACTAAGAGATATGTTAGAAATTAGAAGTTTCAGAAAACCATCCTCCTGACCAGAGTCACTTGCCACTCAATAAACCAGATTAGACCCAGTTGGCCCTACTATAAACAGGATATTTCTGAAGCTCTTTGAAACTGTCCTTTCCATCCTCATGCAGAAGAAAACCTATGACAAGCATAGGAACCAATGGGATCTGACTTACTTTACAAATACTGGTTGGGCTCCTGGCACTATCAAACCCTCCACTGACAAGTTTCTGACTCCCCAGGTTATTCCCTATCCCATTTCCCTAGCTTCTGAAGTTCTCTACCAGTCCCCATCTTCGGTTCCTTGTCATTTCACCTGCCTGGGAAAATATCAGTGCCTTTATGTTGGATACCACATTTTTTTTTTGGTGTGCCCTTGTATTCCATGAGCCTTGCACAGATAATGTAGATTAATAAATATCTATCTGGGAACAGCTAGGTGGTGCAGTGGATAAAGCACTAACCTTGGATTCAGGAGGACCTGAGTTCATATCCAGCTTCAGACATTTGACACTTACTAGCTGTGTGACCCTGGGCAAGTCACTTAACCCTCATTGCCCAGCCCCCCAAAAATAAAAACAAAAAACCCAAGAAAAATAAGTATGTATCTAATAGCCATTTGCCTGAGGAGGTAACTAAGGGCCATAGTCCCTGTGGCACATAATCTACTCCCAGAAGTTTACCCAAGTGAGAAAAGACTAACAGCAGGTTCTCCACTTCCGAAGAAAAAAGGTCCTATTTCCCTGGAATATTCTCTCTCCCCTTTTCCCTGTCATCTCATTTATAGGCCAATGCTTTCTGAAACCAGCTTCCCAAATAAGTGAGCGAATCTCTCTTCTGCAGCCCATTCTGTTTACCCAAAGAATGCCTATAGATTATTTGACTATGCTGCCCAAGGGAACTGCGACATTCAAGATTAGACTCCCCAGAAAATTAGCTATCCCCTGACCAGGAGGTTACCCTTCACTACGCTTGAGGGAATTGTTTTTTTAGATTTTTTTAAATCTTCAGAAATCTTCATAAAAATTGCTTAAAAGTTTGAATTGAATTTTTGTGCCCTATTAAAAGTACAAAATAAAAGTCATTTCTTTTAAAGAAAAAAAAATACCTTTCCCCAGTTAAGCAGACTCATGTATCGCTCTAGCTCTCATTCCCATGTCTTTCCCACAACCTCTTCTCCCCCTCTTCCCTCTATCCTAGAACAGGGAAGCCAAATTTAGAAGATGCTGACAGCATTTACATTCCTAAAAGTTATAACTGACGAATAACTGGTTGGTAAATGTGGGGTGCAGCAAAAGGTAGAGAACAGCTCTGGTACCAAATGTCTGTACATTAGACTTGGGACTTATATATTGCAGCTTTGCCTAGCTTGCAGGGGAAAGGGGGGCCCTGCGGTTCACCTCCTCCTGCCACTTGACCCCCCCCCCACACACACACACTGCCTCCCATTCCTATGCTGTTTCTTGCAAATAGTTAAGACTGGCTGCAGTGTTTAGCGGCTGTAGAGAAAAGTGGGCCATTTTCTGCAGCACCCTAAATAACATTTGTTTAAGGCAGGCAGCAAGGTAGCCCAAAAGCTGGGGGGGGGGGAGTAAAAGCGCCTAGAAACGACCAGCTCTCTGTAGCGTATTGGAGGCGTTTAGAGCCTGCAGCAAGTAGCCTAACAACTGCGACGGAAGCCTGGGCTGTCTATCCCTGGTATAACCAGGGCTGGAATGTAAGAAGCTGGGTCGTGGGGCTTCCCAGATACAGGAGAATCCCCGCCGCCCCCTGGACAGCTTACTCTTTTTTGGGGGCGGGGGGCGGAGGAATGAGGCAGGGCCTGCTGCTTAAGGATTCCCTTGCACCTCCTAGACCCGCAGGAGCTCGTAGCTGCAGGTGGGAGGGCATGCACCTGGTGATGCATCACCCAAGCCTGGGGCTCGGGAAGCAGCAGCAAAAGCGGCTCCCAGCCCAGACTCAGGGCACGGAGAAACCGGCGGGTCGGCCTTGCCGCCTCAGCAATCCTCCTTCCCTCTCCTCTCCCAGGTCCACCCCCGGCTCCGCCCTTCCGAACCCCGGCTTTCCTGGGCTCTCAGCGCCTGGGGACGACGGGAGATAAGACACCCGGAAAGCTTCCTCCTTCACCCACGCCCCTAGAACCCGAGCTTCCGAGCCCGGGAGTGAGAAAAGCCCTGCCCAAAACCTCCCTATTTTCCTTTAAGTTCCAAATAAAACCCTATCTCCTATAGAAAGCCTCCAGAGAGAGCCCGCGCCAAGGCAGCGCGAGAGAACGGGCGGCGTCTCGAGAGAGCGCGATGGAGACACAGCCGAGCCTTGACGAGGTCTGCTGATCCCTGAGCAGCGCTCTTAAAGGCTATGGGCGTGGGCGGGGCAGCCTCGTGGTCCGACGGAGCGCAGCCTCGTTCCCTGAACACGGCCGACTATCCACCAATGAACAGCGTCCTTATCAGGTCAATGCCCAGCCTCCTTCCCAAAGCAGCCTCGTTCTAAGAACTAGTTCCTAGGACAAGTCGGAGGTCAGAGTCCAAAGAAAATGGCTGCCCCTCCCCCTAATTGTATTTGTAAATTTTTTTTTAACCCAAGTGTAAGACTTTACATTTATTCAGATGTGTGAAGTGTATTCAATTGCATTTATTAAATTTCATCAGTCACTCAACAAGCATTTATTAAATATTTACTATGTGCCAGACATTGTGCTAGATATTGAGGATTCTTAATGAAACCCTTAAAGGGACTTGCATTTTATAGAATAGAATAGGGGCGCCTAACCAGGAGTCCATAAATTTTTTTTCAATATTTTGATAACTTTTTAAAAAAGTTTTAAAACTTATTTACATATTTTGAAAATTGGGCATTCCAATAATTAGTCATTTGAATAACAATAAAAGCAAGTGCTCTAATTGAATTTTATAGTTGCGCTGGACCTTGGTGCAGCTCTGCATTTTACTCTTTGTTTTGTTTTGGTTTTTTGCGGGGCAGTGAGGGTTAAGTGACTTGCCCAGGGTCACACAGGTAGTAAGTGTCTGGTGTCTGAGGCCGGATTTAATTTCAGGTCTGGTGCTTTATCCACTGAGCCACCTAGCTGTCGCTTGGATTTTACTCTTTTAATTAAATTTGCTGTAGTACTACCCAGATTCACAACTCAGGGCATTTTTCTCTGGCTCTCTGCCTACCTTGAAATGCTCCCCCTCTCTCCTTTCCCCTCCCCTTCTCTCCCTCCCCACAGAAATCCTTTCCCAAACCCTCTTAATTCTAGTGCCTCCCCTCCTATTTCCTGTTCATCCTATGTATTGCTCCTTTTCCACCTATGTGTTTGCTTGTTGTCTCCACCATTCGATTGTGATGAGCGCCTTGAGGAGAGGGACTAGCTTTTGTATCCCCAACGTTTGGATAATAATAGGTGCTTAATAAATGTTTAGTGACTGATTGACCAACATGCAATCTCTTTTTACTCCACCAAGACCAAAACTAACCAGACCAGCAGCACAGAGCAGTCTTCATTCAATCTCAGTAATTCTTTGTTCTTTTGACGTTGAAAGGCTCAGCATCGTCATTTAAGCGTTATCCAACCTATTTGCATCTTACAAAGTTAAGACAACTAAAAGAAATAATAAAAGAGGGGAATGCTTCTGTAACACTTAGTGTCTACACTAAATTTGGCAGGGCAAATTTCATTACGATTCACCCATACCCACTTGTTTCTCTTGTTCAGTTCTTTCTTTTGAAGGCAATGGGTTTTTCTCTTGTGTTTCTTTCTTCAATTTAGAATTGCCAAAGTTCTGAATCCCAGCTATATCTGGTTTGTTGTTTTTGTAAGCACTGATAGGTGGGGCACACCAGCTCTTGACTATTGATAACTGTATTTCGATATGTAAACCTTTGTATCTTATTGTATTTATGTATTTTATTTTAAATGCATTTGGTACTTTTAAAAACATTCTGAGAAGGGTCATAAACTCTACCAGATTGCCCATAGAGTTCATGACACAAAATAGGTTAAGAGCTATAGGATGGGTATACATAAAAATGCATGTAAAACGTATTAATGGTAATTTGTAGGGGAGCCCCTAGCTTCGAGGGGGATCAGGAAGGGCCTCATGTTGGAGGTGGACTTGGAGATAAATTCTGAAGGAAATTAGGGATTCTAATAGGCAAGAAGAGAGAGTGCATTCCAGAATCATGTACCAGCCTGGGGAGGTCTATTTTGGATCCACTGAAGGTGTGAGCCATCCCCCTCAGCTTAGTGTCATCTGTGGATTTGTGAAAAGTATGCTCTCTAAGCTTCTCTTCTGGAAACTTCCAACATTTCTTTCTTTCTTTCTTTCTTTTTTTTTAACTTCCAACACTTCTAAATTTACTCATGCCAGGAGTCCAGAACTCTGGGACTACTCTCTGAATTGTCATGGAACTCAGATTATTCCTTAGGTCTCAGGCTCAACTAGTTCTGAATCCTTTGATTTGTACAGATTAACTTGTACCTCTCCATCTTTTCCATTGGAACAGCAGGACAGATTTTGTCAAATGGCTTTGCTAGAATTATAGAAACTACATCTATAACAGCTCCCTGATCTATCAAGTAACTGTCAAAAAAATAAAATGAGATTCCTCTGTTGTGACATGTTGTCAATGAAGGCATCTTGGCTCTTTTCTAGATCATGGGTTCTTGACCTTTTTGTGTCACAATCCCCTTTGCCAATCTGGTGAAGTCTATGGACCCCTTTTCAGAAAAAAAAAAATCTTTCTTTTTTTTATGGGGCAATGAGGGTTAAGTGACTTGCCCAGGGTCACACAGCTAGTGTCAAATGTCTGAGGCTGCATTTGAACTCAGTTCCTTCTGAATCCAGGGCTGGTGCTTTATCCACTGCACCATCTAGCTGCCCCCTCATTCATTTTTTTTTAAGTTCATGAGCTTGAGATAGCTAGGTAGCACAGTGGATAAAGCACTGGACCTGGAGGTAGGAAGACCTAAGTAAAATCAGACCTCAGATACCTACCAGTTGTGTGACCCTAGGCGAGTCACTTAGTCTCTGTCTCAGTTTCCTCATCTGTAAAATGGGGATAATAGGGGCAGCTAGGTGGCGCAGTGGATAGGTGCTGGCCCTGGATTCAGGAGTACCTGAGTTCAAATCCGGCCTCAGACACTTAACACTTACTAGCTGTGTGACCCTGGGCAAGTCACTTAACCCCAACTGCCTCACTAAAAATAAATAAATAAATAAATAAAAAATGGGGATAATAATAGCACCTCCCTCACCAAGCTATTGTGAGGATCAAATGAGATATTTATAAATCACTTTGCAAACCTTAAAGCACTATATAAATACTATTTACTATTCTAATTGTAGGAAATGCTAAAATTTCTGTTAGAAGTTAGTGAAAATAAGGGCAGCTAGGTGGTGCAGTGGACAGAGCACTGGCCCTTGATTCAGGAGGACCTGAGTTCAAATTGAGCCTCAGACACTTGACACTTAACTAGCTGTGTGACCCTGGGCAAGTCACTTAACCCCAATTGCCTTAACAAAACCAAAACCAAAACCAAACAAACAAAAAAAGTGAAAATAAACCTGCAGGGTTTATCCAAGATGGACAGGTCATAGTGGAGAGTTCTGACAAAAGACAATCCATTGGAGAAGGAAATGGCAAACCACTCCAGTATCTTTGCCAAGAAATTCCCATAAGAGTTAATGAATGGGGGGCAGCTAGGTGGCGAAGTGGATAGAGCACCATCCCTGGATTCAGGAGGACCTGAATTCAAATCCAGCTTCAGACACTTGACACTTACTAGCTGTGTGACCCTGGGCAAGTCACTTAACCCTCATAGCCCTGCCCCCCCCCAAAAGAGTTAATGAATGACAACAACAATGACAATAATTGCCTCCTTAATTGAGTTTCAACATCCTATTAGTTATGTTTGTACTATCCTTTCTAGTCCAAAGAATTTTCTTTCTTCTTGACAGAGAAAATGGCATAGGGTGATAGAATGTCAGAGGGGACATTTGGTACAACTAATACTTATTCAAGAGGAACTCCCTCTTAAAACATCCCCAACAAGTGTTCATCTAGTTTGAAGAACTCCAACAATGTGGAGCCTACTACTATCCAAGGAAGCCATTCAACTTTTGGAATTGTCAAGAAGTTGATGGTTTCCTTTTTTTTTTTTTTCACATTCAATCAACAAACTTTTTTTAGGCACCTACTATATGCCAGGAACTGTGCTAAGCACTAGGGATACAATACATAAAGAGACAGTTCTTGGCCTCAAGGAGTTCACAATCTAATGAGGGAAAATAACTCACAAAAAGAAAGGGGTAGGAAATTGGAATGGAGGAAATACACCAGCGCACAGGCATGAGCATGATGGGGCCCTAGTCAAAGGAGTATTCAGATGGCTGGCCTCTTTAAATGGAGGCTTTGGAAGAAATTCTTTGCTCTATCTTCCAATGAAAGGAACAAAAGATACTAAAGGTACTGAGGAGTTTTGAGGACCAAAAGCAGAGGGAGGAAGAGAAGTTGGAACACAAAGTTTAAAAAAAAAATTGATGTCAAAATTCGCTTTTACATGTAATTTGGAAAATAAAAGTCCAAAATATTAAGAAAAAAAAAGCAGATGTAATATTGTGTGATGATGAGTTTCCTGATGAAGAGGTCCTGGAGAGGTATGATCTTGATGAAATCCAGTCCAAAGCAGTGTAGCCAGGTGGGAAGAGAATTTTCTCAAAAGAAGTCAACATTTGTCTCCTTGTCTCTTTACTCCATTGCTACTAATTCTGCTCTCTTGGGCCACAAGCAGAGTAAATCCAATATCTCTTCCATATGAAGGTAGGTATCACATCCATCCACCTCCAATCCTCAAGTCTTCTCCAGACTGAACAACCCCAGTTCCTTCAACCAATCCTAGAAGGGACCTTGTACACCAGGCAACTAGTCCAACCCCTACGTGTTATAGATGAAGCAAGTGGGATCCAGAGTAAGTAGGAGAGCTGGGACTAGAACCAAGATTTTCTGACATCTAGTTTAGTCTATGTCATACAATCCAGCATATACTTAAATGATGTTATATATTGTTGGCAGTGGTTTCTTCAATGACTCTAGTTTCTGCTATGACTGTAATTGCATTCCTAGAATGCAGACTAAATTCAATTTTGTCATCCTGGCAGTCAGAGGCAGAGGCCAGAACTCAATATACCTTTACTGACTGAGAGGCAGCTCAGAGGGGGTTCACATTCTGATGGGGCTGCATCTTTGAGGTCCCTTCTAACTCTGAAATTCTGTGATTTTGTGGTGTAGAGGAAAAAGAGGAGGCGGGAGATCTGGATTCTAATTACTGTTTCTATCGCTTACCATGGGATTGTGAACAAGCCACTTCATTTTAATGAGGCTCAGTTTCTTCATCTATAAAATGGGAGTAATCATTTGTGCATTCGCTACCACACAAGATTCCTGTTAGGAATGCATTTTGTAATGCTATTTGATGTTATAGAAATATGGGTCATTGTCATCATCATCACTGCTACTACATGGCAATAGCAGGAACCATAGGATCATAGAGGGTCAGAATGGAATTTAGAGGCCAAGTCCAAACCTGTCCCTTTACAGATAAGAAACTTGAGGCCCAGGAAGGTTAAATTATGTACCCAAGGCCAAACAGGTAGTAAACATCACAGGCAGGAATCCAGTGCCTACCACAATGCCTGGTACATGATGCTTATTGGAAAATCTATTCACTATTTTATTTCTTGACCTCTCTTTTTACCCTCTGTTACCTTATCTTCTCCCCCCACTCCCTTGCCCCCCCACTTCACCCACCCCTCCTGTAGTCCCCTCACCCTCTCCCCCACCCCCAATCTCAATTCACACATCCCTCTAAAAGTCCCTCCCCCAGTGCCCCCCCCATTTTCTCACCTCTCTACATGTTCCATGACTTCTACACCCTTCCACACGTACATGCTATTTCCTCTTCAACCCAGATGAGAGTAAGGTTCCAACATTACCAGCCCTCCACCCCTACCTGCTTCCTCTATATTAGTTCTTCCTTTCATGCCCTATTTTTATAATTTAATTGCTCCCTTCAACCTTTTCCTATCCAATTTTGTTTTGAGAATCACCCCATCATATACAATTCACCCCACCCTTTCTTTCAAACTACCTTAGTAATGATGACAGCCACTTTCATTGCCTTCCCTGGCTCAGTTCCCACTTAATTCTCTCTATCTCTTGCAATCCTGCTTTGTACCCTACTCATTGACCAACATTGCCCTCTTCAAGGTGACTAGAGATTTCCTAATTGCTAAATCCAGTGGCCCTTCCTCCATCCTCATCCTTCTTGACTTCTCAATAGCTGTTAACCACCCCATCCCTGGTGGGATCCTCTTGGGATACATTCCTTACTCTTTCCTCTCTGGGTATTTATAATGCTGCTGTCTTCTAGCTCTTCTTCCATCTGTTTCTTTCATCACTGCTTTGGCTGGATAATCAGAGAGAGGAAGAGAAGTACAATGGAAAGAATGATGACTAGGATCTAGAATTAATTAACTTAATCTCTTTGGGCCTTACTTTTCTTGTATGTAAAATGAGAGAGTTAGACTAGGCTATCTCTGAGGTCCCTTCTAGCTATTCATCTGTGATTTTATATCCTGCTCTTCCTGTGTATACACCCAAGGCTCTCTATATTCAGTGATCTCATCCACCCCAATGAGTTGTTTTCATCTCTATGCAAATAACTCCCAATTCTATATGTCTAGCTTAAGTATCTTCTGCATTTTAGTTCTATAACAAAAGCTGCCTGTCGGACAATTCCACCTGGATATCCTATTAGCATCAAAAACTTAATTTGTCTAAAACTTAATTCATCTTTCCCTGTAAATTTATCCTTTCTAATATATTCTAGAGGGTGGCAAGGTGGCACAATGGATACAGCACTGGGCCTGGAGTCAGGGAGACCTGAGTTCAAATTTGGCTTTAGACACTCACTAGCTGTGTGACCCGGGGCAAGTCACTTCACCCTGCTTGCCTCAGTTTCCTCATATGTAAAATGAGCTGGAGAAGGAAATGCACACCATTCCAATATCTTTGCCAAGAAAACCCCAAATGAATGAATTACAATTAAGTTCTAATCCTGTTGCAGTTAATACCATTCTTTAAGTTACCTAGGTTTGCAACCTCAGTCTTCCTCAAATCTTCTTCACTCTTACATAAATCATCAAATTTTAGTGCTTTTACCTGTTTAAAATAGCTCATATTCATTCCTTCTCTCCACCCATGTAACTTTCAAAGCTGTCCTGTTTGTCTGTGATTCCTTCTGGCTTTCTTTTTGCTTTCTCGTGTTTTAAAAAATGTTTTAATGTCCTTTATCACCCTCTTTTCTCCAGTGCCCCCATAGTACCTTCCACAAAGAAACGGTGGTTAAAATGTTAAATTGAAAGAGTCAATATTGGAATTGTCTAACCACACACACAACCAGCAGGGGGCACCTTGACTCCATTAGTGATACTTATTCCCTTTGACCACATGGAATAGTGGAAAGAACCTTGGACTATAAATCAGAAAATATGTTCAAGGTCAATTCCTGGCTCTGGCCTGTGACCTTAGGCATCTTCTCTTCTCTCCCCCACTTTCCCTCTCTCTGGGTATCAGTTTTCCTTGTCTAAAATGAGGATAATACCTGTCCTGCCTTCTAGAGGGAGCTAAGTGGTTCAGTGGATAGAGCAGTGGGCCTGGAATCAGTAAGACCTGAGTTCAGATCCAGCCTCAGACACTTACTAGCTGTGTTACTCTGGGAAAGTCACTTAACCTGTTTTCCCCATCTGTAAAATAGGGTTAATAATAGAACGGTTGTTGTGAGGATCAAATGAGATCATTGCCAAGCACTTAGGACTGTGCCTGGCACATTGGAAGTGCTATATAAATGTTAGGTGTTATTATTGTTATTGTAAAGCACTTAGCACAGAGCCTGGGACCCAGTAAGTGCTATAAAAATGTTAGCCGTTATTATTATAAAGCTACAAAATAACAGAACCAGAGTTCAAACCCAAGCTTTTAATTCTGCAATCCAATGTTCTTTCCACTACATCACAAACCCATTAGTCTAGTCCGAGGGTTGGCAAATTATGTCCCATGGGCCAAATCAGCCTGAGCTAATAATGAATTTCACATTTTAAAATAATCGCATTCACGAAGTTGGTTTTTGAACCCAAGTGTAAGAATTTACAATTCACCCTATTAAAACATTCTTATTCAGTCTAATGTCCTAGTCGAGATTTCTTTTTATTCTTTTCCATATCCTTTTAATTTCGACTCTACCATCCAGTGCATTGGCTACCCCTTCTAATTTTGTGTCACTTCCACATTTGGTAAGGAAGCCATGGATGCCTTTATGTACATACTTGATGAAAATGTCCAAACAGCCCAAGGCTGGGCATGGGTTCTTAGGGCTCTCCACTGGAGGTATCTTCCCAAGGTTACCTCTTATTTACAGCATCCTCTGATCTACCAGGCCATTAAGCCCTCCCAAAAGAAAATAGGGTTTAGTTTGGCATCACTGCTCTTGATAAAAGCACGTAAGCGCTTTTCTAGATGCTCATTAACCATCCCTATAATGATACGTTCTAGAATTCTTCCAGAGAATCAAAGTCCAGAGCACTAGCCTGTCATTTATGGACTCAGTTCTCTCCCTCCCTATTTTGAAAATTTGGAACATTTCCCATCCAATCCTGAATTACCTCCACCTCTGTCCATGAAATCCTGCCTTAGGGAGTCATAACATCTTCCTCTGAAGTTTTTGTGAAGATCAAATGGGATAACATGTAAAGTGCTTTGCGAACCTTAACATGCTATATAAATGTGAGCTAATATACTTATATCCATGTTTCCATAACTAATATTTCTGTAGCCCCATAAGGTTTGCAAAGGGCTTTATAAATATTATCTCATTTGATCCCTACAACCTTAGGAGATAGGTGTTATTATTACCCCATGTTACATAGAAGGAAACTCAGAGGTTAAGTGATATGTCCAGTCACACAACTACTATTATCTGAGGCTGGATTTCAACTCAGGTCTTTTTATTTTATTTTCAATTTTCATTTATTTCAGGGCAGTGTGGGTTAAGTGACTTGCCCAGGGTCACACAGCTAGTAAGTGTCAAGTGTCTGGGGTCAAATTTGAACTCAGGTCCTTCTGAATCCAGGGCCGGTGCTTTTATCCAGGTCTTTTGATTTTTTATGCAGTGCTCTATCCCTTGTCTAACCCAGCTACTTCCTGCTGTTTTTCTGGTTCTTAATGAGCCCATGTTAACTGGCTCGTGGCAATTTCCCTCCTCCTGCTTGCTGGCTGTAAATGCACTGTCACTTTAAAAATATGCTGTAGAACTGTAACAGGAAGCTACATGGAGCCCACCAGCCTACAGTGTTTGGAAATATTCACATTCTTCCCCTTCCTGAAAATTGGAACATTTCCCCATCTTCAGTCCACTGGTACCTCTCCTGTTTGCTGTCATTCTTCAGAAATCACTCAGAAGTCACATTTTAAAATCCTTTTGGTACCTGGTGACATTTGATCCATGTCAGAAAACTGAAATTCATTAAGAGACAGCTAGGTGCTCTCTTTAGTCTCTTCTGACTTAGTTTGGGCTTTCATTTCCTATTAGCAACTTTTGTTCCATCCTTCCCTCTCATGGGAGGCTTCCAATGACCCCTCCTCAGGGATATTGTAAGAAGGGGAGGCTTCTCAGACCAAGGGTCCAGCTAGATGACTTGTGAGAACCACCACAACTCATTCTGTAAATTGAGGCTTCAGTGAATGTTTCTAGAATAAATTACTATCCTGGCTACCCCACTTGACTATAAACTCCCTGAGGGCAGGGATCATGTCTCTAGCTAAAGGAGATGCTCTTGTTGCCAGGCCACTACCTGTTCTGAAATCTTAGAGGATCTACAATGGGATTCCCACTGCCAGGAGAAGTCTTGGCAAGCCCAACAATGCCCAAATGGCCAATGAATAAATAAGCAGTGCTTTTGATCCAAAATTACTTTTTTCCATAATAATAAAATCGAGTGATACCTCTGTGTAAATCTTTACCATTTATAAGAGGTTTTCCTCACCTTCCTATGGTAGGTAATTCAAGTATCATTAACTCACATTTAAGGAAATTGAGACTTAGTAAAGTGACTTGTGTAGGTCACATAGCTCATAAATCACAGAACCAACTAACCCTTAATTTTGGCTCTTCCAATCATAAACCCAGTGTTCTTTCTTTCCAAGGTATCATAGGATCACAGATTTAGAGTGTGGAGGGACTCTTATTAGAGGCTAGCTAGTTCAACATCCCCATTTTATAGATGTGGAAACTGAGGCCCAGAAAGGATAAGTTATTTCCTTAAGGCCACGTAGGTAATAAATAGCAAAGACAGGATACAAATCTAGGTCCTCCATGGTTACGTTGTTGTTGTGGAGTTGTGTCTGACTCTTCATGACCCTGGGGACCATCCTGTTCATGGAGTTTTCTTGGCAAAGATATTGGCATGATTTGACATTTCCTTCTCCAATGTATTGAGGCAAACAGAGATTAAGTGACTTGTCCATGGTCACACAGCTAGTAATTATCTGCAGCTGGGTTTGAACTCAGGTCTTCCTGACTGCAGATCCAGTGTTCTATCCACTGAGCCATCCAGCTGCTCCCAGGTCTTCCATATTCCAGTAACATTTTCAGTGCATCATGCTTGTGTGTGTGTGTGTGTGTGTGTGTGTGTGTGTGTTTATTTGTGCGTACACATGCACGGAGACTATACTCACAGATGTAAAACACAGTGGGTGGAGAATGAGTATGAACTGTACAGCACACTCAAAATTCATAGATATAGGGTTAAAAAGATTTTGGAGGGGCAGCTAGGTGGTGCAGTGGATAGAGCACCGGCCCTGGATTCAGGAGGACCTGAGCTCAGATCCAGCCTCAGACACTTAACACTTACTAGCTGTATGACCCTGGGCAAGTCACTTAACCCCAATTACCTCACACACACACACACATACACACACACAAAAAGACCTTGGAGGTTCACCTAGTCCAATCCTTTCTTTTTACCAAGAGGGAAACTGAACCTTAGAGATTTTCTCAAGTTCCCTGAGACAGTGTCAGAGGCAATATTCAAACCCTGGTGGTTCTGATTCCTAATCTCTGGGATTCTTTACTTAGTCAAAATAGTGATGTTGAGGGACACCCACAACCCGTCATCTACTAGAATTGAGTTCTCTCAGGTGGGACATGGGGCCTACTTCTTGAACCCAGAAGCTTTTATATAAAGAAAGATGACACGTATAGTATTTTCATCTCCTTTTATTGAAGGAAATAGAAACTTGTGCTACGGAGTCTGGGGCACCTTCAGAGTAGGACCTCATAGGAGGCCACGGCTAACAATGTCAGCCCAGGCCCTGTCAAAGTTGGGAGAACAGACTACAGAAGGGGAAGATGTGAGCCAACCATTCCATCTACACGTGGAAAGCCAACAGCCAAGCCACACATCTCAACGGGACAGCATCTCCTTCAGTGGCCAAAGGCATCATCTCACACTATTCCTCTCGTGCTGTAAAATGCCAAGTTCATCCGATCTTCCTTATAACCAAGCCTGCCCCAGATCCAGCGATACTTGAACTCTCCCCTTTGGTGCATCTGCCTTGAAGATTCAGCCTCATCTTTCAGCTAAAAATCCTAGACAGAAACCAAGTTGAGTTCTCTCTAAAAATAATCCATAGTTAAGTTGGCAGAGGCGTAACCACCCTAAAAGAAGAAAAAATGGCTCAACAAATTTCCTCACCCCCAACTTTCTCTCGTGTTACTCCTCACCCAACATGTGTCCTTGGAAACTTCTCAGTGGCACGAAACATGTAGAAAATAATGCTGAGAGGGAGCGAGCTTCTGGGGAGAAGGGGGCTGGAACAGGAGCAAAATTGAAAACTGTTACTTAGGCAAGGCTGGTTCACAAAAAAAGCACAGGGACCTTTATTGGGCCAAGTCCTCCCAATGGTCACAAGCAGCGTACAAACAATGAAGAGTCCAGCTCTTGCCCACCAATGGGTCAGAAGGACCCAAGACAGGCTCCAGGAAGCAAAGCCATCTCCTATTCCCTGTGGGTTAAAGCTGCTCACCATTCCACCAGCTGTTCCAGTCTTTCAGTTAAAATGAGGCTGGTAAATGTGGCTTGGGATTAGGAAGGTAAGGACATATGGAAGCCTTCACCATTGGGAGAGATGGGATGTCACGGGATCAAGCCACCCAATGGTTCTATTTTCTTTGTAGGATGACAATTAAAGTTATAAGGAGAGAAAGAAAATATTTTGCTATGTGGAAATAGGGTTCAGCAGTTCTCTAGGAAGATGGTGGACCATCCATATGCAATCTTTGCCTCCCGGCCCATGGACGAGAGGGCAGGTTCTTGCCTTGGGAGCAGCAATGAATAGACTGGTGTCTCCATCACAGGTCTCTCGCTGATGTTGGACCAAAGCTATCTCTGCCAACCTTTACCCAAGGTTCCCAGTCTGGAGAGCTCTAGGTGAGCAAGGGAGAGGAAGACGACAACAAGGAGGCGAGGACCAGGTGTGCGCCAGGGATCGAAGGTCTCTGCGGGAATGTTTCACAGCAGGCTTGGCAGGAGGATGCTGGGGAGAGCTGGGGGTTCTAATGGTTGTTTTTGGTGGCCTCCTTTGCAGCGGCAATCAGGGGTGTGAGGCTGGAGAGGGGCTTGGCGAGTTTCAAGAACTGGTGCTAGAAGAATCAAAGAAAAGAACAGAGAAAAGGTGAGTGTGGGGAAAACCCTCCTGCCTCTATTCAGAGCATCTGGCACACAGCCTGCACAAAACAAAAGGTGGTTGACTTGACATTCAGGATCTGTGCATCTAGGAGGTGAAGACTGAGGCAATCTCCAAATAATAAATGGTAATTATAGAGTTCTTTTATGATTTGGCAAGTGCCAAACATTATCCCACTTGGGTCTTATATCAACTCCCCGAGGCAGGTGCTATACCTAAGCATAATTTCCATTTTACACAAAAAGTGACTTGCCAGGGGCAGCTAGATGGTGCAGTGGATAGAGAAGGCCCTGCCTGGAGTCAGGAGTACCTGGGTTCAAACCCAACCTCAGACACTTAACACTTACTAGCTGTGTGACCCTGGGCAAGTCACTTAACCCCAATTGCCTCACCAAAAAAAAAAAAAAAGTGACTTGCTCATATTCATATAAGATAGTGAGTGCCAGAGACGACGTAGAAGCCCAGGTTAGTATTCCCAGTATGTCAGATATTACAGATGAGAAAATAGTGTGTGGAAAGGGAAAGAAACTGGATTTGGGAATCCAAGGAACTCCGGTTCAAATCCTGACTCTGCCTAAGTACTCCCTAAGTTAAGTCACTGAACCTCTCTGGGGCTCAGTTTCCTCATCTATAAAAGGAAGCAGTTGGAGTAGATGAATTCTAAGGTCACTTCCAGTTCTACATGCAGGATCCCATGCCTCCAACCTTGACCCCCTATCTACTACATGCTGACTCTATAATTCTAAAGATGCCTCCTTACAGGAGTCCAAACTGTCTCCTCAAACATTATTTCCACCAGGCCCACCTAAGTTCTAATACACTCGCCAGGGGTATTTAAGCATACATATTAGATTATAAAAGGATGGCAATGAGCAAGGTTGCCTGGACAGACCCCTATCACTATTATACCTTATGTAACATTGTATCTCCCATAGTATTCAGCAATGGGCTCTGCATACAGTAGGTGCTCAGTAACGGCAAGATTTTGTTAATACCCAATTAAGGTAAACTCACTTTTGGAGAAGTATCAACAAGCTTGGAGCAGTTAGGTGGTGCAGTGGATAGAGCACAGGGCCTGGAATCAGGAGGACCTGAGTTCAAATCTGGCCATAGACATTTGCTAGATATGTGACTCTGAGCAAGTCATTTAATCTTGTTTGCCTCAGTTACCTCATCTGTCATATGAGCTGGAGAAGGAAATGGTGAACCACTCCAGTATCTTTGCCAAGAAAATCTCAAATGGGATCACAGACAGTCAGACACAATTTCAAACGACTCAACGACACAAAACTGACAAGCCTGAGTGTATTCAGAAGAAGGTGCCTGGGACAGTAAGGAAACCCTAAACTAGAGTTGCCAGGTACACCACATGCAGCCTACAACACTCCCAAGCATGGCCAGAACTAGATTAAAATGTAATTGGGGGGCAGGTAGGTGGCGCAGTGGATAAAGCACCGGCCCTGGATTCAGGAGTACCTGAGTTCAAATCCAGCCTCAGACACTTGACACTTACTAGCTGTGTGACCCTGGGCAAGTCACTTAACCCCCACTGCCCCGCCCCCCCCCCAAATTGGGAAATATTTCACAAAATAAATGAAAATAGAACAAAACATGAATAAATTTACAGTTTAAAACTGTCAGTATGTGGCCAGTAAGGATTAGAACTCGACACCACTTTTGGAACTGCATTAAGTAAAAATCTGTTTAGACTGGTGGAGAAAAGAAGGTATACGAGGACATGACACATGAAGTACTGTAATAAGGAGGAACAATCTCACTCTACTAGGAAGTATGAGGGGGAATGCTCAGAACTAGGGACAACAGGGAGGTTATAGGGAGGGCCTTTCACTCAACACAAGAAGAAAAAAATCTCTAATAATAATAAGTATTCAACAAAAGAATGAGGAAGAAGTAGTTTCCTGTCACCAGAGGTGTAAGAGCTGAGGATGAGTGTCAGCTACTTTTCAGGGGATTATTGTAAAAGGGCCTCAAGACAACTTCCACGGTCCCCTCCAGTTCCTAGACTATAGGAAACCATGGAGCCAAAATGACTTAGAAATAATAACAACAACAATAATAGCTAGCATGTCATCAGCAATAATCGCTAACATGTAAATAACAGCTAGCATGTCAATAACAATACAGCTAGCATGTCAATAATAACAATAGCTAGCATGTCAATAACAACATAGCTAGCATGTCAGCAATAACAACTATAGCTAGTGTGTCAATAACAATAATAGCTAATATGACAAAAACAGCTAGCATGTCAGCAATAATTGCTAGCATATCAATAATAATAATGGCTAGCATTTCAATAGTATTTGGCATGTCAACCACAATAATGGCTAGGATGTCAACAATAATTACTAACATGCCAATGACAACAGCTAGCACATCAGTAATAGCAATATTTGCTACCATGTCAACAATAACTGCTAACATGTTAATGACAATTGCTAGAATGTCAACCACAACAATAGGTAGCCCGTATATGGTCCTTTAAGGTTTACAAAGTGCTTTCTGTTATCTCATTTGATATAATCTCTTCTCTCCCACAGGTGTTGCTTGAACCACCACAGTCAAATAAATAACAGCTATATTCTTGCAAAAGTTCCCCTGCTTTCCCCCACCAGCCCCTTTTACAACTAAATATGGTTCTTCTCCTGGGGTGCCTGCCTTGGACTATTTCTAGGTGTGGTTTCTCTTTCCGGGGACAGTTTGAAAGAAGTGGTGACGTTTTCAGCATTACAGCAGAATCCAATTATAATCTTAACACCTTTGGATGTGGAATCTTCTAAATTTAAGCTGTTGTGGCAAAGAGAATAAACTTGTTCCACTTGGCCTCAGAAAGTAGAACTAAGAACAATATGATAAAAATAATAATATAGTGCTTTAAAGTTTGCAAAGCATTTTATATATATAATAGCTTAGTACTTTAAGGTTTGCCAAATACCATACAAATGCTATCTCATTTGATCTTTACAACCCTGTGAGGTAAATGCTATTATTATCCCCATTATGTACAAATGAGAAGACTGAGGTTGAGAACATTAAGACACTTACCCAGGGTCACAGAGCTAAGCAAGTGTCTAAGGCAGGATATGAACTCAGGTCTTCCTAACTCCAAATTCCTTATTCTTCCCACTGTGCCACCTAGCCTCAGGATAACCCTGTGAGGTAGGTACTTTTATATCTACTTTAGAGCTGTAGGAACTGAGGCACACAGAAGATAAGTGACCTGCCCAGGGTCACACAGTAAGGATTAGAGGCACGATTTGAACCCAGGTCTTCCTGACCTGTCAGGTATATTATAAGGAGGATTCTTTTCATATATGTCAGTCAAAGTTCTTTTAAACTCTAAAATTCTGTTATTCTGTCACTGAGTCCAGCAATCAATGATTAGATGAAGCTGCCTGCCTTTCAGAAGGCAGATTTCAACTCAGTATGAGAAAACTTCCCAAGAACCCTATCTGCCCTACAATGCAATCAAAGGGCTGCCTTATAAGGTGATGTGTTCCCTGTCACTGAACTGATGATGAGCTGTGGCCCCTTCCAGATCAAAGATTCTGACATTCTGTGGCATAAACATAAGCATGTCATAAAACCTTTGGATGACAGGTGGACACTCAGAAGTGACCAGCAGGTAACATGCACTTCCTGTGAAAGGAAGGACACCAAGATGCTGCTGCCACTGGAGATCCTGGCTAAATGGTAAAGATGAGATGGTGGTGCTGGGAGCCAGACCCCATCTCTTTTTTCTTTACCCACGCTCCCATCCTCATCAGTCACTCATATTTCCCTACATCCTGGCAAAGGCAGGTACATCCCACTCATGCCATGGAATGTCATGGAATCAGAACAGATGGGACCCAGAGTGGCCCTGTCACAAGCTGGCATGTGTGTATTCACTGTACCCTACGGTACGATGCCAACAAATTCTAGCTAGGTGAGTTCCCTGGGTGTGTATGAGTCATGTATCTCTTGTATCCATATGTGCAGTATTACAATATCTTTCCCACCTCAGGAGATACATTACATGTTATACCTTCCCCCCCCCCCCCGATCTTTCATATTGTCCTGGATTGTTGTTACTCCCTAAGTTTTTTCTCCCCTCCTAGACTGTGAGTTCCATCAGGGCAGGGAGGGGCTGAACCTCATTCATCACTGCATATTCTCCATTGCTTAGCATATGACATGCCATATAGGAGTTTAGGAAATGTTTGTAATTCCTACTTATCCTTTAAAGCCCAGCTTAAAAGCTACAGAACTATAGCATTTTAAATGGGAAAGACACCTAAGAGAACATAAAACCACAGGCTTACAAGTGGACAGGACCTCAGAGGTCACCTCTTTAAATCTTTCATTTTAAAGAAGAGGAAACCAGCATGACACATTCGGGGACAGGAGCAGTCTTCCTGCTCCAAATTCAGGGTTCTTTAAAGATACCAGATCAGTGGTATCAAACTCAAATGGAAACAGGTCCCCGTGGGCCACACGGTGACTGAGAAAACCACAAATTAACATTATCTATGTTGTGTTGTATTTTTATTTATTTTGTTAAATATTTCCCTATTACATGTAATCTGCTTTGCCGCACTCAGGAGTTCTGTGGGCCATCTGTCCTGGAATACACCACACCTTTTCCCTGATGTCCATCAGCCCCTGCCCCTCAAACCTGGTTGCTTACAGTTTTCTTCCCCATGAAGTGCTTTTTTCCTCCCTCTCTCTGATGCATATATGCCTTATCTTCCTATTATATTATTAGCTCCAAAAGGATAGGGACCATCTCATATAAAATTCTTCTCTTTCCCATCACCTTGCACAGTGCTACACATGCTGAAGTACTTAATAAGGGTTTGCTAAATGACTAAATGAATTAACAAGTGCCTCCCTCTGGACTTTACAGACAGAATGAACCAAAGACACAGGAGCCAGAAACCCAGAGCCCCACCACTCTGGGGGCCTGTGCACAAGGGCAGCCGTTACCTGTAACAGCTCTTTGGCAGACCCTCTCTTCTCCACGTCCATCTCAAGACAGCGGTTCAGGAAATCCCGGAAGATGGCAGACAGTTTCTCTGGATTCTGAAGCTCAGGAGTACCGTTAGTAGCGATGAGGTATAGGGCCTGTCAATACAAAGAGAGATGATGCTCCGGAAGCCACCACTGGATAGATTCTACATGTCTAGAAACACAATCAGTGTGTCTCAACCCCTCCACTGCATTTCCCCCATAGCCTACCAGGACCCAGACACTGGTAAAAAAGTGAGCGTTATTTCTGTAGTGTGTTAGGGTTACATACATGCATATTCAAGAACGTGTGCATGCACACACACATATATACATTACATGCATGTACACACATACAGAGAAATACCCACGAGCATTACAGCTGGACAAGCATTGATTAGGTTGCTACCCACAGCACTGGGCATGGAGG
Organism: Dromiciops gliroides; assembly: GCF_019393635.1. Lineage (NCBI taxonomy): Eukaryota > Metazoa > Chordata > Mammalia > Microbiotheria > Microbiotheriidae > Dromiciops > Dromiciops gliroides. The sequence continues at coordinate 549,884,440 of NC_057863.1, forward strand.
AGTTTTGAGTTGGGGGTATAATCAGTAGCCTAACCCCGCATATACACACATACACAATTTGGCAAAGAGAAGAAGCCCAGAAACACACCCACCCTCAGAGGGTTTTCATTGAGGTAGGGGGGCTCCCCCTCAATCATCTCTATGGCCATGATGCCCAAGGACCAGATGTCCACTTTCGGCCCATAGGCCTTCCGAGTCACAACCTCCGGGGCCATCCAGTATGGGGTCCCCACCATAGTGCTCCGCTTGCTCTGTTCTGGGGTGATCTGAGCACAGAAACCAAAGTCGGCTGTAGTGGAAAAGGAGAACAGAAAGTGAGTTTTATCTGAACATTCATTTATTCAATTAACATTTAGTGCTCTCATTCCATGAGCCCTTAGGGATTTCATAGTAGGCTGCAAGGTCAATATTAACCAACAGTGTGATCTGGCAGCCAAAAGAGCTTGTTCAACCTCAGGCTACATTAATAGAAGCACAGGGCAGAGAATAAGAAAAAGAACCACCAGCATTTATGGAACACTTTTTCAGTCGTGTCTGACTCTCCGTGACCCCATTTGGGGTTTTCTTGGCAGAGATACTGGAGTGCTTTTGCCATTTCCTTCTCCAGCTCATTTGACAGATGAGGAAACAGGGTGAAGTGACTTGCCCAGGGTCACACAGTTAGGAAGTATCTGAAGCCAAATTTGAATTCAGGAAGATGAATCTTTCTGACTCCAGACTTGGCAACTCTATCACCTAGCTGCTCATGTAACACTTTAAAGTTTATTATCTCATTTGAGGCACACGATAACCTTGTGAGGTGGGTGCTATTATTATTCCCATTTTCCAGATGAAGAAACTGAGTCTGAGAGTGGTTAAATGATTTGCCCAGGATCACACAACAAGTAGGTGCTGGAGAAAGGATTTTGAATTCAGGTCTTCCAGAGTCCACATCTAGGACTTATTATTCCATGTCACTTAGCTGCCCTCAATAAGAGAAGCAATGGCCCCATTTATATTGCCAGGATCAGACATCTGGAGGACTGTACTCAGTTCTGGGAACACATTATTTTTTTGTTTTGTTTTTTGTTTTTTTGCAGGGCGATGGGGGCTAAGTGACTTGCCCAGGGTCACACAGCTGGTAAGTGTCAAGTGTCTGAGGCCGGATTTGAACTCAGGTCCTCCTGAACCCAGGGCTGGTGCTTTATCCACTGCGCCACCTAGCCGCCCCCGCAACATTGAAATTCTTAATAATGTGTTCCCAGAGGGCACACACTTAGCCCCCATCGCCCCGCAAAAAGAACAAAACAAAACAAAACCAAAAAAAAAAAAAAAAGAATTTCAATGTTGCACTGGAATGTATCCAAAGAAGGGAGAGGAAGATGGTGAGGGGGCTGGAGATCATAGCATACGAAGATTGGCTGAAGAAACTGAGAATATTTAACCTGGAAGAAGTGGATTTGTCCTGCTGGACTCAGAGATGGGGACTAGGAAAAAAAATGAAAATGCAAATGCAAACCAGCTCCTAATAATTAAAGCTGTTCAAAAGGCAAATGGACTGCCTTGAGAGGTAGTGATTTCCCTGTCACTGGAGTTCTGCAGGAGTAAATTGGATGATTATTTGTCAGAGATATTACAGGAGGTAACATGGTGCATCATGGAGTGGGACATTAGGAGAGATGTGTTTGCACGCTGCCTCTGACCTGGGCAGATCACTTAGCCTTTTGTTTGCTCATCTATAAAATGGGCAGCTATGTAGCACAGTGGATAGAATGCCGGTCTTGGGGTCAGGGAGACCCAAGTTCAAATCTGGCCTCAGACACTTACTAGCTGTGTGACCCTGGACAATTCACTTAACCCTGTTTGCCTCAGTTTCCTCATCTGTAAAATGAACTGAAGAAGGAAATAGCAAACCCCATTGTGCAAATGACAAACCCCAAATTCCAAAAAAAAAACCCCAAATGGGGTCTCAAAGAGTCAGACATGACTGAAAAATGACTCAACAACAACCCCAACAATAAATGTTGGTACCAATGACTCCAGCACTTATCTCACGGAATTGCTAAAGAATAAAATGAGACAGTATATGTTAAGGTCATGAGATGCTGAGGTGGAAAGGATCTTAGAGGTCATTTAGTCCAAATCCTTTATTTTACAGATAAGGAAACTGAGGTACAGAAAGATGCACTTGCCCAAGGTCACAGAATTTGAACTCGGGCCTTCTGACTACAAAGCCAGTGATCTTTCTACTGTGCCACAGCTACATAAAAGTGTTCATTATTATCTTCTTTATTAAGGAAGAGATCACTATGCAGGTGGAAGTTGTACTAAGACTAGCAGTGTCAAACTCAAATAGAAATGGGTCCCCATGGGCTGCATATTGATTTAGAAGACCATAAATTCACATTATTTTTGCTTATTTTGTCAAACATTTCCCAATTACATTTTTTTTTTGCGGGGCAATGAGGGTTAAGTGACTTGTCCAGGGTCACACAGCTAGTAAGTGTCAAGTGTCTGAGGCCGGATCTGAACTCAGGTACTCCTGAATCCAGGGCTGGTGCTCTATCCACTGTGCCACCTAGCTGCCCCTCCACAATTACATTTTAATATGTCTCTGTACTAGACAATCCCTTCCAATTTGGGGAATCCATGATTACACCGAGCACCAGCTTGTGTGCTCAGCACTTGGGGGTCACGGGGGGTGATAGAAGATGCAGTTGCAGTCACAGATGAGGCCAGAGGAGGTAGAAATGAAATGGAGCCTTCATAGGTCCAACCTTCTCAATTTACAGGACACAGAGAGAGACAAAGAACATTAGCAAATTCTCTTATAAAAAGAGAGACAGTGAGTTGCCCAGTGTCACACAGTCTGGTCCCAACTCCAAGCCTAGCGAGTACCAAGCTGTGAGAAGGGCCCATCTTATGAAGAGTCAGACTGAAACAGGCTGAGTTTATCTTCAGTGTCTGCCACCCCACATACCCTCATACTTTCTCTCTCCATAAAGAGTGGAGCTAAGGCTGCCCATATTGCTGCTCTTGTAGTCCAAGCGCCTGCCCCTGATAAAACTGAGCCCTGTGCAATGCAGACCTCACCTAGTACCAGGACCCAGAGCCCCACAATTAACAAAGGGGTGCTTGCTACTCAGGACCAATGACATACTTAGCTTGACAGAACCATCCATCCCGAGCAGGATGTTGTCGCTCTTAATGTCCCTGTGAATGACCTGGCTGGAATGCAGAAACTCCAAGGCTTGAAGACACTAGAGAGAGAGAAGATGAGAAACCTGTGAACGCACCCCATTCTGTGCTTCTGAGATTCTATGGCGCTGATCCCAAAATCCTACGAGAATCTAAAATTTGATTATTCCAACATCCTAGGACTTTACTAGTGTCGATTCTCCCGCTTCTGATAGTGCATAGCACTTCTAGAGCAGTTCTAGGCCTGAGGTCCCTCATGGGGGAAGGAGCCCAAGTGGGTAAGTGGGTTTCTTAGGCCAACCTTACCTCCCGGCACACGGCTGCTATCTGTCCTTCATCCATGCAGGTTTCAGTCACAACGTCTGTTAAGGAGCCACCAGCCAAGTATTCCATAACGACCCACAGCTCATCTCCCACCAGGTAACTGCAAAGGCAAGGAGAGAGAGAGAGAGAGAGAGAGAGAGAGAGAGAGAGAGAGAGAGAGAGAGAGAGAGAGAGAGAGAGAGAGAGAGAGAAAGAAACAGTGAGAGAATCCTGAGAGTGAAAGGTAAGGAAGTGTACCTTCAAGGCACAGGACTCCAGAGGACACAGAACCAAGTCACTAGGGTTTCCCTTGATGGCCCAAAGCCCAACACTGAGATCTATTTTCAAGGAGAATCTATGGGGCTGACCCAGGTTAGAAACCTTAGTTTCCCATTACCCTGCTATGTGAACATCCACTTCTTCTCTTGTTGTGGTTTCTTCAGGTATAAGCCGCGCAAACAAGGAGAAGACTGGCTGGGCCCTGAGCTTTTAATAAGACCTGGGGCTGACCCACTATTATTACTAAGGTCTTACAAACACCCACAAGATATGGTGGACAAAGGGGCTCTATGTTCTTCTTGCACCTCTGATCAACCTTAACTGGATGTGGGATAAACTACCACCTTCCCCCACCTCTCCCATTATTTGTTGTTGTCCAGTCGTTTTCAGTAGTGGCCAACTCTTCATGACCCCACTAGGGTTGTTTTGGGGTTTTTTGGCAAAGATACTGGAGTGGTTTGCTGTTTCCTTCTCCAGCTCATTTTACAGATGAAGAAACTGAGGCAAACAGAGTGAAGTGACTTGCCCAGGGTCACACAGCTAGTAAGTGTCTGAGGCTGTATTTGAACTCAGAAAGATGAGTCTTCCTGACTTCAGGCTCATCATTCCATCCACTGCAACATCTAGCTGCTCCTTTTCCTATTATAAGAAAGATCAAAGAATTGGGGAGGCCCTTTAAAGACCCTCCCAATTTTAGGAATCTGTGATTCTCGGGACAGCTAGGTGGTGCAGTGGATAAAGCATTGGCCCTGGATTCAGGAGGACCTGAGTTCAAATCTGGCCTGACACTTGACACTTACTAGCTGTGTGACCCTGGGCAAGTCACTTAACCCTCACTGCCCTGCAAAAACAAAAAACAAACAAAAAGAAGAATCTGTGATTCTTTTGTTTCTAAGATGCCAAGATTCTATGATTCCAAGATTTTTAAGATGCCAAAGTTTTAAACTGCCAGCCTCTTGTGGAACCCTTCATGGGAAGTATTCTGTGTGCTCACCTGAATGATTTAAGTCCTGATAAAAAGAACCATTCCAAAAAGACAAAGGATTAGCAACCAAGAGCTGCCGTGGGACACCCACTTCAGGGATAGAATATTGGTGCTGAGCCACTGAACAAACAAACACGGCAGGTGACCCGACAGGAGGAGCGATTCACCAACATACCAGTTGGGCCAGCTCTTCAGCAGCGTCTGACTAGGGAGTGGGAGAGTGGCAGGGGAGGCTAAGGAGGGAATGGCAGAGTGCTGCCATTCTGCTATAAAAAATACATACCTACATAAGGAATGCTTTGTTCTTTTCAAAGTACTTTTATGCCCATTACCTGGCTGTTGGACAGTAGGGAGAAGAGGAGATTTTGGAGTTGAAGGGTCCTGCCACTTATTAACTATATAGCTATGGGCAACTCACTCAATCCCACTGGGTCTCAGTTTCTTCATCAATAAGATGGGGATGACTGCATTGGTGCTATCTTCATAGGGATATGATGAAACAACATGTGTGGATGGATTGTGTATGTGTGTGTATATGTATGTATTGTGTATATGTGTGCACACATTTAGAAATATATATATAACAATTTCCCCCCCAATTACATGAAAAGATAATTAAAGACTCTTCAGAAACAGAGATGAGGGATGACATTGCAGATATGGGGGCCAACTTGGGTAAAGGCATGGAGGTGAGAGGTGAAATGCCAAATTGGGGGAACAACATTGGGGCTGGAACAAAGAATACATAAAGTAATCTTTCTCCATTAAAACTCAAGTCAGGGGGCAGCTAGGTGGTGCAGTGGATAAAGAAAGCACTGGCCCTGGATTCAGGAGGACCTGAGTTCAAATCCAGTCTCAAACACTAGACGCTTACTAGATGGATGACCCTGGGCAAGTCACTTAACCTGTATTGCCCTGCCCCCCCCCCTCCAAAAAAAGATAAAAAAAAACTCAAGTCATGGGAAATAAGCATTTCTTTTGCTCACACACCTGCAGTCATAGGGAACTCACTACCTCTCCTGAAAGCCTCCTGTTCCACTACAATACAGCTCCAGTCAGTACAAAGTTTCTCTTTATACTGAGCTGAAGTCTGCACCTCAAAAATGCCTTTCCACAGTTGCTGGTTTCACTTCCAGTCCACCCGAGGAACCAATCTGCTCCCTTGCCCCTTTGACAGACTTTCAGATATTAGAAAAGAGCAATCGTGTCACTCTTAAGACTTCACTTACCCCTAAGCCTAGTGGATGGAATACCAGACTTGGAGTCAGGACGACCCAAGATCAAATCCTGTCTCAGACAGTCACACAGCTAATGAGTTACCTGAGGCAGAATTTGACCTCAGGTCCTCCTGTTTCCAAGTCTATCACTCTACCTACAGAGCCCCCTACTTGCTCTAGCAATAAGGAACCCACTAGGACCTCTTAAAGCAGTCCAGTTCACTTTGGGACAACGGCGGGGATTAGCAAATTTTGCCTCACATTGAGCTAAGATCTGCCTCTCTGCAGTTTCCAGCCCACTGCTCCTGGTTCTGTCCCATGGGATCAAGGAAAAAACGTTTAATCCTTCTTCCACAAGACTACCCTTCACCTATCTGATAAGAGCTATCATGTTCCTCCTCACAGATTGGCTTCAAGCTAAACATTCCCAAGTTCTTAAAGATAATCTTTATGTAGCGCAGTTGTTAACAGACCCCTCGTCATCCTGCACACTCTCCTGTGGGAATAGTCCCGCATGCTTTATTTACAATAGCCTTCAAAATATGGGGCATCCGGAGTGAGACAAAGGACTTCAGATATAGGCTGACTGGGACAGAGAGGCAATCAGTCTCTCCCATCACTTTGTATATCAGATGCCCACTGGAGGCAGACACAAATTACAGCAGCTGAGATATTCTGCCTCACTGAAGGTTCCCACTGAACCAAATCCTCAGATCATTTTGAATAAACTTGTGTACAGCCATGCCCATTCCACGCTTGTGAGAATGACTCTTTGATCCAAGGGCTGGACTTGATACTTATCCCTATTAAATAAGCAAGCCCTGTTAAATGACTTTTTATTCAATGTGGCCCATCATTTTAACTCATCAAGGTTTTTCTGACCTTTGATTCCATCCTGCACAAACACGTATCAGCAGACTCCACGTATGTTCATCCAAGTCACTGATAGAACTCTGAATAGCACAGAGCCAAAGAAAAGGAGCGTCCCACCAGAAACCTTTCTTCTGGGGGATAATTAATTCTTTAATCACTGCTTTGGAATTCTGTCAAATGTGCTGCCAATGGACTTATTTGGGCTTTTTATTAGCCACCAAAAGTCATGCCATTGAGATTCTCAATCAAATCCCTTCGATTTATTTTTCGTGGAAACTGCTGTGTATCCACACTTCTCCCAGTCTGTATTCAGTAAGGTGGTTTTTAAAAAACTAAGTAGAGAACACATAATTTAATTCTTTAAACTTTTTTAAAAAATTTGACCCTTCAGCCTGACTTGACAAGATATCCTCACAAGCTTTGTCCACCTGGCAAGCATTCCTCCTATGGTCTTATCACGGGTAAACATATTGAACTATATATATGGAGCTAGGGGCCTAGAGGACTCCATTTGGGGAAGGTAACAACCAGACATCAGTGGCTATATCCTGTGGGTCCAGACATCCAACTAGCTCTGAATTGCCTTAAACATCCTATCAACTAGACTATATCTCTCCATCCTAGCTACAAGGATAGCATAAGAGACTTCTAAAAAATAAGCAATCTGCAGCTTTCCTCTGATCTGTCCATCCCTGTCCAAAAAGGAAATCAGATCCCTCTGGCAAAACCCATTCTCTGGAATCACTGCTTCCTTTTCTAGATGTTTACCAAATAGCCCTTTAATTTTTTTTTATCATATCTGTTATTTCATTGTTATAGGGAATTCCTGGTAAGGAATTTCCTCTACCAACACAGGTTGGCACCTTCTCCTCAACTTAGACTCTTCGTAAATTGCCTAGAATACTAAGAGGTCAAGTGACTTGCCCAGGGTCACACAGCCCATATATGTCAGTGACAGCACTTAAATTCAGGTCTTCTCAACTATGAAGTGAGCCTCTCTATCCACTGCCCTTTAGTAATACCTTTTAGAATTTTGGCTGAGAATCAAGTATAGCTCTCTGTCTTAAAATTTACAGAGGAAAAGCTTTTGTTTTTTTGAGAATTATGTGGCACCTAATGTGTTCTTCACCATCTTTCAAAGATCACTGGTAATAGCCCAGTATGTGACCCCCAGATTGGTGACTTGAACTCATGAATGGAAGCTAAGTGCTCTCTTTCAGTATAGTCATTTTTCAGTTATGTCCAACTCTCCATGACCCCATTTGGGGCTTTCTTGACAAAGATACTGAAATGGGTTGTCATTTCTTTCTCCAGATCATTTTATAGATGAAGAAACCAAGGCAAACAGGGTGAAGTGACTTGCCCAGGGTCACACAGCTAGTGTCTGAGGCCAGATTTGAAATTCCTGACCCAGGCCCAGCACCCTATCCACTGTGCCCCCTAGATGCCCAAGTACTCTCTTAGTTTCATCTTATATTACTTGAATTTCAGCTTTCTCTGCTAGCTCTTTTTGTTCTGACCTCAAGTCAGAGGACCTGGGTTCACTTCTTGACTCTCCTGCTGAGTTCATCTGTGACCTTGGGCAAGGCCCTTCCCTAAGTCTTCATGACTCTCCTCATGAAAAACGGGCCTAACATTCCTCCTAAGTGCTAGCTATAATGATGATTTGGAAAAGGAAAGAGTTTGAACAGATGCCTCCAAATTCCCTTCCACCTATACATCTATGGCTCTATGGATGAAGATCTAGGAGAAAAGCCTCTCCTTGCCACCCTTTTTGCCCGTTCTGGCCTCCCTGAGTAGTTGCCCTTCCCTTTTTCTTTGTTGCTCATCATTCGGCATCACTAAAAAAAAGGGGCCAAAATGTGTGTTGTCCTTAGCATTCATCGGGTAGGACTCAAGTCATTCTGTGCTTTGGCACTCCTGACACTCACTGCTTGATGGGCCCAGGGGGTAGTGTATTATCAGTTGTAGTGTACTGTCAGACAACATCACCTCTCTTCCCTCTGCCTTCGATGGCTCCTGTAGACAGGATAGCAGACAGACGACTGGACTTGGAATTAAAACTCCATTTCAAATCCTACATCTCACATACTAACTAGTGTAACGATTGGAATAACGCCACCTGCTGGATACTTACTGTAGAGGAGTTCTGCCCATGAAGGGAAGGTCTTTGAGGGCAAGACCAGCGGGCTAGTGGGAGGAGGAAGGAAGAGACTGGCGCTCAGTCTCGCTCTCTTTCCTCTGGACTCTGGCGGAGAGCGGAGCTAGAAATGTGCTCTCCCTTTAATAGATAGGAATCTAGGCCTTTCTCTCTCTCTTTACCAAATTCTTATTCTCCTTAATAAATGCTTAAAAGTCTAACTCTTGCTAAAGCTTATAATTTATTGGCGACCACTCATTAGATATTTAGACAGACTAGCTAGAATTTTAACCCTTAACAGATGGCTGACCACGAAGAGGACAGCTAACCCTCAGTCTTCTTCTGATCTGCTGGTTGGGTAAGAAATTTCCCCTCCCTCTCCTTTAACTGCTAAGTACTGGTGTACTGGCTGTGTTTTTTCCTTTGAATTTTTTCGAATGGACCTTTTAAACTCCCTAATTATCCTATTTTTGATTTTGGTCTGTTTAACCAGACAATGGGAGATAAGATCATGTTAATGCTTTGTTTTTGTGGATTTTTCTATTTTTCTTTTTATTTTTGTTAAAAGAGCCAGCAACTTACTCACACAAGGAAATATCTCTCCCTCTCCCAACCATGCTTTTTCAGAGAAACCTGAAGAGATTCCCGCAGCTTTCCCAGTTCTAACACTAATTGTTGCTCTAATTTTGCATGCCTGGAGGCAATGACCCACCCTCTAGAAGCTTTTAATCCCCTAGCACCTGGAGGCAAAGTGGGGGAAGAGGAATCCAGGCCTGAGTTCAAAATCAAGTCTGATTCAAATTGCTCTGGTCCCTCCCCTCCTCTCCAGACCCCACCCTCTACTCCTCCTATGGCCAAGCCCATTGCTTCCCCTGCTGGGAAGTCCAGAGATCTGATGCGCATGCTCAACTTTTTCTACCTGCATTTGCAGCTTCAGGCTCAGCCCTTCCCCGGCCTGGCTGTGCTTTTGAGACAATCTTAGAAAACTCTTTAAATTCCAGATATGCTTGTTTTGTTCATAATTTGCTAACCTGCTTTTGTCTTTAATTAGTAATCTTATAAAGCATTTGTATGGTGAAAAGACTGACAGACAATATAAAGGGGTTAAAGAAGAAAAACTTAAACTGAATAAGAATGACAACCATCAACATAGTTCAAGACTCTGCTTCTTTTGCCATGGAAGGGTATATATTTTAGAGAAATGTAGAAGTAAGCAGCAAGGTATTGATACGAGTGTTGGGGATTTTAGATATCGGAATCAAAAGTGTTCTGAATTCACTCAGAGTATTAATGTCAGTTCAGAGGTTACATAGGATTTCTATGCTATTATATATACATTTTGAAATTAATGGTATGGGTTTATTTTCATAGAGATTTTCATGCTTTTGAGATTGTGTCTTATACTTAGTTTTTAAAACAAGGAGAATATTTGTAAAAGCTTTTTATAGTCATGTGATCAAGTTTATATTTTATAATACTCTTATTGATATTAAGTTCATATTCATTTAGATTTCCTTAGTTTGAATTTCACTGTCTTTTATTGTTCCATTTGTATTTTCTTCCATTCATTTGTCTATCTAATTTTGAAACATGGCAAGATGGTTTTGATTTCATAATACAATGTTAATTCTAGGAGTATTGTGCTCCCATATTCTGAGTTGTTTGTTTTTGTTATTTTTTCTCAACTGATTATTTGATCAAACTCTTTAAAGCATTTCCCTGGCAAATTGGTTGCCATGGCAAGTGTAAATTGATTCTAGAAGTATTATTTTTGATAAGCATATTCCAAAAAAAAAAAAAAAAAAGAGGGGAACATTTGTAAAAGTTTTCTTTTTTCAAAAAAAAAAAGTTCTTTGAGATTCTGTTGTGCTTTAACTTGTATTTAAGTATGTTCTGATTTTTCACAAAAGTAATTGTATACTAAGTAAAAAAAAAAGGGTATTATTTGAAATTGTTGCATAATTATATATTATATTTTGAGTCAAGATGTATCACATTTTTGCAATCATTTATTATCCTCAATTTTAAATCCATATGAGACTTGGATTATGGGAACTTATCATTTAAGACAATTAATTGCCTTTATTCTGAGTTATCAGATGCCAGTTGGCCAAGATGCCATCCAATCACAAGAGGAATACATGCAAGAGCAGACACTGAACTGTCACATGAGGGGAGACATGCATGAAGTCAAGGTATGGCCGAGGGAACGGCTTTTGACAAATGTTGAGGTTGGATTCTCTTGGTTTAATATTTATTCTCTTTTTCCCCACATATTGTACAGATGGCTGGAAGTATTCCTCCCACCCATCTCACTTCTACTAACCTGGCTTCTATGCTCCCTCCTATATGCCTGATGCCATGGACATCTCAATCCCATGCATCTGATTAAGTCTGACTCAGTTTCTTCCAATATGTTTGGTGGCATGGACATATATTCCATCCACCTATTTTAAGCCTGGCATACTGTATGGGCAGTACATATCGCTCAAGTGTGGGAATGCTCATATCCCATCATTTCTCTGTTCTTTTATGGTAACCCCCATAATTATCTCAGGTGTCATGATAAATACAGTGTTGAATTTGGCCTTGACACCTGTTACCAATTATATAGATTTTTTAATTTCTCATAATGGCATGAGGAAATTAGGCAGATGATGCAAAAAGTGATGAAACAAAGATAAAAAATTATTTTTAATAATTAATATCGCAGCAATTGTCTTCTCAATTACCCTCCAAAGGGGGGGGACTATAGTAATATTATAACTTTAAAGAATGGTTCAATTTTTGTTTTATATATGTTTCATGGTAACAACTAAGATTCTGAATTCCCTTAGACATGTTTTTGAGAACTTCATTGTTTGATTTGATTATTGACAAAGCTATTTTAAAGTTGGGTTAAGCTCAATTTTGTAGGAAATTTTCCTGGCTGATTACCAGCATCCACACATCAACCCCTGAAAAGACTTCCATTCCACGACTACACTAGAGGACATCTGAGAAAAGACTTTCAGAGACTTTAAATGAACAGTTTTGATTTGTTCTTTTTGTTGGTTTTTTCTCTTTCTGTTATAATATACACCATCTGTAACATGTATTCTCTGCAGAGGCCCTCCCTTTGCAAGACTAATGTCAAAGCGTCGGTTCATGAGGACAAAAAAAAAATTGCCCCCTCTGGACAAAACTTTCCTCTCTTCCTTTTCTATATTGTTGTTCACATATTATTAGTTAGCAATAGTTAGCATATTGTTTTTTACTGTTCCGTCAAGGAAACATTTTGTTTCTTGAGGAACAACAGGGGGGGACTGTAACGATTGGAATAACGCCACCTGCTGGATACTTACTGTAGAGGAGTTCTGCCCATGAAGGGAAGGTCTTTGAGGGCAAGACCAGGAGTCAGGAAGTGACGCGGCTAGTGGGAGGAGGAAGGAAGAGACTGGGCGCTCAGTCTCACTCTCTTTCCTCTGGACTCTGGCGGAGAGCGGAGCTAGAAAATGTGCTCTCCCTTTAATAGATAGGAAGCTAGGCCTTCTCTCTCTCTTTACCAAATTCTTATTCTCCTTAATAAATGCTTAAAAGTCTAACTCTTGCTAAAGCTTATAATTTATTGGCGACCACTCATTAGATATTTTAGACAGACTAGCTAGAATTTTAACCCTAACACTAGGCCAACTTACCTAACCTCTCTCAGATTCAGTTTTCCTCATCTATAAAAATGGGGATAATAACAGCATCCACCTCCCAGCAATGTTGTGAAGATCAAATGAGATGTCGATATGTAATATAGGTAAAGAGCAGCTAGGTAGTACAGTGGATAGAGCAACCGAGCCCGGAATCGGGAAGAACTGAGTTCACATCCAGCATCAGACACTTCCTAGCTGTGTGACCCTGGGCAAGTCACTTCACCCTGTTTGCCTCAGTTGCCTCATCTGTAAAATGAGCGGGAAAAAGAAATGGCAAGACCACTCCAGTGGCCTTTGCCAAGGACAGTCCAAATGGGAGCACAGAGAGTGCACACAACTGTAAAATGACTGAACAACAACAACAACACAGGTAATATGATTTATAAATCGTAAAGTACTGTCTAATTACCAGCTATTACTGGTGTTAGAAACACTTTATAAACCTTAAAACTCTATAAAAACATGAACCATTACAGAGAGGACCAGCTGTGGAAAATGGCCTGAAGGCAGATTTTCACTCAGTTACAGTTGGCAGTAACCCCCCCCCCCACCTCCCAAGGTACCTTTCAAATCAGTGATTCTGTGAATGTCTCCCCATCAGCCTACCAACTGAGCACACCTGAAGGAGCATACCTATCCAGGTAGTTTTACGATGTGGGGGTTCTTGTTTTCCCTCATGACCAGGATTTCATTAATAATTAGCTCCTTCTTGGGCTGCTGTTGTAAGATTCATCTGCTTGATGGCCACCTGTAGTCAGAGCACAGAGGAAAGGTCAAGGTCACTCTTAAGAGCCAGCAATGGGGACTCGAAGAAAAGCCAGCCCACTCATCAGCTGAGGAATCTGTGCTATTGTTCAGTGTGTCTGCCCAGTCAGACATCACAGCCAACCCAAAGGGCAGGAAGATGGCGCTTATTAGGATGCTGTAACATTGCCACCCTCCCTGCAAAACCAAGAACACGTCTTCTGTTCAGAGATTGGACCTCTCCTCCCAAGGTCCACCCATGGACTGGATGCCAAATATGAGGGCATTCTTGCAGTCTGATGGATAGAGGAGAAATGATGAGGTCAAAAGAGCTAGGTCCTGGTTCTGACATATCTGAGCTGCGTAGCCCAGAGCAAACCCCTGATCACCCTTAGCACGCTTAGTTCCCTCGCCTTTAAATTGACAGTGGGGATACTTGGATGACCTCTCTAAGGGGCCACCAACCTGAGAAGTCATCCCATGCCCTCATTTAACAAAGAAGGTAAACTAATTTTTGTCATTGGAACTGGAAAGATCAAATCTGAAGATTAACTCATAAGCTCCTCGAGGATAAAAAACAATGTCTTAAGGCAGCTCTCTTGGCATTTCCCATATTAAACCATGGGTCCTGTATATGACAGGTGTTTAATAAGGATTGTTGAAAAACGATCAAAATTGAATGCTGGAAAAGTTCAATGACCAAGCTTGACCCCAAAGAAAAGAAATGAGAAAGGACCACCCGACATTCTTGGAAAAGGACTTGGGGCTATGGCCGTGGAACTCTGTCTATAAGGTCAGGCTTTAAAAAAATGTGTTTAGTTTTGTCTTTTCTATTTTTAGAATTTCTTGTTCTAAGGGATGGCTCTCTGGGAGAAGGGAGAAGGATATACTGGGGGAATAAATAATGTAAAAGGGTCCAAGGCAATAACAACAACAAAATGATAATGAACAGAAAAAGTCTTAAAAATCATCTAGTCACTCTCTCTCCTCTCCCCATTGTCTACTCTCTCTCTCTCCCTCTCTCTTTCTCCCTCCCTCTTTTCTTCTCCCCCTCTCCTTTTTCTCCTTTCTCTCCCTCCCTCTCTTCTTCTCCCTCTCTTCCTCTCCCCTTTTCACTGTCTCCCTTTCTTTCTCCTTCTCTTTCCTCTATTACCCCCTGAAGAGAAACTGAGGACAAAAGAGGGTGACCTGCCCAGATCGCAAAGCTAATAAGTGGTAAATCTGGGGGATCTTGAATTGAGGCTTGTATAGAGGCAGCTAGTAGGAGATATAATGCTAGGCCTGGAGTCAGGAAGCTCAAATCTAGCCTCATACACTTACTAGCTGGGTTACCTTGGGCTAGTCACTTAACCTCTATCTTCCTCTGTTTCCTCAACTGTAAAATGGGGGTCACAATAACACTTACTTCCCAGGGCTGTGAGAGAATCGAATGAGATATTTTAAAAATGCTTAGCACGTAGTACACATTTTTTTTTCCTTTCCTTGGAGCCAATCTGGGTTAAGTGGACTTTCCCAGGGTCACATAGCTACTATGTCTCTGAGGCCAGATGTAGGTCTCCTGACTCCAGGCCAGTGCTCTATCCACTGCCACTGCCTTAGCCATCCCACACATGGTAGACATTTTTTTTTTTTACATATAAGGGTATTTTATTTTTTCCGTTACATGTAAAGATAGTTCTCAACTTTTGTTATACAAGCTTTACAATTTCAGATTTTTCTCCCTCC
Source organism: Dromiciops gliroides (assembly GCF_019393635.1). Lineage (NCBI taxonomy): Eukaryota > Metazoa > Chordata > Mammalia > Microbiotheria > Microbiotheriidae > Dromiciops > Dromiciops gliroides. The sequence continues at coordinate 549,899,566 of NC_057863.1, forward strand.
TCCCCTCCCTCCCCCTCCCCTAGACAGTAGGTAATCTGATGTAGGTTATATCTATATATCTATATCTATATAACTTACAGTATATATATATACACACACATATATATACACATATAACATTATCCTATTTCTGCATTAATCCTGTTACAAGAGAAAAAATCGGAGCAGTGATGCAAAACCTCAAAATAGAAACAAAAAACAGCACCCAAAACAAAAGAAATAGTATGGTTCAATCAGCATCTATACTCCACAGTTCTTTTTTTTTTTTTTTCCCTTGGATTTGGAGATCCTCTTCTATCATGAGTTCCCTGGAACTCTTCTGTACCATTGCATTGGTGAGAAGAATATAGTCCATCACAGTAAGGTCAACACTCAATGTGATGATACTGTGTACAATGTTCTTCTGGTTCTGCTCATCTCACTCATCATCAGCTCATGTAAGACCCCTCTAGGTTTCTCTGAACTCCTCCTGCTCATCATTTCTTACAGCACAATAGTATTCCATTGTATTCATATACCACAACTTGTCCAGGCCATTCCCCAATTGATGGGCACCCCCCTCAACTTCCAATTCCTTGCTACCACGTAAAGAGCAGCTATGAATATTTTTGTACATGTGGGGTCCCTTTCCCCCTTCCATGATTTCTTTGGGAAAAAGACCTAAAAGTGGAATGCTGGGTCAAAGGGTATGCACAGCTTTATCGCCCGTTGGGCATAATTCCAAATTGCTCTCCAGAATGGTTGGATCAGTTCACAGCTCCACCAACAATGCATTAGTGTTTCCAATTTTCCCACAGCTTCTCCACATTTATTATCTTCCTTTTTTTGTCATTTTAAGCCAATCTGATAGGTGTCAGGTGGTACCTCAGAGTTGTTTTAATTTGCATCACTCTAATCATTAGAGATTTAGAGCATTTTTCATATGGGAATAGATAGCGTTGGTTTCTTCATCAGAAAACTGCCTGTTCATATCCTTTGACCATTTCTCAACTGGGGAATGACTTGGGTTCTTATAAATTTGATTTAATTCCCTATAGATTTTAGAGATGAGGCCTTTATCAGAAGTACTGGCCTCAAAAATTGTTTTCCCACTTTCTGCCTCCCTTCTAATTTTGGATGCATTGCTTCTGTTTTGTACAAAAATTTTTAATTTAATATAATCAAAATCATCCATTTTGCATTTTATAAATATACTCTATCTCTTGTTTGGTCAAAAACTGTTTTCCTTTCCAAAGATCTGATAGGGTACACTTTCCTTTTCTCTCCTAATTTACCTATGGTATCACCTCTTATGTCTAAATCATGTATCCATTTTGACCTTATTTTAGTATAGAGGGTCAGATGTTGGTCTATGCCTAATTTCTGCCATACTATCTTCCAGTTTTCCCCAGCAGTTTTTGTCAAATACTGAGTTCCTATCCAGAAGCTGGAGTCTTTGGGTTTATCAAACACTACATTACTAGTGTCATTACTACTGCATTTCCTGAGCCTAGCCTATTCCATTGATCTACCACTCTATTTTTTAGCCAGTACAGATAGTTTTGATGACTGCCGCTTTATAGTAAAGCTCCAGGTTTGGTACCCGCTAACCCACCTCTTCCTGTGAATTTTTTTTCATTATTTCCCTGGATATTCTCGATTTTTTGTTTTTCCAGATGAATTTTGTTATTATTTTTCTAGCTGTATAAAATAATTTTTAGGTAGTCTGATTGGTATGGCACTGAATAAGTAAATTAATTTAGGCAGTATTGTCATTTTTACTATATTAGCTCTGCCTATCCATGAGCAATTGATATCTTTCCAATTATTTAGATCTGATTTGATTTGTGTGAAGAGTGTTTGGTAGTTGTGTTCATAGAGTTCCTGGGTTTGTCTTGGCAAGTAGACTCACAAGTATTTTTATATTATCTAGCCGTTACTTTAAATGGAATTTCTCTTTCTATCTCTTGCTGCTGGATTTTGTTGGTCATGTATAGAAATGCTGATGATTTATGTGGATTTATTTTATATCCTGCTACACATGGTAGACATTTAATCCTTCCTTTCTTCCCTCCACTCTAAGATCAATGAACAATGTACTTTCTGCATGCTGAACTCTGAAATGCAATGATGTGTCCATGCCTTAGCCCCCCTGCTAGACTGAAAGCTGCCTGAGGGCAGACATAAACCTTATTCATCTTGTAACGTAGCACCCAACACAGAGGCTTGTTGAACTGCACACTACTGGGAAATCTGCCAAACCTTCATCTGATCAGGTCTCCATTCTGAAAAATCTTTCCATAAATGTCCACTATGGACACGACACTTCATAGGGAGAAACATGGGTTCCTAGGTTTAGGCAGGTAGATGAAGTAGAGCGCTGCAACTTGGACTTAGGAAACCTGAGTTCAAATTCCAGCTTCAGGTACTTCCCAGCTATGTGACTGTGTAAAATTACTTAACCATTGTGCGCCTCAGTTTCCTCACCTAAAAAAGGGATAATACTAGCACCTCCATCCCAGGGTGGTGATGAGGAATCAAATGAGATACCATTAGTACAGTTCTTTGTAAACACTAAAGTGCTGGATAAATACATACCTACAATGTTGTTACTGCTTTTTTTTTTTTTTGCAGGGGCAATGGGGGGTTAAGTGACTTGCCAGGGTCACACAGCTAGTAAGTGTCAAGTGTCTGAGGCCAAATTTGAACTCAGGTCCTCCTGAATCCAGGGCCGGTGCTTTATCCACTGCTCCACCTAGCTGCCCATGTTATTGCTTTTAATAAATTTTATGCTATCATTATATTATCATTAATGGGAAGAGAAAGACTACCCTATCTGAAGTTCTGATGATGCCTCTCCCTGTTCCTGTGTGACCCTGGCAGATTGGTTTCATCATCACCAAAATGAGGAAAGGCAATTAGACCTGATGACATCCGAGACGCCTCACCAGCCTTACATCTATAATCTCTTGTTGCTAAGAAAAGAACCCTACGGTGCCTGTGGTTTCTTCCTCCGATGACATCCAATAGCTTCGTGCCTCCAGATCAACCCTGGGGGCATTGTGCTCCCATCCATTATCAGAACAACAAATGCCCGTGTGCTGACAGTTCGAATCAAAGACCCATAAGCCTCGATGCCAGAGAGCAGCCCTTCCTGGAAGCTGCATTAGCCCTTCTAATGGGACAACTTCCATTCACAGGTTCTGACCCCAACAATACAGGGCCAACATGACAGCACCTTCTCTCCCTCGTTCCCACAGAACAGGGGCTCTAGGGCCTTCCAGGAACCCCAGGTCGGGAGCTGCTCTCCGACAAGACCCAGGGAACACGGTTCAGGGGACCAAAGAGTCCTGATTGATTCCCCAGTGCTTTTAAGGTTTGTTTAGAATATATCAGGTCTTTTAAAATGAGGACAGTTGGAGGCATCTAGGTGGCACAGTGGACTAAAGCACTGGCCCTGGATTCAAGAGGACCTGAGTTCAAATCCAGCCTCAGACACTTGATCCTAGCTGTGTGACCTGGGCATATAACTTAACCCTCACTGCCTTTTTTTTTTTTTAAAGAAAAAATGAGGACGGTTTTATTCCTTTTGGCATTCCCAGCCCCTAATATAGTCCCCGGTACAGAATAGGCATTTAAATAAATGCCGGTTGGTTGACTATTTATGTTCTCTCACAATCCCCATTTTACAGATGAAGAAATTGAGACTCAGAAATGGAAAATACCAAAGATCACATAGCTAGTGAATAGTAGGACCAGATCTCTTGACTCCTGTCCTGCACAATTAGCTCACTGAATAAAATGGGTTCAAAAAAAATCAGAGAACTTAAAATGAACTAATCTTAAAGACTGATCCTAACCTTTCTCACTTAGAGGATTAAATATAAACTATAATCCTTGTCTTTTAAGCTCTTAAGGCTTTCTGTGCTCTGCTGTCCCTTGGACAGCTCAGTGGCAAAGTGCTGGGCCTGGAATCAGGAAGACCCATCTTCATGAGTTCAAATTTGGCCTCAGACATTGATCTGGACAAGTCAGTTTACCCTGTTTGCCTCAGTTTCTTCATCTATAAAATGAGCTGAAGAAGGAAATCACAAACTACTCCAGTATCTCCACCAAAAAACTTCCAATGAGGTCATGAATTGTCAGACACGCCTGAAAAATGACAACAACAAAAACTGTCCCTTCACCATATTCTGCTCAGTTCCTCACATGTTATCCCTTTGAGATATTCCACATACTCATCTATTCATTATTCTCTGAAACTCAGCAATCCTTCTACCACTTCCATGTTCTTTGCATAGCTTATTCCTCATGTCCAGACTCCTGACTCATACTTCCCTTTAGAGAAGGGAATTTTTAGCCTGGAGTTCATGATTTTTTTTTAATTGTTTGGTAACTGGATTTCTTTTTTTTTTAATTAATAAAGTATTTTATTTTTTTTTCCATTACATGTAAAGATAGTTCTCAACCTTTGTTTATACAAGCTTTACAATTTCAGATTTTTCTCCCTCCCCCCTCCCCTAGACAGCAGGTAATCTGATATAGGTTTTATATATATATATATATATATATATATATATATATATACACACACATAATAACATTAATCCTATTTCTGCATTAGTCATGTTATAAGAGAAAAAAAATCAGAGCAATGATGGAAAACCTCAAAATAGAAAAAAACCCAACAGCATCAAAAACAAAAGAAATAGTATGGTTCATTTAGCATCTATACTCTGCAGTTCTTTTTTTTTTCCCCTGGATTTGGAGATCCTCTTCCATCATGAGTTCCCTGGAACTCTTCTGTGCCATTGCATTGGTGAGAAGAATATAGTCCATCACAGTAGATCAACACTCAATGTTGATGTTACTGTGTACAATGTTCTTCTAGTTCTGCTCATCTCACTCATCATCAGCAGTAACTGGATTTCAATAAAATTAATTTCCCTTGGAAAGCTACATATTTTATTTTATGCATTTGAAAATATTATTCTGGGGCAGTTAGGTGGCACAGTGGATAGAGCACCAGCCCTGGATTCAGGAGGACCTGAGTTCAAATCCAGCCTCAGACACTTGATACTTACTAGCTGTGTGACCCTGGACAAGTCACTTAACCCCAACTGCCTCACCAAAAAAAAAATTATTCTGAAAAGGAGCCCAATGGATTCACCAGACTACCAAGGCAGGAGGGTGGGGAGAGTATCCAGTAACATTTTTTAAAAGTTAGAAACCCTTCAACTAGAGAATCCCTGGCTTCCTCAAAAGCTTAGTTCATGCTTCTTGTCGTTCACTCGTTTCTGACTCTTCATGCCCCATGGACCATAGCACACCATTATTGGCCATGGGATTTTCCTGGCAAAGATACTGGAATGATTTGCCATTTCCTTCCCCAATGGATTAAGGCAAATAGAAGTTAAGTGATTTGTCCTGGGTCATGCAGCTAATAAGTGACTGAGGCTGGATTTAAGCTCAGGTTTTCCTGACTCCAAGCCCAGCACTCTATCCACTGCATGCACCAGCTCCTAAAGGTAGACTTTCTAGATTCCCTTAGGCATTGTTCTCTCTCTCTTCAAATAATCATGTATTTACTTGTCCATTCCTTGTTGTATCCACCCCAATAGAATGAAAGTTCCTTGAGCAAAAGGACAATTTTTAAAACTTTGTCTTTGTATCCTTGGTGTCTAGCAAGGTACCTTGCACACAGTACGTGCCTAATAAATGTATGTTTGCTCAGGCTGAACGGGAAGAGACTATACAACATAGAATATGTGGGCTAGAATGGACCTCAAAAATTACATACCCAAGGGGGGCAGCTAGGTGGCGCAGTGGAAAGATCACTGGTCTTGGATTCAGGAGGACCTGAGTTCAAATCTGGCCTCAGACACTTGACACTTACTAGCTGTGTGACCCTAGGCAAGTCACTTAACCCTCATTGCCATGCCCCCCCCAAAAAAAAGCTAAAAAAAAATTACATACCCAAAGGATGCTGGAATTTAGAATAATAAAATCTAAACACAGCATTACAAGTTCACCATCGTGTTCCTGCAGCCTTCTTACCCTGAATGAGCCCATTACCCCTCCAAGCTTCTCAAGCTGTGGCCCTTTCTTCTGATTTGCTGTTCCCTTCCAGAGCCTCTATTTTAAAGGAGGGTCCCAGGGCCAGACACGTTCATGCCTTCATTTCTCTCTGGATCCTGCTCCAGTCTCTCCAGACTTTTCCCACCATGACCCACCAGAGCCACCTTTTTCCACCATGGCCCATCACCAAGCACCCTTCCTCTCCCAACCCAATTCAGCTTCCCCCCTTAGAATCTAAGCTCTTGTGGGCAGGGACTGCCTTTCTTTTATTTCTACTTGTATCCCTAGCACTTAACACAGTGTCTGGCATTTAGTAAGTGCTTAATGAATGTTTGCTGACAACTATATCTGGAAAGGACCTTACAAAGCACTTAATCCAACTTCTTCATTTTACAATTAAGGGGACCAGGGGGCAGCTAGGTGGCACAGTGGATAAGCACCGGCCCTGGAATCAGTACCTGAGTTCAAATCTGGCCTCAGACACTTGACACTTACTAGCTGTGTGACCCTGGGCAAGTCACTTAACCCCCATTGCCCCGCAAACAAAACAAAACAAAACAAAACAAAACAAAACAAAACAAAACAAGGGAACCAGTGGAAAGTGACTTGTCCAAGATCCCATGGTAAACTTGCCTCCTTTACCTATTTACCTGTGGTTAGGATGCAGACATGAAGAAATGCTTTTACCCCTCTCCATAGAATTTGTCCTCACTACAATACAAATTTTGCTATAGGAAAAAAATGTTTTGAGTAAGTAATAATACAATTCCACCAACCAGGGTTATGGTGCCAAAGATGAGATTTAAAAAAAAGACAAAAACCAGTAGAGTCTCAAAAACAGTTGTCAATGATTGATACTCACCTCTTGTCCAGTGGCTACATCCATTGCTGTGTACACTGTGCCCGAAGCTCTGTAAGTGAACCAGAGAGAGAAAGAGAGAGAGAGAGAGAGAGAGAGAGAGAGGTATTTAATACAGGCAAGATCACTTATTGACCTTAACTCCAAATTCATGCTTCTTCAAAACATTACCGCTCAGACCTTTAGCTAGGAATGGGCTTATATTAGGTGAGATATTTCAAGATTTCCCAGATTTAGATTCCAAATTTTTTTAAATCAAGTGCAAATTAAAACCAAAAACGCTAGGATCATCCTTAGGTCAGGAATTGGGAAGAATTGGCAGGTTCAGATATGGTTGAGGTCAGGAGTTCTTAACCTTTTTCTTAGACTAATGTTTTAAAATGCATAAAAGAAATAAATTGTATTGAAATAGGTATCAATTTTTTTTTAAAGCAAGTTCACAGGCTCCAAGCTATGAAACTCCCTCTGATTTAGATAGATATTGGTAGATGTTTGGTCATACCTGTCATTTCACTGGTACAAAAAACTCCCCTGATAAGAGTAAGAGCTAGAATTCCAATAGTACTTCAAGGTTTTTGTTGTTGTTCAGTTGTTTCTATTGTGTCCTACTCTTCCTGACTCCCTTGGGGTTTTCTTGACAGATAATGGATTGGTTTTCCATTGTCTTCTCCTGCTCATTTGACAGATGAGGAAACTGAGGCAAACAGGGTGAAGTCATTTGCCCAGGGTCATATACCTAGTGTCTGAGGCTGGATTTGAATTCAGGTTTTCCTGACTCCAGGTCTGAGACCCTATCCACAGCACCACCTAAGTGCCCTACTTTAAGGTTTACAAAACATTTAATGAATAGTATCTCCTAGCCTCACAACAACCCTGAGAGGTGGGTGTGCTAATTATCCCCATCTTACAAATACAGAAACTGATGTAGAGATTCAGTGACTTGATCAGAGTCACAGACCTAGAAATTGAATGAGATTGGCTTTGAACTCAGGTCTTCTTGAACCCAGGTCCAGTGATCGATCCACTGGGCTACCTAGATGCCTATACCTCCCAGTGAAGAAACTCCCTTTACCAATGCAAATAAATAACTGATCCACAGCTCATAGTCTTAAGGAGTTGTCTGGGGCACCGACAGCTAAGGAACTTCCCCATTGTCACATAATCAGGTATAATTTGAACCCAGACCTTCCTGACTCCAATAGCCACTATGCAGGGTCTACTTCCATTATACACAATAAGTGACATATATGTATGTGTGTGTGTGTGTGTATAGATACACACACATACATACATATGTGTATACATGGGCAGCTAGGGAGCACAGTAGATAGTGTCAGGCCTGGTCAGGAAGGCTCATCTTCCTGAGTTCAAATCCAGCCTCAGACACTGTATGACCCTGGGCAAATCACCTAACCCTATTGCCTGTTTCTCATTGTAAAATGAGCTGGATAAGAAAACAGCAAAGCACTCCAATATCTTTTCCAAGAAAACCCCAAATGAGGTCATAAAGAGTCAGACGGGACTGAAAAACACCTGACAACAAATATGTATACATACACTTGTGCAAATCATCCGCTGCTTCTAGATGTGTGTATAAACATAAATTGAAATAAATTATATATTGGATACATATAAACACATACCTGAAAAGATACACACACTGAGCTATTCAATCCTGTCATGCAGGGGAAAACAACCCTCTCATAAAGAGAAAACACATTCTCAATTTGATAAACCATCAACAGACTCTGTAGGGTGTGGCACTGGGATAAATCTGGAGGATCTAGAAGGGGGGTGGGAAGAGCTCTGACATTCCACATGCTCCTACCCTGTAGTGCAAGGCCATAGGTCCTAACGTCCCTTCTAGCTCAGAATATTTCATGGACCTATGATTGCATGGTACAAACCAAGAAAATCTTCTTTTGTGCCATAACCCAGACTCTCAGTGGAATGTGTTTCTTTCCACAGTGGGGGTGGGGGGTGATAGCAGGAGAAAACCCAATTTGACAAATTTTTTTAAAAATGTATTAAGTGCCCATGATGCATTGTGACCATGCATCTTTATAACCTTTAGTTTAGACAGTAATCTTTACTTTTCATTGAAGAATAGAAGAGTTATATACTACAGCAAGAGCTCTTTGGAGCCCATTTAAGAGCACGTAGAATTTACAAGTATGCATTTTGGCCTGCAAATTACAGTCATCAGGGCCACAGAACCCTAGACAGCCTTTTGCTATGGGGCACAAACCCCATGAATCCTACAGTCTCCTATCAAGATGACTGACTACACAGGCCTTGTCCTAAGAAGAGTGAGTGCCCCCCTCCTTACAGGGCCCACACGTGGTCAAGGACCATGGTTAGTTGATGATGAATTACACAAAGGCTACTTATACTTAGACCTACAAGCCACTACAGAGCTCACTCATTTTCTCTCTCTTTCTCTCCTCCCCCTCTACCTTTCCCACTCCCTCTTTCCTCCTCCTCCTTCCCTCCCTTTCCATAAGGCAGGCATGCAATTAGCCTCAGTCTCCAGGACTTAAAAAAAAAAAGCCACCCACAGAAAAAAAGCCAGGCTGTGGGTGTAAAAAGAAATCAGAGCCTGAGCTGTGAGTTACTTCTAATGCATAATAGATCTGAGTGGGCCGAGCACCCCTGAGACCTCGCTCTAACGACAATAGGGGAGAAACAGGCTTAGCTGGTACTAGCCTGAATCTGATGCCACCGATGCATCATTTCATCACAGAGATCCAGAGTGGGTACACCAGGCACACCCTGGGACTAGCATACATACTCACAAACACCTCTACTCATCACAACAATGGACACAAGAGAAAGACCCTGGACCCACCACTTTGATCACTGGCTAGAAGCAGAGCACCACCCCTCTCTGCCAGTCTCTGCCACCGGCCTCCAGGTGCCCCAACAACCTCACGCTCCGTGTTACATGTTCTCACCCCCCCCAAGGCCAGTCTCTACCAACCATGACATCACTCATCCATCAGTCCCCATTCTGCTATTTTTGGGGGGAGAGGTTCAGACCAGTGATTCGATGGTTGAAAGAAACTCCCTCTACCAGTGCAGACCAGAAACTACTGGGCAACTTGTAATCAATCCCTAGGCAGCTGCCGGGGACACTGAGGTTCAGTGACTGAGTTTGAGTTTAGGGTCACAATGGCCCATACATGTCAGAATCGAGTCTTCTTAACAGCAAAGACAGTTCTATGCATTACCCCAAACTGCCTCTGTTACTTATTATCTAGGACAGATTCAGGGCATCTGAGGTCTAGAGAACTCTCTGCACTGCAAAGTGACGCCAGCCCCCAGGCCCCAAAGCTCTTGGCAGAGAGCAGGAATGCTTACATAGCACTTTATAATTCTTTGATGCAGTTACCCTGTAATATTCTGCATTACAGCTATCTGCAATGAGATATGCTACATCTGCTTGAGGGGTTCTTAACCTTTTTTTGTGTCATGGACCCCTTGAAGTCAGGGGAAGCAAGGACTACTTCTCTGGATAATGATGAAAGTCCTCATTTTACAAAGAAAAGAAAAAAGGGGGGGGAAATTGAGAACCAGAAAGGGACTGGAAGTTGACCAAGGTCACACAGTAGCCAAGCCAGGGCTTTAAAAAAATAAACAGGAGAGGGGAATAAAAAGGTCAGGAATGCAGACCTACAATGACAGGCATAGGTAGTTTAGATCAGGGTCCTTAATCTTTTTACTATCATGGAAATCCGTAACCTTTGGCAGTCTGATGAAACCTATGGGCCCTTTCTTAGAATGTCTTTAAAATGCATAACGTAAAATACACAGGCTGATAAAGGAAACCAAAAGCTAATGCAGATTAAAATGTCCTTTGTTTTTCCATCCAAGTTCATGGACCCCATACAACCCATGTCAGAACCTCATGAGGGTGAGGACCTTGGGTTAAGAAACACCCAATCTATTGCACCTCACCCCAGAGCCAAGCAAGGACCCAGAGCAGGTCCCTAATAAAGGTTGTCTTGTTTTTGTCTACCTTTTATTTCTGGGTTGACCTAATTTTTTTTTACTCTTTTCAAAGGATAATAACAATAACAACAACAACCAACAATAACAGGCATTTAAAGTCTGCCAAGCACTTTTACATGGAGATTTGATCCTCTAACAACCCTGTGAGTTCAATGCTCTAGATCTGGAAACTGAGGCTGGGATTTAAATGACTCACCTACAATCCCTCCCCTTCAAGAAGCCTTTCCTGGCCCCTCTAGCCCCTCTGATGGTCTCCCTGTGTGCACTGCAATGAGACAAGCTGGTCTAGAACAGGTGGAGGGAGACAGATGGAGCAGAAGGCAGAGGGAGGTTGAGCTTTGTAGGGCAAAGGAGTGAGGAGAGGGCCGAAAGAAAGCAAAAGGTGTGGGCAGGAGCGTGAGGGAGGGAGAATGGTAAGAAGAAGCCTGGTGTTTGTTGGAAACAGAGAAGCTGGGTTCAGATACTGGTTCTGCCACTTAATACCTTTGTGATTGTGGGAGGGTCATCTAATGTCTCTGTGCCTCAGTTTCTTTTATTGGCAAAAAATGAGACTGAAATGTAAAAGGAAAGAACAACCACACAGCAGTTGAAAGAATAAACATAGCACCAAAGAGAGATATGAGAAGACACCTCTTCCACTCCTTTGCAGAGGTGGGAGAAGCATGGGTGGGCAGCACTGTATGTATTTTCAAATTTTTTTCACTGTATTCAGCACTTTTGCTGATTTTTTTTCTTAAAAAATATTCTTGATTATATGGATTTGCTGGGGTGGAGGGAAGGGATAGCAGAAATTTAGGTGTAAATTTAGGACAATATAAAAACAAGAGATGGGGCAGCTAGGTGGTGCAGTGGATAGAGCACCGGCCCTGGAGTCAGGAGTACCTGAGTTCAAATCCGGCCTCAGACACTTAACACTTACTAGCTGTGTGACCCTGGGCAAGTCACTTAACCCCAATTGCCTCACTGGAAAAAAAAAAAAGCCAAGAGATAATTTTTTTTTCTTTAATGAGCAGATAGGATTAAGGTCCTCTGAGGTCTTTTCCGACTCCTAATCTGTGATCTGATGATATGCGAACCTATGATTACTAGCTGGGTAACCACAGACAAGTTTTCCCATCTGTAAAATGGGATAATAAATAAAGCTTAAGGTAGGATCAACCAGCAGCAGCACCCCTACTGAGCTCCACCATCTCCTCTCCTTCTCTGGGATAATTACATTTATTTTGAAATTCCGTTGTTGTTGACAGCGATGACTACAGCTAGCACTGATATAGCACCTACTTGGTGCCAAGCATTGTGTTAAGCAATTTACTAATAAATTTTTAAAATTTTAAAAATTACTAATCTAATGAAACCAACTTAAAAAAATAACACTCATTTCATTTGATCCTCACAAAAATCCTGGGAGGTAGGTGCTTTCCCCATTACCTGACACAGGCAGAGTTTAGTAGACATCAAGACAATAAAACCAACAACTTATTTCTATAATTTTTTTTAATCTTTCTTGAGGTACTTTATTCAGTTCAGAACTGTGAGGTAGATTATTGTTGTTCAGTTGTGTCTGACTCTCCGTGACCCCATTTGGGGTTTTCTTGGCAAGATAGTGGAGTGGTTTGCCATTTCCTTCTCCAGCTCATTTTACAGATGAGGAAACTGAGGCAAACAGGGTTAAGTCAGGTATTCTTTTGGGTTAAGCATCCTCTGGTAGAGGAAATGATAGCTCACATTTCTAGAGCAATTTAAGTTCTGCAAAGGGGTCATAACATCTGTGGAAGGGGGTGTATTATTAATATTCCTTTCCATAAGGAAGAAAACTAAGGCTAGATGGGTTAAGGCACATGCTCAAAGTCACACAGATAGTAACAGCACCAAGATTTAAAGACCAAGACCAATGGTCTGGAAAGAACACTAGATGGATAATGAATGAATGAATGTGAAAAAGCACTTACTATGTGCCAAGCACTGTGATAACTGGAAAAGCAAGATAGCTCTTGTTCTCATTTTAAATGCAAACAACACTTATGAGAAAACTCATCTACAGGACAACAAGAAAGGCCTAGGAAGCCTAAGGATGCAGTGGAGGGGCAGATGGCAAAGCCCAGGGTCCTTAGGTTACAGCAGGTCGGAGGACAGTGCCCAGAAATAGATGCAGGGCAGATGGTAAGCCCTGCAGATCCTCCGTAGCACTGCAAAGAACAGAAGTGGTGATTCCCACCTCATCCAAGCCCTGTGGATAGAGGGTGAACGGGGGAGGGAGGCAGGGAAAGGACATAGATGACTGGTATTCCCACCAGGCCTTCCTGTATGAGTTCTGGGAAAGCCTGGGGCTGGGGGAGGAGGAAAGACAAGAGAAGAAAGGCCACCTGTGCTAGCAGGTCTTCCTGCCTCCCAGCAGTCCCCAGATTAGGAAACGAGGACATATAAAGTAATAATGACAATAGCTCATTTCCTAAAACCTTTTAAACATACAGCATGCTTTCCTCACAAAAATCCTGTGAAGCAGGTAGCACAAATACTAGTACCCCCACATTACAGATAAGGAAACTAGGGGGTCCTAGAGGTGAAATAATTTGTCCAAGGTCACAAAGCTAGTAGTGTGTAGCAGAAGCAAGATTTGAAATCAAATATTTGAACCCCCAGTTCAATTGTTCTTCTATAATATATTGTTGTTGTTTAGTCAATTAATCATATCCAACCTTTCATGACCCCATTTGGAATTTTCTGGCAAAGATGCTGGAGTGGTGTGCCATTTCCTTCTCCAGCTCATTTTACAGATGAGGAAACTGAGGCAAAAGGGGGATGACTTAGCCCAGCATCACAAAGTTAGGAAGTGTCTGAGACCAGATTTGAACTCAGCTCCTTCTGACTCCAGCAGAAGTCTTAAAGCACAGGCTGGATGACCACTTCTTAAGACCCCTGTTTTAATTAAAGGTTGGATTAGAACCACTTAAGTCCCTTTAGAGTCTAGGGTCAAATATGTTGGCTGTTCCCTCTAGTGCCCCATGTCACTGGAAAATTATTTGCATGCTATCCATATATGCCTTCTTCAAACTTCTCGATCCCCACTGACTTTAACACACTACCTTCCGTGTTCTAATAAACTCCATGGCAAGGTGCCCCTGGCTATATGTTGTGACAGCTTCTGTCCTTTTTTTCCCCTAACATTCAATAGGCTAGAATCTTTTCCCACTGACATTTCTACATCATTATGTAGCTCCTTCTGGGTCTGATAACCTACGAATCTGTAAAGATATTTACTTATTTATTTCCATGTGAATTTCATTTAGCCAACCTATAACAACCTGCTGCTAATGTAGATTCAAAAGATCCTAAAGCCCAAACTACCCATGGCACCTGCCCTAACTGGCTGCCAGTCTTTCCCAAGCCCCATGCCAGAGTGGCAAGCAATCTTTGTTTTAATTGGCTGAGCTTCTGATTGTACAGTACTAGTAGTACTGCTACTACAAATATGACTTCTACTACTACTACTACTACTACTACTACTACTACTACTACTACTGTTACTGTAACTTTATACTATAACTCCTGGCACCACTACTACAACTACCATTATTGCTGGTATTCCTACCACCACTACCTCTATTGCTGTGACTATTACTACTAGTAATTACTATAACTACTACTACACAACTATGATGACTACTATTAGTACTACTACTACTACTACTACTATAGGTATGAGTATTACTACAACTAATAGTACCACTACCACCACCAGGACTACTACTACAACTATGATTACTGCTGGTACTCCTGGGGCTACTACTACTATTATAATTATTATTGCTATTACTATCATATATTATTATTACTATTATTACAACTACTAGTACTACCACCACCCACCATTACTACTACTATGGCTATTATTAGTACAGCTACTATGATTACAATTACTACTAGTACTAAGAATATAATTGCTATTACTATTATAATTACTATTTTAAATAATTATTATAATTACAGCTACTAGTACTGCTACTACCACTACCACCACTACCACTACAACTATGACTATTACTAGTATTACTACTATAACTACAATTACTACTAGTACTACTATGAATATAACTGCTATTATAATTACTATTACTATTCTAAATCATTACTATAATTGCAACTACTAGTACTACTAGTACTATGACTACAATTACTACTAGTACTAACTACTACCAATTCAACTATTACTAATATGACTATGACTATTACTACTTAGTAGTATGTATACATTAGTAGTAACACTACTAATATGACTATGACTACTACTAGTAGTTACTACCACTACTACTGTTGTGGCCACGACTATTACTACTACCATTACAATTATCACTTCATGATGATGACGACTACCAATGCTATTGCACTATTACAACTATTACTATGACTATAACTACTAATACTGATTACTCAGTAGTACTAAAAATAAGAACTAACTTTTCCATAGCACTTAAAAGGCTGGTGGGTTTTTATTTTTACACTTTTACACATATTATCTATTTGATCTTCACAACAGCCCTGGGAGATAGGTGCTCCCTATTATCTCCATTTTACAGATGAAGAAACTGAGGCTAAGAGAGGCTGACTTGCCTAGAGTCACACAGCTAGTAGGTTATCTGAGAAGGAATCTGAACTCGGATGCCTCTGATTCCAAGTTCTCTACTCTCTCCACTACACCATCTAGCTCTGTGGTAAAATATGAAAGTTTTTTAACAGTCGGTTAGGATAACTGAAAGACGCCAGTTTTTCAAGGACCACCCCTTTTGGGGAGGAGATGAACAGTCTGCCTGCTGCGCATGTCAGTCTGCCTGCCGGGTACAGTCCGCCTGCTGCGCATGTCAGACTGCCTGCCGGGTTTTTTGACTTCCGGGGTGGAGAGAACGAGAGTAAGCCTTTTGCCTGTTTGGCGGGACTCCTGACGGCGCGGCACAGACGGTCTCTCTCTCTCTCCAAAGGTGGCCTTTTCGGTTTGGTGAGTTTTTATAAGGAATATAGACTAAGCCTAGATTTAAGACGATTTGTATTGTATTTCTATTTTCCTATCCTTCTAATCAACATCACTTTGTGACTATCATACAATAAAGGCTTTATCTAGAAAAACAAGAAGCTTCTTCCATTTACTAGTCTGGAGATAAATTAGGGAAAAGTTAAGTAGGGGAGATTTATGATCTAATATCCAATTTTAAATCTCACAGCTCCCTCTGCTATCCTGACTCCAGGCCTGTGCTCCTTCCATATATACCACTTTTCACTCCCAGAAGGTAGAACTAAGACCAAATAATGTACAAATCACAAAGAGACAGATTTTATCTCAAAAACAAAACAAAATTTCTTAAAATGATCCTTCCCGCAATAGAACAGGCTGCCTGGGAGAATTGAGGGTATGCTATCTGAGCAGAAGCCTTCTGAGCACTCATCTGGGTTGCTCCAAGGGATGGGAAGCTAGACTCTTCCCACTTTGAGATCTTTCTGACTCTATTAATCACAGCTCACATTGCTACAACAGCTTTCATTTCTAGAAGCCCTTTCCTTCTAACAACCCTGTGTGTAGGCAGAGCTAGGTTCAGATTAGTGTGTATAATGAAGTCCCTAAAGTAGTTGCAGGTATGCTAACCTGTCCTATTCAAAGTTCTAATTGTGTAGAAATAGGGTTCCAGCCCAGTGGAAATATGCCAAGCAAATTCAAATCATGTGACTATTTCAGAGGGGTTCTTCATGAGCATCAAATGGGAACTGTCCTGTAATGTGGGTAGCAGCCACATCGCATTTCAGGACCAGGACTCCATCTCAGGTGTTCTGAATCAAGCCCAGCTCCCAGCCTAAGGCCAGCAGTAGCACCATTTCCTCTAGATTCATGCCTGGGGAAGGCATGATGACTTCTTAGGATGGATCCAGCCTGATATTCTAAGATTCTACTGCTCTCCTCTTCGATGGGCTCCAGCTGGAGGCCTCCCACCCCCACGGGGTGTCCACCTTCAGCATGGGACAGTTGACAATGGTAGGAAAGAGCTACAATTTGGGTGGCTGGTTTGGCACTCACAGACTAATGATTCTCGCTTCTGGGGAGTATATTTAGCAAGTATGGTCCTCTAATGGTACCCCTCACATTAAGCTAATTACTTCCAGGAGTGGAAAGAAGGAGATGGGGGGAAGTGGGGGGGGGTGAAATCAGAGCAGACAGAAGTAAATTGGTTCAGCCAGAAAGATACATGCATCCAACAAAGCTAAACTTGCAAACCATTTGTCCAGGGGTAAGGGATGCTGGAGAGGGAATCCAAACAACAAGCAGAACTGGCTCGTTCTGACACCTAAGGCCCCTTCAGCTCTGAGATGCTATGATTTGGTTGCTCTCTCATGAGAAGGGGGTCTGGTTGTGGACCTTCCATTCACACAAGTCAGCCACCACCTGGTGATGTCAGCATTCAGAACAGACATAGTTTCTCCAAAAAGGTAGCCTTTTAGAAATCTAGTTTGGGGTTTAGAAATAAAACAAACCAGGGGCAGCTAGGTGGCACAGTGGATAAAGCACCGGCCCTGGATTCAGGAGTACCTGAGTTCAAATCCAGCCTCAGACACTTGACACCTTAATAGCTGTGTGACCCTGGGCAAGTCACTTAACCCCCATTGCCCCGCAAAAAAAAAAAAAAAGAAAGGAAGAAACAAACCACCCTTTCAAATCAATCCTCCAAGGGGGAAAAAACAGAGAAGAAAAGGCTCCTACTAACCCTTGTCCAATCTTCTCAAACCGAGTGTACTTCTTCTTGGGGTCACCCACACTCACAATGCTCCCTGTGACAGAAACAGAAATGATGAGACATTGTTCCCTCCTACCCCATCCAATACAAAGTGCATGACATTTCCCCAGCCCAGAAAAAGGGTGGAATAAAGAGCCAGCTACTTCCCACTCAGAAGCCGACACAGACAAGGGAATAGCAGAGACTTCCAAGTGCAGCCCCAACCAGATTACAATGTAACTGGGTAATATTTAACAAAATAAATAAAAATACAGTAGAACATAGACAATGTGAACCTGTGGTTTTCTAAGTCAATACCTTAGGTTTAGTGGCCTGCATTTCTACTGGGAGTTTAGCACCACTGGTTGAGGGAATCCCCCAATCTTTAAGCCCTAGATCGCCACCCACATTCATTCTCTCCCTCTTTCTGGGGGTCCAGAGAGAGGGAGGTGATGGTTACCTGACATTCATTCTGTCTCCTATTTCCTTGCCCCCTATACCTAGAATGCTCTCTCCCCTGACCACTGACTCTTAAGTTTCCCTGACTCCCTTCTAGACTCAGCTCAGATCCCTCTTCCTGTAGGAGGCTTTTCCCGGTCCCCCCAGCTGCTAATACCTTCTCCTTGAAGATTGTTTAGTCTGTTCTGTACATATCATGTATAAATCTAGTTATTGACATGTTGTTTTCCCTCATTAAAATCTATGCTCCTTACAGTCTGGTTTGTTTGTTTTTATTTCCTTGTATCCCTAGCACATAATTAATGAAAGTTTGTTGATTGGCTGACTCATCTCTCCCCTGATGAGGCCTCATATACAGCATCAAGTTCATTTTGGGGCTCCAAACTTTAAGGACACTCTCGCCGCCACATGACCTCCCTTACCATCTCCCACACCCCATCCCAGGATATATCATCAAGCACCTGCTTTTAAGGGATCTGTCTTATCTAAAGCTTTGTGTGTTGACCCCTTAAGACCCACCCGCAGGGAACCCCTTTAACTTTCAAGACTCCTCATGTCTGTTGTACATGTCTCTGTTCACTCCCCATGTGTGTGTTCTTCCCCATCTTAGACCAGAAGCTCTCTGAGGGTAGGCACTGCATCATATAAAAGTGTAAATCCCGCCATGGTTGAACATAGGGGAGCCTAATATGTTATTATCTTATTTTTTAACCCAAACTGAGCTAGATTCTTTCCATGTTTTTCCTAATGGCAGTGAGAGAGAGGGTGAAAAGGGTTTGGCTTCAGATCAGATCCTATGTCCTCACTTTATCCTTCCCACGAATCTCCACAGGCCCCAATTCCCTAGCCATTAGTGTTTTCTTACATACTATTTCCTCCAATAGAAATTAAACTAGGAACTGTTTATCTAAAAAAGCTTCTGAATCCCCGGCACCCAATGACAGACAGTGCCTTGTACATACATGAGGCCCTGAAAGGCATTTAACTGAAGTGAGTGGAGAGCAGGTTATTTCCAAATTAATAGGCCAGAAAAGGCACAGCTCTTTCTCCAAATTTACATTCAAAACCGCTGATAATGATAATCCTTTCTTCAGACGGCATGGTGACGTGGTAAATTAAGAATCCTGGACTGGGAACCAAGGTCCCATTTTATTAGTTGTATGTTGGAAAGAAAGTATAACTACTAGCCATGAGCTTGTGGTCAAGTCATTTTGCCTTGTGAGCTTCAGTTTCTTCATCTGTAAAATGGGGGATAAATATTTGTGCTACCCATCTCCCAATGCTGTTATGAGGAAAGCATTTTGTAAGGCTTAGTGTGCAACAGAAATACAATCACATTGCCACTTCAGTTCTCCCTCCTAGGCTCCAGGATAATACTTCCTGGTTTGGGGAAACCACATGGGGCACAGAATAAAGCCAAAAGGTCCGGTCCCCTTGGGTCCCAAAATGTGACCTCATTAGCAGGAATTGTGATTGCTGGAAACTCCTAAAAACTGAGGCTGTTTTTAGCCTTTCTTTGCATCCCCAGTGATTATTTGACATACAGCAGGTGCTTAATAAATGCTTGTTTACTAAACCGCTTCATTTGAAGGAAATATACATGTGGACATATGTGTATTATATGTGTGTTATATGTGTCATAGTAACAGCTAACATTTATAGAAGGTTTCAAAGCTTTTTGAGTGCTTTTACAAAGCAATCAACACATACTTGATCTCATAACAACCCTAGTGGCGTAGGTGGTATTATTATTCCCATTTTACAAAGAGGACAATGAGGCTGAGAGAGGTTAAAAGACTTGCATCTTAGCACCTCCCTGTCCAGTACTTACTTAATTTCTCCAGGATCTCCTCATCTGACATTTTGGGCTTCTTCTTCTGCTTCTCGGCATTGCGGGTCAGGGTATCCGGAGGGGTAGTGTTGTTATTCTCAGTGGGGGAGATCGGAGATGTGGCCACATCGCGCGTCGGAGTGACAGGAATGGGGTCGATCACCGACCGTGTGTACACCTGGATGGATGACAGGGAAACCAGGACAAAGTCAGCTTTCCTGGGTAAAGAGAGAACAGGGAGATGGTTCTCAGGCCTGAGATCTTGGCTGGGGGTCAAGGAGCATGGTAGAGCTAACCCCAATAAACTCACCTCACAGCATCCTATCAGTTCCAATACATATTCTCTTTTTTTTTTTTTTTAGTGAGGCAATTGGGGTTAAGTGACTTGCCCAGGGTCACAGAGCTAGTAAGTGTTAAGTGTCTGAGGCCGGATTTGAATTCAGGTACTCCTGACTCCAAGGCCAGTACTCTATCCACTGCGCCACCTAGCTGCCCCTACATATTCTCTTAAAAAAAATAAATAAATGAGGGCAGCTAGGTGGTTCAGTAGATAAAGCACTGGCCCTGGATTCAGGAGTACCTGAGTTCAAATCCAGCCTCAGACACTTGACATTTACTATCTGTGTGACCCTGGGCAAGTTACTTAACTCCCATTGCCCCGCCGAAAAAATAAATAAATAAATAAATAAATCAGGTTCTCTTTGTTGCTGTTTTTAAAAGTTTTATTGGGGGCAGACAGTTGGCGCAGTGGATAAAGCACCAGCCCTGGATTCAGGAGGACCCGAGTTCAAATCCGGCCTCAGACACTCGTGGGTCTGATATGTGATGTGTGACCCTGGACAAGTCACTCATTGCCCCACAAAAAGAAATAAATTTTTTAAAAAGTTTTATTGATATGTGTGTGCATCATAATCCTTTCCCATCCTCTCTCATTTAGCAACTTCCCTTGTCAACACATGCACTTTCTACACATTGGGCAGAGCAGAGACAAGGGTGGCATTAACCCCATCAGACCAAGCAGAGGGTTTGTTTGAAAGGGGCCCAAGGAAGGAATTCCTCCCCCTAACCAGAATAAGGTGACACCATCATATGCCTCCAAGTCCCTGAACATGAGGTCAATTGTCCCTCTTGAAGCCCCTCCCTCTAATTTTGTCTCCCCCACTTGGGGACAGAAGAGGAATCTAGTATAGCCCCTTTACAGGGGAGGGTTCAGCACAAGCAAAGTTTGGAAGAGAAGGGACAGTGTCCAGAGGCCCTGGGCCCCATATCTAGAATGCACCTGCATTCCAGGCCCAGCTCTGCCACTGACTAGCCCTGAGCAAGACAAATTACCTCGATGAGCTTCAGTTTTCTCCCCTGTAAAATGAAAGGGTTGGACCCAGATGATCTCTATGGTATCTTCCAACTCATAATATTCTATGTTCTAAATTCCCTCCAACTCTAACATGTTTCAAGGTTCCTTCTGGCTCATGCATTCTACACATTATGTGTTCAGCTCCATCCAAGTAGAGCATTCTACAGAATGAGAGCAGAATGAGAACGTGATGATGGCAGAAATTCTCCCCTCGGTCCCAGTGGGTCTCCTCCAAAGCTTAGCTCACTCTATCCATCTATCCCCTTCCTCCCACGTGACATTTCAGCCTCCTGGCTGCAGGTCCAAGAATCCCTAACTCTAGGACCCTAGATGCCAGCAGGCTTTGCTTTACCTCAAATGTTACCCTCTGGCTTGGGGGCACCACAGGGCTATGCCTCAAGCTCCCAGCTCTTGTGTGTGTGAAGCCTTCCTGAAATCTCTAGCCCACATTCAAGGCCTGGTGGCATAATGGAAAAGCCTGTGGATTTGAAGTCAGAAGGACTGAATTTGAGCCCACTGATGACCTGTGTGACCTTGGGCCAGTTCCTTCCATTCCCTTTATCATCCATAAATTAAATGAGTTGGACTAGACAGTAATAATATAGCAATAATAGCCAACATTTCTATAGTATTTGCTGTGTGTCAAGTACTATGCTAAATGTCTTACAAGTATTATCTCATCTGATCCTCACAACAATTTTCAGACATAGTTATTATTATTATGCCTATTTTGTGGATGAAGAAACAAAAGCAAATAGAGGTGAAGTGACTTGTCCAGTGCCTGAGGCTGGATTGGAACTCAGGTCTTCCTAACTCTAGGTCTAGCTCTCTACCCACTGTGCCATCCAGCTGCCAAAGATAAACTCTAAGGTCCCGTGCAGGTCCAACATTCTATTATTATGTGACTCTTCTTTCTTTCTGGGCAGTTACGGGGCACAGTGCTGGCCCCGCAATCACAAAGGATAAATACAGAATGTGTTGATTCTCAAATTCACTTTTCTGAAGGTGTCACAGCAATGTGCTCTACTGACTATTCTGAGGGGCTCTCAGAGAAATCAGACACTGCACGGGGTTCCCTATAGAAAGGCACACTAGCTTGGGAGTCAGAAGGTCCGGGTTTAGGTCCAGGTCTGTCAATCACTATACCTATCTATCTTAATGTCAATTAAGTGAGTTACTTCCCTTGAATCACAACAACGCCCATGTCTACAAGGCCTACAAAGTCTGGTGGGCATGTTTCCTCATAGTAACACGTGAACCAAGTGGTGCAAGGATACCCTCCCCTTTGACCAAGGCCCTCTGAGGATGAATTTCCTTTCTAAGCACTGTGTCACCTACATGTATACCATGGTCCTGAGATGAGGATGAAGGGTTAGTCTAACTGATGGGAACCTCCAACCAGAACCACCGTATCTGAGGCATCATCAGCCTTCCTCCTCTTTCCCATCTCCATCGAGGCACTAAGTTCCTATGCAGCCCAGACAATTGGGGGCCACCTTCCTGCACCCAGCTTCTTCAGAGTAAAGCTTGGGTACCACTTCCTATAAGAGACCTGCCCTAATTCTCCACCTCTCCCCTCCCCCTCCAATTACAAACACACTCTTGGAATTTCTTTGTGTTTATTGTTCTATCTCCACCTCCACTCCCCACCAAGAGAACGGAAGCTCCATCAGGGGAGGGATTGTTCCATTTTCTGCTTATGTATGTCCACAGTATCCTGCATACAGTAGGTGCTTATTCTGTGACTTGAATTTGAGCACACACCGGGCTCACAGACACTACTCCTCTTTTCCCAGGCTTGAGAATCTTCAGGTGACAGCAGAGTCTGAGCCATGGAATACCAGGGCTGAAAAGACCTGAGAGATCATCTAATTCAGCCCCCTCACTTTACAGAGGAAGCTTTTAATTAACACGAGATAACATGGAATTAGCTTCTCTTTTTTTGGCAGCCAACGCTGTGATGTCAGAGCCAAAAGAACTCATGTGAGCTGAGGCCTAGCATGCCGCCCCCCCCCCCCCCACACACAGCCAAGGAGGTGACGGCCTACTCCTCTGCCCCGGTCAGTGTCTATCCTAGTGAACTGAGTCCAGTTCTGGGGCCACATTGGGGGGGTGGGTGGGGGATGCTGACCAACAAGCACAAAAGGAAGACCAGGGTAATGGGAATGGAGACTGTTATATGAGGAATGGCAAAAAGATCTAATAGGATGTTCAGCTGAAAAGATAAGATTTAGGAGGGATACGATCATTATTACCAAGTATCCAAAGGGCTGTTATGAGGCCTCATTCTCTGTGGCCCTCAGAGGACAAAACTAGGAACTGTGGGGGAAGGTATAAGTAAGATTTCTGCTCTGTTCCTAAAAAGCAAGATGGAATGGGCAGTTTCAGCTGGTAGTGAGTTCCTCATCACCGAGAGAGCCTATAGTAGATGGCATGGGATGATGTAGAAGGAATACCTAGATGTGGCAAGGGAGTTTGCTAGTTTTCTTCACTAAGGTCTCTTCTAGCTCTAAGTTTCATAGGCGGGGGTGGGGAGGTGGAGGGGGGGGGCTGGTGATTAACTCAAGGACACACAATAAGCCAATGGCAACAGCAAGACTGGGGCCCCCCAAGTCTCCTGACTCCTAATCCACAAATACCTGCTCTCTCCAATCTTTGCCATCACAGTATTTTTTTTTTTTTGGTAAGGCAATTGGGGTTAAGTGACTTGCCCAGGGTCACACAGCTAGTAAGTGTTAAGTGTCTGAGGCCGGATTTGAACTCAGGTACTCCTGAATCCAGGGCCGGTGCTTTATCCACTGAGCTACCTAGCTGCCCCACTTTTTTTGGGGGGGGGGGTAGCCATCACAGTATTTATGAATGGGACCTGTCTGCTCTTTCCCCTCTTGCTGTGTTCAATTCTTCTGCTCCTAGATCACTGCTCCCCAAGTTTTTATATTTTTAGTGGGTATTGCCAGGGTGGAACAAAGCATCCTCCACTGGTAACTGATCTCTCATTCTCTCAGAAATCCACATCACACCCTAATATCAAATTTAAGGCTGGCATCCCCGAGACATTTGTGTAATATAGAGACCCTGCATTTCTCTGATTCTCCACCAAGACCAAGAGGAAGAAAGTCACTTCCCCAAGGTCATGCCACAGGCTAATGACAGAGCCAAGTCTAGACCTCAGGTGTCCTGGCTCTCTGGCCAGTGGAACTGGGGCTGCCACATCTCAAAGCCCCGAGGGTCTAAAAAGGAAGCCCGACAGAAGTACTGCCAATATCCAGCATGTGAAGAGTTTCACAGCGGATAAGAGCTACCGTGGCTATACATCCCCAGGGGTGCCATCCATCACGCTCCTTGGTTTCACAAGCTGAGTGCTGCTAATTTTTCAGGCAAATCTTGCAGAACTGTGATTCCCGACTTCCCAGGAGAAGACGAGAGTGACTCATTTCAGCCTAGAACTAAACCGTGTTGACTGCACTTAAGGTAACACTGATGGAAGAGAGGCTGAGGAGTCACACGAGAGGGCAGGGCAGGTATAAAGGAGAAGAAGCCCTTCCGGCTTTATCTCCTACCACTCCCTTACAAATACTCCCCCCAAGACAGCCAAGCTCAAGTCCATGACCATTTGATGTGTGAGAGGCCTGAGAGATCCTCTAGGTCAGTTCCCTGACATGTACAGATGAGGAGAAGGAAGGCCAATGGATGCGATGTGACTTACCCAAGAGCACACAGAGAATACATGGCATAGATAGGAATTTGAACCCTCGGACTACAATAATAATGATGATGATAACAATAGCAGTAAAAAAAAATAGCATTTATTTTAGTGTGTTAAGGTTTGGCAAAGCACTTTCTATATGTTATCTTGTTTTATCCTCACAACAACCCTGGGAGGTAGGTGCTGTTATTGCCCCCCACTTTATAGATGAGGAAACAGGCTTAAGAGAGAATAAGTGACTCACCGGGGCCACTCAGCTAGTAAGGCAGGATTCTAACTCAGGTCTTCCCAACTCCAAGTCCAGTACCCTATCCACCTAGCTAGTCAAGAAAACCTGAGCTTCGGGGGCAGCTAGGTGGCACAGTGGATAGAGCACCGGCCCTGGAGTCAGGAGGACCTGGGTTCAAATCCGGCCTTAGATACTTAACACTTACTGGCTGTGTGACCCTGGGCAAGTCACTTAACCCCAATTGCCTCACAAAAAAAAAAAAAACCTATCTAGACAACACCCCCCCCCAATCTATCCTTCATTTGGGGCAGCTAGGTGGCACAGTAGATAGAGCACTGGCCCTGGATTCAGGAGGACCTGAGTTCAAAGCCAGCCTCAGATACTTAACACTTAACTAGCTGTGTGACCCTGGGCAAGTCACTTAACCCCAACTGCCTCACCAAAAAAAAAAAAAAAGAAAGAAAGAAAACCTGAGCTTCAAAAAACAAAAGACACGATTCTTGGCTTCAGCTCTGTCATCTGTAAAATGGCGGTGGTACTGATAGTGCCGACTGCATAGGGTTGTTTTGACGTTCACATGAGATAATATCTATAAGGTGCCTGTAAACCTTAAATTACTATATAAATAGTAACTATTATTAGTATAAAACCAGTACTCTTCATTATATCATGAAATTTGCCATTCCTTCATCATCTCCTACCCTCTCCTGCTTCCTCGTATTTGTTCAGGCTTCCCCTCATGGTCAGAATGCATTTCCTCCTCCCCCAAACCTCTCCCATACCTAATTATCCATCTCTCCTTCGTGAAAATTCTTCCCCTTCTTTCAAGGCCCTAACTCAAGTCCTACCTACTCCATGAAGCCCTCCTTGATTCCCTCTCTCCCTCAAGCTAAAAATGATCTCTACTCAAGCTTTTGCCTGACCTTTTCTCTGAACCTCTCCCCCTTAACACATTCTGATTTGTATTATAGTTGGTTATATTATTATTGAGTATCATATTTCTAGAACATAATAGGGCCCTTGGGAACGAGGAACACAAAGTAATTTCTCTTTCTGTCTCTCCTAGGGACTAAATACATCTTATACTCACAGCAGGTAAACGACTAACATTGTGGATGACTTTGTATAGGCTGTAGGCAGCACAGTGGCTAGAGCGATGGACCTGGAGTCAGGAGGACCTTAATCTAAACCAGCCTCAGATATTTACTAGCTGTGTGAAGTCATTCATCTCTGTTTGCCTCAGTTTCCTCAAATGTAAAATGGGTGAACAGTAGCACTACCAAGGCTGTTGTGAGGATCAAATGAGATAATAAAAATACTTAGCACAGTGCCCTGGCACATATATATGCTATATAACTATATAAATACATAAGTGCTAATAAATGTTAGCTATTCTTTTTGATGTGTGTGGAAAAGCAGCTTCATTTTTTTTTTTTGGTGGGACAATGAGGGTTAAGTGACTTGCCCAGGGTCACAACAGCTAGTAAGTGTCCAAGTGTCTGAGGTCACATTCGAACTCGGGTCCTCCCTGAATCCAGGCTGGTGCTTTATCCACTGCGCACACCTAGCTGCCCCCAGCTCTTCTTATATTATCACTTCTTTTCTTCTCCTATAAGGATAATGACATTAATGGATTGCTTCAGAGATGGGTTGAAATATAGATAATATTTCTCTAGAGCATTTGCTACAAAGTACAAACCCCACCCCAGTAGCCTTGTGAGAAAGATAAAATAATCATTATTATCTCCATTTTACAGATAAGGAAGCTGAGATTCAGAGAAGTCACTAGACCAAGATCAAGGGAGAGCAAGAACTGGCCTAAAATCTGTATTTTTCACTCAGTTTTAAAGAACGTTAGCTCATGGGGATAGAGATTGGAGTGAAACTCAGATTTTATTGGTATAGGAAACTCAGATCCCCTCTATGAATGTAGGTTGGTACCATCCCAAAAGATGTCTCAAACACAGAGCAGGTAAGTGACTCTCAGGGTCACACAACCTCATTTTGAGGCCCATATGCTTCAAAGTGTGTGCCAGCTGCTAAAGACCAAACGATGTCTCACTGTATTCCCCGGGCCTCTGGGAGGTCTCCAGGCATCATCTCTCCCCCCCAAGATTCTACCTCCGCCCCAGTTACTGACAGCAAAAAGGATGGGTCCAAGAACTCACCGATTTTGTCGTGTTCTGGCCGAGGTGCTATCACCGGAGGGGGGAGCAGCGTCATCCTTCATCATCTTCGTCCTCTGAAACCGGAGGGACGGCGGGTGTCTCAGACACACTCTTCACATTCTAAGCGAGAAGCAAATACAGATCAGTTCCACTCTGTTGGGATATGACCTCCATGGAGTTGTCGACCTCACCATTCACAAGCATGCTCAGAAACGTACCGAAGCTCTAAAGCCCGGACATCATTCCTCCCCCCCTCCTACCAAAGGTTGATCTGCCCATGCCACGTTCCCCCCGTCTTGGGTGTAAATCTGGGCCAACGGTCTCATCTCGCTGATAACTCACCTCACTGTTTCAAAAGGCCAAGATAAGAGGCAAAGTAAGAATCACAAACCTTCGCAGACTGAGAGAGGACTCAGGGGCTATTAGTCTTTCCCACACTCTCTTCCAAAACGTTGCCAACAAGCTGCCCACTGCAGACGCCCCAGCGAGCTGCATCTCACTACCTGCAGAGGCAGCCTCTTCACCTTTCAGACAGCTTTCTCACTGGGACGTTTTCTCCCATTGAGCCAAAATCTGTCTCTCTCTGAGCCTTCCAGCCACTGCTTCTCGATCTAGGCCACTCAGAACAAAGGTCATCCTTCTTCCACGTGGCAGACTTAAATACACTCCATTTCTTTCAAGCAGTCCTGCAAATGTGGCCCTGACAGTGGGCAAGGGACCAATCTCATGGTCATGACACCTTAATTAACACCAGACTGCGATAACTGGTCTTTTGGCTGCTCCCCATCTTTCCAGGCTTCTCATACCTCACTTCCCAACACACACTCTACAATCCAGAGGACACTGGCTCCTGGCTGGTTCCTCAAACAAGACCCTCCATCTCCTGGCTCCAGGCATTTCCTTGGGAGACGCCCCCTGTATTGTTCCTCTGCCTCTTCCTCCTGGCTTCCTTCAAATCCCAAGCTCAAATTTCACCTTCTACCGCAAGCCTTTCCCCAATGCCCCTTCCTCTGCTTCTGTATTTACTACCAAGTCAACAAGCATTTAATGAAGCATTTATTGTGTTCCAGGCCCTGCACTAAGCATCAGAAATACAAACACAAGCAGAAAGGAAGGACAGAATAAAAAGGATTAATGGAGAAGCATGTGATGACAAAGGAAGAACCCTTGATTTGGGAATGAGAATCGAGATTCAAATTTTCCTCTTTGACTTACTGTCTCCTGTGACCAGGGAAAAGTCACTGAAAGTGGCTGGATAGCAGTTTCCTCATTTGCAAAAAGGAAGGAGAGAGGCTCATCTTTTAAGCCCCTTTTCCAGGGGCAGCTAGGTGGCACAGTGGATAAAGCACCAGCCCCTGGATTCAGGAGGACCTGCAGTTCAAATCCAGCCTCAGACACCCAAACACTTACTAGCTGTGTGGACCCTGGGCCAAGTCACTTAACCTTCATTGCCCCCACCAAACCCTTTTCCAGCTCTAAACCAATGAGCTGATGAACTGAAGCTCAAGATAAGGGAAGTGGGCAAAGAGCAGCAGGCTACCAGTTACCAGACCTGGGCTAACTCCCATCCCAAGCCCTACATCAGTTCCCCCAGGAGTTTGGAGGCCATCCTCATGCCACACCGTGGCAGGAGCCAGAAATCAGGTAGTGATTCCCTACATAGCCAGACAATGTCCAAATGCAGGGCACTGAACCACGGCAATTCGCTGAGTGGATCTGCTTCCTTAGCCCCCACAGAGAATAAGATATTGCCACCTTTCTCAGACATTTCATACATTGTGAGGAGGAGAAACGGGTAGCAACTAGTAGAAGCAAGAGTGACTTGGATTGGAAGGAGACCAGAGACTACACCAACTGGGGATCAGGTCAAGGACCTGGGGGTATTTAGCAATGAAAAGAAAGAGAGGATAATCTACTGAGGGAAGGTGATTTAATAGCTCTCATCTATCTCCCCACTGGGCCCTGCCCCCGCCCAAAGAAAAGCAGTTCTTTGAGTCCTCCAAAAGGAGAGGTTCTTCATGGTCTAATTTCTAAGTAGAATTAGCTTGTTTCAGTGTGGTCCCACAGGAGGAGAGTCTATGGGTAAAAGGAGGGAATAATATGAAATAATAGTCTTTTGTTACTTTTATGCCCAGTGCTTAGATGCAGTAAGCATCTAATAGGTGCTTTTTTATTTGTTCATAAATATGCTAACATTTATATAGTGCTTTATGGTTTGCAAAGCACTATCCTTATCTATATACCTATATCTATATCTAAATATCTATATTCTTTATACATGTGTGTGCATATACAATGTGTGTTGCCATATGTGTACATTATATATGTGTGTCTATCTGCGATATGCATGTATACCTGTATATACACAAAGGATAACTTTCTAAGACCCAAGTTGACAAGATGGTGCTGACCCTAAATTTGGTAAAAGGAGACTTTTTAATCCCTGAGTCCCCTTATCAGAGAAGCCACAGGGCCGCTCCCTTTCTCCCAGAGCTTGAGGGTGGTGGTGTATTAAAAGAGCTCTGGATTTAGAGAGAGGACCACAGGTCTGAATTCTGGCTCTGCCACTTCCTCATTGCATGACCTTTCCTCCCCACCAGCCTCAGTCTCCTCTTCTGTAAAGTAAAGGCAGAGGATCACAGTCACTCAGTCGATCCTCATTCAGTCTAGCCCGTCCCAGATGCCCAGACCCACACAGGGCTCAGCCAGTACAGACATCCCTCCTGAGAGGGCTCAGGCTCCAGCCTCCACCTCCGGTCCAGAGCACAAGAATCAGATCAGAATTACCATTACAACTGTCACAAAGGTCCCTGGCACACTCCTGGGGACTCCCCAGGGCAAAAGTCCCTTTCTTCCCCAGGCACCACTCCCTTTACAGTGGTTTTTTTAAATATATTTTTTGTTGATGAGTGTTGTTTATGCTTCCTGAAACATAAACACCTTGAGGACAAGGCCTATGTCATTTTTGTATGTGTAGCCTCAAGTACCTGGCACACAGCATGTGCTCAACATATGCATGTCTAACTGATCGCTTGATTGATCCCTTCCAGAACTGACAAGATTGTGTTAAGGATTTCATCCACTTGGAAAAGTCATTGATCCTATTAGCTGGAAGAAACCTCCCAACAGAGAATGGGGGCTGCCCCACAGCAGGACAGCCACCAAGGTAAGCAAAGAGCACGGCCCTAGACACATCCAAGCAGATGTTGGAAGAGTCCCTCTTAGGAAAGCCACACTACACAGGATTCCTGCACGCAGGGTTCACTTAAACTAGGTAGCCTCTGAGGTCCCTGACTTGGAGGCTCCAGGATTCCACACATGCCCTACAGAAAGGTGCAAGCGGCCTTACTCTCCCCACCAGACTAGACTTTGGTCAAGAAAGCATGTGGGCCCCAAGTGGACTTTTGGACACTGAATGCCTTGAGCCAAAGCAAAGACTGTTTACTCAGCAGAAGAAAGCACCCTCCCGTCTTCTGGGAGGTCTCCTGGCATGGCGGAAGGAGTCATGTGGCCTAGGTTATGTCCCAAGTCCTGGATGGGAGACCTTAGACATAAGATTAGGAGATTCAGTGGAAAGGGCTCTTGGAGGTCATTTAGTACAAATTCCAATGTTTTTCAGGCAAAGAAAGTGAGGCCCAAGAGAGGGTTAGAGACTTGCCCAACATCAAATGGAAGACTGGGCCTGAATTTGAACTCAGGTCCACTGACTCCAAATCTAGTGTTCTTTCCACTAAGTTGTACTGCATCTCTAGACCTCAATTCCCACATCTGTAAAGTAGGGATTATAATTCCTGCTATGCACCTCACACAGATCTGATGGATGTATATATTAGGTATTTAATAATTGCTGGTTGAATAAATCAATGAATGAAATAACAGATATGTAAAGACTTTGAGGAATATAAAATTCCGTACAAACACAGTGGGGATTATGTGTGTGTGTGTGTGTGTGTGTGTGTGTGTGTGTATGTGCTTTGGAATCCTTAAAGTGATATATAAATGCTACTTATTATTAGAAGTTTTTTTTTTCCTTAGGCAGCTAGGTGGCATGCTAGATGGAGCTCTGGGCCTAGAGTCAGTAAGTTGTTGTTGTTGTTGTTAAGTCATTTCAGACATGTCTGATTCTTTATGACCCCATTTGAGTTGTTTGGTTTTTTGGGAGGCAATCAGGGTTAAATGACTTGCCCAGGGTCACACAGCTAGTAAGTGTCCGAGGCCACATTTGAACTCAGGTCCTCCTGACTTCAGGGACAGTGCTCTATCTACTATGTCACCTAGTTGCCCTGATTGGGATTTTTTTGGCAAAGATACTGGAGTGGTGTATCCTTTCCTTCTCCAGCTCATTTTACAGATGAGGAAACTGAGGCAAACAGGGTTAAGTGACTTGCCCAGGGTCACACAGCTAGTAAAGTGTCTGAGGCCACATTTGAACTCATGAAGCCGAGTCTTCCTCATTCCAGGTCCAGCACTCTATCCATTGTGCCATCTAGCTGCCCAAGTCAGTAAGCCTCAAGTTCAACTCCTTCCTCCCTGTGTGACCCTGGGCAAGTCACTCAACCTTTCTCTGCCTTAGTTTCCTCACCTATAAACTAGATATCAATAATAACACCTACCTCCCAGAATTATTGTGAGGATCAAATAAGATAATATTAGCTCAGCATAGTGCCTGCAACATAGTAGTCATTTAATAAATGCTTGTTCTCTTCCCCCTACCATGGTTTTCCCTTCAAAAAAGGAAATTAGATATAGAAAGATCTATCTATATAGAGATCCACAACTATAGATATCTACATCTCTCTCTATATATGTATATTTGTGTATGTATAGAGAGAAACAGAGGCAGAGAGAAGCAGAGAGTGAGCATCAGGGGATGCTGCCAAATGGTCAAAGGACAGCGTTGGCGCAGTGTGGACCTGTACAGCCTCCCTGTTTTCTTAGCTCCTAAAGTACAGGATTTAGCTGAGCTGGTGCCATCCTATTGGCCATCTGGCCCTAACCTCGGGCCACTGTTTCCTAAACACATGGCAGGGCTACCTATTTTCAAAGTCATGGAAAGTCAGAGATAGAAAAAGACTAGAGAATGTCAGCGTGGGATAAAGCCTCAAAAACAGATGATGTCAAGAGCTCTAAGGGACCTTGGAACAAAACACTGGATCTGGAATCCCTCCTCAAATGCAGAATGGGGGCTGGGAGGAACTTCCCACCTGGAAGGGAGCACAGGAGACATCGAATCCACCCCTCTCCGTTTACAGATTCGGAAACAAGTGTCCGGGCACAGAACATATCAAATTCGTGGCAGCCTCATTTCCTTGGTCCTACTCTTAACTATGCTGTATTCCCCACCAGTCCCATAACCATCCACCACTCTGAAGAGGGCATAGCTCTCCCCCATGAATGAAGCCCACCGCTGCCCCTATACCTACTAGTCTCAAAAGTGAGAAACTGAGGCTTACCAAAGTGTTGGATGAGTTGTAATCTTCCGTCGACTTATCTGTAAGAGAAGAAAGCCAGTAAGAGACTTAGACATCGTTAGACAACCAGTAAAGATTATACCTCACTAAGATCCTGAGAGGCCAAATGGGCCAATTATAAAAAAGATAACAACAATAACTTTAGTGCTTTAAAGACTACAATGCATTTTTTTTTTTTTTGCAAAATCCATGTAGATTTGAGGGTGATGTCAAAATCATCTTACTGACTTAGCCCTGATGCATTTAACAGGTGAGAACACACCTCAATTGTTCACCAGGTGTGAATGAGGTCACCCTAAGGTGTTACAGGAAGTCTGTTTGGATTAGCTGATGGACATAGTTATACCCGCTGGGGCTTGTATAAAATCATCAAGCTGGTTGGAATCAGAGATTCAAGCAAGCAGTGAGCCAGGAGAAAGTATTCCAGCCAAAAGTTTGTTTTGGTTTTTGTTTTTTTTTTTTTAGTGAGAATTGGGGCCAAAGTGACTTGCCAGGGTCACACAGCTAGTAAGTGTTAAGTATGTGAGGCCGGATTTGAACTCAGGTACTCCTGACTCCAGGGCCGGTGCTCTATCCACTGTGCCACTTAGCTGCCCCCCAGCCAAAAGTTTGAAAAGGAATTGCTTGAGAGAGGAAGGAACCTTGGCCTTCCT
Organism: Dromiciops gliroides; assembly: GCF_019393635.1. Taxonomy (NCBI): domain Eukaryota; kingdom Metazoa; phylum Chordata; class Mammalia; order Microbiotheria; family Microbiotheriidae; genus Dromiciops; species Dromiciops gliroides. Next base: position 549,933,116 of record NC_057863.1, read on the forward strand.
CTCCTGAGGGTCAAGAAGATTTGGATTTCGCCATCTTATTAGAGTCCTAACAGCATAGCCAAAATAGGTAATGGCACTGTCTCTATCTGGAGCCAAGAACAAATTGAGATGCAATATTAAGGCTCTATGAAGAGCCCCAAAGGAAAAAAACCTGTGCCTAAGGGGAACTTCATTACCCATCAAGGATGTTGAGGGAAGAGATCCTCAAGAAGGGAAGAAAAATGGGGCAGCTAGATGGCGCAGTGGTTAAAGCACCGGCCCTGGATTCAGGAGTACTTGAGTTCAAATCCGGCCTCAGACACTTAACACTTACTAGCTGTGTGACCCTGGGCAAGTCACTTAACCCCCATTGCCCCGCGCAAAAAAAAAAAAAAAAAAAAAGAAGGGAAGAAAAGGATGTCCAGCATCTCTGAATTACCCCTTTACCACATACAATCTCTAAACCTGAACCCACTTTCCCCATGGCTTTGAATGTACTGATGGGAGCATGTTTCACAGACTTCTGGGGGGAATGTTTCATCTTAATTGTTCCTACTCTACAACCTAAGTAAACACTCTTTTCTAAATACTAAGCCTGGCTAACTAATTGATATCAACTGATAACCTTAGAAGGGGGAAACCACCACTGAGAACTCATAAGCTCTGTTGTTATTCAGACATTTTTCAGTCATGTCTGACTCTCTGTGATCCCATTTGGGGTTTTCTTGGTAAAGATACTGGAGCAGTTTGCCAATTCTTTCTCTAGCTCATTTTACAGATAAGGAAACTGAGGCAAACAGGGTCGAATGACTTGCCCAGGGTCACATAGCTAGTAAGTGTCTGAGGCCAGATTTGAACCTGGAAAGTGGAGCCTTTTTGACTCTAGGCTGGGTATTCTATCCACTGCACCACCTACATTTTAGATAGCATTCAACAAATAACTCCCCAGTGCTTCAGAGATACCCCCTAGAGCTCATGGGGGCCATGTCTGGGAAACCAACTTGCCAATGTGTACAGAGGGTGGGAGAATAAATACAGAGCTTGTTTACATTCGGTAGGTGGTACAAGTATGATACTTCCCTTTTTTTATAAATGAGAAAAGTCTCAGAGAAGCAAAGTGATTTGCCCAAAGTCATTAAGCTAGTGCGATGCCAGCCCCAGGATTCTAATTCAATTCTTTTAACCCTAACATTCTTTCCAGTATACCACACTGTCAAAGACCTTGTGGTCACAGAAGACTGTTTCCATCACCCTCTAGCATATCTTGAAATGATCCATCTGAATCCTGGGAATATCAGACCTCAATGTTCCAGAAGTTTTGGGGATTTTTTTTAAGGTCAGAAGAAAAATAACCTCAGAAGGAAAGACAGTGACAAAACAAGGACACGAGCTCCTGGCTGGTGCTAGGGAGACAACCCCTCCTCTCTCCCCAAGCCTTCACAGATGAGTCGTGACCCAGTCTGACTGTCCACCCTCCGAATCAATCTCCCCATGTCCGTGTCTTCTCTCCCCCAGGGACAGAAGGGCTGAAGCTTACAAGCTTCATTATTCTAAGATTGGAACAGGGCCATTCATCATGTCCCATCCAATTACAGGCAAAGAACAGTGTTGCTCCTCTCCCCGAGGCTCTCAACCTTGGGCAGCCTGGCACAGACCACTTCATCTTTTAATCAGCATTGCAGTACTACCTCTGGCGCTTACTAACTCCGTTACCTAGGTCATTTTCCTTTTCTGAGCCTCAGTTTACTTATCTGTAAAGTGAAGGAGAATAACAGTTGTAGTACCTACCTCACTTGGTTACTGTGGCAATCAAATGAGCGAATATACGCAAAGTGCTTTTAGCAAGCTGTGACATGCCATAGCAATACCTATTGTTGTTGTTGTTGTTGTTGTGTTATGGGCCTTGCTCTGCTAACCAGCCATGTGACCCTGGGAAAATCAACTCCCTGAACCTCAGTTTCCTAATTGGTAAAATGAGGACAAAAAATCTTGCCTGCCAAACTCACAGGGTTGTTCTGAGGATACAGTCAATCAATCAATCAAATGAGAAGAACAGATGGGGAAAGAGACGAACAAATGGCAGGGATTCTTATTCCTACTGGAGGCAGTGTGGGGGGTAGCAAGAACATGATGCAGCCAAGAAAAAGCCCTAGACATTTGGGAATCAGAGGACCTGGGTATACATCTGCAAAATGACTCCCTTTTAATAGTATGGAATCCCAGACACCATGAACAGTTTTAAGTTACTTAGAGTACAATGAGGCAGAAAGTCGGGATATTTGGGTCCTAGTCCCAGCTGTCCCATAAACTCACAGACTTTAACTATGTCACACCTCTCTGGGCCTCAGTTTCCCCTTCTATAAGATGAGATGGGGTTGGACCAAAAAAAAAAATCCTACCAAAGTCCCTTCCTATTCTAACCTTCTTATGATTAATTGATTAATACACATCCCCAGCACAGAAGATGAGAAAAGATTCTTCATACCCATTTGATAAGAAAGCAGGAAATCTAAGCTAAACATCTGACCAACTCTAGCACCTTCCTCATTCACAAACTAAAGCCACAGGACCCCAGAGCCCCAATTCCTTTCATAAGAAAACTCTGGTTCCAACCTACTTCTTCCCACAATGAAGCGAGAATCCACAAAGCAGTAGAGTGCATCAATACAGAAGAGAAGTCGGTCCATTATTTTTTCAAATCATATCCTTCTGTGGTCAACCGTACCTCATGGAACACACTTCTGCATTTGCGTTCAATACAGAGAATACACAGCTCAGCCACTTCAGGATGAGGGACCAGCCTACAAACCAGCCCAGAGCTGTACTCTCCCTACTTTGATCAACATCCTCAAGGTAGGAAAGAAGCTGGTGGCCTCCCTGGGGCTCTTGGCAGTGGCTGCTGCTCTCCTACTCCACAGATCAATGGCTAGTCTCCTGGATTATGGTGACACCAGGACTGGTCAAGCATGTCCTTAGTCAGCTAGGGCCTGTTGAGCCAGGGCTGAGGGTGGTGTCCCCTCTCCGGGGACACCTTCCAGGCAACAGGAGCTGGTGGTGGTGTCATCATTCCAGTTCTCACTTGCCGGCTGCTTAATCAAAACCAAGTCTCTTCTTCTCTCTCTCTGAGCCTCAGTTTTATTATCAACAAAACGGGGAGAATAACATTTGCACCAACAACCTCCCAGGGTCACTGTGAACAAAGGGCTTTGTGAAACCTTCAAACTCTGTAGAAATATGAGTTGTTATTATCCCGCCATCTGTGCACTTCTCTTTGACCTGGAGGAGAATGAACCAGCCCAGCTCACCACAGGGGAATGTCATTAGGCATGCACTTCCCAATCATATTTATCAAAACACAGCCAGTTTGCCGTAATATTTGTCCCCGCAGCAACAGCCCATCAGGGCTGGGTTTTTCCACAGATGCTAGCATCTCAAAGGCACCTTACAGGGAAAAGAACAAACTCTACTCAGGAAAGAGGAATCCCAAGGAGAACCTTAATGATCTCTGAAGTCTCTTCCAACTCTAATCCACCATGGTTCCCTGGTATAGGTCTTAGCATGGTGTTAAAGAAGGGATGGATGTTAAAAGCAAGGAGGACTAAGTTTAATGTCCAACTTTTCCTTTAGTTATGATCTGTATGACTTTGCGTAAGTCACTTAACCACTCTGTGCCTCAGGTTCCTAGTCTATCATGTGGACAGGAACATGATAATAACTGACCTGTCCAGCTCATTTGGAATATCAAATAATAACAATTCCTCCCTTGTATAAGGTGCTTTATGTAAATTCCTTAGATCCATTATCTCTTTCATTATCCATTATCTCAATGGCCCTGGGAAGTAGAATATTATTCCCAGTTTACAAAGGAGGAAACTGAGATTCAAAGAAAACTGCCTGGAGTCAGACAGATAGTAAACCGAGACTCAAATCCACATCTTCCAAATCCTAATCCAGGATTCTTCCCATTACAAGGCACTGTCCCCTGACCCCCCCGCCCCCACCTCCTCCTCCAAAGAAAAAAATATTTGAAGGCACTTTGAAAAATACTGTCAATACGACTATATGGATCACCTGGATTTGATAGAGGAGCCTTCTTATCCAAAAGTATTTTTTATGAAACCCCGGATTAATAGGAATCAAAATGTCCTTCAACTGAACTCCAAACTGAACCCAGATAGCTACCAGATAAAAGACCCTACCTAGTGACTTCTTTTCCCCCAGGATAGTAAGTCCCTATCTCATGGTGACATCTCAACATCCTCATCCTTTGCAAACCCTTTTTTTGGAATCCTGTAATCTTATCATCATTTCTTTCATACCTGTTATATCTGAATTGTTAAACTGTCTTTGCTTCTGTATCATACTGTTGAAACTGACAACGCCCTGTAACCCATGGGCAAAGAAACCTTAAAAACCCTTAGAAGGAGAAAATCTCTGAGCTCTCTTCTGAGGAGGGGGGTCTCCAACATGATCATGTTATGTTTCTTCTTGGGACAAAATGAAATTGGCATTATGTGTTTTTCTGTCTGTCTCTGATCTGTTTTGTAGGAGATATTATAAGATTAAAATTTCTCTGATCTGTTTATTAATTTTGTAGGAGAGATTAAAGATTAATTTCTCTTATCTGTTTGTAGGAAACAGGCAGATATAAAAACTATATTTTGATATTCAACAATGCCTAGAAGCTTCTACAACTGCAAGGTCTCAGTATTGTCCATCTGTATGCTCTTGTTAGCTAACATACCTAGTTGTATGCCTCTGCGCACACATGAGAAACTTTGCTTATCAGTCACATTTGCAGGAAACCTATGGGGTCCTTCGGAATGCAGATAAAAGCAAATTATTCTAGCTCTAAAATTCTAAAATCAGATTACACTAATACTAACTCACTGAGTGACCTGGGCCAAGTCACTCCAACCACTGACTCCTGAATGTAAAATGAAGGGATTAGATAAGATCCTAGCCTAATAAAATGGCTGTTCCCTCTTCTCAGTTAAAAGATATGCCCTCGGGGCAGCTAGGTGGTGCAGTGGATAGAGCACTGGCTCTGGATTCAGGAGGAGCTGAGTTCAGATACGGCCTAGGACACTTCACACTTACTAGCCGTGTGACCCTGGGCAAGTCACTTAACTCCAATTACCTCACCCAAAAAAAAAAAAAACCCACACAAACAAACAAAAAACAAAACAAAAGCTAAGCCCTCCAAACTCACTTGATCTCACCTCTTCTTCTGAGGTGGCCTTGCCACATCAATCAATCCGACTTCAGACACTTAACACGTACTAGCTGTGTGACCCTGGGCAAGTCACTTAACCCCAATTGCCTCACCAAAAAAAAGAAAAGAAAAAGCTCCCCATGATCTGCCTGTCACCTGTCTGAAGCTGGTGTTCTGTCTCTCTCCTCCCTCTGACTTCTATAAACTCTCTGTTGTATATGCTTCCTTGACAGCTAATGGCTCCTCAAACCTTTACCATTTAGGCTTCTATCCACCACTACTCTACTGAAACTTCCCTCTCCAAAGTTACCAATGACTTCTAGATCATCTCATGGCTTCTCTCAGTTCTAATTCTCCTTGACTTCTCTTCAGTGTCAGAGACTGCACCTCTTCCATCTGAATGCCTGAAATTCTGCCCCATCTCATACCTGTCTCTTGGCTTCCCTGGCTTCCTTCAAATCCCAGCTAAAATCCCACCTGCAAGAAGCCTTTCCCATTCCCCTCAATGCTGGTGCTTTCCCTAAGTCACCTTGTGTTTATCTTGTATGGACATGGTTGTTTACATGTTGTCTCCCCATTAGATTATAAACTCCTTGAGGGAAGGGGTTGTCTTTTGCCACTTGTTGTATCCCTGGTGCTTAGCACAGTGCCTGGCACCAGCAGGTGCTTAATATATGTTTATGGACTGATTGCTTTTGCTTTTATTTATATCCCCATTACTTAGCACAGTGCCTGGCACCAGCAGGTGCTTAATAAATGTTTATGGACTGAATGCTTTTGCTTTTATTTATATCCCCATTACTTAGCACAGTGCCCAACACATAACAAGCTCTTAACTTGACTTCATCTCCTCTCCTCCCTTTGTCTTCTGTGACACAGTTCTCTCAGTCTGGCTCTACCTCTTGGCCTCCCGAGGAAGTGCAAGTATCCCCTAAGGCTCTGTTCTCAGCTTTCTCTACCTTTCTCTATTCTCTCTCCCTAGACAATCCACTACATTCCCATGCCCTCAAGCTATCGTTCCATATCTGTCCTCCTTTTCCCATTCAATTATCATCTCTAGTTACCTACTAAATATCCCCCACCAGGATGTTCTGCCAGCACCACAAACCCAACATGTCCCAGGCAGAGTTCATCCTTTCCTCTATACGTGTCCCTCTTCTCACCTTCCCTATTTCTATTTTTTTTTTTTTTAGTGAGGCAATTGGGGTTAAGTGACTTGCCCAGGGTCACACAGCTAGTGTCAAGTGTCTCAGGCTGGATTTGAACTCAGGTACTCCTGACTCCAGGGCCAGTGTTCTATCCACTGCGTCATCTAGCTGCCCCCCCACTATTTCTATTGATGGCAAAGCCATCCTCCCAATCCTCAGGTTTCCCCTTCTGTATCCTCTACTTATCCAATCAAGTCCTGCTAATTCAACCTTAATTGTATTTCTTGTATCTGTCTCCTCCATTCCACTCCAATGGCTACCACACCACTGGGGGCATCCTTCTCCCCTTGTCTTTTTTTTTTTTGAGGGGCAGTGGGGGTTAAGTGACTTGCCCAGGGTCACACAGCTAGTGTCAAGTGTCTGAGGCTGGATTTGAACTCAGGCCCTCCTGAATCCAGGACTGGTGCTTTATATCCACTGCACCACCTAGCTACCCAACTCTCCCCTTATCTTCTATTCCCATTGGGCCCATCCCTGAGCCATGGGCTAGCCAAGAACCCACCCAAGATCCCCACCCCACCTTCACTAGCAGAGGTATCCTTCCCTCTGACCTTCCTCCTCCTCCTTCTTCCCCACCTGTGCCACCCAGACCCCATTTGTGCTGGTTGATAACTCACATGACATGGATGATAGAGGAGTAACCAACACTCTTCCTTCTGGTGAGATGAAAGATCTGAAGTAGACCTTTGCAGGCCTTATAATCTATCCTACTTTTGTATCCTACAAATTACTAGCATCTGGTCTACTAATGTAATCTAAAGGCCACCAGCACTACCCCGTTGCTCGATTTTTAGGATTTCTGGCCCATTCCATCCTCCCTGAAGCTGGACTTAAAAAAAAAAAAAAGTGATCTCCTTCTGGTCAGGGACTATCTCACTTTTTCTATTTGTATTACCAGTAAAGAGCTTACTGCTTGGACTATACTAAGCACTTTAAATGTTTTCCCCCTTAATTCAACATCATTCAAACCCTCATCACCTCTTATTCTGATCTACTGTGATTTAGATGGTATCTCCCTTCTCCAAACCACCCTTCACACAACTGTCAAAACCTACCTGTAAAACTCATATACTTTTGGCTGTTGGAGGTTTTCTTGGAGTTGTAGAATTCCAACACATCAAGCACAGCCTGGGGGTTTTTCTTCTGCTCAGATTTGGTGATGTTGGACGTCTGCAGCAAGCGAGCCCACTGTTCTGGCATCCCCTACAAGAGAGGTTGGCAGGATTCATTGATTTGTTTTAACTCTACCTTTCTGTTAGAAGGGAAGGAGAAGGAATTTTGGGGAAGGAGAAGGAATTCATTGGTAAGTGACAGAAGCAAGTGGTTTTTTGGTTGTTGTTGTTTTGGTTTGGTTTGGTTTTTGCGGGGCAATGAGGGTTAAGTGACTTACCCAGGGTCACACAGCTAGTAAGTGTTAGGTGTCTGAGGCTGGATTTGAACTCAGGTCCTCCTGAATCCAGGACCACTGCACCCCAGCAGCAAGTTTTTAAAAAGATCATTAATAAAACTTTTTTTTTAAGAGGGAGAGAGTGAAAGGCTGTCACAGTTATTATAGCTGCCAGTGTATTTTTAGACTCAAGTACTGGTCATCTTCTTTCCTCCCTTAAAGAAGGGTGACCAGACATGAGGGTACTGAAGATAATGCTGAATGCTTAGGCTGAAGAAAATAAAATGTAAGATCGGTACCTTCAAGTATTTCATAAGCTTACACACGGAAGCTGTATTAGACTGATATGGCCAAAGAGGAAAAGTCTGGGAATAACAGGTGGACGTTACCAGAAACAAAGATGTCTGATATAAGGAAAAACTTTCTAAAAACAGTGCTTTCCCACAATGGAAGGATTTTCACCAGGAGAGCACCAGATTTCCCTCTAAAACTACTCCAATTTACTGTGTGTGTAATTGATTGATTGATTAGCAGGACAACGAGGGTTAAGTGACTTGCCCAGGGTCACACAGCTAGGGAGTGCCTGAGACTAAATTTGAACTCAGTTTTTCTTGACTCCAGGACCAGTGCTCTGTGTACTATGGTACCACCCAGCTGAGCACTACCCATTGTACCTAACTTACCAAAATCATCATCCTTGTCAGAGGTAAGATGAGGAAAGAGTTTTGTGACTCTTAAAGCATTTGGGTGAAAGGCATACAACGTAGTGGAAAGAGCATTGGATTTCAGAGGACCTGGGTTCAAATCCCAGCTCTGAATCTTCCTACTTCATGTGACCCTGCACAAGCCATATAATCTTTCTGGGTTCTCAGTTTCCTTATTAGTAAAATGAAGGAGCTGAACAAGATAATCTATAAAGTTCCTTCCAAGCTCTTTACTGTTGATCTCATTTAGGCACTGAGTTAATTACCTGCCTAGAAGTGTTAGAAGAATGAACATTTCTGTGGGATATAGAAAGAGTTGGTGTTCAGGTACAAGTTATGACCCATGATTCAACTCTGAGATTCCAGGCTCCCACCACTCCCCGTTGATGGCTCTGGGTCCTGCTGGGTCTAGCACAGACATTCTCTTCATTTTAGGGCCAATGCTCCCCTTGAGACACAAAGGACCCAGTTCATTAGTGTTGTTGTTCCATCAAGTCCAACTCTTCGTGACTCCATTTGGGGTTTTCTTGACAGAGATACTGGAGTGGTCTGCCATTCCCCTCTCTGGCTCATTTTACAGATGAGGAAACTGAGGCAAACAGGGTGAAGTGACTTGCCCAGGATCACAAAGCTAGTTAAGTGTCTGAGGCTGGATATGAACTCATGAAGATGAGTCTTCCTGACTCCAGGCCCAGCGCTCTACCCACTGTACCACCTCGCTGCCAGATCCAGAAGAAACCATGATCACCTCTCCAGCCTGATTTTTGAGGTCCTTCAAGATCTTGCTACATCCAGAGTTACCCAGTGTCATCTCACATTCCTTCAGACAGGCATGCTACCCCCATCACCAAAACTGATCACCCCTCCCATACACACATGAATGAGCACACCATGCACACACACACGTACACACACACCAGACTCAGTGCCTTAGTTCATATAATTGCCCTTCCCTGATTCCTGGAATGTCTGACAATTCAGTTCATCCCCACCCTCCTCCACCAAGCGCTCTCTCTCTCTCTCTCTCTCTCTCTCTCTCTCTCTCTCTCTCTCTCTCTCTCTCTCTCTCTCTCTGTCTCTGTCTCTCTCTGTCTCTGTCTCTCTCTGACCATTACAATCCACATGTCTTTCCACAGTCTGCACTCTGACTGCATTTCAGATATGGATCTCACTTAAGTATTGCTCTGAATATACAATATGAAAGGCAACTCTAGGAAAAGCAAAGACCACTGGGGCTTGCAATCAAAAGGCCTGAGTTGCACAGATCCACTGATCATTAATAAGAAAGTGGTCTGTAAATTATTAAAATGTGAGCTAACTTTCTTGTTGTTTTGATGAATGTACTTCCCCGGTTACAGGAGGGTGAGCCAAAAATCTCTTTCTGTTTCAATTCTGGTTACAGAAATCATTTCTACTTCATTCATTGGAGGGACCATCCCTGAATTGGAGTTTCTGAATTTTAAGGGTCCTCAAGAGGAATGACTTGGGTCCACACGGACACACCCTCTTTTTTTGTTGACCCCAATGTGGGGTTTTCTTGGCAGAGATACTGGAGTGATTTGCCATTTCCTTCTCCAGCTCATTTGACAGATGAGGAAACGAAGGCAAATGGGGTTAGGTGACTTGACCAGGGTCACACAGCTAATAAGTGTCTGAGGCTGGATTTGAATTTACAAAGATGACTTCCTGATTTCAAGCCTAGTGCTCTAGCCACTGCACCACCTAGCAGGTCCCTCTACCTAAAATAAGAATACTTCCTTTAACACCCCATTGGCAAAATATTATAAAGGAAGAAACTGTGGGTCCCTTCAAAGCACACAAGACAACACAGTGTATCCTAGAATCTCTGGATCCCCTCCCTTCTATTAAACCACTAATAAGCTCAGAGTAGGCAATCAATAAATGCTCCCTCGATCTATCTCCCTCCCTCTTCTGTTTCTATTTAAAGACCTCCAATAGAAGGAAGCTTGTTCTACTTTTATAAAGTTTTGTTTTTTTTTCCTGGGCTCATGGACAAAATCGGCCACGAGGAACTTTGCACCCATTGCTCCTATTTCTGTCCTCTGAGGCCAAGCAGAAGTCTAATCAGTCTTCCCCATGACAGTCCTAAAAATACTTGAAGAAGGCACTCATGCCTCCACCTTTCCCTTTGAGTTTCTCCAGGAATTTCAGCCGTGCCATCATGCATACCCACCCAGCCCCTTTCTCTCTCCCCTTTTGGTGCTGTTTTCCTCCATTAGATGGCAGGAGACATCTAGAATGCTTTTATTTATATCCTCAGCACTAGGTATAGTGTCTGGTATATAGTAAGTGTTTAATAAATGCTTTCTCTATCTCTGTTCCCGGGTCTCTTGCAGCTCTGATATTTTAAGTCTTAAGTACCCTCTCAGACAGCTAGGTGGCTCAGTGGATAGAGCGCTGGGTCTAGAGTCAGGAAAGCCTGAGTTCAAATCCAGCCTCAGACACTTGCTGGCTGTGTGACCCTGGGCAAGTCACTTAACCTCTGTTTGTTTTAATCCACTGGAGAAGGAAATGGCAAACCACTCCAATATGTTTGCCAAGAAAACCCCATGGACAGTATTGGCATGCTATGGTCCATGGGGTCATGAAGAGTTGGACCCCACTGATCGACAAGAAGGACCCTTTCAACTCTAATGTTCTTTTCCCCCATTTCTAGAGTCATAGAATCATAGATTTAGGGCTGGGAAGGACCTTAGACATCTCTGATCCCCTCATTTTACACACTAGGAAACTTTAGGCCCAGAAAGATTAAATCACTTGCCCAAAGTCATAAAAGTGACTGAGCTAGGATTCTAAGCCAGGTCCCTGTGCCCTTTCCACTCTACCATACTACCCCACTTTTGGCTCTGATTTCGCGGGTGTACAATCACTCTTGACTTCACGGTGCCCATTCTGAGCAAGAGCTATAACTCTTGGGGTTTCAGGTATAGATGTAGGAGACAGGGTGAAGGTGTAATGACCCCTCCCGCCCCTTTGTTCACCCTTTAGAAATGGCTTTTCTGGGGCAGCTAGGTGGCACAGTGGATAAAGCACCAGCCCTGGATTCAGGAGGACCTGAGTTCAAATCTGACTTCAGACACTTGACACTTACTAGCTGTGTGGACCTGGGCAAGTCACTTAACCCCAATTGCCTCACCAAAAAAAAAAAAAAAAAAAAGGCTTTTCTGACTAAGTCCCTTATATGGAATGGCAGACATTTGCTTCCTTCTGCCTAAAGCTGATACTTTAAAATAATAATAATAATAATAATGGGGGTAGCTAGATGGCAAAGTGGATAAAGTACTGGCCCTGGATTCAGGAGGATCTGAGTTCAAATCCAGCCTCAGACACTTGACATTTACTAGTTGTGTGACCCTGGGCAAGCCACTTAACTCTCATTGTCCCACCATAATAATAATAATTATTATAATTATAAATTATAATAAATCAACCAATTGAGATTCCAGGGAAAGAAGCCCCTGTTAACCTGAGTTTAGCTGAATTCTAGCTCCTAATCAGGAAATGTTGGTGGTGGCTTTGATAGAAGGTAGATACCCTTCCTGTACACACACACACACACACACACACACACACACACACACACACACCAGACCCAGTGCCCAAGCCTGGAATGTCTGACAGCCCAAGTCATCCCCACCCTCTGAAGCCAACCTCAGTCTAGTCGTTCCTCCTCCACCAAGCTCTCTCTGACCATTACAGTGAAAGCACGGCGGTTATTGATCATTCACCAGGAAGAAGTGGCCAGCTGGCCTTCAGGAAGTTCATGCAGCCTGGGAAAAGACTGTTTTTGACTCACTTTGGTCTCCATGGCTCAGGAGAAAGAACCCTCTATCGAGAATCAGAAAATGTCATTTAAAATTCTATTACTGATTGCCTGTGTGACTTTAAATAATCCCTCTGTGAGCCTCAGTCTCCTCCCCTGTAAAGAGAAGGGGTCAGATTAGATGACCTCCAACGTCCTTTTTCAAGCTCTAAACCCTAAGAGCCAGTAATTCGAGGTCTCCTGCCACATACCCCCTACATGTAGGATGTTGGCATCCATTGTACCAGAGAAGATTCATCATGGTGCCAACTGGCATCACTGTTGTTGTTGTTACTAGTATAAGGGTTAACTATATTACCATCACCTATTATTATTATTATTATTAATTATTCCAGACCTGTGATTTCATTAACATAGGGAAACTACCATTAAGGAAACACTAATGCATATCAGCAACTCTTCTATCCTGTATATGGCTTTCTTTGTGTATGTGTCTGTATGTATATATATGTGCGTGTGTGTGTGTGTAAATATACACACACACACACACACATATTTGTTTGCCTGTTGTCTCTTCCTTTAGATTGTAAGCTCCTTGAGGGCAGGAGATGTCTTTTGCCCCTTTTCGTATGCCCAGCACTTAGCGCAGTGCTTAGCACACAGTGGACATTTAATAAATGTTCACTGATTGATTGATTCTGTAATGTTTAGTCTTAGAAAGTTGCTGAGAGTGCTGAGAGGGAGAGTAGCTTGTCCAGGGCCTCTGAGCCAGTATGCAATCAGAGGCAGGACCTGAACCCAGCTCTTCCTAATTCCAAACCCAGGCAGTTGCTCCTCATGTACATGTACATGGTGCTTTGTGTTTACAAAATAAAAAGTTGTTGTTGTTATTATTATTTATTACCACCACCACCACCATCACCATTTAGCACCTACTCTGGGCCAGGCACTGTGCTAAGAGTTCTACAAATATCTCATTTGATCCTCACAATAACCCTGTGAGGTAGGTGCTATAATTAGCCCCATTTTACAGATGAGGAAACTGAGGTAGAGGTTAAAATGTTTATTTATACCCCCTTATTTCATGGAAATCTCAAAACAGTCCAAAGGGGTAGGTATGGCAGGACTTATATCCCCATTGTATATATAAGAAAACCGAGGCACAGACAGTGATTTGCCTGCCTAATACAGTGGTAGACCTGGGACTCCAATCCAGGGCTTCTGGGCCCCAAGTCCTACACTCTTTCCAACCTACCAAGGGTCCACATTTTTTCTCAGCTCTGTATCTCCCCCCTACAGGTCGGTTCTATCCTGGTCTCAGGAGGTTGTCCGCTAGTAACAGAATCACAGAGTCTCTGACTTGGAAGAGACCTCAGAGTCAGAGGTTGTCCAGTGCCACCTCTGAACCCCAGTGTCACAGATCAGCCTTCATCAAGCCTATTTTAAAACTTCCAAGGAAGGGGGCCTCATGACCCTGAGGCAGCCCCTTCTGCTTCTGTGCCCCCTAAGTGTTCATGAGATTTCCTGTTTAGATTGGACCTAAATCCATCTCCCTACAATTCCTACCAGTTGTTCCTGGTTCTGTCTCCTAGGGCCACGCTGAACAAAACGAAACCTTAGGCTTCCACATAAGCAAATGGGATATGAGGTAAAGAAAGACACTGGAGGCAGCTAGGTGGTGCAGTGGATAGAGCACCAGCCCTGGACTCAGGACCTGAGTTCAAATGCGGCCTCAGACGATTGATACTAGCTGTGTCACTTAAGCAAGTCACTTAACCCCAAATGCCTCACCAAAAAATAAATAGATAAATAAATGAATGAATGAATGAATGAATAAATAGGTAAATTTAAAAAAATTTTTAAAAAGGAAAGATACTGGTCAGGGGCCAGCACTCAACAGTCCCTCCCTGGGACTCACCGTGAACTCCCCAGTAACAGCATCAAACCCAACGTGAATCGTGTGTTCAAAATCGGAAGGCAGTGAAATCTCGGGCCGTTCCTTCTCCTTCTTTTTATTGGCTGCGAGAGAAAAAGGAGAAAGGAAATGAATGATATGAAAATTATTGAGGGAACCAGTATTTATCATACACACCACAAAGATGACCCAGACGCAGGTTATGCCCTGAGGGAGCTTGTAGTCTGGTAGAGGGGTGAGACACAGAGGCGTATAATGGATGTGGAGTGAGAAAACTCAGGTTGAAAGGCTCTGCTACTCACTACCTGTATTACCTTCACCAACCTAGGCCTCGGTTGCCTCATCTGACAGATAAGAAGTATGGGAGAGATGACCTTCTATGTCTAATCCTTTGAATTACACTACAAAGGGAAATGTGGCTAGCACCATAAGAGAGGGAGAATATAGAACTATGGGTACAAAGAAAGGAGACATCACTTCCAACTGCAAAGGGAAAAATCAAGGAAGACTTCCTGGAGGCAGCGGCGCCAGAGCTGGTAAGATTTTAACAGATGTAGACGGGGGAAGGAAGATGTTCTGGGCATAGAGAATAACATAAGAGCAAAGACAAAGGGACCAAACAAAGATCATTAGACATCCTGTACAGAGAAGCAGAGTGAGTAAAGACATGGGGGCCAGAAAGCAGGGGCAACATTCAGGGGAAGGTAAGGAGACCCATTTGCCTGGAGAGGCAGCATTGAAAGATAGCAAGGAAAATAGGTAGGAGCCATATTTGGGGGACTTTACCAAGACCAGAGATTTATAGCTGTAAGGAACCATTCAGAGGTTATGTAATCTAAGCCTTCCAGTTTACCGATGAGGGAAGTGAGACCCAGAGAGTCGAGTGACAAGCTCATGATCACACAGGTAACAAGAGGCAGAGCCCAAGCCAAAACCAAGGTTCTCTGACCCCAAAGCCTCGATGTGTACCACGTCGAGCAGGAGTTTCGATCTCCTGCTGCAGGCAGGGGGAGCCCCTGAAAACTGAGTGGGAAACCTATGTTATCAGGTAGGCTTTTAGGGAAGAAAGAAAAAAAAAGTGCACCTACTATGTGCAAGGCACTGTGCAACGAGCTTTACAATTATTCTCTCATCTGATCCCACCTCATGTCAACCCTGGGAAGCAGGTGTTATTATCCCCATCTTACAGATGAGGAAACTGAGGCAGGCAGAAGCAAAGGGGACGGCCTAATACTAGCTTAACACAGCTAGTTTACCCAGGAAACAAACTAATGTCCTTTGACTTCAAATCCAGTGTTCTTTCTGCAGTACCATATTGCTTTTGGGTTTGGTCCTCTCAGGGAAGGAAATAATGAAACAGCTGAATAGCTGCAGTTGTAGACGGTGGCATAGGGTCCTCTTCTCTCCAGGTTTGTTTTTAATTGGCTAGAGACCTAGATAGGGAACTTTGAGTCGGAGCCTTTTTGCTAGTATTGATCAAGGGGTGCAGTGGGGGGAGGGTCTTTATCTAAGGTCCATTAACTCATTTTTTTTTAATATTTTGATAAGTATATTTTAATATCATTAATATCATTAGTTCTCTTTGTCATCTTAAGTACCTTAATTTATGCAACCTTATTCTGAAAATCAGGGGCAGCATAGTGGATAGAAAGCACTGGGCCTGGAGTGAGAAGACCTGAGTTCAAATCCTAGCCCACTTACTAGCTCTGTGACCCTGGTTAAGTCACTTACCTTCTCTCTGCCTCAGTTTCCTCAACTGTAAAATGGGGGTAATAATAGCCCCTATTTCCCTCAGTTGTGAAGATCAAATGAGATGCTTGTGAAGCACCTGGCACAGCATCTGGCACATAGCAGGGGTTACATAGCTATCATTATTATTAAGTCACTCCCCTCCCACCCCCAGGCCTCAGAATCTTCCTCTATCAAATAGGGGCTTTAGACCAGAATGGCCTCTAAGATCTCTTCTAACTCCAAATCCTCTGATTTTAGGCTGTGGGGAATGCCAGACCTCCTTCCTCCCATTTCCTGGGCCCAGTCCCAAGCCCCTTCTCATCTCCGGCCTGTGGGAGGGAGAGAGGGAGGGCCAGGGACACTCAAATGATGTCATTTGTCCTGGTCCCACTGCAGGAGCCTGGCAGCCACTCGTTCCCCCGGGTTTTCTTTTCTCTGAGCCACAAGAGGGATTTTCAGAGGGGAAAGAGAAAAAGGAAAGGAATATAATCTCCTCCCCAAAGTGAACAACCTGCCTTTCTAAAGGCAACAGTCATTCATTAATTAATGTGACTAATGTGTAAAACATGCTCGATCTACACACTAGAAAGTTAGGTTGCAAAGACAGACACCAATATTTTGTCACAGTATCTGCCAAGGAGAAATAATTAGTTCTGATATACTTGGAGATTAAAGAGCAGGGTGGTGTGGTGGATACATAGCAGACCCTGGATTCAGGAAGACATGAGTACAAATCCTACCCCTGACACACACTGGCTGGGTGACCCAGACTCAGTTTCTTCCTTCTTAAAATGAGAGAGTTGGACTTGACAGCCTTTAAAGTCCTTTATGTTTCTAATTTTTTTCTTTTCTTTCTTTTTGTCTCTAAATTATTTTTTTCTTCTTTTTTTCTTTTCTTTTCTTTTTTTTTTTGCAGGGCAATGAGGGTTAAGTGACTTGCCCAGGGTCAAACAGCTAGTAAGTGTCAAGTGTCTGAGGCCATTTTAGAACTCAGGTCCTCCTGAATCCAGAGCTGGTGCTTTATCCACTGCGTCACCTAGCTGCCCCCTCTAATTATTCAAAAATCTAAGTCCTACCCCTGACATACACTGGCTACTGGGCAACCCTGGGCAAACTCTACAGCTGACAAATTGTGGAAAGTGTCAAGGGATATTGGTGACTTCCCACATCTACTCAAAAACAAAAACTAAAAGACACCTCATGGAATTTCTAAACTGTGGGTATCAACAATAGCCTCCTGATTCTCCTTAGCTCTTTCTACCAGCTTCCATTTACATGGCACTTTTTAGATTGGCAAAACACTTGACATCCATCCTCTTATTTGGTTCTTCCAATGTGTGCACATACACATATAAGTACAATGTTGTTGTTGTTGAACCATTTCAGTCATGTCTGACTCTCCATCACCCCATCTGAGGTCTTCTTGGCAAAGAGACTGAAGTGGTTTTGCCATTCCCTTCTAAGTACATACATACACATATAATATACATACACATGTGTAGACATGCATACACATACACAAAAATCTATACATGTATGCACACATAAATTTATAGCATATACACATGCACATACATATACACATATACAAATCTAAACATGTGTACACATATATACATACACACACAAACCTATATATGCACATATAATATACATGCACATATGTACACAGATGAATTTATAGTACACACATGTATACACATACACAAATCTATACACGTGCACACACAACACACATATGCACGCACATATACATGTATGCAAATTTACATGTGAACACACTATACACATACATACATGCACATACAAATCTATATCTACACACATGTCACACCACCAATATATATTTGTGTGCATATTATATACTATATATGTGTGTATATATAAATATAAATGTATACACACAGTATGTTATTATGGCATTTTACAAATGAAGAGGCCCAAGAAGGAGATGTGCATGGCCACAGAGCCATGAGGCAGGGCCCAAGGCTTTCACCATCTTGGCTGACCTCCTCCAGACACTACAAAGCAGAGGTATCAAATATCACAGCAACTGCCCAGGGCTGTCCTAACTGGATAAAAATGTAACTGGGAAATATTTAACTAAATAAATAAAAATTAATATTCCAATTAAAAAACTAAATCAAGGGGGCAGCTAGGTGGTGCAGTGGATAAAGCACCGGCCCTGCATTCAGGAGTTCCTGAGTTCAAATCCGGCCTCAGACACTTGACACTTACTAGCTGTGTGACCTTGGACAAGTCACTTAACCCCCATTGCCCCGCAAAACAAACAAACAAAAAAAAAAACCTAAATCAACATACGGCCCACAAGGATCCAGATTGGTGACCCCCCATTTCTAGCTGAGTTTGACATCACTGGTCTATAGCTTATTTACGTTGCCTCATCTGTAAAATAACAACCCCTGCCTCAAAGGCTTATCGTGAGGATCCAATGAGATACATATAGAAAATGCTATGCAGACCTAAAAGGACCTGTATAAATACTAGCTGTTATTAATAGCCATCCTAAAATGAGGTAATCAGAATAGAAACCAATATTTTAGATGTGATCAGAGTAAAGAAGAACCATTACCTCTTTACTTTCAGATACTAGAATTCTTTCAAAGCCACCTTGATGACAAATGGCTGTCAATGTCACAATGTTCACACATACTAAGTTTGTAATACACTAAGACCTAGGGGCAGCTAGGTAGCGCAGTGGATAAAGCACCAGCCCTGGATTCAGGAGGACCTGAGTTCAAATCTGGCCTCAGCCATTTGATACTTACTAGCTATGTGACCCTGGGCAAGTCACTTAACCTTCATTGCCCTGTAATAATAATAATAATAATAATAATAATAATAATAATAATAATAATAATACACTAAGACTCCCAGATCTTTTTCAAACTAACTGGTTGCTTTATATTTCATTACGATTGTTTTATACCCCTCATCTTGTGCTTGTGAAGGTGATTTTTTTTTTTTAGCTCAACTGTAAGATTTTATATTTGTCTCTATTAAATATATTAGCTTTAGGCTACTGTTCTAACCTGTCAGGATACCTTCTTGGATCCTGCACAGCAACCAGTGTTAGCTATCCCCTTCAGCTTGGTGGTGCCTGTAACCTTTTACAAGGAAGACTTTCCCAATCCCCCTTAATCTCAATACCTTCCCTCTGAGACCCTCCAGGTTAGCCTGGATATATATTGTTTGAATATAGTTGTCTATATGTTGTCTTCCCTATATTAGACCATGGGCACCTTGAGAACAGGGACTATCACCTGTCTTTGGACCTCCAGTGCTCAGCTCAATGCCTGGAACATAGTAGGAACTTAATAAATGTTTAAAAATTGACTGAGACATGACAAACATAGTATCTATGCATCCGTCCTAATCGCTAAGAGAAGAGTCAGGGCCAGGGCTAGATCCTCTCAGGGTGATCCACCAAAGACCTCCCTCTAAACTTCACAGAACTTATGTTGTTCACTCCTCTTATCGCATCGGACTGTTCATGAGCTCATTTGGAACTTTCTTAGCAAAGATACTGGAGTGGTTTGCCATTTCCCCTTCTGCATCTCATTTTACAGATGAGAAAACTGAGGCATACAAGGTGAAGTGACTTGCCCAGGGTCACACAGCTAGGAAATGTCTGAGGCTGGATTTTAACTTAGGAAAATGAGTCTTCCTGATTCCAGGTCCGGCACTCTATCAATTGTACCACATAGTTGCCCTCTACATGGAACAGTTAATAACAATCCACCTGAATGATTATCATTAAGCCCACATCTCTCCATATTCTACACAAAAATATCATGAGATACGCTGTGCAACACTTTGCCAAAATCTAAATAAACTCACCACATTAGGGCCCTGATCTACCAGCCTGGTAAAAGGGGTAAGGCTTGTTTTTGATCAGGTTTCTGTACCCATCAAGCCTTATCTCAGGTTATGTTGAAATCACATGTCCAGTCACTCAGTAAACATTTATTAAGCATCTTGTATGTGCTAAGCTACATGGTGTGGTGGATGGAGCAACGGGCCTGGAGTCATGAAGACCTGTGTTCAAATACAGCCCCAGATTTCCTATCTGGGTGGCCTTGGGCATTTATCCAACCTCTGTTTGCCTCAGCTTTCTCAACTGCAAAATGGGAATAATAGCACCAACCTCCCAGGGTTGTTGTGAGGATAGACTGAGATAATAATTGTAAGATGCTGAAAGTACAAGGGGAGAGAGGCAGGAAGAGGGGGAAACCATTCTGATCAGGATCTCAGATTACAGAAAAAGAGAAGGTCCCCACCACAGGGAAGATCCAGAGTTGGATTCTGGATTATCTTCTCAGATGCAGGGAGGAAAGAAGAGAAAGAAGGGAAGGAAAGAAGGGAAGGAAAGAAGGGAAGGAAAGAAGGGAAGGAAGGAAGGAAGGAAGGAAGGAAGGAAGGAAGGAAGGAAGGAAGGAAGGAAGGAAGGAAGGAAGGAAGGAAGGAAGGAAGGAAGGAAGGAAGGAAGGAAGGAAGGAAGGAAGGAAGGAAGGAAGGAAGGAAGGAAGGAAGGAAGGAAGGAAGGAAGGAAGGAAGGAAGGAAGGAAGGAAGGAAGGAAGGAAGGAAGGAAGGAAGGAAGGAAGGAAGGAAGGAAGGAAGGGAAGGAAGGAAAGAAAGGAGGGAGGCAGGCAGGCGTCCCCAGCACCAGGCTGAGAGCCAGCAGCCAAGGAGATTCTGGCTGTGGCTTGCTCACTCCCTTACTACTTGACCTTGGGCAAGTCGCCACCTCTCAGAAAGAAGGTCAGTTTCTTCACTGTCAAAAGGGGAGTGAGTGGAGCCCTCCCTGCTTACTTCTGTGTTACAGCTGTCATTAGGATCCACCTGCGTAGCCTTGCACTCCCCCTTTCCAAGCTTCAGGCATCTTCCTCTGTATAATGAAAGGGGCTGAACTAAATGATTCCCAATCAAAGATCCCATCGAACTTGGGTGAGACGGAATATTCTAGGACAGTGGAGGTTGTGAATCTGTATAAGTACAAAGAAAGACCCAAAAAGGGTCAGAACAAATGTACCATCTCTTTTTGTGGTTGTTGTTAAAACTTTCTATCACAATCTAACATTTACATAGCACCTACTGTGCACCAGGTTCTGTTTTAAAAAGCTTTGCAAGATCTCCTTTGAACCTCACACTAATCCTGGGAGGCAGGTACTGATATAACCCCCATTTTACAGATGAATATTATATTGCCACTTAAACACTTAGACTATAAATGGTCTAAACTCCCTCCATGGACCATCACTCTCACAATGACTTACTGTACCCAGGCAGGCAGCACGTAATTAACACACTCAATTGGAAGGCATCCGATGTACCCAGAAGCTTTGCCAAATAATTCACAGAATGACCTTCTAGTCATTTCCCTCCTGAACTTCACTCAGTCGGCTCTTGCTTGGGGTGTACAAATCCTGGACTGGGGGGTGGAGGGCGAGGTTGCAAAGCCCACCTCCAACACCTGCTCAGCTGCAGTGACCCTACCACCCAGCCATTTAACTAATCTCTTTGAACTCTCATCTCTTCATCTATAAAAGAGAGATAACCTCGCAGGGCTGTCATAATAATCAAATGAAATAATTTCTGTAAATCACTTTACAAACTTTAAAATGCATGCTAAAAAACAGCTGTTATACAATTTTTTAAAAATTACACCTAGCACTTACATAGCACTTTAAAGCCCTTTATACACATAATAGCTAACATTGACAAGGCCCCTACTATGTGCCAAGTGCTTTACAATTATAATCTCATCTGGGGGCAGCTGGGTGGCACAGTGGATTAAGCACTGGCCCTGGACTCAGGAGGACCTGAGTTCAAATCGGGCCTCAGATACTTGACACTTACTAGCTGTGTGACCCTGGGCAAGTCACTTAACCTTCACTGCCCAGCAAAACAAACAAACAATTATTATCTCACCTGGTCCTCAAAACAACTCTGAGAGGTAGATGCTATTATTTTTCCTGTTTTACAGATGAGGGAACTGAGTCTGAGATGGTAACTTGCCCAGAGTCACACACAGCTAGTAAGGGTCTCCAGAACACTAGAGAAGTAAAGTCCTAGGAGGGCCAGGAAGTTATCCTGTAAGGTAAGGACAGTTATTATCCCCATTTTATAGACTTGCTCAGTGAGTGTCTGAAGGAGATTCCGAACTCAGTTTCCCTTGACTTCAAGTCCAGCATTCTCCCCACTGTGCCACCTTGGCTTGCCTATCTTTTTCAGTGGTTATTATCATTCCTCCTCTCATTCATCTTTCTAAAAAGAAACGGTCCCAGGGCAGCTAGGTGGTGCAGTGGATAAAGCACTGGCCCTGGATTCAGGAGGAACTGAGTTCAAATTTGGTTTCAGACACTTGATACTAGCTGTGTGACCTTGGGCAAGTCACTTAACCCCCATTGCCCCACCAAAAAACAAACAAACAAAAAACGGTCCTGAGACAAGTCACAAGCCTACTACTATTCATTTATTCATTCACATTTAATGTTCTGTGGACAAGTATACATGTGGATAAAACAACTGCTTGTTTTGGTTGAAGAAATGCCCTGGAGTTTATTAAAGCTCATCTTTTGTAGGCTCACAGGAATCACCTTGGGGAATGACCAGCCCAGAAGAAGATAGGATGATGAGGATGCCGTGGCACCTCACCCTGTTCCGTGACTTTGATTTCTTTTTCTTTTTCTTTTTTTAGTGAGGCAATTGGGGTTAAGTGACTTGCCCAGGGTCACACAGCCAGTAAGTGTTAAGTGTCTGAGGCTGGATTTGAACTCAGGTCCTCCTGACTCCAGGGCCAGTGCTCTATCCACTGCACCACCTAGCTGCCCCTTGATTTCTTCTCTGTTTCTGTAGCTCAAAAACTTCTCGCTCCCGAAAGCATGGATGGAGATTATGAGTCTTTGGTCTGATAACATATGTGACACCTCATAGGACTGTCACAGGGTTATGTGATAATGGAGAAAAGGAAGAAGTCACCCTTTCTCTGCTTGGCCACAGAGGGCAAAATTCATCTTGGGATGGGGGGAACTGTCCAATAGTTGGTGCCAGGAAGTTCCTCCACAGTGTAAGACTTTAAGCCCCCCAGTTCAGAATGCACTAGAGGGTATTATTACTGAGACACCAGGTGTCTGAGATGACCTCAGAAGTTCTTTCCCAACTCCCCCAGGATGGTATGATACTTTACATTTGTTTTCTGAATTATAAAAGATAGGCACTGGATCTTGGATTTCACTAATAAAGGGAACTCACAAGGGAGGAAGTTCCCCCTACTAATGCAGGATCACAAACTCTGTATGTGTCCAGGGCAGAACTTGAACCCAGGTCTTTCTGGTTCTAAAGCAGCCTTACCACCCACAGAGCTATTCTTACTCTTATAAATTACAAAAGTCTTTCAGAGTCAGATTAGCATACTATGGGCCCCTCTCCTCATTACTGGGAGGCAGCCTGGGGACCATTACATACACCCACCAGAAGGCTACCAGCTTCCAGAGGGCAGGACCAGTATTACTCAGTCTTTGTGTCCTCATCACAAAGCAGATTGTCCTGTATACTGCAGGCATTTAAACTATGTGTGTTCAGTTGAAATATCTGTTGAACCAAATGTTACTTTCTGGAAGAGAGACTTTTTTTTATGACTTTTAAACTCAACTCAGTACTTGCCATAGGGAATGACAATAGGAGCGGTTTCAAAGAATCCTAGGGAAAATTAGTATGAACTTATGCAAAATGAAGTGAACAGAACCAGAAAAATAATTTATACAATAATACTGTAAAGACAAACAATTTTAAAAGACTGAAGAATTCTGATCAATGCAATGATTCCAGGGAAATAATGATAATGACAAACTGCCTCCAGAAAGAGAGAGCATAGGGCCAAGATCCAGAATAAGACATAGTTTTAGATATGGCCAGGGTGGGAATTGTTTTAGCTGATTATGCATATGTGGGGGGGTGGGGGCAGGGGTTCAGTCAATAAACATTTATTTTATTTTATTTTTTTTTGCAGGGCAAAGGGGGTTAAGTGACTTGCCCAGGGTCACACAGCTAGTAAGTGTCAAGTGTCTGAGGCCGCATTTGAACTCAGGCCTTCCTGAATCCAGGGCCAGTGCTTTATCCACTGTGCCATCTAGCTGCCCCCAATAAACATTTATTAAGCGCCTACTATGTGCCAGACTAAGCACTCCCAACAATGAGCTGTGCCTCTTTCTAGACAAAGGCAAAGTGAAGATGTAAGAAAATTTAAAAATAAAATAAAATCAATTCAAAACATATGTATTAAGTAGCTACTATGAACCAGATTTATGGGAATAATATATTTTTATGAAAAACCTCAGTTTACCAGTTAATTTACCATTTACAAATAATTGTATTGTTTACAACACGCTTTATGTTTTGCAGCTCAATTTATAGTTAAAATGCAAGTAGAAATATCAGTGGACATACACCGGGAGATATGGGTTCAGTCTCCAGCCCTGATTCTTCCTCACTGTGTGACCTCATCTAACTACTTTATGTCTCTAGACCTCAGCTCTGTGCTGTATAAGATGAGAGGACTAAATCAAATAACCTACAAAGTCTCTTCCAGCTCCAGTGATTTAGGGTATGAATCACCGACTACCCATTCTCCAGTAATCAGCTTCCTGTTCCCCTCTTCAAGTGATGGTCAATTTGCTTATCTCAAGAAAAGTTCTGTTTGGCAGCTAGGAGGCACCACCGTACACAGAGCACTGGATCTGAAGTCAGGGAGACCTGAGTTCAAATCCAACCCAAGACATTTACTAGCTGTGTAATCCTGGGCAAGTCATTTCACCTGTCTGCCTCAGTTTCCTCAACTGTAAAATGGGAATAATAATCGTACCCATCTCTCAGGATTATTGTGAGGATCAAATGAGGTAATATTTGTAAAGTGCCAGGTACTATATATGTGGGTGGATGGGTGGGAGGGGTGTATGTTAGCTATTATATACATACCTACATATACACATATATACATATATGTGTGTGTATACATACATATATATTTTGTCATTTATAGCTATATAACATTTCTTTTTTTTTTAAGACTTTTTTTTTTGGTGAGGCAATGAGGGTTAAGTGACTTGCCCAGGGTCACACAGCTAGTAAGTGTCAAGTGTCTAAGGTTGGATTTGAACTCAGGTCCTCCTGAATCCAGGGCCAGTGCTTTATCTACTGCGCCACCTAGCTGCCCCCTATAATATTTCTATAATATATTACATTTATTTTATATATTTCACATTCATATATAATATACATACATATAATAGCTTATATGTGTTATGTGGGTGGGGGTGGGGGTGGAGGTGTTAGCTATTATTCCCCATAGAAATATAAGCCTCTTGAAGCAGGGACTGTTTCATTTTTGTCTTCGAATCACTAGTACATTAGAGCTTAAGAAATATCAGTCTAATTGGGCCATGACACATTAAAGTTTACAAAGCCCTTTAAAGCTTACAAATCCTATTGCATCCTTATCTTCCTTGATCTTTCCAATTATCATTATACCCATTTTATAGAAAGGGGAGGGATGACAGAGCAAGAATTTCTTGTACAAGGTCCTATGCCAAGTTTTCTCCCTGATTCAGGGTTCCTTGCATTCCAGGAAAGGTTCACAAAGTGAGATCCTTTTAGGGGGTCCCTGAGGTTAAAACTATTTTTTTAAATACTAAGATGTTTTAATTGAATGTCAATTGATGTAACCCACATAAACACAATCTCTTAGGGATGGGGTCCTCAGTGAGTTTCAAGAGTATAAAAGGGGTCCTGGGATCAAAGAGTTTGAACATCTTTGTACTGACTTTGCATGGCCCCAGACAGAAATTTGAAAACAGAGGGCTCCAGCAAACAATCCACAAGTCTATAGTATTTAAAGGTGCAGAACCTTTAACGTCATGAAAGCCCCGGATGGCAGAGCAACTGCAAGAAGGAATCTCCTCATTTTACAGATAAAGCTGAGGCTCAGACTAAGTGACTTGAGTTCTACAGCTGCTTTCCTTATAAGAGTCCTAAGGAGAAGAAATCCTGCCTCTATAGGATGTAAAGGAGGGTGGTCGCAGGCTGGGAATCATGAAGAGTCATACATAGAATTCAGAACTAGAAGGGACCTTGGAGATCACTGAATCCAATCCCTTCATTTTCCTAAGGACCCCAAGCAGGGAAATGACTTACCCACAGTCATACTGGTAGTTAAATAGCAACACCAGCAACTAAAACACTGTGAGTTTCTAAACGTCTCTCCTTCAGGTTTCATCTTCCACCAAACATCTCCCCCGCTTGCCTCCCACAACAGCTGCCTCTATTGCCTGCCCTAAAATCTCTACAATTAAAAACACCCCCCCCCCCCGACTTCAGGTTAGGACCCTGAAGGTGGTCAGCGAACAGTCTCCCATTCTATGACAAAGCAGGAATTTTACCTGGGAAGAAACAGCTCAGATCAGAGGGGTGAGGACTCCTCACGTTTCCCCCAGCTTGAGTGGCAGAACGTCTCCCTTCTAGATCTGCCCAGGCTGAACCTCTGAATTCCCTCTTAGAGCCTTGCTGGCAATTACCCAGCTCCTGAGGCTGAATCCAGAAAATAACTAACTCATCAACAGCTCCAGGGCCAATTTTAGCAGTGTCAATTTTAGGGGAGGAAAAGTTTGCTTTGGTGACTAGGAGCGCTATTCTGGGTCTGGCATTCACAGATGGATTTATGCAAGAAAACCCTGGAGGGAGAGGGGGCTGGGGTGAGGGGCAGAGGTAGAGGAGGAAAGGATCAGAAAAGAGGGGAGGATGGCAGGTCCAGGTTTAGAGAAGTCACTGTGTGGCAAAGAGACCCTTTGCAAAGTAATTATTCAACTCCTGCAAGGAAGAACCAAACATTTCTGCCTGAGAAAGAGGTGGCTGAAATAGAAGGAGTGAGGACAAAGCCAGAGACTAGCCTAGGATGTGGAAGTCCTGAAGGAATCCTGCTTTTGCCACTAATTTACTGTGTGGCCTGAAAGAAATCACCTCCCCTGGTGGTACCTCAGTTTCCCCATCTGTAAAATGACAGGATTGGGCTAAGTGGTATACAGGCATCCTTCTAAATTCCGTGATGCGACAAGTAGGCCATTCCTGTATTTACCGCCATCTTGTTTTGGGGGATGTGACCTGAGCATGGAAAGATGAATTCTGTTAGAAACACTTTTTCCTGTGGTAGGAACAGGAGGCAGTCTAGTACAGGGAAATAACTATGGCTGTGTAGTCTGAGGCCCTGGGTTTGTCCCTAGCTATGATCTAGTATCCAATGCATAGTAGGTATTATCTACTACTTACTAATACTGTTGTTGTTCAGCCATTTCGGTCATATCTGACTCACTGTGACCCCATTTCAGGGTTTCTTGGCAAAGATACTAGAGTGGTTTGCCATTTCCTTTTCCAGCTCATTTTATAGATGAGGAAACTGAGACAAGCAGGATCAAGTGACTTGTCTAGGGTCACATAGCCAGTAAGTGTCTGAGGCCAGATTTGAACTCAGGAAGATGAGTCTTCCTGACATCAGACCCAGCATTCTATCTACTGTGCCATCTAGATGCCCTTAATAATACTGTCAAAGGATTATCTAAGAGTGTTATCTTCACTGGATAAAGCACTGGCCCTGGATTCAGGAGAACCTGAGTTCAAATCTGGCCTCAGACACTTGACACTTACTAGTTGTGTGACCCTGGGCAAGTCACTTAACCCTCAGTGCCCCACAACAAAAAACAAAACAACAACAACAACAAAGAGTGTTATCTTCACTTCATGTCTCTAGATTTCATGTATGTATTAAATAAGGGGTGGGGGTGGGGAAGGAGTACTGGACCAGATCACTTCTGAGCTCCCTTCCACTCTAAATTTATAAACACCCTCCCACTTTGAAGAATAGTCCTTTCTTCAACAAGGAATGAGAAAACATCAGTCTATAAGAAATCTTCGACCATAAGGTGAACGGAGAATTTGACTTAACTATCCACACAGGGAAAGCCAAGTGGATGAAGAATGCCTATCACCCGAATATTTGATGTAGTTAGATGGTCCATGGAACAGGGTTATCAACACAAAAACCTTACACAAACACTAAAGATGAACATTAAAGATAAACTGGGCCCAGAAGTGAATAAAAGGAAGAAGGTAAGTTTAGTAACATTTCGGGAATTATTGCAGTGCTCCCAATGGCACTACAAGTTTCTTTCCTTTTTAAAAAAAATTATTATTTTAATGCTATACCAATCAAATTATTTCTGAGAGGTAGAGCCCTTAATTAGGGAAAAATAACCTCTACCTGGAAACAGTGAGGGTGAAAGTGGGGCAAATATATTAAATCCAATTCAACAAATATTTATCAAGCCCCTGTGATATACAATAAGCCATTCAAGACAAAAATGAAACAGTCTATCAGGAAGTTATGGCATGTACATAAGAAACAAAACACAACATAGGGAGTGAAGAGGGTAAGAGAGATCAGAGTAAGTGCTCTGGAAAAATCTGACGACAGAGAAAGCACTAACAATTTGGAAATCCAGGAAGGTTTCCAAGAAGCAGCAGCAGCAGAGCTGAGCCCAGAAGAAAAGACAAGGAAGGGTCCTAAAAGGCAAAGATGAAGGGAGAACACATTCCAGGCACTGGGGAGAAAAAGCCTGTGTGAGTGTCCTAGACTGGCATAGGAGAAGAGGGAAAGAAGGATGGCATGCCAAATTTGGGAAATGGCTAAGACACTAGTTTGGCCAGAACATGGAGTGCATGGAGAGAAATCATGTGAAACCAAGTTAGAAAAGTAGGTCAGAACCAGTTTTAGGCTAAAGAATTTGTATTCTACCCTAGAGACAAGAAGGAGTCATTTATGGGGCAGCTAGGTGGTGCAGTGGATAAAGCACCAGCCCTGGATTCAGGAGTTCCTGAGTTCAAATCCAGCCTCAGACACTTGACACTTACTAGCTGTGTGACCCTGGGCAAGTCACTTAACCCCATTGCCCTGTTTAAAAAAAAAAAAAAAAGAGTCATTTAGAGATTTTTGATCAGGAAGTGACATAGCCAGATGTGTCTTTAAGGAAGATTGCTTTGGTAGCTTTGGGAACCCTGGAATAGAGAGAGGAGAAAGTGGTGTCCAATAAAGGTATCTGCTCCTAAATGATAGGAGGGATGGCTTCAGAGAAATCCAGGAAGGAGTGTGTGAACTGATGCAAGGTGAAATAAGCAGATCCCAGAGAACAGTTTATACAATAACAACTATAAATACAGCTTTGAAAGACGTAAGAATTCTGATCAATTCAAGAACCAACCAGCCATGATTACAGAGGATGGATAATGAAGTGGATCACCTGTGCTTCTCCTAAGGGAATAGATGGACTTAAGATGCAGAATAAGACATGCATTGGGGGGCATAGCCAATTTGGTGACTCTACCAAGAGGCCTGCTCAATGACAGGTTAGACCCTGCCTAGAATCATCATATGTTGGAGGAGTCCCCGAAACCCTGTGCTGTTTACTTCATTCTTCTGGCTCACTTTCCTTTTCTTTCTTTCTATCTTTTTATTTATTTATTTATTTTTAGCAGGGCAATGAGGGTTAAGTGACTTGCCCAGGGTCACACAGCTAGTATGTGTCAAGTATCTGAAGCCAGATTTGAACTCAGGTCCTCCTGAATCCAGGGCCAGTGCTTTATCCACTGCTCCACCTAGCTGCCTCCCTGCCCAGCTCACTTTCCATGGTGCCCCACCTCCCCCAATAGCCTTATCCAATTAAGGATGATGCTACCCTGAGGCCTGTCTACCTCCATACCCTGTTTCTAGCTCCCCTTTGTGTCCTGTCTGTCCCTATTGGAATGTAAGCTCCCTAAGTGTGGGGACGATCTTGTTTTCCTATCCCCAGTGTTTAGCACAGTGACTTAGCACAATAAATGTTTAATAAATGTTTTATGTCTGTTTGGAAATTTTTTTGCTCACCTATGCAAAATATCTTAAGGGCTTTGTTTTTCTTTTTCAAAGGAGGAGTAATCAGATTGAGAAAATTAATGCTTGCCCATTAAAAAATATTTTTTTTAAATTTAAAACAAAATTATAATATCTACTCCAGAAATACTGACTGCCCCATCCCACCAATAATGGGGATGGGGGGGGGGGACCAGCTGGATTTGATATCAAAAGAGTTAGCACAAAAGATCTGACCACTTTGCTCTTTACTGCCTGGATGACCTTAAGCAAGTCAATTCCCCTCAAGGGGTCTCAGTTTGCACAACTATAAAATGTAAGGGTTAGACTAGACGATCTCTAAACCCTATGATCTTTCTTTTGCTTTGGGAAGCACTCTCAAGACCAGGCCCCAGTGGGAACTGGGATCATTTACCAGTCCCCATCTGCAACTTGTCAAGCACGTTTTCTGAGAACAGAGGGATTCAACAGGCTGAGAGACACTTATCGCTGAGTAAGACATTAGCACAAAGATCCAGCTGGCGGGAACCCAGGGGAAACAGAGCAGGCTGGAATAACCTCCAGAGAACATAGCCAGGGCTGGCAACTCGGACCCCTTTCCCTAATCCGACCCAGAATAACCAGCGAGAATGGGTACTGAAAATGAGCATTCACCATAATCCAACAAACATTTATTAAACATCTCCTATGGGCGGTGCACTGGGCTTAGCAATAGGAGAGATAGATACATAGCTCAGGGGTGTGTGTGTGTGTGTGTGTGTGTGTGTGTGTGTGTGTGTGTGTGTGTGTGTGTGTGTGTGTGTGTGTGACCTCAGAGGAGAGCTGCCAGTAAGACATGAATAGGACCAAAGAGTATGAGAGACCAGAGAAATCAGGACATGTACCCTTGGAGGAGATGGCATTGGAGTTGGGCTGTAAAGTAAGACAGGGAGGAATTCCAAATGCAGATAGGGAAGTGAATACTTTCTCTACCTGTCTGAAATCTTTACTTCTCTCTTTCCTCTTCTCTGCTCAATGAAATCCTACCCAACCTTAGAGCATCAGTGTGATGTAAGAGAAGTACAGAACTCAGAGTGGGGAGACCTACATTTGAATCCTGCTTCTCTCTGTGGGAGTTGGTTTCACCATGTGCATCCCTTACTTTGAAAGGGTATTGGGGCAGCTAGGTGGCGCAATGGATAAAGCACTGGCCCTGGATTCAGGAGTTCCTGAGTTCAAATCCGGCCTCAGACACTTGACACTTACTAGCTGTGTGACCCTAGGCAAGTCACTTAACCCCACTGCCCCGTGTATTTAAAAAAAAAAAAAAAAGAAAGGGTATTGCGAAAATATGCCTTCTAACTCTAAATGGGTTGGGGGCGGCTAGGTGGTGCAGTGGATAAGGCACCGGCCCTGGAGTCAGGAGTACCTGAGTTCAAATCGGGTCTCAGACACGTAACACTTACTAGCTGTGTGACCCTGGGCAAGTCACTTAACCCCCATTGCTCGCCAAAAAAAAAAACTAAAAAAAAACTAAACTCTAAATGGGTTAAAGAAATGTGAATTACCCTATTAGTATGCTTTCAGACTCGGGTCTTCTAAGGCTTCATCCCTTTAATCAGAAATAGTCATGAGTAGGATGATTTCAGAAAAACCTGGGAAGACTTATATGAACTGATGCAGAGTGAAATGAGCAGAACCAGAACACTGTATACCATAACAGTAATACTGTAATGATCAACAATGAAAGACCTTGCTAATCAGATCAAGACAATGATCCAAGACCATTCCAAAGGACCTGTGATGAAATATGCCATCCTACCTCCTGAAAGAGGAATGATGAACTGAGTGCAGTTTGAAGCATACTTTTAAAAATCTTTTTTTATGTGTTTTGTTTTTTTGTGGTTTTTTTTAGTGAGGCAATTGGGGTTAAGTGACTTGCCCAAGGTCACACAGCTAGTAAGTGTTAAGTGTCTGAAGCCAGATTTGAACTCAGGTACTCCTGATTCCAGGGCTGGTGCTCTATCCACTGCACCACCTAGCTGCCCCATGTGTGTTTTCTTTAGCAACATAGCTAATATGGAAACATTCTTTGTGACTTCATATGTATAATCAATGTCATATTGCTTGCTTTCTCAAGGGGTAAAGAAAAGGGCATGATGGAGGGAGTGAATTTGGAACGCAAAATTTTTTTAAAATTAATGTTAACAATTTTCATATGCAATTGGAAAATATTTAATGAAATAAAAAAATTTAAAAACAGAAATAGTCATTCCTGCACCTCTAAAAAACCACTTCTAACAGACCTTCAGCACTTAAGAGGCATGGTGCTCTGGCGCATAGAGCACTGAATTGGCTGCTCTGATACTGACTAGCTGTGTGACCACGGGAGAGTCAGCTAACGTCTCTGTGCCCTCATCTGCAAAATGATGGGGTTGGACTGGATGACCTCTGAGGTCCCTCAGGCTCTAAATCTATGATCTGAGAAATTATATCACCAAGTAGAATATTATATCTATGTTTGGGTCTTATCGTTATGAAACAGTGAGCTCCCTGAGTTTGACATGTTCATCCCTGTTTCACCTAGCAAAGTACCTGACATGCAGGGAGCACTTAATAAATGCTTATTGATTGGTTATATCAGTGCCTCCTAGAGTGCAAACATTCATTATACACCTTCTCTGTGCAGAGCTTTATTATGAACTCTGGAGAAGATAAAGCAATTAGTAGACACTTACTATGCACAAGGCACTGTTCAAGGTGCTCCACACATAGTTAAGTAAGACACTGCCCCCACTTTCACAGAATTAACCATCTAGCAAGGGAGATAAAACATGGACATAGAATTACAGTGCCCAATATTACACATAATTATATTACATGTAGTAATATGACATACAACTCTTCATTTTCCTTCGGCTGCTCTGCTTTTATTTCCATTCTACAAATATCACATCTTCCCCCAAGACATGCTCATCACCTGAAATTTCATCATCACATAGAGACTGATCTAGCTTTGATGCTCAACACCTTCTCAGCACCCTCAGCCACCTCTCCCCTCTGGAGGGCTACAGGGTGAAGTAATAGAGCAGTAGAGTCCTCCTTAATCCTTCCTTCAGAGAGGATGCAGAACTTTCCAGGTAAACTCTTCATTTTCCTCCAGCTGTTCTGTTTGGTTGATGCCCATTCCCTCTCCTTCAGCTTCTTTTTGTGTATTGTCTGCCAGACCCCAAGGCCAGTATTGTATCTACAAGGCCACAGTGACTTTCTGGGTGCCAGGGAAGAAAATCTAAATTTTATTCAGAAGGCAAGAGGGATCACTGAAGATGTCTGAATAGTTAGTTCAAGAAAGGTTATTGCCTTTGAAAGACAGACAGGGAGGGTTGAGAATGGAAACAGTCAGGTCTGTTATTTAAATGGTCCAGGAAGGCGCTGAAGTCCTAGACTATTGTCTTTAATAAATGATTACTGAACGACTGCATCTGGATGCTCCGGCCCAGTATCTGTGGTGACCATGATTCCAAGGAGCCGGGTCAACAGGAACTAGAACCTTCCCCCACAGGAGACCAGGTACATATTTATGAAGGGAATGCTCCTGCACCTCATCTGTTCCCCCACAGTTCTAGCCAATCAGCCTGAGTAGTTATCAGATTTCCAGTGTTGGGGGTGAGATGGCCACCTTATGTGGAGTCTAAAAGGCATCTGGTTTAACCTTATCCCTTCAGGGTATGAAGCATCTCACTGAGGCAGCATCTTCAGGGCAGGAAACTTACCTCTGGGGGCTAAAAAGCACAACCAGAAATACTGATCAAGGAGCTCGGGCTTAGTAAGAGCATGCTAATAGGTGGAAGAAATGGCTACCCACACACACCGGAACCCTCAGAATCTCTGCACTGCAAAGGACCTTACTGGTCATAGGAAAAAGTTGTAAGGTGCCTCAGTGAGCTTGTAAGCCAGCCTCAACCCTGAGTAGGAACCCCACTTGTCAACATCCCTGATGAGGGTGAAGAATGGGTAAATTCACTGCTTCTTAAGGGGGCCTACTCCAATTTTAGAAATCTCTCATTATTAGAGAGTTTTATCTTCTAGCAAGTTGAAATCTGTGTCTCTAGAGACTTGATCCAGACAACCCTCCTACCCAGTCTAGAAGGTGTTACTGAAAAACATCATTTAGTACCTGCTTGAACCCAGCTATTGATGAACAGCCAGTTGGCACAGTGGATACTGCGTTGGGCTGGGAGTCAGAAAGATCTAAATTCTAATCTGACCTCAACACTAACTAGATGTGTGACCCTGGGCAAGTCACTTAATCCCTATTTGCCTCAGTTCCAGTAAACTATTCCAGTATCTTTGACAAGAAAACCCCCATGGACCTGTCACGTAGAGTTGAACACAACTGAACAATAACAACAATGATGATAAACTCAGTTACATGCAGTACCTAGATCCATTGCTAGACCTCCCCATAACTTCTGCCCTTGTTCCTAATTCTGCCCCTCAGGGCCTGTCTAAGACAGTTGTCCAGACATAAGCTACTATCTTCTCCAGTCTAAATGTTCTAGCTCTCTGTAAAATGTGAGGGGCCAGACGGGGTGAATTCAAACTTTGAAAGAAGTGGGTTCGAGTTTCACCTTTTGACATATACTGGCCATGTAATCCTGGGCAAGATATGTCACTTCTCAGCAAGGGCGCCAGACAATTCTCTAAGCCCAAGTTGCAGAGAAGGTGCCAATGTGCATGGGTAAGAAGGCTCTGCCTCACCAAGAGCTTCCCTATATCAACTAAAATACAGAGCTGGTCCAAAACTGAGAAGAATTAAATTGGTCTCTACGACCCCCTTCTAGCTGATTCTACATCAACTATAGTCCCCCATCAGAGCCCTGACGGAAGAGACTGCAAGACAGACATAGTAGGTATGGTGTGATTTCAGAATCCATTGGACTTGAAATCAGGAGGCATGCATTCAATCTTGGCTCTGGTGCTAACTCATGGGTGACCTTAGGAAGTCAATTAGGAAAGAATCGAAGTAGTATCCTGAGTCAGGAAGACCCAAGTTCAAATATGACCTCAGATATTTGCTGTGTGACCTTGGGCAAGTCAATTAATCAGTGTTTGCCTCAGTCTCTTCATCTGTATGATGGAGATAGAGACCAACATAAGTCGTCTTGACTTTTGTCTTGCCACTAGATTCAGATAACTCTGGAGGAGAGAGTGAGGCTCACTTAAATCCAATTCATGTGCAAGTCAAGACATTGCCCTTGAGATGTCATTGATCTTCTTCAAGAAAAAAGGACAAACAATGGAGATAATGATAGCACCCACCTCCCAGGATTGTTGGATCAAATGAGATAATATTTGTAAACTTCAAAGTGCTAAAAAAATGCTAGCTGCTATTTATTATTATTTCATTTTACTTTTCTGTGCCTGATTATACTTTCCTGAAAACGAAGCTGAGGGGAAGGATAAAGAAAGAAAACTACATACATTCTTTCTACCTCTATTCTACCTCTATTCCAGCATCTTCCTTATAGAAAGAAATTCAAAGAAGCTAAGAAATCACAGACTATTAAACCTGGAATGGACCTTAAAACACAGAATGTCAGAGCTGGAGATCATCTAATGCACTTGCCTCATTTTTCCAAGGAAGACACAAACAAAGAGAAAGGATCAGTGACTTGCCCAAGGTCACAGAGCAAGCACGTAGAAGAGTTGAATGTGGAACCCAGGACTTGTGACTCCCAGGCTGTGTTCTTTCCACTTACTTAAGGAAAGCAGTTAAATCAACTGAAGGGCACTGTTGTTTGCCATGACCACACACACCTAAAAACGACCATTTTATTGCTCTGATGAAGAACAAAACGCCGTTTCTTACCGGGCCTTGCTCCACTGATTCTAAGTCAAGGAACGGCTCCAAATTGGAGAAGGTAAACAGGGCTTCAGGGAACAGTCTTAAAATTTACTTTGCTGAACTGTTCTCTTATTGAAACAGTTTCCCCATTCAGGCAGAAAAAATACAGACAGGCTATGTTTTGCATGACTTCATATATATAATGGGTATCGTATTTCTTGCCTTCTCAAACTGGGGAGGGAAAGAGAGAATTTGAAGCTGAAAGTAAAATTTTAAATAAAGATAAAAATAAATATGTACTGAAAGAAATAAATAAACCTAGAAATATTTTTAAAAAGAAAATATAGTCAGAAGAAAAATTCCAGACCAAATCTTTTCAGTGTCATTTTGAGACAAACCAGAATATGCAGAGCCTGACCAGAATAACCCAGATGCCAATATTTCACTGTGGGGCTTTATAAGAATATAGTTCTGGGACTAGAGCTGTTTCATTCATTCATCCATCCACCCATGCATCTGCCCATCCATCCATCTGTCCATCCATCCAGTGAACACATAATGAGGTCCTACTGCAGATCTAGCACCGCGCTAGGCACCATGGGAGAACCAGCTCCAAACCACCCTTCAAAGGACCAGTACAAGTCCCTATCTTCCCTGACGGCTCCAGCTTATTTTGATTTCTGCTGGCATTTAAAAATACCCTTGCTCTACATAATATATATTGTGCCCTTTAATTGATGTCTAAAAGTCTCTTCTCTCCAAGTAGACTGTAAGCTACTTGAAGACAGGGAATGTGTATTCTAATTACCATCATCATTAGCCTAACACTGTAAAAGGGCACCCATTTCACTGATGTGGGTATTCCTTTCACCACCCATCCCTACCACCTCATCCTAGGCAATTCTCACCCAGGTTTTTATAAGAAATCTTCTGTAGGAGGTCTATCCAATGGACTAGAACCCTTCCTCTGGCCCTTGAGATCAATTTCTATTCTTGGGAATATAAATGAACCGAGGCGGTACAATGAAGAGAACACCGACTTAGAGCAAGAATACCTGAGTTCAAGTACTAGCTCTTCCATTTACTAACATGTCAGGTCACTGAATTTCTTAGTCTCAGTTTCCACATCTGTAGAATGGGTATAATAATAGTTGCATGAAATGTAGCCTGCATTAAGAGGCATTATGTTAAACTGAGTACAGAGAGCTGGCCTCCTGATCAGGAAGACCTGGTCTGCCTGGACCAAATATTGGCTAGGTGAGCCTCAGCAAGTCAGCTCCTCAGTACTGCCTGGCAACTCTATAAGACTATGCACAGCTAGGTGGCACAGTGGATAGACTGCTGGGCCTGGAGTCAGAAAGACCTGAGTTCAAATCCAGCCTCAGATGATGACTAGCTGTGTGATCCTAGGCAACTCACATAACCCTGTTTGCCTCAGTTTCCTGATCTGTAAAATGATCTAGAGAAGGAAATGACAAACCAGAGCAGTGTCTTTGCCAAGAAAACACCAAATGGGGTCACATAGAGTCTGACATGATTGGAACAACTGAATAACAAGAAAACAACACCTCCCAGGGTGGTTGTGAGGATAAAATGAAATACGTTCGTGAGGTGCTTAACACACTGCCTGGCACATAGTAGGTACTATATAAATGCTTATTCTCTCCTTCCCCTTCCCTGTAGGTTGCAGAGAAAACAACAATCTACACTGGTAGAGAATGTTTCTCACCAGAAGCTTCCTATACTAATAAAAATATAGCCCTAGTCAAAAAGAAAGATGAAAAGAAAAAAAACCCACATAGGGTTATGAGTAAATGTTCTAAAATCTTAAAGCATTACCCATGTCATTATCACAGAAGTAATTCTTAGGTCCATTATGCTTTTTTTTTTTCATCCCCCACAGTGCCTAGCAAAGAGTAGTAGCTTCACAAATATCATGTGATTGGCTCATTCACAGCAATACTAGCTGAATTCTGTGACATTTTTGATTAGCTATTAACATACAAGCAGGCTGCTGCCAGGAAACCTTTCCCATAAAAAGGTTTCCGAATTATTATATTTCTAAAGATTTTAGGATTCTAGGTTTTAGAACTGGAAGGAGGGGCAGCTAGATAGCGCAGTGGATAGAGCGCCGGCCCTGGAGTCAGGAGTACCTGAGTTCAAATCCAGCCTCAGACACTTAACACCTACTAGCTGTGTGACCCTGGGCAAGTCAACTTAACCCCAATTGCCTCACTAAAAAAAAAAAAAAAAAAAAAAAGAACTGGAAGGAACCTTTGAGATCATATAGGCTAGGGATATTTAACCTTGGGGGGGGCGGGTCATGGACCCCCTTCAGCAGACTACTAAAGCCTATGGACACCTTTTCAGAAATGTGTTTTTAAACGCAAAAAATAAAATACATAGGACTACAAAGAAAATTATATTGAAATATAGTTAATGATTACCAAAAAACGCAACAAGTTCATAGGAAAGGATGAGGGGAGGGGGTGGTTTCAGAAAAACCTGACAAGATCTTTTGGAACTGATGCAAAGTGAAGTGAGAAGAACCAGAAGATCATCATGCACAGTAACATGTTATAATGTTATAATGATGATCAACTGTGAAAGACTTCACTACTCTCATCAACACAATGATCCAAGACAATTCCAAAGAACTCATGATGACAAATGCTATCTACGTCCACAGAGAAAACTGATGAACTCTAACTACAAAGGGAAGTATAATTTTCTTACTTTCTTTTCTATCTTGTTTTTGAAATATAGCTAATATGGAAATATATTTTACATGATTTCACACATATAATTGATATCATATCATATTGCTTGCCTTCTCAGTGGGGGCATAGGGAGAGAATTGGGAACTCAAAATTTTAAAAGAATAGAATGTTAAAAATAAATAACAAACATGTTTAAAGTTCATAGATTCTGGTAAGAACCTCTGATATAGGCCAACCCTCTCAATTTGTAGAGGCAAAAACCAAGGCCCAGAGATATGGACCTGGGATTTGAATCCATGGCCTCTAATTCCAGAGCCAATGTTCTTTTTACTAAATTTAAAGTCTGGTGAAGAAACTTGTTCACAATGTTCAACAGAAAATCTTCACTACCTAGTAGAAATGAGCAGGTTACTAATCAATTTACCTATAACTTTTCAAAAACTCCTGGCAATTTCCTCTTCCTAACTGTTTGCTTTAAACCTTTAGAAATGGCGTTCTGATCTAAGGACTGGGGATGGCGCTCAGGATACGGCTACGCTCAAATGGCTCAGCTCCAAATGAATAAAACATCCAGATGCATCCTGGACTTAATGGTGTGCAAAGAATCATAGGAGGGCACAAGGACCTTTAGCAATTCATCAAGTCCAACCACTTCATTTTACAGATGAGAAAACTGAGGCACATAGAAGTTAGATGACTTGCCCAGAGATACGAGCAGTAGGTGAGAGAGGTGAGATTTGAATCCAAGGACTTTGGTTCCATTGAAAGTTAAGTCAATTACCCACACAGACAGCAGAGTTAAGGGTAGAACTTGAGCCTAGGCGTTCCTTGATGCAAGGCCAGCTGCAGATCATATTGCCTGTTATCAATTCAATAAACATTTAATTGATTTGCAAGGCAGTGTAACATAATGGATGGAGTTCTGGGCACAGAGCAAAGAAGACCTAGAAGAGAATCCAGCTTCTGATACTTAAATAACTATGTAGCGTGTGCTCAGTATCCTCATGTATAAATCAGAATAAAACCTGTAGGACCTACCTTACAGAACTGGCATGAGCATCTAATGAGACAGTGGATAGAAAGTGCTTCACTGAAGCCAAAAGTCCTGTCCCAAGATCAGCTACCTCTGCCCTTACTCACTGCCGCTGAACAGAGCTAGAAGAAGTCCCATGACCCAGATGACTGGGTCCACTACCAATTTATGTTCCCCAACCTCATCTGGGTCCTCACTATAGCAAGGCAGTCCTTTTGTTTCTCCTTAATCAGAGTGAAGCAGTTGAGTTCTATGGGCAAGTCAAGACGTCATTGGTCCTCTTTGAGAACGAAGGACAATAATTGATTCTCTAACCCATTCCCTAGAGAAGCTGTTCCAAGCCTCTTCTCTCCTCAAGCCTCCTTAATACCTCCTTCCCCCCACCCCCACCCCCAGACCCTCTCAGCTGAGAACCTTGCTTAATACAATGCCTGGCAGATTTTTGTTATTGTTCAGTCATTTCAGTCGTGTCCAACTCTTCATGACCCCTTTTGGGGTTTTCTTGGAAGAGATACTGATGTGGTTTGACATTTCCTTCTCCAGCTCATTTTACAGCTGAGGAAACTGAGGCAAAGAGGGTTAAGCGACTTGCCCAGAGTCATACAGCTAGCAAGTGTCTGAGGCTAGATTTGAACCCAAGAAGATGCGCCATCTAACTACCCTTCTAGGAACATAATATATGCTTAATAAATGCTACTTGACCGAATGCTTTTGTGGAAAAAATTAGGCCATGTGCCAGGCACACCTTCTTCTCCTTTTTTCCATACCAGACAATATCTCCTACTTTTTCCTCCTTCTCTGACAAAGTGGCCCTTCTCCACAAAACCAACCCCTCTAAATGTGCCTCTGATCCAGTCTCCTCCCGTCTTCTCCAACAGATGACCTATTCTTCAATCATTCCTCCTCTCTTTGATCTACTGTTTCCTTCTCTGCTGTCTAGAAACATGCCCAAGTGTCCTCTATTCTTTAAAAAAAAACCTTCACAAGAGGCAACCATCGCTTTAAGCATTGTCCTGAATCTCTCCTCCCTTTCTCAGTAAATAAAATCCTAGAAAGTTCTCTACTTCCTCCTCTTAAGTCTCCTCTCATTCATTTCTAAGCACTCTGCAATCTGCTGACCAACCTCATTACTCAAATGAAACTACTTTCCCTGGAGTTACCCATGATCTCACTTTCCAGATAGCCTTTCCTCAGTCTTCATCCTTCTTGACTTCCCCACAGATATGAATCTCTCTCTCTCTCTTTCTCTCTCTCAGCAATCAGGATTATCAGGATTAAGTCATTTGCCCAAGGTCACACAGTGCCTGAGGCAGGATCTGAACTCAGGTCCTCCTAACTCAAGAGCTGATGATTTATCCATTGTGCCACCTAGCTGCCCCTGATCACCCTCTCTCCTTGAACAATCTCTCTGGTTTTTGGTAACATTCTTCTCTCCTGGTCTTCCTCTGATGTGACTGATTCATCCTCAGTTTTCTTTGCCTACTTCCCTTCCATGTCATGTTCCTTATCCTGGAGGTTTTTCCTGAGGCTTCTCTCTAGATACTCTCCCACTTGGTGATGTCTTCAGCTCCCATGGATTTCATCATAAACTGTATGTTGATTATTACAAAATCTATATATCAAGTCCTGAACTCCAATTCCATATCACCAATAGCTTATTGGACATTTCAAACTGATGCCCTATTGACATCTCAACCTCAGCATATCCAAAAGAGAGCCCATTATTTAAAAAAAAAAACCACCAAAAACCCAAACCCCACACCTCTCCTGAATTTCTTAATTCTACTGAAGCCACCATCATCCTTCTGGTTTCTTAGGACCCCAACTTCAAATTATCCTCAGGTCTTCACTCTCTGTTACACCATATATCCAATTACTTACCAAATCTTGCCATTTCTACCATATCTTCTCTCCATCCATACTTAGTTCAGACCTCTATCATCTCTGACCCTACCTACTACAATGGTCTCTCTCTCTCTCTCTCCCCACTCTGACTCATCCTCCATACAGCTTCCAAACTTATCCTCCTTAAGTAGGTCACTCACCTACTCAATAGACTTCTGTGGCTGCCTATTATTTCTAGCATCAAATAGAAGCTGTTCCAAAAATCTTAGTACAGTGATAAGCTTTAATAGCCTATAAAATAGCTTACATAAGTTATTAGAGTTCATCACCAACTTTCAGGAAAGCTTGTATAAAATCCTCTACTTGGCATTTAAAGTTCTACATAATTTAGCCCCAATCTATCTTTCTAAAGTTACTAGGCAGCATGTCCCAGAAGTCTAAGCTTTTAATAGCTTAAAACCCCACTAAAACTTTTGGAACATGCTGCCTAATACTCCCCTCCAGCACATTACAGTATGTGAGCCCCCTGAGGGCAAGGATTATTACTTCTGTCTTTGCATCACCATCACCTGACACAGTGCTGGGCACACTTAATAAATGCTTGTCAATTGATTGGTTTTACTGCAACCAAAACACTGAGCTAGTGACTGCCCAGGAGTCCTGGAGCTGAGCTCTGAATGAAATCAGTCTCTGAAAACCAAACAACTTGGGTAAAGAAAGGAACAAAATGGTGCACCTACTTTTATCCCCTGGTAAGATGGCACGATAAAATCGGTCTTTTTTCTTCTTCTCCTCGGGGTTTGGAGGCAAAGGTTTGGAGCCGTGGTTCAGGGTCCCAGCGTCTTTCCCGCCAGCTCCAATCATAGTGCTGGTGTTTCTCATCGGAGGGGCCGGAGGCTTGTCCTGGATGTCCACACCGTTACTGGACATCTTCACAAGGAACCGCTACTACAATGGGAGATGGGGGAGAAGAACAGAGAGAGAGAGAGAGAGAGAGAGAGAGAGAGAGAGAGAGAATTCAATCTCAATATTTTGAAGCAACAAAGAATCAAAAACATGAGTTAAACATCTAGGTAGCACAGTGGATAGAGCACTGGAGATGGAGCGAGGAAGACCTGATTTCAAATCCAGCCTCAGACACATCCTAGCTGCGTGACCCTGGGTAAGTCATTTCACTCTGTTTGCCTCAGTTTCCTCATCTGTAAAATGAGCTGGAGAAGGAAATGGCAAATCACTCCAGGGTCTTGGCCAAGAACACCCCCCACCCCACCCCCTAAAATACCTATGTTTGCACCCATTTTTCCAGGCAGCATGACATGATGAATTAATCCAGTCAATCAATCCGTCAATAAACAATTATTAAGCATCTACTATGCATGAGGGACTGGGTTAAGCTCTAGACTAGACTTGGAAGTTAGGAAGACCTAGGTTGGAATCCCACCACCAGCTCCTAATTGTGTGGACATGGATAATCCTTCACTTTGCCTGCTTGAAAATCAGTTTCCTCATCTACAAAATAGGGATAAACTATCTCACAGAGTTGTCCTGAGGTTCAAATGGGATAAGGTATGTAAAGAGTTTTATAAACCTCTTAGCATGATAGAAATGCAAAATATATCTCTTATTGCAGGCCCAACAGCAGAAAATCCTCACATGTATATGGTATTTTATCCTCAACAAATACTTCCCCAAGCAGGCTCTTATCTGCCCTTCCCGACAGCCCTAGGAGGGGGGCAGGGCAGCAGGGAGCCCCGTTTAGTGGTCTGAGTCTCAGAGCTGGAATGACTTGTCCG
Source organism: Dromiciops gliroides (assembly GCF_019393635.1). Taxonomy (NCBI): domain Eukaryota; kingdom Metazoa; phylum Chordata; class Mammalia; order Microbiotheria; family Microbiotheriidae; genus Dromiciops; species Dromiciops gliroides. Next base: position 549,976,230 of record NC_057863.1, read on the forward strand.
GGTCAAAGCTGAGTCAGACTGCAAAGCCACGACTTCTCATTCCAAATACAGTGCTCTCTTCACCACACTTGTCTTGGCTCACCTTCCTAAATAACTTTTAGCTGAGTCCTTGCTGACAACTCAAAAGCACATGGAGGCCAGGTCAGGAAGTCAGGAGATGGGGGTTCCAGTCCCAGCTCTACCCCTGATTGACTCACTCTGTGTGTGTGTGTATGTGTGTATACACTCGCTCATGCACACACGTGTGCACATGCACACCAGACCTTGAGCAAGCTGCCTTCCCCCCTCTCATCTGTAAAAAGGAGATAATAATCCCTGCTCAGGCACCCAAACAGGGATGTGAAGAAAACTCGGTAAATGCTAAAGGATCAGACACTGCTTTATAAACCAGCAGTCATCATCCAAATGTCCACCATTGTGATTACTGTCTAAGAAAGAGAAATGAGCTCAGGTCAGAGAAAAAAAGAACTTCCTCATGATGAGAGCTATCCATAGCATGGGCTGCCTACCTCAAGAAGGGGGGAGTTCCCTGCACCAGAGAGAGTCCTGAGCTTGGAGTCAGGAAGAAGCTGGTCACAGATACTTCCTGGAGGTGTTTCCCTGGGCAAGTCACTTAACCTGTTTGTCTCATTTTTCTCAACTAAAACGGGAATCAAAATAGGTCCTATTTCCCAGGGTTGTTGTGAGGATCAAATGAGATAATAATTGTAAAGCACTTTGCAACCCCTTAAAGCACCACATAAATGCTAGCAATTAATAACTACTTTCAAGCAAAGAGTAAAGAATTGATCACTGGCTAAAGATACTGTAGAAGAGATTAAGGTACAAGTATAAACTTGATGGCAAGACCCCAGAACAATCATTTCCCTTACTCTAGATGCCGAGCCTAAGCTCACATGAGCCTTTCTTGTTTACATCATGACACATCGTTGACTCATCCTGAGCTTGCCATCACACTGCTGTCTAGTTATGGATGCCTCATCCTGCTGTACTTTTGCAGCTCCTCTTGGGTCTCCATAATTATTATTATTATTATTATTATTATTATTATTATTATTATTATTATTTTGGTGAGGCAATTAGGGTTAAGTGACTTGCCCAGGGTCACACAGCTAATAAGTGTCAAAGGTCTGAGGCCAGATTTGAACTCAGGTCCTCCTGAATCCAGGGCCAGCACTCTATCCACTGCACCACCTAGCTGCCCCTCCATTAAATTTAATCTCAACAGATTTGAGTCATCATTCTAATCTGTCATCATCCTTTGGGGATCTTTTTGGACTGGAATCCAACTCTTGGGATTCCAAGTCTAGCACTCTTTCTACCATGCCACACTGGGAGGAGAAAACAGCCAAAATCTAAATAAGGAAAAGGAAAGATCTTTGCAAAGTGATTGAAGCAAGACGTTTCAGCGAAACTTTCTGCCCTTTAATCCCCCTTGCTATGTCGATGTGCCCAGGATTAAGGAAGATGAGCTACTAATGCAGAGGGGCCATGATGGGCCATCCAAGGCCACAAGCCAAAATCCTGGAGACACTACTTACTCTGCCCTGGTGAAATGCATGTTCCTGCTTAACGAGATTTCAGAAACTAATTATAAGTGGATCATGATGAGGTGATGGCTTCACCAGGCTTTCCCAATACCTCCAGAGTTCCAGGGAACACTAATAATTTATGAACAACTAATTATATTCAAGTATTAATTATGCATTGGCTAAATGGCTCTACAGTAATAATCGTGAGGTTCCAGGGAATAATGGCTAGTGTGTTACCTTTCTCTAGGAAACCTTAAAATCCAAGTAATCTCCTTGCATGCTCTCAGGTCCCAGAAGGAAATGGGAAGTGGTCAGTTACGCTCATTTGACAGAGGGAAAAAATAAGGCCCCGGAAGATCAAGTGACTTCCCCCAAGCAACTCGGAGGCATTGTATCTATAAATGTCTCCATGCCAATAAAAGAATGGGGGGGGGTAGTTAAGGACCATCTGACAGGTCTAATGTTTAATGGGGGGAACTTAATCAGAATCTGAGCCAAAGTGGGTATGACTGAAATGGAGGAACAATGGTTTTTGCTACCCACATTCAAAGGAGAGATACAGCTAACATCATATACAAGTCAGGAGAATTACTAAACAATAGAGCTAGAAGGGCTAGGGTTCTAAGCCAGAGCTTAGAATAAAGCCCAAAGAGTGAAAGAGATGGAAGGAGCCCCAGAAAACTAAATGTTTAAGAATAGATGGGGGGCAGCTAGATGGCACAGTGGTTAAAGCACCGGCCCTCAATTCAGGAGTACCTGAGTTCAAATCCGACTTTAGATACTTGACACTTACTAGCTGTGTGACCCTGGGCAAGTCACTTAACCCCCATTGCCTGCCAAAACAAACAAAAAAAAAAGAATAGATAGGAATCCTAGACTGGAGGGAATCTCAGAAAACTGATTGTTAACCATTGGTAGATACTTGGAAAGATTGACATGAACTGATGCAAAGAGAAGTGAGCAAAACCAGGAGAACATTGTACAGAATAATAGCAATACTGTACAATGAAGAACTATGAATGAATGGCTTAGGTATTCTCAGCAATACGATGATCCAAGACATTCCCAAAGGACTCGTGATGAAGCATGTTATCTGATACTCTCTGAATACAGACTGAAGCATGCGATTTTTCACTTTCTTTATTCCTTTCATTCTTTCTTTTGAATCTTCTTATACAAAATGACTAATATGGAAATATTTTACATGACTGCACAAGTATAAACTCTATCGGATTACTTATCACCACAGGGAGAGGGAAGGCATAGAAGCTGGAACTCAAAACTTTTAAAAAATGTTTTTAAAAATTATCTCAACATGTAATTGGAGAAAAAAATATTATAATGTGTTTAAAGAATTGGTAGGGGGCAGCTAGGTGGCACAGTGGATAGAGCACCGGCCCTGGAGTCAGGAGTACCTGAGTTCAAATCCGGCCTCAGACACTTAACACTTACTAGCTGTGTGACCCTGGACAAGTCACTTAACCCCAATTGCCTCACTAAAAAAAAAAAATTAATTAAAAAAAAGAAGAAGAAGAATTGGTAGGACCCCTAGAATGAAGAATGACAAAACTGAAAAGGGTCTTAGATGATGAAAAAATGAGCAACACTAACAAAGAAAGAAAAGGGCAAATAAGACACAGTCATGATGGGGTTGTTGTTTTTTTTCTTTTTGGGTTTTTTGTTTGGAGGTTGTTTGTTTTGTTTTGTTTTGTTTTGGTTTGGTTTGGTTTGGTTTGGTTTTTTGCAGGGCAATGAGGGTTAAGTAACTTGCCCAGGGTCACACAGCTAGTAAGTGTCAAGTGTCTGAGGCTGGATTTCAGTTCGGGTCCTCCTGAATCCAAGGCCAGTGCTTTATCCACTGCACCACCTAGCTGCCCCCAAGATGGTTTTTTTAATAAAATAAACACATCCACGAATAACTATAATGCATTATAACAGAAGAGGCATAGAGAAAGGCTGGCTACAAGTGCTCTAGAAATGAAAAAACAATCATTACTGACTTAGGTGAAAACAAAGTTTTCCTGGAGGAGGTGACATGTCAGCTGGGCCTGGAAAGATGGGAAGGATTTCAACAGACAAGTGAAGGAACAGAAATGGAATGATTAAAGGCATAATAGCATGGTAGCAGGAGACACATTGGTGGGATGTTAGGTGGTTCAGTTTGACTGAATCATAAGATATATGAAGGGGAAGAGGCAGCTAGGTGGCACAGTAGATAAAACACTGGCCCTGGATTCAGGAGGATCTGAGTTAAAATCTGGCCTCAAACACTTGACACTTACTAGCTGTGTGACCCTGGGCAAGTCACTTAACACTCACTGCCCCACACAGTAGGGTAGAAAGGTGGGTTTGTAGGGGAGAGGTGGTACTTGGATACCAGGGTAAGAAGTTCAGACTTGAACTGGGGAAGCACTGAATTTTGTAGGAAGCAGGGAACAATGTGATACAGTCAGACCTGTGCACTGGGAAGATTATTCTGCCAAACAACACAGGATGGACTGTAGGAAAAGAGTATGAAAGCTGTTGAAAAGACTATTTATCAGCTCAGTCTGGAGGTGATGAGGTGATGGCAATGGGAATGGAAAGGAGCAGACATAAAAAATAGAAGTGAAGGAAGAAGAATCAGCAACTCCAGTCAAATGATGGATACATAAGTGTTGGAGACAGGCTTCCTCATTTACATATAAGAAATGTCTTATCAAGCAAAGACAGAGGAAGCTAAAAGGGTGTTGGACTTAGAAGTCAGAAAACCCAAGTGCTAATCCCTATTCTGCCATCAATTCACTGTAACCTCAAGTGAGTCACTTACTCTCTCTCTCTCTTTTTTTTTTTTGGTGAGGCAGTGAGGGTTAAGTGACTTGCCCAGGGTCACACAGCTAGTAAGTGTCAAGTGTCTGAGGCCGGATTTGAACTCAGGTCCTCCTGAATCCAGGGCTGGTGCTTTATCCACTATACTACCTAGCTGCTCCCAAGTCACTTACTTTCTATGGGCTTCTGTCTCCTCCTCTGTTAAAAGGACCAAAAGACCAGTGAGTTTCCTTCTAGCTCTGATTTCCTCCAATATTGTGATTCCAAGATTATGTGATTTCACTAAACACTGAAAACTGAACCTTTGTAGCTCTATGCCCTTAAGGACAAGCATTCAGGCCCGAACACAACAGCCTCCCTTCTCCAGAGTAGTAGCACTATGTGTAAAACAAACACTCATAAAACCCCAGGCAAAGCTCCCTATGAGAAACAAGAAGGCAAAGGGGTAACTTAATAAATGTCTTCCAGTTATTACACAAAGGAGGATAACCACCTGTTTCCCACTGCATACAGAATAAGGGGTCAAGGGCTTAAAACCTTGGGAACAGAGAAAGAATCACAGAATTAAAGTATGTGAGGGCTGAAAGGGAGCTTCAAACATAAACTATTAGAGATAGGAGGGGCTTTAGAATGTAGAATGTTAAAACAAATAAAGTCAGACCTGGATGAAGCTTAGAAAAACACAGCCGGAATATTTAAGAGATGAGAGGGACCTCAGAAAACAGACTTTAAGAACAAAGGCTGTAACTTCTCGAAGAGAACATTAACATAGAATGCTGGCTTGTACAATATTTGAATAGTGGCGAACCTTACAATACAAATTGTCAGACCCAAGAGGACCTCTGGGGTCACTTAATCCAAGCTCCTTATTTTACAACTGAAGAAACTGAGCCCAGAAGGAGAAGTAATCCAAGGTCACACAGTGAGCCAATGGTTGAACAGGGACTCAAAACCCAGAAAACCCCGATCTCCTACCTCCCAGTTTAGGGCTTTTGAAGAATTTCTTGACTTTTAGAAGTTTATTAAGATAATGAAATGAATGGTTTGCTGAGGAACCAAAGTACAGTATTCCTGAATCCAAAAGGCTGTTATATGGTAGAAAAGAAAACTGCAAATGGATTCCAAAGATACAAATTCAAATCTTGGCTTAGCCACATAATACCTGTATGGCCTTGGACAAAGCATTTAACTCCCCAGGGCCTTAGTTTCCCCATCTATCAATAGAAGGAGGAGGAAGAGGATACTTGAATTAGGTCAAGTGTCCAACTCATGGCCCAAGAGCTCATTATCTGGCTAAGCAGATTAAAATGTAATTGGAAAATGTTTAAACAAAATAAATAAAAATACAGTACAACATAGATAATGTTAACTTGTGGTTTTCCACATCTATATGCACCCCATAGGGATCTGTTTCTATTTGAGTTTGACACCACTGGACTAGATGGTCTTTGAGGCCCCTTTCAGTTTTTTGTTGTTGTTGTTGGGGGTTTTTTTGGTGAGGCAGTTGGGGTTAAGTGACTTGCCCAGGGTCACACAACTAGTAAGTATTAAGTGTCTGAGGCTGGATTTGAACTCAGGTCCTGCTTAATCCAGGGCCAGTGCTCTATCCACTGTGCCACCTAGCTGCCCCTCCTTTCAGTTTTAAGTCTATGATCCTCTTCTACTTCCCACAGTAGTTATTCCAAGCCCCTTCATTGCTAAAGGCCTCCCAGACCTTCTCCTCAAACCCACCTGACACCTCCCCGTCTCCCAAGCTGAGAACCTTGACTCTTACTTTACTGGAAAAAATTGGTCATTTGATATGAACTCCTTCTTAACCCATTCTCTTCATCCCCAAAACCTCTTGACACCATCTCCTATTCTCTCCTCCTTTCCCCTGCCTCTAAAATGGACACGGCCCTTTTCCTTGCCAAAGCCAGCCCCTCCACATGTGTACTTGATCCCATCCCCTCCAGTCTTCTCCAAAAGATTGCAATGTCAGTTGTCTTCTCTCTCAAGTCTTTAATCTCTATCAACTAGTTCCTTTCCTGTTGCTTACAACTGGCCTTCTTTATTCCTCACTTGTAACACTCTATCACTAATCTTCATGCCTTTACACTGACCATTCCCCAAGGCTGGAAAGTACTCCCTCCTTATCTTTATCTAATACAGTCCCTCTCTTCCTTTAAGATACAGTTAAACAGGGGCAGCTAGGTGGCACAGTGGATAGAACACCAGCCCTGCAGTCAGGAGTACCTGAGTTCAAATCCGGCCTCAGACACTTAACACTTACTAGCTGTGTGACCCTGGGCAAGTCACTTAACCCCAATTGCCTCACTAAATTAAAAAAAAAAAAAGATACAGTTAAACACCATCTTCTACATGAAGCCTTTCACAATGAACTCAAATGCTAGTACCTTCCCTCTCAAACTACTTTGTATTTAACTTCTTTGTCTATATTACCTTTATATGCATGCTATAATACTTTTATGTGCCATAAAGTTATAATAGTGGTGGACCTCAATTTACCCACTTCAGAACTAGATGAATATAACAAGAAAGAAGTTAAGAACTTGAAAAGATTATTACAAACATCAGGGATGATAAACCTTGCAATTACTGATGGTAACAGAAAGGAGTTTACATATTGCTCAGCTGTAGATCACTTCACTTTCCTAGGCCTTATCTATAAAATGAGGAAGACTTAGTAGATGGCCTCAGAGGTCCTTTCCAGGCCTAGAGTTGTAAATCTGTGACTCTAGAGATGAGCAGCAGTATAGTGTATTAAAATCTCAGCTTGGATACTTACAAGCTCTCTGACTTTAGAAGAAAAAAAAATAACTGCCACCTCTCTTAAGATTATTTCTTCATCTATAAAATGAGGATAATAATTCCCTATCACCTACCTCACAGGATTGTTGCAAAGGCAAGCACTTGAAAAACCTTATAATGTCATGAAGAAATGAGCGCTTGCTTCTGCAGCTGCTGTTGTTATAGTTTTTATTCATTTTAAGGCAGGGCCTAGAGGTTTGCAGTGGCTCACTGGCCCAATAGAATGCTGCAGCTTGGTATTTGCTGGGGTGGTTGTTTTGTTTTGTTTTGTTTTTTCTGGTATCTGTTTGGCCCATGGCCTGCTACAAAAGCCTTTGGTCCTTTCCCCTGACTATTACTGGAACACCACAAAGCTGAAGATATTTCGTAGAGGCTGGAAGGAGTGAAGAGGGGGAGAAAAGGGAACTTCATACCTTTTCATCGACTCATGGGACCTGAGTCAAAATAGGACCAGAGGTCTTGCCCAGCCCCTACCAGAAGCATGAATCATGTCCACAGGGAGAGCTCACTGTTATATTTTTCTGGACTAGCAGATAAAAAATACTAGATTAACAGGAAAGAGACCTGGGTTCTCATCCTGAATTTTCCCCTAACTCAATGTATCACCTTGGGCAACTCAGTTCAGTAAACAGAACAATGACGTGGGAGTCAGACCCCAGGTTCTACTTCTGGATCTAGCCTTTGCTAGCTGTGTGTGGCCCACGGCAGATCACTTCTATCTTGCTTGTTTCCTCCTTGGTAAAATGAAGAGCAAATAGATGGCCTCTAAAGGTCCCTTACAACCCCAATACATCTATTTCTTGGTCACTTCCTCAAGGTGAGCCTCAGTTTCCTCATCTGTGAAGTGAAAATAGCTTCTCAGCTCGCATGATTATCCTCAGGATAATACTGGATATGAAGAATCCAAAAGAAGTTCCCCAAAATAAGAGTGGAAGTCTTTAAGCAAAGGCTGGGTCAACATTTCTTGGAAATGTTTAGTAGGGACTGAAGGTCAGTGAGCACAGACTGTACCATATGGCCTCTGAGATTCTTTTAACTCTCAGATTCTGCGACTACAAAAAGGGAATCAACCTTACGTAAAACACATGGTATCAGCCAGCGTCTCTGGGGAAGGTCTCTGGAAATGAGGATATTAGATTGAAGTCCAAATCTGTAGGCAAGAGCTGGAAGACCAGGGCTTGAATCTCAGCAGTGCCAGGATTGGAACACAGGTCTTTTGACTCCAAATCCATGGATGGAGAAGAAAAAAAAAAAAAGCAGGCAGGAGAAAAGGAAAAGAAAAGAAAAGGTAGAAAAAGAACAGAAGAGGAAAGGAGGAGGAATAAGGCAGAGAGGAAAAAGGAAGGACCTGAAGGAAGAGAACAAAAAAAGAAAAGGAATAAAAGGAGGAGAAGGGGCACAAAGATGAACAGAAGAAATAGCAAGGACATCAGGAAAGAGGAAGAAAAACCAAAGAAACAGCCCAGGCAGCTGTTTCTGGCTCTGAGCTGCTTAACAATTTTACAAGTGACTTGGGCAAAAGCATGGATAAGAGTATCTTATGATACAAAGCAGGGAGGAACAGTTAACACCATCCTTCCTCATCATCATAGCTACTACATTAAGTGCCTACTACGTGCAAGGCACTATACTGAGAGCTTTACAGATGTCTTCTCATTTAACCCTTACAACAACCGTGGGAGGTAGGTGCTGTTATTATTCCCATTTTACAAATGAGAAAACTGAGGCAGATGAGTTAAGTGACTTGCCCAGGGTCACACAGCTAGTAAATGAGGTTTGAACTCACATTTAAACTCAGGTCTTCCCAGCTCCAGGCCCAGGGCTCTATCCACTGCACCACCTCAATGCCCAGTATCTTAGATGACAAAGATCTCAAGCTAGAACAATGGGCACAAACTAATAATAAGAAATGTAATAGGTAGTTTTTAGAGACACATGTAGGTTCAAAAATTCAACTTCACAAGTACTAGATGGCAGGGGAGGCGTGAGTAAAATTTTTTGTCTAAAAAATATCTGGAGGTTTGAGTGGCCTACATGTTCAAAATGAGTCAACAGGACAGGGTGGCAGCCCAAAAAGCTCACATCACCTAAGATTGCTGCACCTTAAGCAGGAGAAGATCATCCTGTTACATTCCACCCTGGTCAGGCCACACCCATCAGATCCTATCTGTTAGCAAAGCAGCCAGAGAATGTCCAGAGAAGGGAATGGCACACTATGCCAAGATGGGATGAAGGAACTGGAAGTGTTCATTAAGCCTGGAGAGAAGAAGCTTGAGGACCAACATGGTCTGTCTTCAAATATCTGAGGGGCTTTCATAAGGAAGAAGGGTAAGACTTCAGTTCTAGGGGCAGCTAGGTGGCGCAGTGGATAAAGCACAGGCCCTGGATTCAGTAGGACCTGAGTTCAAATCCAGCCTCAGACACTTAACACTTACTAGCTGTGTGACCCTGGGCAAGTCACTTAACCCCCATTGCCCTGCCAAAAAAAAAAAAAAAAAGACTTCAGTTCATCCCGGTGGGACTGAAGATAGGAAGTTTTAAATTCAGTGAAGGTAAAGACTTCCTAATCATGGAAATTTGCAAAAGCAGAATCTTCTTTAGGGAAATCCTAACAGAGTACATCCTATTTGAACACTCTCAGAGACAGGAATCTTACCACCTAAAGAGGCAACACATTCCACTGTGGGAAAGGAAGAAAAGGAAACTCTACTTCATACCTCTGGGACCAAAGAGATCCTTTAAATGAATTCTTTTCCCACATAACAGCCCCTCAGATTTTGTTTTGTCTTGCGGGCCAGATTTGAACTCAGGTCCTCCTAAACCCAGGGCTGGTCCTTTATCCACTGTGCCACCTAACTGCTCCCAGTTTTTTGTTTTGTTTTTTTCCATCAGATTTTTTTAAAGCTGCTACCCTATCCTTCTGACTCCACACCCCCTCAGTTCATTCAAGAGAGCTTGTTATGGCCTGGTCTCCAGTTCTCATTCGGGTCATCTTTATGCAGACGTGCTTCAAGTTTAACAACAGCCTTCCAAAGGCACATCATCCAGAACCGAACACAACACTCCAGTGTGGTCTGGTCAGGACAGAGCACAAAAGGACTATCTATGTCTCTGAACACCAGGCCTCTCCTAAGTCAGCCTAAGCTGAAGTTATCGTCGGTTTTTTAGGTTTAATGATAAAAAGCCTTTTCCAACCACAACCCAAGTTTTAACTTCATTCGACAAAGATCCTGCTGAGTTATTGTGTGTGTGAGCAACGCTCCTAATGCATCACTTAGAGAGGTAGAAAGATGAAGAGGAGGCAGCTTCTGCCCTTATAAAATTTATAGTTCAAAAGGGGAGAAAGAGAAAGCTCACTGGCCAAATTTGCCATTCAGTCATTCAACAAACATTAAGACCCAACTGTGCCCAAAGCTCTTTGCTGGACACTGCAAATATTATATGATAAACCTCTGAAAGAACTGCATGTGGTGGCAAAGAACTGGAGTTGAATCTCCTCTCTACTAGTCACCAATTGGGTGACCTCTGCCAAGTCCCTTCACTTCTCCGGATCTCCTCTATAAAATCGGGGGCTGGTGCAGTGAATAGAGTGCCAGGTGTGGAGTCAGGAAGACGAGTCTTCCTGAGTTCAAATATGGCCTCAGATACTCAGCTGTGTGACCTTGGGCATGTCCCTTCACCCTGTTTGCCTCAGTTTCTTCATCTGTAAAATGATCTGGTGAAGGAAACGGCAAATCAGCCCAGTATCTTTGCCAAGAAAACCCCAAGTGGGGTCACAAAGATTGAAAACAACTGAACAACAATGGTTCCAAAACCTATGACCCACAGGCTGGGGAAGGGCTGAGATAGTGGTAGAATGAGACTACAGAGGCCAGGGAAAATTTCACTGAGAAGGCCTTAAAGAGAGGAACATCAGTCATCAGGGGTTGGGGGAAATGAGAAGAATCATAGATTCAAACCCAAAAACATACAGAATCTCTGCACTGAATAGGATTTCAGAGTCCATACTGTACAAACCAAGGCAGCATGGCACAGTAGCCAGAGAACTGGACTTGGGAATCAGAGACACCTGGATTCAAATATAACCCCTGACCCTTGTGAACAGGGTCAAGTCACCTAACCCCTCTAGGCTTTAGTTCCTCATCTATAAAATGAAGACACTGGATCATAATGTCTCTAAGGTCTCATCTAGCTCTAAGCCCATAGGCCTGCATTCTATAAGCAAGAATGCCCCCTCTACAACAGTTTCTTAATCTTTTGGGGGTCCTGGGCCCACTTGGTAGCAGTCTAGTGTAGCCTAGACCCCTTCTCAGAGACATGTTTCTTTTTTCTTTTTTTTTTTAGTGAGGCAGTTGGGGTTAAGTGACTTGCCCAGGGTCATACAGCTAGTAAGTGTTAAGTGTCTGAGGCCGGATTTGAACTCAGGTACTCCTGACTCCAGGGCCGGTGCTCTATCCACTGCGCCACCTAGCTGCCCCAGAGACATGTTTCTTAAATGAATATATGTTGTTTCTGTTATTCAGTCATTTTGGTCCCGTCCAACTCTCCGTGACCCTAATTTAGGCTTGTCTTAGCAAAGATACTGGAGCGGTTTGCCATTTCCTTCTCCAGCTCATTTTACAGATGAGGAAACTGAGGCAAATGGGAGTAAGAGACTTGGCCAGCAATGTTGGGAGCTTGAACGGGAATGTGAAATTAGGTTGGACAAACTAGCTAAAGTCAAATTGGGAAGGACTTGAGTTCGAAAGGACCTCAGAATAGATCTGATGCAACTCCCCCTACCCCCACTTTACAGATGAAGAAACTGAGTCCCAAGGAGTTTAGGTCATTGACTCCGGGTCCCACAGGTAGTGTCAGAGATGAGATGAGGAGTTTGTAGTTCATCCCTGAGCAAAAGGAAGCAATAG